>NW_026535783.1:38535000-39135000 GCF_028551555.1 Melozone crissalis | reverse complement strand
AGTTCACACTTTTAATCTCAAAATAAAGATGAACACACACATTTTTTTACCAGCAAAAATACCTTCCATCTTGATTTTTCTGATAAGTGAATAATATCAACCTCTGTAAGTTAAAATGCAAATAAATCTTCAACAAACAAATCAGGTTGGCAAGAAATGAAACCTGACAGCAAAATCTGAGTTGCTTACATTAGTTTCATGTAGATCACTTAGTTCAGCTCAGGGTGTTTCTTGTTTTAATCAGTGGAAGACACTACCTGCATCAATTAACTGCATGATCATATAACCAGTATAAGCATATATTAAAAATTACCTCCAAAAGGATCTGGTATGGACTTTGTGACATTTTCTAGCATGTTCTACAGTTGCACATGAGGTCTGAGGTCAAACTTAGAAAATCAGCCAAGCAATACTTAATTGAGAGTTTGGGGGAGGTGAGGTGTGGGGAGGAAGAGATTCAAAAGAAAGACTTATGCATAAGATAGGGCTAAATCATCCTTATACCCTCCTGACAGTTGATGCTTTTAGCTTCAGGCACTACTCCAAGTTAAGCTAGAACATCCTCCATGCTGACCTAACTTTCAGCAGCAGCTAGTGGATCTGGCAGACAATGCTATGCTTTCTCTACTTTATCAAATCACATCTCTATACACGAATACTGAACACTCTAGGGGAGCAGAGGTTAGTGTGCAGATCCTGAGGTTGGCCATAAGGAACAAGTATCCAAAACCACTGCAGTCCATTTTCTGAACCAGCTCTCAAGACTGTAGAGCATGTACTTCTGTATGTGTGTGTAGCTGCCCAAGGCACTGAGCCACAAACATGATTCCAGCATTCAGTTCTGCAGTGATACAGGTTGTGAAGCAACACCAAACTAGCAGTGACTAATACTTTGGTAAAATGATGTCATAAAGGGAGGAAAGAGTTTTGTTTCATTCAGAGGTCAGAAAGGGGAAGAAAATATGTAAGAAAAACCTTACTCAAACTAGTTTGCTTGAAGTTTCCTATCTTTGAATTAACCAACATTAATGTTAATTTAAATGCTGTGGGATACCATCCAAGATCCATATTTAGACTCTTAGCTATGCTGCTTGTGGTAAGACTGACATTTTCAGGGCCATATAAGCCACTGAAAGTGACATGGACCAAAGAAAGGACCCCTACAGCTTACTGCAGGTCACCAGGTGTGAGAGAGAACTTCAAAGAGACTGACAGTTCATGGTGATTGAAGGCAGCACATGCTAAGCATTCTTACTGCTGCTCTCCATTTATGAATCTGTGCTGCAAACTGGATGTGGGTTTGTCCTGGGACTGCTCAGAGCAAGACTGCTACTGCAAGCAGGGCGAAGGGCAGAGATTCTGGTACTGGACAGAACCACAGTTAATACTGGAAAGGAGGGAGGAAAAGCTCTGCCTTTGAAGAATCTCCCCACAATAGCACTGAACACTTTTTCCAACACTGGTCTTCATTTTAATGTCTAGCTATTAGTACTTCAGGCATAACCACTGATCTCTATTGAATACAAGTCTCCATATAACAAGATGTTGTAAGACGAAAGACAGTAGAGACTAACACTCAGAATGGCAATATTACCACAGAAGTAGTATTTTAAGGGACATGAGCCTTTCCCCTATTCTATAATTGGTTGTGCTGAAGAAAAAAAAAAGTATGAAGTGCAGAGGTGAATACTTAGCTCACTTATTGATTTTATTTATACTTGGGAACAGTGACGGCACTTGTAACACACTGTTACAGTGGAGATTTATCATTGCTTCTTTCATGAGACTCATCTGTTGATGGAGTGAAGCATAATTAGGAGATGGGCATGAATACATGTCTGATTTTTGCATGCAGTAGGGTTCTAGTTAAGAGTATTTTTACTCAGCCTTTCAAATCATCTATGAACTCCAATTTCTACTATAAAATTACTTCCTAGTGAAAGCATGCATTACATTTCTGCTCATTTTAAGGATGGGATAGTTACTGTCTCTTCTTTTCTTGTACTGTACAGAAGGGATGTTATGTATTTCATGCAATGCTGCCAACTGCAGACCCAAAATTATGGCATTGTTTTTTGTTTGATTCCTCAGCCACTTGGGAATACTTATTTTTAACAAGAACTGTAGTAAAATTCCCTGGAACTCTGCAGCTGGTATAAATCTGTATCTGCAAGGCAGGTGCTGGAAAATGCAACTATATCAGGAAGCCTGTGTTTCACTGTCATATCAGCCATTTTTCCAACTGTGTTAAATACTGATTCATGTGATTACTTCCATTACTTGTGCTGCTAAAGAAAACTAAGACTGTCCTGAAAACTCACTGAATTCTAAGAAGTCTGAAAGCTCAAAAAGAATATGGGAACCAGGCACAAGGCACAGCAGTGTGAGAGTTCTCATTTAGTACTCTCCCTCACACTCTTCTGCCAAATACAATTGCACAAAATCTGAGAATATGCAAAGTGAAAGAAAAAAAAAATCCCACAAACCTTAACACAAGAAGATAGAAACAGTTGTCTAAGGAAATACCTTACTTGATAACCTGTTGAGAAATAATTGTATCATGTTCAAAGATTAATGACTTAATGAGACCATCTGAACACTGGAAAAGCATTACTAAACAAACTCTCTTCAGGGACTCTTTCTTTACAAAGCAGCATCCTGACAACTCAGCTTACATATCAACTATACTCCTCCCTTTGCCCACCTCTCTACCAACACCTCTCCCCAAGGCATATTTATTTAAATTTCCTCTCATTCTAGTAACCTCATATGAGAAATCTAATTTTCATCCCTTTCCAAAGAGGAAAGAACTCATAAAATCTAATTCTTGTGTTTAGACCAGTAATGAAGGACACATTGAAAAATTGCACTAAAATCTAGCAAAGCCAGAATTTGATTGCATTTTATGTTGGCAAGGATTCTGTCTGTTTCAGTACATCCAGACATTTACAACACCTGCTTGGGATGCATTCATAAAAGGTTGTTTTCTACTGCATATTCTAGCCAGTAGATGATAAATCAAAAAAGATCTGCTGGATCACAGAAATTCATCCCAGTGTGCCCTAAGAAAGTAACTCTAGACAGTACTGACTTCAAAATAGAAAAATTAAAATCATTACTGTTGGAGGTTCCTTATTTTTCAGACAGGCAAAACACTACCCACAGTGCTGATTCATATGGTATTATCACACAGCAGTGCACAGGAAGCTCTACAGGAAGACCACAAAAGCTGACAAGTGTCCAAAAAGGGACAGATAGGCAGAAACATGCCAGGAAGAACTTACACACCATACTGGAATCAGGAAACAACAAAGCTAGTGAGTGAGCAAGCTATAGCTCCTACCAATCATTAATCCTCAAAAAACTACTTCTTGAAAAGGTACACTTTTTTCCTGAAAGACATGAGGAAAATTTGAGTCGTTTTCTACAGCAAGGAGCTGCTATTTAAAACATTTTGCAATGCAGTGACAGAGTACACCACTATAGCAACAGCAGCCAATGCAAGTCATTGTTTATCACACAAGAAGGGCATGAGCTACAGGGCTTTACTGTCATGCTGCTCTCTGTTTAGGATGGTTTTGTTTATAAAAGCTGCCCCAGAAAAAGAACTTATTTAAAACAGGGCCTTTCACAATGAGTCTAATAATAATAATAATGTCACACAATTTCTTTTCCCTATCAGAAGTACTAGAATATCCCACAGTTGAAATTAAAAACTTCCACAACTCAGCTTGGAAAAATGCTGACTGGTGTTAAGACATTTTTCATAGGATGGGATTTTCAAGAAGTAAGTGAACTATACACAACACAGTATCATTATAAAAATTCTGAAAAGAGCTTCAAAAATAATAAGTCTGCAAAAAGACATATCGCCTCAACATCACAGAAGCGTCCTTAGAATCTTCCTGACCATACTTTAAATACCACCTGCATGGTCTGTGTTCTCCTTCAGGAAAGCTTCGGTTATCTCAGTGTGCAAGATCCTCTGCAGCCTCTGAGGAGATGTGTCCATACAAGCATTACTCAATCTTTTCATACACAGTCTTAAACACCTTCCCTTATGAGCAAGCTTGAATCAGATATAAGCAACTCCAACTTTCTTCAATAAAAATCAATTTTATACTGCAAATGTAACTGTAGATACACGTCCTAGACATACTTTCATGTGTTTTACTGATGTCTCAGTTCAACACCAACAGCTCCTCCATGGCTCATTATCAAACTGCCACTTAACTTGTTTTTATGTAAGAGTTTTTAAAAGCTCCTTGCAAAGTGGCAAGTGGTTGGAAAAAATTCCATCTTTTTCAAAACAAAGACTAAGTTTTAAGGTTATTTTCTCCCCCAAATTCCTACTACGCAGCTAAATAAAAATATCTATAAATTATTTTTGAAAAATGCCACTACATTTCATTTTCTCCTGTGCCTTTCTTATTTGTAGACTACTGGCTACAGCAGAACTTACAGTATCTGATATGTTTTTGCACTGTTTTGAATGGCTTCATTTTCAATTGTTCATCATAACCCTTTCACCTTTTCAAAGATCAAGGTAGTATTTAAGTGTGACAAAGAAAATAAAAGAAAGAAAAAGAGAAAAATAACTAAAGCAAATCTATTAAGTTTTAGGGTTATATTTCAGCTTTAAAGAAATCCTTTTTCAATTAAGACTTTGAATAAAAGCAGCTTTAAAATATGCAAAGGGTCAAAGGAATATTAAAAACATATATTAGAAGTGTTTCAAAAATATTCTGTGCCAAAATCAGTTTTACTCAATTCCATGGGTTTATGACTGACCTATTAGTACACTGTATCTCCAAATTGGCTTAGAAGATTAACAACTAAACAGTAATCCAAATTTTAACACTGGCTAGAAGTTAATATTAAGAAAAATGGTAAGTCATCATCAGAAACAACTTTAACTACTACTTTAATTGTCTCAGCTTTTCCATAGTATCATTTGTCTCAGAAACTCATATGTATCTCAAGACTAATGAGGAGAGACATGACAGTTAGAGAAATGTTCGTAATTCTCATCCCTACAACTCAACATTTAGCTTTTCCCGTAATATTTGAAACTGTTCACAGAAGTGACTTGCTCATAATCTACATCAATCACAATCTACAGTCAAGAGCTCTACACTTTCTTGACAAAGATGAAGCACACAACCATAGCCTTGTGATTGTCTGTTTGTTATGTAACTGTTAGATAAAAATTAAAACGTAACATGACTAATGTCATGCTTTGATTTTCCTCTGCCAACCTACTCTTCCAGAAGCAAAACCCTGGATTCTTGCCTCATTACTCACCTTTATGCAATCACCCAAAGTGAATACAAAATCTAAGAGTGGAGCTACATGAGCCCATAGCCTAAAAACAGGTAGGCATGTGACTGGATTGATGAAGTGTAAATATGTAATCACCTCCTCATGTGCAGACTTGAATCCTAATTTAACCAGGGAGAAAAAAAAGCAAAATAATCTTTCAGAAAAAGTAGAGGTCAATGTGAATACGTTTACTAGGCAATACATTCAACAACACAAAACAAATTAAACTTCAGAAACAAAAAAAAGGGGGCTAGGGGGAAGAAGGAGGGAAGGGTGGTTTGTGTTTTGATTTTTTTGTGGATTTTTTTAACTACTCTTTTGTCAAGCCAAGGCTGAATTTTATTGTAAGACAAAACCTGCTTGCACTGTAATTTTTACCTTATAGGAAGAGCACACTGAACAAGGGACTGACAAAATCTGGAGAAATAGATTGTCCATTTAATCTGAAGAACTATTAATTGATTGCAATAAACCTTATTTCAAGCATCTTGTGTATTACTAGGAATTACAATGAAGAAACAAGTAACTTTTAGTAATTTTACATAATAAAACCAGAACACAACAGGATCTGAATTCCCCCCAAAAAAGGTTATTGTGAGAAAGAAATATTCTTATAAATTTTCAGAGGAAAATTTATCAAAAATACTTCCATCTGAAATTAATTTAGAGATAAGTATTAGACAAGCTTAGCCTATCTCCTGTAGAAGACTGAGGAGGTGCCAGAAAGAGCGGCCAAGAATGAGAAAACCAAATGACTGACAGGAGACTGATAAAAAGATGAGAAAGGCAGCTGAAGAGTGGCTGCTATCTATTTAAGATCACTGAAATCCTCACAAAGCTTCCTTACTAAGCACTCAGGAAGAAACTACTTGTGGCTTTATTGGAAGCCCTAAAGTTCATGGATCAATATCCCCATGGGAGGAAACACAGCTATCAGGGAAGTGGGCTTTCCCTCATATTACGGCTTCCAGTGAAAAAACAGTAAGCTGTCTTCAGTTCCTTTGTCTGAATACATGTAGTTCAATGACCACGATATTTTAAATCTTCTATACGCTCTTGCACATTATCTGACTGCAGCTATCGAATTCCTGCTAAAGTAATGCCTATGGAGCCTCCTGGTCTTAGAAGATTTTAACTCTTCTGCAAGACTTGCTATTTATTGGGTAATTTTACTTTTTGGTTTTGAGTGCTTGGAGAAACACCTCAGAGAACCTAAATACTAACCAAGCACTAAACATTGTTAAAACTAAACAAGAACCATACAGGTTTCTTCATCTGCTGGAAGAGCCATTTGATTATATCCATTCTAAAGCATTAAGCATTTTATGTCACTATCCCAAGAACATAATTCTTACTTTTTTGTTAAATAAAACCCCCCTCTAAACTGAAAGACTTTCCTCCCAGTTTACAAACTACTGCTCTAGATTCAGTCCTTCACACCCTGTTTCAGGTGAGGTGTCTACAGTAAGTCCTTTCCTCCAAACTATGTTTGTTCAACATCAAATTTCACCATGGGATTTCACCACTTAACATTCCCAAATGTTTACCCAAGACAAAAACTTATGCAATCTCATTCCATTTCTGCTCCTACTGTCCCACTTCTGCCTGTAATTTTATTTAGCTTTCTCCAGTGGATCTGTCTGACATGGAAAAAACCAAGCTAACAAAACAATTATGGACTTGAAGATAATGCTAATAAGATTTTGAACTTTGAAAGCATTTCCGATATCTGCTCATTTTGACTGCAAAACATTTCCCAAGGGAAACAGGCACAAATACAGACAAAAATTAATCAGAAAACACTCTTAAAAACTTAACAGCAAATGTCTACCACAAAACTTGCTTTTATGTTTCCAGCTTCTTGAAAAACTTTCCTGCAGCCTGTTCTTGAAGACTACAGTGACTCACATTAGTTTCAGTGTTATGAATATTTAAGAAGTCTCACAGGAAATTATGGGAATGGGATTCAAGTAAGGTTTCCTGCCTGTTAATCGCCATGGAGTGACGCCTTCCTGATACTGTCTGCTGGAAAATAGTAACAACTTTTCTGTTGAAAGTTACATTAAAATGGAAAAGTATAGGACAACCATAGTATTTGGTGCTTAGTATGGTAGTAGATGCATTTGTCTTAAAATACAAACTGCAAAAAGCATAAGCCTGTATTTTTTTTAATATAAATTTGTATATTAAATGTACACCTGTGGTTGCACCAGTTTGTTTGTACAAACAAAACTTTGCAAAAGACAGGCAATTTTCAGAATTGCTTCTGAACATTTCTCTAAAAACTTACACTTACCTTATTTCATAAAATACTTCTTACCCTAAAATTCAAAAGCCATACAACAACATCTAGTTGAAAAAGAATTAATGGAAGCACAGTAAAATTTACTCAAAGGGAAACTAAAAAAGTCTATAAGCAACTATTTCCCATGACAGACAAATTACTAAAAGTGGAGACCACACTCACCCATTATCTTAAACCTCAGAAGAGCTCACATTCAGAAGTTTAAACTCATAAAAATGAATGCCTTTCATGATATAATGCTATAACATCAGTACCGAGATATTAGCTTCTAAACACAATTATATTTCTCAATTGGCTTTACTCTGATAATAAATCTTTCAAAACAGTCTAGGTTATTATAATATAGAACAATGCATTTCACTCTCTGCCTTTTAAGTTACATTTGTGACTATGAAGACAAATATAATCTCACAAGAACTGACCTGTGAAATTTAGAACTCACCTATGTTGATTATACTAAAATAGTCCAATGTAAATGTTGTGATGCTGTACACCACACAAAGAAAACAGCTGCTTACTTAACTGACTGCTAAGGACACTTCAAATTCCAGCAGCATTCAGAGATTCAAAATACTCCAAATTTAATAAATCACAGTTAAAGGTATGAAAATTGGTGCAGTAAGAGAAAACCATTTATACTGTAGCCCCAAAGTCTATTGCAGAGCATGAAGAACTTGACCCAAAAAAAGGGTAATTTTTTCTTCAGGCCCAACCACATCAATACCAACTAGACATGCAATTTTCTAAACTACAGTGTACAACAGCTACTGTGCTAAAAATATTCTGTTACTCAAACTTTGAGATATTCTCTCCAAAGATGGGATTTCCTGAGAGGAGATTCAAATTAATAGGAATTTGAATTTCCTGTGTTTTCCCTTCCTGTGTTTTCTAGATTGCTAGACTAATGAGTATGTTTTCAACAGCTTGTAAATAAATGAAGGAGCAGATTTATTTGTTGACTGGTGTTCAGTGCTTTGAAGTGAAGTGACCTTGTATACAAATACAAAGCGTAGTAGACCATAATCATGTCTATTTAGGCACAAAGCTGTAGCACATTTGGGTTTTCCTACATTCCTGAAGGAATTTGTACAGGAATTGCCTTGAGAGCCTGGTAACTGGTGACTTTTATTTTAGTCTGCAAGTAGCCCTATTAGAAACTGATGGGAATGCTTGTGAAGTAGCTGAGCAGAGACCCCTACTTTAAGCAAAGTAATTTTTATGTAGAGAAAGTGAACAGCTCTGGCCATGCGTATACAGCTATGGAAAACCTACCTGACTCACTCAGCCATATAAACACACTAGAAAAAGTCAGCATATCTAAAAAATAATTACAGAACCTATACTCTGTAATATAATACAATGAAAAAAGAATCCTAATCTATCATTAGGTATTTCCAGATATTAAGGCTAAGTGACAGTCAACACCAATTTTGAAGAAAAAATGTGCTTTACAATCAACTAACTTTTCAGGCCAGTATGTTTCATGCTTTGCACACAGCAAAAACATGGAGCCAAAAGACTGAAATGAAAATGAAAACGCAGTTTTAAAACTAATTAGACATTTGATTGTGATTTATAAAAGATGATGGGAAAACAGACAGCACCAGCAGGCAGCTAGACTATGAAATTTAACAGTCAGGAGTCTCACCAAATACAAATTTTTCAATCTTTTTCACGTGCATGAAAAACCCTACCCACCATTAAAGAAGGTTAACAATATTGATTCTGACAGATGGGATCCTCCTGACTTCCTACTGCATCAAGTCACTTTCCTGCAAGACTCTTGTTATTGCAACATTACATCACCAACAAAATGATGATCATGTGTGATGACTTCAACAAATGCAAATGAAAAAACAACTCATCATTAGCCTGCTAATAAGCTTTATCTTCCCTACTTATAAGTCAGCTGTTGTAAAACACATATAGCAGTTCAGTTCTAAAAATTAAACTTCATATATTTAGACACAAAAGATTCTAGTATTAACCAAGTTTATCTCATTTTCTCTTTCCCAGTTAATGGATGCTTTTTTTAATTGTAAATGTTGCTGCCCTTTGATATTTTCTATTAATGAAAAAAAAAATAGAATAAAAGAACTTTTGAGTAATTTATCAAAAAAAATACTACTTTTATTCAGGACTACTAGACAATCATTAAATATTCTTTCACATTCACAAATATTCTAAACATTCTTTCCAAAGATGGAAAGAAAGGTGAGCCATCCACTTTGTCACGGATCTTAAATTCTCCTTTTGACAACGTTACTGATAATGGATCAACAGTAAAAATACAAACAAGTTCTCAGGGAGCTTATCAAACAGTGCCTGGTTGAGCAGGGAGAGATTGGACCAGATTATGCACAGTGGTCCCTTCCAATTTGACCTATTCTGTGACTTCATGATGTTGGGAGATATAGACATGTAATTCTGTGGCTTACCATATATTTTAAGTAAATAGCAAGCATTTCATTCCTAGTCACAGACTGAGACAAACTATTGTAGTTACCATACTATTAAAATCTGACTATTAAAAAAAAAGTTAAAACTGTTAGAAAATGTTAAAAGGTAGTTAGAGATGAACCTTAGAAACACTTTCAATGTATTTTGTCCTTTTAAACTACAGTAACAGCATCAATCTAAGAAGACTCTGACTGTTTTAAGGTCTTGTGCAGAAAATTTTAATTTAACAATCCATTCACACACAAATAGATATCTTCACCTATTTGTCTAATAATTTGAATTTTTTCCACTTGTAATGTAATAGCAATCCTTAAGCAGTACATCACAAGAATGGTTTAACTGTGCTCTCATAGAAAAGGACAAGAGTTAGTGAAGTCAAATGGCAGCCTGTCATTAAACCTCTGTTCTGTGACAATGCCCCCCAGGCATCTTAAGAGAGATCTCTTGTTTAAAAGCATATTTGTGTTGTAAAAGTAGACAAAAAGGCAGGACAGGAAAAGCCCTTTTCTTCGGAGCTTTCAGTATCACTTCTCTGATGTGTCATTTTTCTGAGACCTTCAGTACATTTCCGAAAATAAAAAAGAGGAAAAACTTCAGCTACAGAAATAAACATAAATCTCACCTTGTTATTTTCACACTTGTATGGGATTTTGAGGGTATCCATGGCCTTGATCATGGCCTGCATTGCTGTAAATATATTCTGGTACACCAGTTTTGTAAAGCCCCTTTTGTCTTCATCAGAGTAACCTGATCCATGAATGATTCTCATCTGCTTGATAAATGTGCTTTTGCCACTCTCTCCCGTGCCTGCAAGACAAATAAGAAGGATATGCTTTACCCAGTGAACACAAACACGACTTTTCTTGCACAATGCTAACAGCTAGCTTACTGCAGAGCTTAACAGTGTCAAGTGGTGCTTGGAAGGTAGCTACAACGACCAGTTCAAGGTCAAACAGCAACATCAGTAGCTACTGAAGAACTGAATTAAAATTTGCACTTTGATTTAACAACTAAACTAATGAGAAAAATGGCACTCCAAAATATACATATTATATATGACTTGGTATTTGAAAATATTTTGTTCTTAAGATGTAATTGTACAAAACTCTAACATCATGAGACATTTCATCACAAAAGTTCTGAAAGGAAGAAAACCAATCTTCCTAGGCTAACTCTCAGGACATTACAGTAATCTGGTATTACAAGCAACAGATACATGTATTTTGGTTTTTTGGTTTTTCTTTTCAGGGGTGTCGGTTTTTTTGGGTTTTCAGTTTCATTGTATTTGCTTGTTTGGTTTTTAATTTGTTTGTTTGAGGGGATATGGTTGGGTTGCAGCTTTTTTTTGGTTTTAAGCTAGTATTGGAACAATCAGAGCCGAACAAACCTCAATCTCAGAACCATATGAAATCACTGTTAATTAAAATTTGATTCATATTTATCAATAAGTAGTCATTCCTTCCACTAAATCTTTTTCATGTCTTTTTATACTTTGTAGTAAAAGTAATTTATTGATATGAAATATGACTATTTGTTAACTTAATGTTAAGATCTCTGTTGGAAACTTCACAGAGATTACAACACACAACATTTTTCCTTTTCTCCAATTCAACAAGCTCATCTATGACTACAAGAGCTTATCTATATTATCCCTGTGTTTGCTTAAGAGGAGGAGTTGAACCTGCACAGCTACATAAGCCCTGTGTTCACCCAGCTGCTCAGCTCTGCAGAAAACAAAATGCATTGCTCAGTGCTGTGGTTTTCAGACTTTCAGCCTCGTCTTTATTTTAATAATTTCTGTAAAGCTTTCATGCCTTGTGCCCTAATACTCAAGTCCAGAACAAAGGTAGCTTTATAGGCCTCTTAGATAATGTTTTTGGTGTATTATCAAAAAAGTGTGTTTCACAGCAGTGGAGTTTATAGAAGTAACCCTTAACTATTTCTGAGATAGCACACACTGCAAAACCTAAGCCTCCAATATCTTCTGCCCTTACCACAAGCATAATTTTTAAACCATCACTCCAATTTCCTGCACACATATAACAAACTTCTAATGCAGGTTTTCTTTACGCACACATTCCCAGAAAATCAAACATGATGTTACCTACTACAGAATCAGAATGGTTTGAGTTAGAAAGGACCTTAGAGATCATCTAATCACAAGACCCCCTTGCCATAAGCAGGGACATCTTCCATTAGACCAGTTTACTCAGACCCCATCTAACTTAGCCTTGAATACTGCCAGGGATAGGGCATCAACAGGTTCTCTGAGCAACCTGTGCCAGTGCCCTACCACCTTCACATGTAAAGAATTTCTTCCAGTATCTCATGTAAATCTACTCTCTTTAAGTTTAAAGCCATTTCTCCTTCTCCAATCACTACATGCCCTCATAAAAGTCCCTCTCCAGCTTTCTTGTAGGCTCCATTTAGGTAACAAAAGGCTGCTAGATCATATCCCTAGACATCAAGACACTGACTGGGATCAATTGTGCCTTTTACAGCCTCAACCATTCATTACAGAACAAGCTAAAAAATACATCATGGCAATACAGTCTAAAAATTTTACCATTTACCATAATAAACAAAAACAACACTGCGTAACAGCATGAACAGGACCCTTGAGTGGGCCTGTTTCACAGGGTGAAAAGAAAACCTGAAATTACATAAGAAAAAAATCTACATATTCTTCTGAGAGGATATGAATACCTTACGGGCTCTGTTAGCCACTGCTTCTGCTACCATCATTCTACTTATACCTCCAGTGGATACAAGACAAGAGCAAAGGTGAAACAGCAGTGCAGTGGATCAGCAGAATGGACCAATGGGGGATAAAACTATACTGAGACCAATTTTCTGCCGGCTACCACAGCACCTTTACATTGGTCAAGACAGTTCCCTGAAGCCAAATATACGGTACCTTCTCATCTGTCAGAAGACTGCTGAGGCCACACAATGTACCTAAAACTCAATCATAATCAGAATACCACCGCCACACACCCTCATCTTTTAAAAAATATTACTTTCAACCTTTCCCTCCCCATCCCCTCTCCAGTCCTAATATAACTCCTTGTCTAGTACTTAGGTGAGAACTGAATATTGTGACAGAGTAAAACCCCACATTCTTGACTCAAGCACACAGCTTGGTTCATCATCTGACTTCTAAACTTCTTCTCAGATAAAATCAACCTAATAAATGAAAAAAGATTAACTGTCGTCTAAAAATAATAAAGAAATGTCTGTAATAGTGATGAACTCTTCAATCATGGCATAGAGGATTATCAAAATTTTTAAGAGCTTAGCACCTTAAAAACTGAAAGTTTCTGAAAACCTCTTTGGTTTTCATTATTAACATTTCTTGAAATGTTAATAACTACAACAATTACTGTATCATCAAGAATTTTACAAGCAGAGATCTGAAAGTACTTCTAGCAATATTACATCCACAAGCAGAATCAGGAAAGAAGCCAGATTGCTTAAATGCAGAGTAGATCCTTATGCATGCACTTGCACCCAGATATATACATATCACATACAATTTATTTCTCCTGGCATACTTCCTGCAAAAATCAAGATACAGAATGTTGAAATACAACATTCTTTGCTCTGCAAAACTTATGGAAAACCTTTAAACATAGGTGACAATGCACCTACTGGCAGAGAGGTTTCAGAACTTGTGGTGACTGACAAAAAAGATACAGGAGACTAATTTAAAAGAAAAACAACTGTAGAAGTCTAGAATGACAAGCCTTTCCTTTGTATGGTTGTCCTGTATTTGTTTTTGCATTTCTCTGCATTGCAACTTTAAAAAAATCTTAGGTATAGTATCTTCAGATCAAATACAAGGCTGTTTTTTAACTAAAATAACAAACATACCATTCTCTAAGCAAAATTCACACTGACATCTCTTAAACAGAAAGACTGCTAAACTACACCTGATAGTGTTTTTTCCCCCAAGTTTGACCTATGAAAGGGCAAAAAACCCCTGCTATTTTACTGTTTTGAAATTTTATATTAAATTAGAGAGAAGAGGACATTCTTAACATGTAAGGAAGGAGAACGCCATTGAAACCCACTACCCTGTTAGTCACTGTACACACACACTTATTAGGAACTGTCAAAACAACAGTGTGTACATTTGCAGGAAACTGGCTTTCGTCTTGGAGCTTAGATGCAGAAAGAAAGCCTACAAGTACCTGGAAAGTGGAGATTCATGGGTAAGGGTGAAATCAACATCCTACACAGATGAGCAGAACCATACTATAACCACAGTTTCATCAAACATGTACTCAGACAAAGCAGTCGGTTGTACATTGCCTCACAGATTTACAGAAAATGGGAGCAATAAACCTCATCAGATACTAAGTAGCAGAGTAATTCCTAGGATGAGTAAGAGCTAAAACAGTAATAGAGAGGCAATGCATGAAAAGAAAAATACTTGATTTCACTTAAAGTTGTACTTCACTTGGAAGAAAGTTTAATGTCCTCTATGCTACCACTAATTCAGCGTTAGAGAAAACAAAAAATATGGTTTGGTCTGTTGCTGCTCTAGCAGTGGAATCACATTTCCACTGAAACCAAGTATGGGTAAATGAAAACATGAAACTGTGCAGAATTCAGGTCTTGGACCAGCTTGGCTTTGTAGGTGACAAATCAGTTAAAATGTAGTATGGAACACATGAAGATCCTCCAGGGAACTGAGGCAGAGAAGCCAGTCTGTCCTACCACTCAGAAGAGCAGCTTTCAGGCTCACAGCTGGAGGCCGCTGCTGGGAGGGACATTCAGTTGGTAAGACTGTAGCACAACTCCCTGAGGTAGAAGTGAAATTCGCCACCTCACCCTGCAACATGTATCTGTCCAAGCTCTGGAGGGAACTGGAGTATCACTTCTCCATCAAAAGAAGGCAGCAAGGCTAGTGAAACGAGGGGTCCCCCATACAAACAGCTCAGTCCACCTGATGTGGTCATGCGCCCAGGCAGCCTGCGCTCTCATCCTGACATCATACGAAGAGATCCTTGGCCATCACCTCTGTCAACAGTTGCCACAACTGAGTTGACCTGCTTCAAGCTGGTACAGCTATTGATCAGGCAGTCCTTTTTAAGTGAAGACTGCTAGTACTCTATGAACTTTTTTCTCTATTGCTTAAAAAGCATTACCTCAATGACATTGTATCACTGTATCATACCTCTTGAAAGATACACAAGTACCAACCTACACCAACAACCAATTTACACTGCTACAAGTTAATAACTGAAACTGACCATTTTCACCTTGGTCATAGAAACACCAAAGAATTTCAGTGACAACTCATCCAGAGACATAAACAGAATTCTTGTAAGGAATTACCAGTGCTGATAATGGATACAGTAGGCATATTAATATTTTTCACAAAATGAAAATATCTTCCTTGTATGATTATCCAACTTATTAACTGACATTAAGAGATTAAACCTCACAAGAGTTGCTTGATGTTAGGAAACATTTCAATGGCATTTCATTTAGAGTTACAGAAAAGCCTATAAAACAGGAAACCATCTCAAATTTCAGTCAAAAAAAAAGCCAGAAAGAGAACTAAGGTTTCCTGAAGTCTGTTCCTATATCAATAGCACAATGTTTTGCAGTTACATTAAAAACTGAACAGAATAACTACAAAAAGCCAAAAAAAGCGAGAACCCCAGTGATGGCATTTTGAGACTTAACAGCACACAGGTTGAAGTTAAGAACCACCTAGAAAAAATGGGAGAGGGGTACATATTATTCTATTGCTAAGTGTTTGCTCCACTGACAGAATATCTTTAATTTAAAATCACTACACAATCTTCTTACTTGTTTTGCTTAAAAGGCACATTTGCATATTCCACTTGCTTTTTAAAAAAGAGTAAGCATATAATCATTTCACTATTCACTGAATTATCTCCTCTGTATCATTTTCATAATTAATAAACATTTCATTAAGATTACTGTCAATATTCTACACAATATTATTTCATGAATTACTAATGGAACAACAAAAAAGAGCAAGATGAGAAAATATTTATTCCAAAAAAGGATGGATAGAATTTTATGAAGTACCCCATGAAGTACATAATTACCTCAAATAAGGAATATGAAACATCTAAATTCATGTAGAGCAATTTGTTTCGAGAATAATCTTGAATGTCTTAAATATTTATGAAAAACTAAGCAAATGTTATCCATTAAAATATTATTAAGTTGTTCCATCATTTTCTTACCTACGTGATTGAAATTCTATTGATCATCTTCCTTAAAAAAGGGGAAAGAATACCTGCCATTATGTGGACAGCTAGTTTGAGTGCTTTCTACAGAAGAAAAATCCTCTTACAAATTTGATCTGGTTGTTTTTGAGACTATAATAAAGTTAGTCATTCTAGTGCAGCCACAAACTTAGAGAAACAAAATACCCATCCTCATTGTACAAGTGATGCACTCAAAATAGTCCAAGTGACTACTACAATAAAGCCTAAGACAGATACTGAATTACTGAAGGAAACGGAAGATAGAATTGAAACACAAAATTCAGCTGATGTTCTGTAGCTTCTTAATTAATGTTAATTCAAGCTTTTGTGAACCAGAACCTCCAACTCTTTTACAGGAAATGCAGTTAATCAAATACAGCTTTGTGCCAGATAATCAAAATTACACAGCAAAACTACACTACTATTATGCAGCTGAAAGTCAGCATTCTCTTCTCCACACCTTCAATTCAGAAAAACCCCAATCCTACCCATCCAACCAAAAAAACCCAAACCAGCAAGACCCCCCCCACCAAAATCAAAACAACCAGACAAATCAACAACAAAAAATACCACCAACACCTAAGTCCCCACCCAACAAAACAGAACCTCCTCCTTATCTTTTATAGCTACAAACAGATAATTGTCACCATTTTAGACGTATCTTATTATGGTTCAGGTGTAATTCAGAAGCAAGTACGCAAGAGAAGAGACAAACTAGGTGCCTTCACAGAGGTCAAGTAATTCCTCAAGAATTTGCACAGCTTTGTAAATGGGTTCAAAGCAGGATAGGATCCCACCTTGTGTGACCTTCTCTTCCCTTCTCTTGAAAGGATCCCTCTGATAAACCACAGATTCCCTAAAGAGAATCAACTCTTTCCAGTCTGTGCTTATTTTCCATTTTATACAGTTTGGAGTACCTTCGACAAATTCTGCCTAAAGAACTCATCTGTGCAGAAAAAGCATCACAAATCAAATTTCAACCTCAAAAATATTTTCTTGATGCTACTCACAACTCAACTGAACAGCAAACTGTTTAAAGTCAGTCTGTTGGCTGCTGCTCTTCAATGGAAATGTTACAAACAAAACCAGAAGCAAACATCAGCATTCATAAAAGCAGGTATCATACAAACTCTTACCTCCCTAGCACAGAAGAAAGGCAAAATCGGCATTTGCAAACATGTGTGATTAATTTCAAATGAATGTTTATATGAGGGTGTTGGAAAGCAGACTCCAGTAGATTCCAAGGCACAAGCAAATCAAGATTGATCATTTATTATCTTCTTTGAGATCAGTACAATACACAACTATTCATAAATTAACATGTATGTTTTCTGTAAGCTATTTATTAAAATGGTAATAATACGCTGAGCACCATCTGATTTTCTGTGAAAACTAGCTTAACTACTAATTTGATAGAGACAGGGTTTAGGGTTTAAATCTTTTATGTTTCCTTCATATTACACCTACAGTTCATCACCTCTACACCTAAGCAGGACTAAAAATGATGGAGGCTGAGAGAGGCCATACAACACTACATGTCCTGCAGGGCTCCAGGAGTAGTATTCTCCAGGAATTTCAGTACAAGATTAAAATTTTCCTGCATTCCAAGAAAAGTCTTGAGTTAGCTCTAAACTTTTATTAAGGAAGATACATAAAATTTATTTAATTAATAATTAAATCTTTCAAATTTCTTTCACATTCTGTTAGTCGGAGGGATTATGAACAGGTAAACACAACTCTGATTCCTACCAACTCTGAGAGACTCTGTTTCAGGGACAGTATAAATCACTATGATTAATCAAAAGCAAGGATAAATACTGGTAGCATTCTAAATTGCAATAGTTTTCCATTAGTTTTATTATGGAAGGCAAATATCTTAACTACTTCAAACGCTATGTCTTCAGAAAAAGTGGTCTTCATGTCTAAGATAATGCAACAGGGTTTGGCCATCCATGTTTCCCCCATGCCAAGGGCTACCATTCTTCCACCATACAGAAAACTGCAAAAGGTGAATATTTCTCTATTGGCATGTTCTATCTGGAAACATAATTATCATGTACAAGAACATATCAACAAAACAACAGCTGTATTTATCAAACACACAAAGCCTTATAGTTTGCATGTTCTGCTTTCGTAAGGTATAGCTAGAAATTCTGTGACCTGTTCTCTAATCTGTGCTTTAAAGAAGTACTGCAGAACTCAGAGTATATTAGATGTGCATTTGCATCCATCTGAAACATCAATATAAAACAGTATATTATGTAATTTGTTTAACACTATGTTATGCTAACATTATGTTAGCATAACAATATGTTTTTGGACAACTAAGTCCAAAAACATGAAAACACCCTTTCCAAAGGTTTTTTTAAAAATAATATTTATTCTATTCTATGCCTGTGAGCTCTACTTTGAAAGCCTGATGTAAACTTTTGACCTACCCTTCATACAAAAAGGCTCCATCCCAGAGCTGAAAGTACACAGTGCAGCATTTCTTCCTTACAAGTGGAAATGCATACAAGTAAATTGCTTTGCTATAACAAAACTAGTATAAATATAAATTTACTGAAAACAAGTCACATGAATAATAGCATATTTGTTATAATCCAATACTTAGGTCAAGTAACACTGCTGATGCCAAATCTTGTTATCTGAAATCAGAAACTAAGAACAGCAACTGTTTTGTAGCATTTTGGTACATTTTTTCTTCAAGAATGGCTGGCCACTGCTTCCAAGAATGATAGTCACCCCAGTTCCAAGCTTTAGTCTAGAGATCATGAAGCACTCCTTACAGAAGAAAACCACAAATGAATGAACAGAAAACCCCTTTGCTTTTCCACTTTTTTATAAGTTCTTCATTCATGCCAAAGAAAGAACATTTTCATATGGATTGAGATGATTTAAAAGAAAGAAAGAAAAGCTAATCCTGCTGGTTCTTCTTACACATGAAGAGAAGAATATTTTTCCCACAGAGCTATTTGGGGTCTTTCTGTGTTAGGTTATGTACTCCTGAGGAAGACATTTAAGCTGTTCTCTTGGTCTCCTCTGCTTCTGCTTCTTTGCTGCTCATGCTGCAGAGCTCTCAATGACCTCTGCGCTAGCATGGTAACAAGACAGCTGATGCTGAAGACCTCATTAAACAAGAGTCAGCTTACGGGTGTCACTATAAAACTTACACTAGAAACATAAAGGAACTATGTATCACATGTTGGTATGCGCATACCTGTCAAGACAGCTTCCCTCGTCCATTCACAGGCAGTACTAGAGAGACAGAGGTTTCTTTCAAGCCTCAAATATACCCCCAGCACTAAAATGATGAAGTAATTTTTTCTTTAGTTAAACTACAAATAAGCACAAAGAAAGTGCAGGGTCTTGAAAGTAGAGCCCTGAACTGACTGCAGTAAGGAATCAGCTGGGGTAATTAGTAAGTTTTTTTTAATATTACACCTCACAAGTGTATATTACACATTGTGTATCTTCCTGGTTTCCCCGGGAAACACATCTTGAGAGCATCATAAAGGAAATACTTAATGGTATAAGCGAAAGTTTTACAGCAAATATCTCTCTCTAGCATTTAACCCCTTCCTCTCATGCTACTGTGAAGGCGTTGCTCCTCCTTCCCCAGGGAGACTGAAGAGGTTGTGGTAACTGAAATCCACCCACACCCGGTTTCAGGCCCTCTCACTGAATGAGCACCCACTTCACTCCACATGCCACCAACTCAGTTACTCCATTTGGGATATCACTGTCATTACAGCTGATCCTAGCATTAAACTGGAAGGAGGGTGGGGTGGGGGGGGCTCAGGCCTTTTATAAGGAACAAAGAAACCTACTAACAGAAAATAGAATGGGCAGGCAGCTTCAGCAGACATTGACTGCTGGGAGACCTAAAAAGGAGGTGAACTGGGGAGCACAAAGGCAAGTCCAGTGCAGAGACTGCTTCCAAATCAGGAGCTGTGAGTAGCCCTGGGAAGAACTTTTGCCATGCCCTACAAGGCAAAGCTCCTCCTGGCTGTCCTTCACCCCATGGACAAGGCCTTTGGAGCCCAGGGCTGTTCATCTTGCCAGCCTCCTTCCATGTGCAAGTTTCTCAGAGGCTATTTAGCAGCCACTGGAAAGACTTCGTCCCCAAAAGACCTGTCCCTTACTACAGGCAGTGTTCCTTCTTCTCTTCACCCCCAAGGTGCACACACAGCCCAGCAAGGCTGACAACCATGATAAGAAGCTCTGGCACAGCAGCTATCCAAGTAAAAACATATGATTCTATTTTTATTTTCATCCCACAAATACAGTGAGAGGCTCAAATGTTGGGTTGGCATTCCGCTTGTTCCTACATTCACAGTGTTGCTCCCAACTTCTACGTCTTCCTTGGTGCACACCGGCAGGGCTGTGCACATAGACTGTGAAATCCAGGCAGGCTCTGAGGCCATTGTAAATCCACCCAGAGGAAAGCACAGTTCCAGATATTGTGGCACATTTCCTGCAGCTTACGGCAGACCATCCTTAACTTGAGAGTGTTTTTGAGCTGCTACTTCCCCTGGAGAGTCACTAGTTTTTGAGTTTTTATGCTGTCTTCTCATATTTTATGTCTTCTAAGGTATTCCAAGAAGCCGTACACTAATTAAGCAGCTCCTCCAAAATGAAGGTAGACCCCTTGTACACTTTTTCCTCCTACAAGGAGAGGGGACCTGGGCAAGTCAGCTCATTAGCTGGATAGGAGTGACAGAACTGCTATGTTATTGTAGCTCTTACTTGAAACATTTCAAATCTAGGAAGTTTGGAATAATACTGAAAAAGTAAAGAATGAACAAATCACGTTTTAATCATGTTCCTTGCATATTTGAATATAAATACCATCTATGCACATACTTTCATGTGCATACATACACACATAAAGTGACGGAGGCTCTAAAGACATAAATATACCACTGGCACTCTGAATTTAAGAAATCAGGTCAAGGGTAATATTAGCAAGGAACAATTTTATAATTAAAAAAATTATAATTAGATTCTCCACCCCCCCACAAAAAATCCCTGCTTTTTGTTAAGAAAAAAAAAAGGTAAATCGAATAGCTAAGTTCTGAGAGGACATCCTTGCTAGCTTTACACATACACACTACATCATATAGGTATTTCCATGCTTAGTACATGACAAATGCAGTATTCTTTTCAGATGCTGCATTTGCTCAAGCAAATAGATGAAAAATCTAAATAAACTTTATGCTTGCCTGAAGTGACAGATGAAAACTACTACTGGGTCAGTAAGAACATGGACTGTCACAATCAGTAAGAACAGGGACAAGCAGGCAGATTTTACGGTCAAAGTATCTGGTGCCATCATTTTGCATTTGCATTTTTAACAGCACAGTGTCCCAGCATGCATACTGCTTAAAGCATTGCTTTGGTATGGCTGAACTGTGTGACATTTCAATGTTCTGCTTCTCCAGCAGGGAATGTCAGGTGGCACCACTCTGGAGTACCACAGCATCACAGAGAGAGCACTCATGGCTTGTGCCCCTTCAGACTGCCCAGACAGGGCCCAGCTCCCATGCCACTGCCCTGCTCAGCTGAGCAACTTCAGCAGCTCAAAGGAAGAGTTTCCAGTCACATCTCTGACATGCCAAAACAGACAGCTACACTACTCTTGTTCTCCTCAAGAGATCCTCCTTATAATAACCTTGTTGCTGAAGCTACATATTTATTTAGACCTGATTACATAATCTGATTATATACCAGATTATTACCTACTCTGAAATTTTTTAGATTTTTTGTATTTTTATTCACTTTACACATGTACTATAAACAAAGACTGCATAGATTAATAAATAACTACTTTTTACTTATAAAGGTAATAAAACCCATAAGATAATAACACACAGAATTCAGTTAAAATTATGTCACAGGAAAGCATTGTTTTGCTGGATACTCTTACATTCTTAGAAGAAATCTCCAGAAATCCATTAACTAGATGGCATCTGAATTCAATGAAACAACTATTGTTTTACTCAAACATCAGCTATTCTAGCCAATAGCTGTACCACCTACACATGGATATGTAACTTAGGAAATGTCACCTCCTTTCTCTCCTTGAGTGCCTCATCACTCTGACCTCTTCTGAAATTACATGTGGTTTTCTGTTTAAATAATTAAAATCCACATGCTGTTCATTTGCATTTAAGTAAGTTACTTGCATTATAAATCCTGGTTCATCTGAGAGAAAGTTCTAAATTCACTTAATACCCTCAGTAATTGGGCTTTCTATGGTGACAGGTTCTTGTTTTATGAACATTTATGTAATTCTGGTTTTCACTTGTTGTACTGCCATCTGGTTTCAAAAAAGATTACATTGAATACACTTCTAGCCACTTTCAGTGCTATGGCAAAAGATACTCAAGAGCATGATAACACTATGAATCTGTTCCTGTTCTTATTTAGTACACCAAAGCAGAAATAAATTTAACTGTCAGGGCAAAGAACTGTAACACAAGTACAGTTCATACAGACACGAGGTGGCAGAGTGAAGAACTAGTTTCTATTAGCCATTATTTTTCTTTCTAGAGGAAACTTTTACTTCCAGGAAGTAAACATTTATTTAACACGTCAATCCTTCGCACAATAGTCAAATAAGAAGTATTTGAGTCCAAATCTTTATGTTTTAGGCTAATAAAATGCTATTCACCAAGTCAACTTTTTTTTTTTTTTTTAATTACCAATTCAGTTCAACTAAAAAACCCCACAACAAAACAAGCAAGGGCATATCCAGCTGTCACCACAAACCACAGAGTTAACCATTCAAAGCTAAACAAGAACTTACTCACAACAACCACAACGGAATGATGCTGAAAGGTGATTATATTTGGCACCTCCGTATTTACTTCTCCTTTTGCGTCATTCTTTATATACCCTTAGAGCAACAATAAAAAACAAAACAAAACATCCCCCCCAACTTCTTTTGGACTTACGCAGTCAATTTTGCAATTTTTTTAAGACTTTTTTTGATAAAATGTACTCTTTGATCCCTTTTGTATAGGGCTGGACTGTATGAAAATCTATAATGAAAAATTCTGGGAAATCCAAGAAGATATTAAAAATGTTCTCTTTGTTATAAGGCTTGTTCTAGGAGAAAGAAAGGCAGGCAGAACGAAACAACATGCAATAGTTTACATGACTAGAAAATAGTCCACACCTTTTAGATATTCCTTAAAAATCCCCATGTCATAACACTCCTATTGCTCTAAAGGCCTTGAATCTTGTGAAATAAAGTTGATTGTATGGAGAGTACAAATGCTGAAAACGCTAAAAATTTTCAAAACAAAGAATAGAGACAGACACCATCTTTCTCCACTAAAATCACAATTTCTAACCATCTGTGTGGGGTCCCTCCACACAGCTTTCCCTAGTGGTGTGCAAAATTTGCAAAATCACCACCAAGCACAAAGGTGCATGCCTTCACCCAAACCCTCCAGCAGCTGTCCAGCCTCATCCCGCAGGTTTCTGCACTGTGTGTGCCAGCAGAGGAGAGCTGTGTGTGGCCAAAATAATTTCTGCCTGGGACATGACAGTGGGAACTGCCAGCCAGCCCTCCCCAGTCAGGCGCAGCCTGGCCCTTAGGGAGGGAGTACCAGGTAAGTGCCCTTCCTCCACCACTGACTAGAAGCTGACAAGGCAGTTCCCTATAGAGGTCATGGTGCAGAATTTATTTCTGGAGAGTTTTAAGCTCCTTCCCCAGCCTTCAAGTACAAGCAACATAGAGCCATTTGGCTGCTGTCACACTGAGGAGCAAGAGGTGTGTAAAAAAGGACAAGGATGACACCTGCAGCACAGCAGCCAACCCTTAGTCCACGCTTTGCAACACTTATTTTCAAGACAATGGGAAGCAGAAGACAATGTGATAACCAGGAAGTTCTGAACTATCCTTTTTTCCTCTGGTCATTTGTCAGGTTTTGGGATATTTTGCTGACTCCAACTGTCTCATTTGTCAAGAAAGAGAGAAGAGAGAGAAAGAGAGAGAGAAAGAGAGAGAGAAAGAGAGAGAGAAAGAGAGAGAGAAAGAGAGAGAGAAAGAGAGAGAGAAAGAGAGAGAGAAAGAGAGAGAGAAAGAGAGAGAGAAAGAGAGCCCAGCTGCTTCAGTGTGTGTCTTACCCTACAGATCCATCCACCACTGGAAGCCTTTGAGCATTAGTAAAAGGGTAACCACTGCACCCTCCCAGGCTGCTGAATTACATGTACACATCCAGTATAATCAACACCTCACACTAATTACAAATTATCTAAAACACTTCAAAAGTGTTTGCCATGAGGAAGTCAATTGTCTCTTTTAACATGATCTCCAAAATCATGTAAGCATTCTGACATTTATAAAACGAGGAAGGATGCTGGTCCTCTAATCTCTGCCACATGGGAACAAGTGTCATAAAAGACAATTGAAGTGTTTTGGGGATGGTCTTTATATTGTTGCAGTTCTGGGAAAATGTTATCTACCAAACTCTAGGTTTATCAACTCAGATAAAGCAATTTCGTTGACTAAAATATGCAGTTAAAGACTACCTTCTCACCATGGGTGACAAAGCACAAAGCTATGGAAATGTGTTTTAGACAACAGACCAGTGTATCCCAGATGCCCTGTGTTATTCCCTGATACAAAATCTAAGATGAATGTTTCTGCCCAGATAAACATGAATCTTTCTTGACTGTCAGAAAGAAAGAGACCATCAGAGACCACTTGTTTTGTTGGTCAAGTTTTCTCACGCCATCTTAACAGCTTTCTTTATTTCTAAAGATGAAGAAATAAAGGCTTCTGCGCCAGTTTTCAACAACTAGCACTTCTGTGTAAGTATCATGTACCTTCACTTCAAACTGCCAAATTCTTTCTTTCCCCAACAAAAATTTGGTAAGTCAGAAAATTCAGAGAGGGATTCCTACACTTTACTAAGAAATGTCCGAAGTATGAACATAACAAAAAGAGAAACTTGAGTTGTGAGTGCAAAATTGTTCCTGCAATCTCTTTGCAGCAGAAAACAAGAGAAAATGCACACTATTAGCATAAAAATATGGATTTTTACTATGCAGCTTACAGTCAATAACTAAATTTCAACTACCAGAACTTCAAAAAAAAGAGCAAACCTTGTTGCAACTAAGAGGACTAAAGGTATGTTCAGGGTATTTGCAGGGGAAAACCCCTAAGCAACTTACGACCTCTCCCCAGTTTTGCAAGCATTATTTTCTTCTATATACTGACTCCTCTCATGACAGTAGTAAAGAAAAACCCATCATTTTTCAAAGAAATTAAGTTACTGAAGAGTTAGGAAAAAGAAATTAAAGAAAGTAATAATGACCTCAGGAAAGGTTAATCATACCCCTCCCCTGCTCTTTTTTCCTGTGATCCTTATTAAGGATTTTTTCTGCCATCCTTACTCTTTAAGTAGTCCCAACAGATTACTGCAAAGTATGGCCTTATTAATATGAATGAGGGTAAAAAACTGAGAGTAGACATAAAGTATACTGCATATCCACTTTAATAATTTTATAAGTATTCTTGAAAAACAAGGAATAGGAATAAAGAATATCAAATGCTTTCCAAAATTCTCTGCCTATCACTTAACCAAAGTACCTAAAATGTTTCTTAAGATCAGAGAGAGTCTAAGAAGAGAGTTACCATGGTGTGACCAGTTACCATGTATTAGCTGTTCCACATGGTTTCTGCATGGGTAGTGCAGTTACGGGGAAATGTCAAGTGTTACCAAACTGATTTGTTAGTCCTTTTTTATTTCAGTAAATCTTGCTGCACTACACAGCTCATGAGAAGATTAAATACCTTTAAACACTGTCCTAAAAAGTGACTTCACCTATATTATACTATATTAACAAATGAAGAAAATGTATTTGAAGAATGATGTATATAACTTTATAGAAACTAATTCATTTTTAAACTAAAGTATCAGATGAAAGTAGAAGAAGACTTAAATTTTTACTAATTCTCTGATTCTATTCTATTGCAGCTCTGCTGTTACAAGTTTATTATTAATCTGCTTTTTGACTTCTACTTGAGAAACAATTCTTTGGCAAGCTATTTCATTATGTCACACAACTAGGCATACAGGTCATGATCCCATTCCTTCTCAACAAAGAGGTGAAACATATATTTACCTGAATGAGAACATTTCAGCACAGTGTGGTCACAGCTGCTGTGTGTGATGTACTAGTCCTCTGAACAGTTCCTTATGCATGTGTTTATGTTACTGTTGTTAATTCTCGTAACAAAAAAAAAAGCACTTATTCTATTCACTAAACAATCAAACAGACCAGTTATTAATGATCTGTTTCTTAATTACTTTTAAAGACTACTGGTACCTAACCAACAAGCACCAATTTCAGCACTATTTTTCTTGAGGCTTTTTGCCTTCCTATAAATCTCATCTGCATGCCAGATTTTAGTGAGACTTAGAAAAAAAATCCACATACCATTTTTCTAGATGAGCTATCCATTTCAAATCAGTTACTAAAATGTTACCTTTGTTGTTGCTTTGCATACTTAAGATTTTTAAAACCAAATGCAGTATCAAGAATAATCTCAATGCAGAGAAGATGCTCCATTCTGACTACACCTCCACCCTGCCATTTGGATTTATTCAAAACTCTGCTTACAGGCATTCCATGATCACACACATTCCTTTTTGACTCCATACTCTCCACAAGAAGTTGTGTTAGGCTATCTTCAGTAAAAGATAGATACTGTGACAGCAACCTGGGAAGAAGTGAGCCCAGATGCAAGGACTTGTACATTACACTGTGTATCGACTTCCAATAACCCAAAAACTTTTGCTCTCAAACAACACATGATTGCAGACAATCTAGTATTTGCTAAACTCTGGAAGGCATGTGAAATTTAAAATGAAAGTTTTACATCTTCAAAGCCCTAAATGCTGTGGCCTAAAGCCAAAATTAAGTACCTTAAATTCTTCTCTTCCCTTGCACAGGTATTTTCTGACTTACCAAGACTGAAATGCAACAATTTCTATTTCTGTAGAAGAACAATATACAAACTTTATGTTGGAAGGCACTTATAGCACTGGGTTTCAGACTGCAACTAGTGAAAGCCACTGCATCACCAAGGTAACTTCCTAGGACAAGGAGACAGGTCCTTTAAGTCAACTACTGACACATGGCTATTGATTCATATGCAATACTGTACATATTATTTAAGACTGTACTACCATGAACCAGTTATTAAACAAACATACTGATTTGACTTTTGCAAGGAAGGATTGCTAACATAATGCTACATGAATAGATGTATCTTTTCATATATTTTACCAGCAATTTCAGGTAGAATCTAATGCATCATATAATTACACTATGATTTGTTTGCTTGAACTGATCATCTTTGAAAGGAAATAAGCTTTTCAAAAAGCAAATTTATACAAATAAATTTCCTGTCTCTTTACTAAATTAAAATTTTATTTCCCAATTTTACTGGTAGCCAAAAATCTCCTGAGGAATGTGTGAAAGATAACTGTACATCAAGTTAAAGGCATCTAGCTCAGCTTAAAGCATGAAAAAGTTCCATATGGAATAATTTTGTAGATACAAAACCAACATACGGGAAAGCCAGCATCAAACTTCTCATTCTAATGGCTCTGTTGTGTAGCTACATAAAATCTATAGGTCAAAATTATTTTAAAGATTGCCTGAATAGACTTACACATGCAAAGAGAGACAGAAGGATAGCTATTCTTTTGCTTCCCGAAAAAAGCAGCCTAGAAGGATTGTATTTTCCCCTGCTCAATTCCTTGTTTTTAAGATCAAAAACATCTGTCAAAATCTATTTTTCTGATGCTTCTGTTGAAGAATATTGGTATGAATTGACAGTAGCTGCTATCATTAGCTGAAACAAGAAGTCAAATCAAACAAAAAGGACTGATAATTTAGATGTTAACAAAGATACTGCCTAACCAAAGAATAAACACTTCTCTGATCAATTAGTTATGTTGCAATTTAAACTTACTGCAGGGTCCAACATCGAAAGCAAAGCAAAGGAGGAGTGAAATGTCATTAATGGTTCAGACAATTTAGAACAAAAAAGACTATAAAGAGGACAACTTAATCCAAGTTTTTCCACATAATGGACTAATTACTTCTGGCACTGAAACACAGAAAAAGAGAGTAAGTAGCTCATGTTCTTCATGAAAATCAGACTTAATCAGAAGATGTTTCTCAACATAAATCAATCTACTTCAAAGAATTAATATTTCATTATCGCTCAGCAATTACAGGGCAAAGTGAAATGCGAGTTCCATCACTTTCATGCAAAGTAACAGCCAATTCCTAAGACGAGATTCATGTATATAAAATGCTATTGGGAGACGCTTTGCAAGCACAAATCTCTGTTCAGTTGAAGTGCACTTAGCAGCTCTGAAAATTACAGAAGTATAGAATCATTTAGGTTGGAAAAGACCTTGAAGATCACCAAGTCCAACCATTAACCCAACACTGCCAGGTCCACCACTAAACCACATTCCTAAGCACTGTCCAAGGATGCTGACTTGATTGCTTCCCTGAGCATCCTGTTCTAGTATTTGACAACTCTTCCCATGTATAAATTTTTACTGACACCCCATCTAAATCTCCTCCAGCACAACTTGAAGACATTTCCTCTTGTCTATTACTTGTTACTTGGAAGATTAATCCCCACCTTGCTACAACCACTTTTGGGTAGCTGCAGAAACCCCCTGTGTCTTCTTCTCTTCAGGCTAAACAACTAACCTGTAGACATAGTGAAGCTCCTACCTGAAACTATCTGCCAGAGTGTCCCGTGTCCCTGCGGGTGGACATATACTAGTGTTTATTTCAAAAGTGCTCTTCTGAACCTAGCTTAAACTTCCTCAACTCCTTCACGGACTGTGTTCTTTCCCACTGCTATCAAAGTATCCCCAGGTGAGAACATGGATTTCTTTAGAACAAAGCAAGCAAAAATTGAAGTTAAGGACCACAACTAATCATTCCAACTACAAACAGGCATTTAGTCCCTCAGATCAGATTAGACCTGGCTAAAGTAAAAAAAACAAACCCTTGGACATTGGGTTCTCCACACCTACTGCTTTATCCTAGAGATCCACTCTCATTCACAGTATTTGCTAACTCAGGAATGGCCTTTCTCTGCACTCCCCCACCTATCACCACAGGGATAGTAATTATGAATCCTATGGAGGTGACAGAGTGACTGATTAGCTAGTAGGTGGGCAATATTTTGAAAATCTGCAGTGCTATGTGGCTATTCCCTCTTATTACAAATACTCTTGTGAGGGTACCATCCAATAAGACAGTAGTGTATAAACAAGAAAACTCCTATCTGGAACACCCTTGGTTTCTCTCCAGCACAACTTTGATCCACTTGCTGAAGCCACTCTGGTGACAGCAGCCTTATTTCATGGAACTTAACAATGATATGATGTGTCCAGTCAAAGCACATGCATTGATTTTAGCTAGGATGCTGTTCAGTTCAGCAGAAATCTGTCCATATAATATAAGCTTTTCTGGATCTTAAAATGTTATTTATCAGTCAGGATCCAAAAACCCATGAACAACGAAATGACTCCTCAATAGTACTGCTGTACACAACAGAAGCAACAAGTACCTACTGCTGTTCTCATGCATCTCCTGCTTATTTATTCTTGCTTAATAAAACCAAAGACAATATAAAGAATCTATTAGCAAGTACTTTAAAGATTGCAATTTTGTTAATTACTATCTTTCATGTTTCATTTTGGCACTGTACTTATGCTTCCAGAGTTCCTTACCTCCTAGGTTTTACAGTATGGCAAGAGCCCCAGGGGGCTCACCTGAGGAGTCCAGAGCAAGCCTCACATAGTGTGAGGACATTTTCTCTGCTTCAAAATACAACTACAGGAGAAAACAACCCTTCCTACTTCAAACAGCTTTCTGCTTAGCTTAGTCACAGACATACTAGAAGACTACACAGAAGAACTTTAATTACCTTCTCTTGTTTGGCAAAATCAGTTCAAACTCCCAGTTTTAACCTCTCAAGAAAGATAACCTGCTGTCCAACTACACTACCATGTATCACGCATCTATGTGTTGAAAAGCAGGATGTATTGTCAGATGAAGGAAGGAAAGTGATCACGTTCTCACCCTTGATCAAAAGTTAATCTCAGCTTCTGATCCTGCCAGTTCTAGCTAATTAGGCACATGCTTACTCATTCACCCAGTTCTCTCGGGGCTTCTAAATCAGGTCAAAAGATTGATGAGTACTTCAGTGCTTGCTAGCAGAGGTCACAGTTCTCTCCAGGAAACCTGCAATCCCTCACAGATTCTTCACCTAGACAGTATGGCATGATGAAGATGAACATAAACCATCAGGTGATCCAAGCATGTCAAAAGTTGCAGTTTGAAAAACCAGTGACTAAAGAAGCTAGATGTACTGCAAATAAATTAATGAATTTCAATGCTCTTAAACAGATGTTTAGTAGAGTGACAGGATCTTTCGTGTACACATTCAAAAATATTAGTCAAAATTACTTCCAATTACCAGTATGACTACATGGGTTAGACTAAATAAAAGAGAACATTAAAATACATTTTACAGTAAGGTTTCTCAAAAAGTTAACTACTGGTGCCATCAGAAACATAAGTACCTGGTTGTACACGATAGAAAGAACAAAAAGGAACTTCTATAAATAGTCACTTTTTATGGAATTGTAACAAGATATTCCCAAGATATTAAAATATGAAGTTTAGTTCAGACATTAAGGCAGTATTGGCTAAGACATGAAAAACTTACTACTCCTAGGCAAACATTTCCAGTCCAATGTAAACTAAAATCCACCTCTCTGGTACCTCAGTCTCTTTTCTATCTCAGAGTATAAACTGGGCGATATGCTAGAGGGGGAAGCAGTATCACCTATGAAAGTAACAGCTACTGCCTTTCTACTTTCCTTACTTTAAAATTTAGTTTCAGTATGACACTTTTCTAAAAAGAAAACCTATTGTGTGAAGGTAAGATAATGATCCACGAAGCCCTGAATTAAAGCTTTATCATTTAAGAAAGAATCATGCATTATGATCAAACTATAGTAATTATTCAAGTGAATGGCAGAAAACCAGCAAAATTGGCAACATGCTGTCATTCCCAGGTAATTTACAGCATCAGAAGCATTACAAAGTAAACTAAAAGAAAAAAAGAAAAAAACTCAACCAAACCCAACCCTAGATCAGTCTGAATCATGATTTTGTTTGAGAAATGATGATACGGATTCATTAATTGATCCCGGAATAAAGCTTGGTGTCATTTCCAGTATAATTCTGACATGTAATTCATAACACTATAATTACAAAGAGATTACTGGGCAGAACAAGCAGCTCAAAACACTTAATTACAGAGATACCATTAATTTAAGAAAAAGAAGAAATACTCCTAGGTGACTTTCATGTCACAACATAGAATCAGAAAAAACCTTGCTTGCTGAGGGACTGAAAAATAATCTACCTTGCTTGCTAAAGGACGGCCTGAAATTGAGAAACAGATCACTGTGGAAGCAATAAACTTCACAATTTGCATTACAAGCTGTTCAGGAAGATTTTCTGCCTCAAAAGAACTTCATCAGAAAATCATTTTCCCCTCTCTGTGAAAGCAGATTTATTAAAAAGGCAAGTCCAAAGGAAGAATGGCAGGAAGGCCTATTTTTTATTTACAATTAATTTACAATTGCAAAACTGTGAATTTCATTTACAACTGCAAACTTGATATATTTCAAGGTAGCTCCATAACACGGAAGAGGGCTGGTTTGTTTTGTTTTCTGGGATTTGTTTGTTTTTTCTAAGGATGTGGGGGTTTTTTCCTTATTTTTTGGTTTTGATTTTTTTTTATTTTAAATATACCTTATTCTGAGGGCAAGTGGGTAAGACTAAAAGACAAATCTTTGTAGGAGGCAAAGGTTTTTGTACATTTAAAGCAGGCTGTTAAGGATAAGGGAAAAGATAATCCAGCATTCAAATGGCTTTTCCCTTCTTTCCATTTATTGGTTTTCACAAAGAGAAAAAAATAGTGTACTCCCAAACAGCTGACTCATTACTGGCATTACCTCAGGAGAGCCTGGAAAACAACTTGCCATCATTTGATTTTACAGGTTAAGATTCAAAGAAATCCAACAGGTTGAGAGCTCCAAAAACAACCAAAATCCAACATCAAACAAACAAATTCCCAATACTACACAGTGTTACAACAAGAGGAAAATAAACCCAAGAGTTGATTTCCAAAAGGTAACATCAAAAGTAACATTTATAGAAAGTAACAGCAAAGATCCAAGCACAACTACACGCTCATTTGCTAAGGTCCAGTCCTCCTCACAAAAAACAGTGCCGAGTTTCTATAGGATCACTGAGCACCAGTCTTTAAAACAGAGAGCTATGGATGGGGCCAAGGTTCCAACTCCAGTGCAACCTGACAAATGTCTCACGTCTCCCTAATTGTACTGAATGAGATGTTTTACCATAACACCATGCCCATTCCTCCCTGCAGCACAGCCAAGGCAGACAGCTAAGGTGTGCTTCACAGCCTCCTCATGATTCACTGTCCCAGATATCACAGTCATCAGTGGACACCAAGACAGCAGATATAGAGATGGGACACTGGAGATGCGATGTACCACATCACTCAACTGCAGGGTACAGGCTCATCTTCAAACACTAGCTAGGAGGAGCATTCTTAAAGAAAGAAATAAGGATGGAGCAGGGCTCACTTTGGAAGCAGGTGCCTCTCTGCTTAAAAGTCTCTATCCTGCCCCACCATTCCCAAAATTCCCCTATGGGAAGCCACCAGGCCCTCCAGCAGGCACACACATACTAAAGAGCCAAGTCCTGTCCGCTTAGACAGTAAAGCTCTGGCAAGAGCCAAGGCAGGTGCTGGTTGCTCTGCTATTCCAGTACCCAGCCTAAGCATAGCAGGGCTTTAGACTGGCAGTACATGCACTTCTTCCTTACAATCTTGTCAACCTTGACTGAACAGGCTGATTATTTCAAAAAGTTATTTATATGTATTTTAGAATACACATATTTGGTGCACAGTACCTTTGTAGAGAATCACAAGTCTTATCCATTTCTTTCTCTCATGAATGTACACACCGAGAATTAACATTCACCTCTGCAAATAATCTTTTAACTTTGCAGCATAATACTACCAGTATTTTGAGGGTAGGAGAAGAGACTATTTTTTTTTCTGCTACTTTATCCAGAAATAATTTTGTCTTCTACAAAAAGAATTTGCTGACAACAGACAGACCATCTTTTTGAGTATCACCAAAACAACAGTTTGTGATTGCATCCATGTGCCGCTTACCATGATATGCTGGCACTGACCTGGGCTTACATGCACAGTGAGCATCATGCACCTAGTTTACAACATGGTCTCAGGATGTTGCCAAAGTGTGTTTTTACAACTTGGAGGGTTTCAATCCTACTGTGTCTACTTAGTTTATAATAACATGCCAAACCCCTAAAACCATAACTACCCTATATAATGATGCATACTGATGTGACATTACCAGGAGCACTGAGACTGGATCAGGATCAGAGGCTGCCCAGCCGACAATCAACAGCTTGAAGCTACAGCCTGTGTCAGTCCTGTAGCTATTCAGGGATCAGCTGAAAGACAGCCCTATATTAGCCCACAATTGAGGGTAATGAGCTATCTTGCTGTCTTCTCAGACTGACTTAAGCTGCACAGGTGGCTGTTCTGGGAAAAGCATGCTGGCATACTGCCACTGCAAGAATTCTGATCCACAAACTAGTGGTTCAGAATTTCACTGATTCCCCCTCAGGTAACTAGTCACAGTGGTCCAGGACTACTTACCAAATGATTCTTTGTACACTTACAAGCACTGATAAGCAAGTGTAGCATAATGAAATATAAATCCCATAGGATTTCACCCCCATTGTATGATTAAAGGTCAGGGTCACCTGGTGACTCAGCTGATCCAGTGCTGCAGCATAGTTACTGTATTTCACAGAAACAAAAACTGGTTGAGGTCAGAAAGGATCTCAAGCAGGGTCACAACACGCTGCCCAGGACCATGTTTTTTTAATAGAAAGCACACACTACAACCACCCTGGGCAACTGGTGACAACGCTCAGTCATCCTCACAGTGAAAAAGTATTTCCTGATGTTCAGAATCTCCTGTGTTTCAGCCTCTGTCCATTGCCTCTTGCCCTATCACTGGGCACCACTGAAAAGAGCCAGGCTCTGTCCACTTTGCAAGTTCCCTTTGGGTACTTATATAAATTGGTAAGACCCCTCCCTGAGTCTTCTCCTCTCCTGGCTGCACAGTCCTAGCTCTCTCAGCATGTCCTTACAGCGGAGTACTCAAGTCTCTTCATTACCTTAGACACTCCTTGCTTGAACCCCTCCAGAAGTTCCACACCTATCTCTCTTGTAATGGTGAGCTTAACCTCAGACTCATTGCTCAACAAGCAAGAGGCAAAGAGGGCTAAGTGCTCTCTCTACTTGATAAGGAAACGTTTTCCCCAGAGTGTTTGGGCTGCATCTGCGTCAGTACAGTGTCAAGGCCTGACCATGCTTCAGCTGTGTTAATGCACATCTGAAAATTATGTAAGACCTTTCAGAGCTCTATAGGTACACAAGAAAACAAAGTCCCACAGGTAAACAGTGGTCTTATATCCTATAGGCCTCAAGTTCTCATTTTTATATTTATATTTTTATATTCTCAAATTCTCAAGATTAGATCTATTTATGAAAGTCTGCCAATCTAGATGAGGGTAAGTGGAGGAAAGTACCCGGTAAGTATCCCAGACTATTCCAACCGTGGTTGAGTCCTGGAACACCCAGTTCTTTCTTGATATCAAGAAGTACTCACTTTCCCAGGATAAATCTGATTCCTCTGCAGAAGATGCAGAACTTCTTACAGCAGGCCTCTAGAGCCAGCATTCCTAAAGGTACAACATAAAGCTGTTTTCATATTTCACACAAGAGCTAAGCAGCTGCTACCAGCATTCGCCAAGCATTGACCCTTACACAAAAGCACTGGTGTGCAGTCTGTACAGTCAGACAGTGCTCCCAAGATGGATGAGCCATGACCACTGTGCATGCAGTACACAGGAGAAGCCAGCAGGCACTGAGATGTAGGCACAGACCACTGGGATTCTTATGTCATCACACTCTATTTGGATGCAAGCAAGACCCTGCAAATAGCTCAAAGGGATTGTTGAACATTACTTAATAGATGTAATGACAGCAATATGGAAGTATGTTGAAGTACGCTCCATCCGAGTAATTACTCTGAATCTTGTAAATTATAAATACCTAAACACCTAACATTTGTCATCCTGACACCTAACAAGTTTAAATATTACTGTGCTATACTAGAATGAAACAGAAAAACCTGGAGGTAAACTACTGGACGGGAAAAGAATACACGACAGACTTCTGGGCAGGAGACTAGTCCCTGGATTTCTGTGGAAGAGGGAAGTTGCAAAATTTGGGCAATTTCCATTCTAAGAAGAAGAAAAGCATTCTGAAAGGCAGGTTGGCCAGAGAGGTCAGAGTATCCTTGCACTGCTGAAAGTGAAGGGAAGGATGGGGAGCAGAGTGCAATTATTTAGCAGAAAAATTGAAGAAGGATTAAAATTAAATGAATAAGCAAATAAAATTGAGAGGTAGAACTGTTTGTTCAAAAGGCAAAATATTCTAGATAGGCGACAAACCCACAGAATTGCTGATATATAGATGTTGATTTGAAGAAGGAAGTATAACTAAAGAAAGAATTTACCAAGTTGAAGTTTAGAGTGGCTGGCTTTATTTTACACTTCAGAATTGTCTGGCAGCTAGAGATCTTCATATTTTTGGTTTAATTGTAATAGATAAAAATTGAAACAAAAACTGATGGCATAGCAGACGACAGTCTCAGGTAAGGGCAAGCAAGTGGAGTTCCTCCAGTGCTTTCATGAAGATGGAAAAGTATAACCTTCTAAGGCCATGTAACTGACACTAAAGGTCTCAAGCAAACTACCTTGGTATTTCTGCAAGTTTAAAAATTGTGATTCCTAAACCAGAAAAGCACCATACAGAAATACCTCTTAAGAAAAGGGGCATGTGTCAGAACCACAGTCAAAAGCAACTGCAGGAGCATATGATTATGACTGTACACCATCTGCTATGTGTAAATGAACAAATTTCAAAACCAGTAGTAAAGGCACATTATAAGCACATTGTGTTCATGAGAGCTACTTTAGCAAAAACCTGACAGAATTGCAAGTGTAAGTTACTGGATTTAGATTTAAAACAGGAACAACTGGGAGTCATTTCAGAACATTTCATGAAGTAGCCTAGATAGCCACAATTATGCAAAGAAAAAAGAAAAACAATAAAACTAGCCTGGATAAGAGCGGAAGTAAAAGAAGAAAATTGAAATAGGTAAGCCAAAAACATGGGAAATCTCAACCCTTTTTAAGAGAAAAAGTCAAATTATGACCTCTGGGGCTCCACATAAAACCCCACTTTTTCTTAATGACAAGCCACACTGGTTCCTTATGAAACTGTTGCTGTAGAATACTTAATATTTATTAACACAGAAAAACACTTATGTAATTTTCTTTTTTTTTTCCTTTTAGGGAAGCACAGACCACATTTGCAATAATGAAAGAGTGCCCACTGAAGATGAACAACACAGAGGATTTATTCAAGTCAGAATGGCAGTCAGACAGTCCAAAGGTTTTAGAAGGACTGGCTAGGAAGGCATACTGACTTGAAACTCTCGAATTGTCACCCAAAAAAGCCCAAAGGATGAAAAACAGGTGAGGGAAGAGGAGAGATTGCATACCAAGACTGATGGAGTTACAGTATTTGGATGGTTTGCTGTCCAAGTCAGTGGTTTTGAAGAACTAAGCATCTGCTAAGTAACTGATCATACAATACACCAACACTGCGTGCATTCAGTAACAACTGCTTAAACAGTTAAGTAATAAGCTACACAGGCAAAAGTCCTCAGCAGACAGCCGTCTGCCAAACAAGATCCCAACAATATTAAAACTTAAAAAAACCTTAAAAATCTTCACCCATGAGATAAAATAAAAACATAGAATCGTTACTGCCAGTACTTCTAGGTGATGCAAAAGCTGTGAAGTGGTAAACAATGACGATGATATGATGCTAAAAGCTGTATCAGAATAATCTGTAAAACAGAAAGAGGCAAATACTGTGTATCCAAATACTGTTAAATATAAACTTGTTAAACAATTACTAAACCCACCCTAAAAAGCAATTATTTAGAAAAGCATTTAAATTACAGCAGTCATCTAAACATGAATAGTTTAATGTCATGGCTCAGTAGGCTGTTACACTCCTTGAACACACCTCAACAATGGTACTCCACCTAGCAGTACTCATATACTTGTAATAGAAAGTATAGGTGGCCATTGAATCTTAGTACGTATTGTATAGGTGGCCTTTGAGCCACAGTAAAATCTATGTATTGTATACATGGCCTATGAGTCTTAGTAAAATATATGTATTGTATAAGTGGCCTTGCCCCAGTCCTAGTTGTTCTAAATGGGCTGCAGCTGTGATGTCCTTAATAGGGTGGCAGCTGTGGCTAATGAGGATAACTGGGATAAAAGGGGGTGGCTTGGCTGGTCAGGGAGAGTCTTGGAGGGGTCCTGATGGAGAAGCAGGAACAACACTGCTGTGAAGAGCTGCATGTGAGAAAACCACCCAGAAGGTATGGAACTCTAGAAATATGGTAACAACAAGTATATACATATCAGTGTTCAATTCTCACGATCTCTACTTTAGTACTGACCTTGAATTGGAAAGAACTCAAAAACCAGCTACAAAAACAGTTACAGGATGATAAAATCCACTCTACATTTACAAAGTTAGAACTGAACTATGGAACCATCCAGACTGAACCCCAAGATACTGGAGTATTTTCTTTCTGTCATCAAAGTGGATAAAAAATGAAATGTTCATGGTTATGATGAACTTAAAAAAATGAGTAGTCCAGTTACTTTACTTCTTATGCTTTATCTATTGTCAGAAAATAAAATCCACAATATATTAAGAAAGAGCTTATCAGACAGGCCGCTAGTGTTTTGTGCAACCATGCATTTTGGTTCAAAAAAAACACGTATCACCTTAAAGACACCCACACTCAAAAAAGAAAATCTCATCATGTATACCCACAAAAATAAACCTTTCTAAACCTACAAAAAAGCCAGAGTTATTGAGTACAGTGATATATACAATTAACGTCACTATACCGAAACTACAGTCTAGATTTGTAGGCGGAAATAACTGTTTTAAATAAGACTGAACTCAGTTAACAAATAAACATTTCTCTGTCTTATAGCTCTGTTTTGACTACTTCTGCAGAGTTTTGATTCTCTGTACACCTAAAAAAAACTGCAAAGAAACGGCAAGGTGTAAGAAAATTCCATGTCACTAACCAGAAGTAGCTTGGTATCATGTAAACAAGACAAAACAAACAGGTAAGAAGGTGATCACATGTTTCTGCAGCTACAGATTATTCCAGTAAATAGTGTCACAACTTGAAAATAACTAAAATATAAAGCAAAAGCATTACAAAGTAATTTCATGGTAGTTTCCCCCCTTTTAAGCTATTCTAACAAAAGACTATGTCCTAGCAGCCTGACAGATCATAGTCATATATAGTAATTTTGCATAATTACCAGTTAAAGAAATCCCACCATATTTTGTCATTTTAAACAACAAAAAGACAATCTCCTCCTGCTTTACTGCTTTTATATTATTTAATGAGAAAATTCCATAGATGAAAAATGCAATGTAAGTATTTAAATCTATCCTTCTCACTTTACTACATGAAACTGTAGACCAAAAAAGTCCATAAATCAAAACATTCAGACAAGGTATTTTCTGAGAACAACCAAATAAAAAACGCACTAATAAAACTAACGTGGTTGTTAGCTTACAAAACAAATAAACAAAAAAAAGCACAAAAATGTGATTACCCCGAGAATGTGTCATAAATTTCTCTGAGAAAACAATTTAAAGGCATACATACTAGCTTCACTGTTCAGCATCGGGGGTTTGCATTTGGTGTAGGAAATAGAGCCACAATTAAGCAATTAGCAAATTCTGCTCATGTTGTTTCTGTAGTTTTGGTTCAAAGGCCAAAATCTTCAGAGACTACCATGAGTCTAGTTCTTAACCCTAATTAAGCCTAATAATTAATAGGAGTGTATAATTATGTTGTGGAGCCAAACACAGAACAAAATCAAAGCAAATCCGAATTCACTGTTATCTTGCCTTGCAGGTAACAAAAGAGGATGAATGCAATTAAGTAAATAAACCCCAAGAGAACAAAAACTGTTCTGGGCAGAGAATGTTTCTGGATTTCTATGAACACCAAAGGCATTAAAATCCAAGTTAAGGAATGTAAGACAAGCCATTTTACTAATGCTGACTGTGGAGGCGACGGGGCACTGACACAGGTTGCCCAGAGAAGCTGCGAATGCTCCAACCCTGGCAGTGTTCAAGGCCAGGCTGTATGGGGCACTGAGAAACCTCGTCTAGTGCACAGTCCCAGCTGACGGCAGGGGGCTGGAACTTTAAGATCCTTCCCACTCAAAGTGTTCTGTGATTCTATGAAACATGCTGTTAGGCAATTTAATGAAATACAGTAATTCCAGTGAATCTTTGTTCCATTTGCAGAAAATACCCAGTCTTACATTTAGATGAAAGCAAATTTACTCCTAAATTGTCTGTTCTGCTTTTCTATGAAATAAGCTGCTAAACCAGGAGAGTCACCTAAATGCAACCCATCTTTGCATCACTGAGAGTAAATGTTTATTATCCCCTTTAATTTATTTACCAATTCAATGCTGAGATAAACAAAGACCAAGAGGATACTGAACGCAGTATGAAAAAAAAAAACCCTCATGTTATTTTCTCTCCATATTCTCTTCTACCAAGAAAAACAACAGTATATTTAGGTGCATTTTGTGTTTTCAGAGGGGGAAAAATACATGTATAAAGCATTATTTCTTACAGCTATCAATTAGGAAGATGTAAAACAGCTTTAACTTCAGGAAATCATTTATTACCACAGCAGTCCAATCATAGCATCGCAGAGCGGTTAGGGTTGGAAGGTACCTTCAAAAATCATCTATGCCACCCACCACACCAGGTTGCTCAAAGACCCCTCCAGCATGGCCTTGTACACTTCCAAGGATAGGGCATCCACAGCTTCTCTGAGCAGCCTGTTCCAGCGTCTCACCTGCCTCCTGTAAAGATTTCTTCCATGAGTCCAATCTCAATCTACTCACTTTCAGCTCAAACCCATTTCTCCTTGTCCTCTTACTGACAGTCCCATGTAAAAAGTCTTTCTACAGCTTTCTTATATACACACTCCTGGTATACTGAAAAGTTGCTCATCATGGTCTCTCTGGCATCTTCTTTTCTCCTGGCTGAAAAACCCACACCATCTCAGACTCTCTTCACAGGAGAGGTGCTTCATCCCGCTGATCATTTTTGTGGCTCTTTTCTAAGTTCTTTTTACTCTAAAAGGTCCCTGTCCTTCTTCTGCTGAGGAGCACAGAGATTAATGGATTCCAGGTCCCAGCAGACAAGAATCACCTCCCTTAACCACCGGGGAGACTTCTGATGTAGGCCTGGCTTTCCAGGTTCCAAGTGCAAGATTTCATTCACTAGTACCCAAGTCTTCCCGCAGAGGGCTACTCTCAATCCATTCATCTCTCACGCTCTACTGACATTAAGGGTTGTCCCAAGCCATGGACAACGCACCCAGGACCTTGGAATTGCCCCTGCTGAACCTTGTTGAGGTTCCAATGGGCCCACTCACCTCCTGTATCAACTGTACCTCTCAGACTGGTGTCACCTTGAAATCTGCTCAGGGTGCAACTTCCCACTGCTTATGTCATATGAAAGTATTAAACAGTATGATTCCTTTAGGGACACCACTCATTACTGCTTCCACTTGGATATTAAATCATTGACCATACTCCTTGAATGCAGCCATCATGTAAATTCTTTACTCATCAAAGAGTCTATCCATCCAATTTCCCCCACTTCAATTTAACAGTAAGAATGTTGGGAGGGGACGCTGTATCAAAGGCCTTACAGAAGGCTAGACAGATGACATCTCTAACTCTTTCTTTGTCCACTGATGCAGTTACTCCATCACAGAAGGCCAAAAGATCAGTCAGGCAGTTAGTCCTTTGCACACCTTGTTGGCTGACTCTATAATGAACACCTCCACATCATCTTTACATTTCAATAAATGTTTAAAAACTACCTGTTCCATGATCTAAAGCCTAAATTATACACAGAGTTTTGCCTTGAGTTTTAATGTTGCCAGAGATGTTTCCCCTACTTGCCGGGACCAAAAAAAGTTTCTCAAATGTTTGTCACGGGGTTTTGTACAAAATCCTTTCTCGATGACATGCAACACCTGTAACTTCCCAGATCAAACCTCCATAACAAAGTCTCTTAAAGGACTTAATGGATTGGAGGAATAGTAATGAGATAAACAGATTTTGATCTCTAAACCTCTCTTTTAATAATGGGCTAAGTCAGTCAGAAAGCTGCTTGGTGGCCTGCACTCTGGGATTAATTACTAATCCCACCACCGTTGAAGATGACCAGGTGCATACATCAGAACCACCCTCAAGAAAACAGGGAATCACAGGACAGGAGAGATTCGAGTAGCATGAAGATTGTATGCTATGTATGAAAGCTATGTATGAAAGCACTTCTAAGCATCAGGTTCCATTAACACACAAACAAGAAATTAAAAGAAGGAAAACAGAATTTACAAGTTATTCAAATATAGGTGAAAGAATATGTCCTTTATTCTCTGGTCTTTCCTCCCCAGCATAACTACACAGTGTCTGTTTCCATGTTACTATTATTTTCTTTTTAAAAACAATCAAACTGAAATATAAGTGAGAAGTATTGTAAGAATCATTATTCTCCCTCCTAAAAGATTAACTGAGTTAAAACAAATTTTACAAAGGAGTAGTTTGGGTTTGTTTTTCATTTGTTTTTATTTCTCCTTTTTGCAAACTATCTTTGAAAGGTTTTAACCATCAACATAAATATTTCACTTAAACACCATCTAGATAGCACACTCCAAAAACACAAGCATCAGATCCTCCAAGTATCTGAACAGCTGTGTAAGATTCTATTCAAGATAGGTGGATGGTGCCTTTATTTTTCAGCACATTTAATTTCAATTGCTTTTGCTACTCTGGTCTGTTAGACTAAGAGGCACTCACAGTGCTTTGCAAATGCATTATCAGAGCAAAATGAAAGTTCCATACTTGATCACCAATTTCCCAAGCCTGACCAGCTCCCAAAAACATAAAGAATGCTGGCATCTTTTCCAACCTCTATGTCTTTTGCATTTTTCTGGTGTTCTGAGTTACCAGCTGCTTCAGAAACCTTCAGTTTGACTTTCTGGATGATGCTGTTCACATAGAATTGTGGGCTGGAATACCTTTCAGGATTCTTTTTCAACATTCTCTAATTTAAGCAAGATAATGAACATTAACATTGAAGACTTGGAGTTAAAAACTCTCCTGTGATCGGTTCATAGAACAAGGAAATCAAAGAAATTTTCCTTAATTCACAGAAATATTCTCATTCAGTATAAGGATTCTTGACAAAGATTATCATTAGAGCAATGAATTAGCCAAGGACCAAGAAGTTATGCAAGTGTCTAGTGAGCATATAGCTCAGGGACAGTGACAGACACACTAACAAAACTAGATAGCAATGTGTATTTTGTGCCATAAGAATAAGTACTATTACAATTATTTTTTCCTACTGTATAATTTCAAAGTGCACCTAAAACACGTTTACTACATTATCCCTTAGTTTATAAAAGTAGGATCAAGAAGAGGATCCCTTTGGTTGATTTCATTGGCTATATTGTAACTAAATGAGTAATTTCTATCTTGATTCTTGTATACTCAAAGAATCTCTAACAGGTTGTCTTTCTTTCACATCCAGATACACTAAGTTCCTACAGAACAGAAATCTGTGCTCTTACCTTGAATTAACTTAAAGGCAGCTAACATTATCTGGGCAAACACTATTCAGATCCACATTTGGTGATACTTAAGATCTGAGCTGTATCTTTCGGTTAATTCAAAAGACTTAAGGGTCTAACTGCACTCAGCTCTTTAGAGAAGACAAAATTGGGGGTAGAAAGGAGAAATATATAACATATATCAAATTTTAACTGTCCTTTCCACAATTTCCTTTGGGAAAAACAAATCCTCCTTCAACAGACCTTTGACAGCTGGGACAGAGTACTAAAGTACTTCAATAAGGACCACAATGGCATTCTCCTAGATACAAAACAAAAGATACAGATATCAGTGGGAACAGGACCTATGGTAGAAATCTCATCCATGTACTCTAAGGCAAACAGACTCCGACTCTGACACTAGTCAAAACTAGCTAGTCTCATTCACTCCTATCAGATGCTTCTTCCACACACAGATCAATCTAAATTACAAATAGCAAAGCTCCCAGATGAAGCAGTCAATACACAGCTCAGCTGTGCTGAGGCAATAGTGATATAGCCTTTATCTTTTCAATTTACTGAATCACTAGTTGCTTCCACTTCCATCAACTTTCGAATGCTCTCTTGCCTATTCAAGCAACACATGTATTGCACATCACCTGCTTTCCACAGAAAGATGAGCTGAATCAATACGGTGGGGCACATGTAAATCATGCAGTTCATTACAGTAGTCTGTCAGATGATTCTGCCTTAACATATTGACAAAGGAGGAGTCTTGCTGGTTAGGGTTTATTTTTGTTCCTGGAACAGCCACACTGCCTTCTCAAGCGCAGAATGAAATGGACAACAGTACTTTTCTGTTGGCAACTGCATCTCTATCAGGGTTCTGGGATAAAACTCTCTGCTACTGATAAACAGTAAGTAGAGTGTACAAATTAGGCAGTTTAATTATTCCCTGCCATTTGTCCTTTGAAAACTTACAAAGGACAAAAATCTGTAGAAAATCACAGTTCAGTTTAGCCTCAGTATCAGCACTACTTATTGAGGGAACAATGTGCTTACAGAAGACTTCAGATTTAAACTTCAGTTTAGCCTGAAAAAACATTTGTGCTGTTCCTGGAACTCTCCAGGAACAGGAGACTTTCAAAACTTTTAAATTCTAAAACATTGGTATCTCTTGGACTTCTCTTACCCAGTTTTAACACATCTAACTTCTTTGCACAGGGTTGTTAATATTTAAAACCTGTAGCATGCTTCCTACTTTTTGGCCAACACCAAGTGTATGGCTTCCTAGTGTTTCCTATATGCTAATTCTTCCTTTGTTTTCTCCTGCTTTCCTGCTCTTTGTTCTTGCCAGGTGTGATAATTACAGTAAATAAAAGGTGAATACTGAAAAACTTCCATAATTTCATCAGTAACAGCTGTTCATACACAGCATTTGTGTACAAGAACAGATTTTCTTCAGTCTTTTACCATTCAGCTTAAGGAAGTTCATAGAAAAAGATATTGTGCTGATGGCATTCTATCCTGCAACAAAGCTAATCACCACTAATCGGACATCTATCTTACTTTATTTCACATCTCTCTGTGATTCGTTTTTCAGAGATTGCAAGGTAATGCTTTCCTCTATGAAATTGCTGTTACCGCACAACAACAAAATTAATCTGAAGCAACTAAATGACGAGAATTATTATTTCTTCATTTTGCAGCACACACTCAAATGCCCATTCTCCAATGATTTCTCTGCTCAGCATGTATTGTTTCATCCCACATTTATTCAACATTGTTTGCCAGTGTAACATACAAATTAGGGGCCACTTGGCTCTATAAATAAATATAAATAAATATAAATGAAGCTAAATTAGTCTAAATTCTTTAACTCTTCAGACCCTCCACTAGCTCCTATTAACTTTGGTGGGCGTAGATCACTTATTGAGTAGTAAAAACAAAAGAGCAACAAACCCCCTCTTTAATGGCTGAACACAAGGTATCCCTTTGTGGCACACCAAAAATAAATGTTCTTAAATATTTTCTAAATACATGTTCTTCACATTATCACACTGATATCCAAATGGTGATTTCTGTTTTCCTACCCCACAAAAAAATGTTCTTATATATGGACATGGGTGTGTATATGAGAATACATCAAGGGGTTAAACATCTAGAATGAAATTGTATTTCCTTTGAAAAAACTTCTGCTAAACAAAAGATATTTACCTATCTAGTTACAATATGTATGAAGAGGTAAGTTAATTATTTGTTCATTTTTCAGTAGTAAATATGTACTGTGTCAATTACCTAAAATTATTTGAAAGAGTTCAGTGTGAGCAGGGCAGACTGATAAAAATACAAGTTACAAGAAAAATAAGGAAGCTTGTTTCTCCAGCTGAAGAAGTTATAGGAACACGAGTGTGCCATTGTTGACTTAATGATCCATTTCCCCTTAAACATATCTACACAAAGTCTGCCTCTGTGAACACGTTCTGCATGTTCAACATCTAATTCAGCTGACACAGCTTTAAGAAATAATACATATAGTCACCTTGTGTTCAAAAGCATCTTTAAGCATAAGATTGACTGCTGTTGATGCCAATTTAAATGGCTTATTGTCCATCTAGTTTCCGTGCTACAGCACGGAGAACAGAAGGACACTTGCATCAAGGCAAGTTTCTTAACTGACATATTTGCTATCTTCAATATAAGAAGTACCTAACTCTTATAAAAACATGCTTTGCACATGACACAATACCAACCAATATGCTGAAGAAAACAGCACTGTCACACACATCTCCAGTAGCTTATCTGGCCAGGGTTTACAGACACACAGGCATAGCTAGCACAACACCTACATTATTTTCTTAGATACTCAAGGCATTTCTCAGTGAGAAAATAGAATACAATATTAATGTATACAGTCTACAGGCAGACAACATCTAGGACTGATGGTTTATGGCTACAACCTGTCATGTAGGCTCAAATGCTGCTTTCTGAGTCCCATTTACATGGATGGCAGGAAAAAAATTACATACAGAAGTATGACCAAAAAAATTTATCCGTAAGTATATAGTTCTTACTACTTTAATATAAATACATACATAAATGCTTAAAATAATAGCACGCAGAACACATTGGCACAGGCAAATATAAAACATCAGAACACCTCTTCATTTTCTCCCCTAATTATAAAAACAATGTGTTTTTTACAGATAACAGCAAACAACAGATGGATATTCACAACTGTAAGCTCTGGAGAACAATCACAGCATTTTACAAAGTGTTCATCAATAATGACATCCAGAAGAGTTAAAATACAGATTAAAACCAAATTCAGTGGAAGACTGAATTTGTTCCAAAGTGTCTCAAAAAACTATAGGCAAGTTGTGCTAGCTGAAACTACTAAGTAATATGCTTCACTGCATATTTACGGATTCTGGCTTTCCACAATTACAATTGTAAAAAATACTTTGTCCTATTCTAATACATTAAAAAAAATCAAATAATGATGTACAAAAAATTATGTAAAATTGATATTTTAATGTTTAATCAAAGAGTGTTTATTTTTAAACTAAAACCTAAAATTAATCTTAGCACACAGTGAGTTTTACACAAATTACTTCCAACTTTGAGCTCTTTCATTTCATGAAAAGTAAAAAGATATCATGAGCACATTAAGCAGTGTGTGTGTGTGTCTGCGTGCGTGACACAGTAACAATTTGGAGAAAACTAAGAAGGCAAGAAGGAGAAAACCATGAAGGGACTGTGTCTTTCACAAGTTAAGGAGGGGAAAAAATCCTTTTCCTCTGAAGCAAAAAGATTAATTTTTTCTTTGCTACCTATGTGCATTTTTATGTGTGTACATCTAATTTTAAAGCAAGTGTAATAATAAAACAACCTAGCACAGACACACTTGTTTGTGCCTTTAGAGGTTGATAATACCTTTCACTTTGGACTTGCAACTAGTCTGAAGAACACGCATAGCCACTTAACAAGGTTCAGTTTAAACTGCACTAATACTGTCTTCAAAAGTCAAAGGTTATTCCTTAGTCCCGTATTTAAAAACCTTAACACACTTATGTTTTTCAGACCCATTGAGAGAGTGGGACTGAGAAATTGGCACTTCAAGGAAAAAAAAAAAAAAGGAAGAAAATTTTATGTAAGCATAAGTGAACATGTTTGAGTTAAGCTGTACTAGTGATTTTCTCGCTAATAATGAGGGGGAAAGAGATGTAATGGGACAGTAAACATCTATTCAGTATTTAAAAAATCAGATAACTTTAAACATGTTCAGATGGTTTTCCTGCTACCAGCCTCACCATTTTTAATGAATATATTTTCATTTGAAAACTGTTTTATCTGTCTCATAACCAAGTGAATGACCTAAACAAACAACAAACTTAGTAACTGAGCATTTGCTTATGCCCAGAAGCAATGAAAGTGACTAAAAAGAACCTGCTCTAAGGTACTTAAGATAAACCTACTAATGAAAGAAGTTTCCCTAAATTTCTTTCAGAAATTGAAACTGGAGTCTACAAAATACGAAGACACCAAGAGTCCTTCACTACACACAGCATTTCACAAGACAAGATCATTAAGTGTTGATCCAAATGCACACATACTCCTTTCAGTCAAACATATGACAGAGGCTGACAAAACAAAAGACAAAAAATGCGTGCACAGTAACAATTTCTGTACTAGTTTTATTACCCAGGTATATGGATGTCCTGTTAAGTACATGCACCCAGAAGTTCATCCCTCCAGATCTCTCTATATCATGCCTCTACTTTCACAAGCCTGCTGGAACTGTTAGCAGGCACTGATGATGAAAGCAGAAGTCTTTTATACTGGAACTCCACAGAGTTTTCCCCAGTTCCTTCTATGGGGTGGCTTCTCCCCCATTCTTCTGCAAGTCACCACACATCACCTGGTCCAAAGTGATGCCGTAACTGGACTCCAGTCTACCACCAACTACGCCAATACTTCATGTTAGTGGTGGGAAGACCTTGCAAAGCAGCTCAAGTTCAGCGTTCCTAACTGCAGAAGTGAATCTCTGAATTTCTTCTCTAGGTAATATATTCAGTGGAATATATTCTAGGTAGTACATTCAGTCTCATTCAATGGATTTCATACATTTCTCAAAATCTGGGAGAAGCCTCTAGCACTACTGTAAGAGAAATCCAGAACACGCAGAAAAAATCTGGACCTGAGAAATAGGTCAAATGCATAAACTGCCTATCCTGAAGCAAGTGTCTATCATTAATCATACTTAGACATCCATAATATTAAGCAAGGGCAACCTATTTAATCTTCTTTGTGAATCTTGGAAATCACACCAGATGCTGCCATAAACCAAAATCAGACCAAAACCCAACAGAACATTATTACTGTGAGTGCTGCATCCATGTCCACTACTTCTCTCCCAGATCAGTTAGAAATCCCAACCTTCTCTACATCCAGAAGATAACCTTCAGGAAACAGCATATTCATATGGAAGCACTAAAACATATCAAAACTTTTCCTTCCAACTTGCCTTACCTCACTGAATAGGCAGTTTATTTCCCCAGTATCAACCACTACTTCCATATACGTGGCCCAAGAGAAACATCTTCCCCGTAAATATCCCACATCCATTTAGAACACACTCACTCATCCACACACCAGACAGTAGTGCTAGAACACAAAGGCCTACGAGTCCAGGCAGGAACTATTACCAGAGAGCTACACGACACAGTGCATCACACTGGACACAGGCAGGCATATTTTAATTCAAAAGCCTTATTTTAAGATAAGCCAAATTTCTATTAGATAAATGCCACCTCCACACACTTGCAGGTCTAAAATAGCAACCTATTTTAATTAAGGAGAAACGATGCAGCTGATTTTATTTCCACCATCCAGTGGGTGGATGCCAACGGTACTAAAGATCCTGTAATCATTCAGCACACTTCAGATAACCCCTCAGCTTGCCATGTGCATCTGGGCCTTTGCGGCTCCCTTTTCTTTATAGAAACCGGTATGCAAGCTGAGCACAAGCCCCTTATCCAACTTTACCTCAAGAAATAAAAATCACAATTAAAAATTTAACCGGTAAGCTAACAACCTTCCCGAAGCCCACGGAACAATGCAGATATCACACCCGCCAGCATCGACCTGCACAGCGACTCCCCTTGCGAACCCCTTCCTTAATCTGCTTCGCTACCATCGCTCTCCCACACACAACGACATTTGCCCCTCGTCCCGCAGCCCCCTCTCTCACCCGCCATCCGTTCCCTCTCCATTTTGGAAGGCCTCTTCCCGTTCCACACCGAACCCACCCGCCGACGATGCCCCCGGGCGGGCACACACGCCCCATTCCCCGCGGCGGGGGCTCGGCCTGCGGCTCCCCGCGGCGGGGGCGACGAGCGCCCAGAGACACCGCAGGCATTGCCGCTGCCGCCCCGTCCCCGCCGCTGGGTACCTGCGCCCGGCACGGACCGCGCCGGCGGCGATGCCCGGGCTGGAGCCCGGCGGCACCTGGGGCGTGCGCGCCGGCGGCGGCCCGAGGCGGGAGGAGGAAGCCCCGCACTCACCCAGCAGCAGCAGCTTCAGCTCGCGGCGGGCGTCCCGCTTGTCCCGACGCAGCTGCCGCTCGATCTCGTCGTTGATCCGCCGGGCTTCCTTGGCTTCCTCGCTCAGGCAGCACGCCATGATGGACTCCAGAGTCATTCTTCCTAACTGGTTCAGACACAGCCCCCACCCCCCCTAAACCCGCACGCACACACGCACCCCGCCGCCGCTCCGGCCCCGGGGGGCACAGGCGCTCTCTGAGGGCCCGGGGGCCGCCGCAGGGCAAGCACGCAGGCAGAGCAGCCTCGATATCACTGAGGGGCAAGAAGAAAGGCAGGGCCGCTGGCGGCGCGGATCCCCGCTCTCTGCCGCTGACACCCGCCGCTGCCAACTCCTCCTCTCCTCTAAATCATGCACCGAACAACATGGAAACATCCACCGCGGCAGCAGCAGCAGCGCTACCCAGCCGAGCCGCCCCTCGTCCCGCTGCTTCCCTTCCCTCGCCGCCGCCCGCAGCCTACGCGGTCCCCGAGTGTCCCTGGCGGCCGCCGACACCCCCGACGCGACCACCCCACCCCCGTGGAAGCGCTAATGCCCACTAATCCCTCCCCCGCCCCGCACACGCACACATCTCCCCGCCGCTCTCCGCCCCCAGAGCGGGAGCCCAGCTCCTGCGGGGTGGGCGAGACCGCCGCTGCCCGGCAGGAAGAGCTTCCCCGCGGCCGCTCCTCCTTCCCGCCGCCTCGGCCGCTCGCCCTTCCAGGAAGGAGGCGGGGGTGGTGGTGAGGGAAAGCGGAGCTCGCTGTCAGAGAGCTGCCGGTGTTCGGCTCCGTTCGGTTCGACCCTGCCCGCGTTGCCGACGGAGCAGCGAAAAGGGAAACGAGTGCACTAGCAAGGGTCGAGCTCGACCGGCTTTTAAATGGTTGGGCGCCGCGGGCGTGGTGCGGCAGGAATATGGCGGCCCGTCTCCCGCCGCCGCTCCCGCTCTCTCTCCGCCCCGCTGCGCGGTGGGGGCGAGCGGCCGGGGCAGCCGAGCCCCCGCCCGCGCTGTGCCGCCCCCCAGGGCCGCGCCGCCCGCCCTGCGGCGGCCGAGGAGGAGGGCCGGAGGTGCGGGAAGAGACTGAACGGATTCTCACTCCAAATGGCTGCGAGGAGCTGTGCCTGCACCGGTTTGTTCTGCCGGGCAGCGCCTTCCCTAACGCCTTGTTTGCTTTCGCTTCCTTTGTTTTTAGTCGTGGGCACACATTTTTATTCGGTTCCCATCGTAGGACAGATGAGTTGGGTTGGCAGGGACGGGCGGAAAATGTGGCCGGCTGAAAGGAAGGAAGAAGTAAGGAGCCGAAAATAATTCCTTTTCCACCTTTGGCCGGAATGGGAAAGCAGAGCGGGATACACGCACACCGTCAGGCACCCGGAAGGTTTAGCCCCGACTCCTTGCTGGGAAAGCAAAGCCTGGGACACCCCACGGAACGCCACCAGTGTGGCCGATACTGGGCTGCGGTGAGTTCTGTTCGCCCTACGCCCCAGCCCCTGCCGCAGGCCCAGTCCCTGGAAAGCTGTCCCCATGTAGCTTTCGGTAGCGCTCAGGGTGATGGCATACAGTCGAGCAGAACGCACTGATGCACCTTCTGCTTTTTGTGAATTCATAAACGCCTCACGGAATTCCCACACCTGCACTTCCTTTGGCCACCTCGATTTTAACCTACTTGTATCTAGGAATGCTGCCAAATCGGCTGTAAATCTGGTACTAGCCTAGGTAATGGGTAGAAAGGCACATCATTTTCTATCTTCTAGCTCCATGTCTGATACCTCACCAGCACCTGCTGACATCTGTTTTGGAAAACATATGCTCTTTCCTAAAAGCTTCCATATGTACCGACAAAATTATTTAAGTAAGGTCTGCTGTAAAGAGTAAGACGATGATAGAATTAAAAATAAAGATAATAAACCAATCAAGAAAATAACACATTCAATCAATTTTTTAGAGCATAAAAAAAACCATTACATATTTTAAAAATGCATCATTTTCATGTAGATATATACTGTACTGGTATATATAGTGTATAAAATGATTGGTACAACTTGGAATCTTTTTTTTTTTTAATTCCAGTCAATGACTTTAAGTCAAAATTGGGTAGTTTCAGCTACTAAGAATAGATTAGATTTCACTCAAAGCATATTCTCTCTTTTAAAACCTGTGTGTATACAATTGTATCTATGTATTCACCTGTATTGTGTACTGGTCCCAGATATATTAATATTACATGAAATTAAGATTTCTAAAGTGCCAACACTGAATTACAGGGACAACAAGTAACAAAAAAGAGGGGGAGGTTACTTCAAGAAAATAATTATTAGAGTTTTTTAGATAAATACTAGGGTTTTCTTAGAAATGCTAGAGTCCAAAAGAGTGACGGTGAGTGTGGTAAAGCTCACAAGAAATACTTGCTGGATGTTTTGTACATTGTGCCCAAATCCACAGCAATCATCTCCAGGAATCACATCTTGAATAAAGGTTAGGAACAGGTCAATGAGTTTCCAACCTTTAGGTAAACTGAATCAGTATCCTCTCCAAAACTGAGGGCACACTGTTCTAATAAAAACTGTAATAGTCTGCAGTAGAAGAAGCTGGACTAAACTTTTTTAACTATACTTTTATATGCTCAGTATAAAAGGCATGAACACAGTGTATATCTCAAATGCAGAACTGTAATTTAATTTTGCATTTTTAATGAGACAAGACACCCTAAAGACCAAAACTGTAATCTGCATGTACCACTTCTATTGACATAACTGAATTTCAAATATTTACAGAATAAATAACTTCAGATTTTTAATGAATGAGCCATCTAGTCCTGAGTATGGCATCAGCAGATAGCCATTATACACTGTTTTACTCATTTGCTTCATGACTTAGTGGAAGTCAGAAGAATCCCATTATGGATAATTACATGATAAAAAAACCTATGAGGAAATTTCTTTCCAGACCTCAATTCCATAATGGTTGCCTTTTGTTTTGAAATGTGAAACATCCTTTATAAATATTTTATCCTAATAACAACTATCAGTAAATGACAGAAATCTTTATTGCCTATGCACATAATTATTATCCATAGATACCATAGATATCCATACTGTTCCCTAATCCTAGATAGATACTTCCTGATAAGCCTCCCTATAGCACTAATCTCATATTCCTCTATCCAACTAGTCTCCAGTGCATGTCATAGCAACCCATTGCCTGTGAGACATTTTGATGTTGCTTACAGCTACAGGAAATGAAAAGTGAGACTGACAGAGGGAGAAAATATGGTATAAAACACCTTGTGTCTTAGGTATTCTTACTCATAAGACACTAAAGATTTGGAAACTACCACTATGTTTAACCATGTCCATAACATTCTTTGCACTAATCTATCCCAGTTTTCAATTTCTTCCTTCCATATGCCTAAAGATATTTATTGTCACTTTCCTCTGTCTTTTCTGCCTAAGAAAGGTTTTCTGTGATGTTTTGACAGGTTCCAAATGGTACCTGAACTTGGTACTCACATGACAGTAAAACAGAGAAGATTGTGAATAGCAACATCATAGGATTTTCATAATGAGTAAGCCTCCCATCTTAACCAATGGGATATCTTGTGAGTGCTTTTTGGTTGCCACTGTGCATTAAGAAGACATTTTTACAGTGCTATGCAGAAGTACATCCCAGTCTTGTTTGTGAATGTTTCCAGTAAATATAGAGGCTGTCAGTATGTCTAAGTTGAGCAAATTATCCTTCCAGTATGCCTTCCTAATCAGCTTTTTGTTTGCTGGTTTTGTTTGGGTTGGGGCTCTCCTTTTGTTGGTGGTTTTTTTTTTCCTCTGTTTGGTTGGGTTTCTGGGGGGGGGGGTGAGTTGGTTTTTTTGGCTTTTGTTTTGGTTAGTTGGTTGGTTTCTGGTTGGTTGTTTTTATAAAGGGGGAAAAAACCACCAAAAATTATCAGCTGTTCTCTGCTGTTTAATGAATAACATCCAGTTTTTGCAATTTTCTTCAACAGATATCCATTTGTTCCAGTGTGTGCAGTTTTGACAAATTATCTTCTGAATGTTTCTCAGTGTTACTTATTTCAAAGCAAAAGGTGCCCGCCAAGGTGCTAAGGTATAGACTAAGGACTAGGGAAGAGTTAATCCCCTGTTTTTTCACCTGATTTATGTGGAATTTTAGAAACTTCCTTCCTTCTACCTGTTTGTATGTCGAGGTTCTTATGAATGACCTATCTGAAAAAGCTCAAGTATTTTTTTATAGAAGATACGTTTGTTCTTCAGACTCATCTCTTAATATTATTTTGCCCCGGCAGGCAGCAGAAGAGGGGTGTTGTGCAGAGCAGCGACCCGCAGGCACCTGCACCAGGAGCCAGCATCCTGTCTGCAGTGCTCCTCGCCCGCTCCAGCAGGACAGGCTGCCAGCTGCATGATTTAACTGCGTGCAGAACTGATCCTGGTATATTGTGTTGGGTGCGAATTTTCTTGGTCGTTAGGGTTTGTTGGTTGGTTCCTTGCTTGGTTGCTTGACTGGGTATTTTCCCAGAGTTTGCTGTTAGTTTAAGGATTTGCATTGTCTTTCACAAAGTTTCAGTTGACCCTTCAATCCTGCTCATGGGAAGCATCTAGTCGGCACAGTGTGATCCAGGCCACCACTTCTGTGGGAATTAGCTGCTGGATCACTAGCATGAGCCAGTTGTTCCTGTATTGTTCTGCACAAGTCTGTTGGAACAGGATCATAAATTTCAACCTTGAAAAAAACCAAAAACCCAAAACAAAGCAAAAAATCTCATCACGCTTGACATGACACAAATTACATTAATAAATTGGTGGAGTATGAGCTGACAGTACTGCAATATGGCCACTCACCGAAAATGAATACTTAAGTCTTCAGTATTGGCACCAGCTGTTTCTCTGATTACTTTTGTCCTATTCTATTGCTTTTACCATGAAATGGATGCCAATTATGGATCCGGGCTTATTTGTATTTTTATTATTTGAGAGTTATAGAGGTTAAAATCTCCTCCCAAAAGTTTCAGCAAGGCCAGTGATGAAGTGTTCAGCCCAGGATATAGTATGGAGGATACTAGTCTTCCACCTCCGTGACATAAATTATAAATTCATATTTTGGCATCATAGTAATACTATTGCTTCTGTCAAAATACCTTTCATGTGCATTTATTATGTCACATTCAAGCACATTTTTCTTTCATGTCATTGAATTTTTAACAAGGCGGCTTTCATTCTTTATGGGTTTTTTATTTTTGTGCAAGTCCAAAGTAAGTTATTCATAAATATAATCACACCTATTTATTAACCTAGAGAGACTTTGTATAATGTCTAGTTCATTTGCCATCAGTAGGGCTTCTCATGCTCTGCTAGGTTAATGGTATTGTATGTTTGGATTATTTATCTAAGACTTCAAACATTCTATTCTAGCTTTTACTCTTACCCTACAGTCTATTCTTGGATATATGCTTCCTAATTCTGATTTCATATAAGTTTCATAGCATAGTAACTCCATCATTTTCAATGGAATTGCACCATTGAAAAACAATGGAATTGTTTTTCATTATCATACACAGTAGTGTCAGACAGTGAGCTTCCTTTAAGATATTTAACATTCACATTGTAATTGTGTGACTCCTCCAGTTTGTAAGGAAAAAACCAAAACTTCAGAATAGTCTAACCACTGGAAAGCATAAACTGATACGCCCTCATTCCCATCTTAGTTCTCACTATGTCACAGGACAGGGAGGCAAGAGTTACACATCACCCAGACAGAGGTAGTTCTTTTGGTATTTCATGGAAAATTATTATTTATAAATCTTTCCATCATCCAAAGAGTGCGTCAGAGGAGGTTATTTTCTTGCAATCCAAAGTACGTCACTAGAAGGACCACGGATAACTATCTCATTGCCCATAATTTTAAAATGGAAGACTAATCCAAAATCAAAGCATTCTTGAATACTTCCCACAATCTTGTACCAAACTTTAGTATGTAAACTGAAAAATTATTTTTCCAGTGGAGATGAACAGAAAATAATGATCCACTTGCATGTAGTAGTAGTAGTTCATAAAATTATCTTTTCAATATGCAATTTATACACAAATTAAATGCAAGAATTTAGATGCTTTAGGAATAAATTCTGTATTTTGTATATGATTCATGTCTTATATTAATAGGAGCATCAATATATTTTGCACATTACTACCAGATTTTCTAATGAAAATCATAAGCAAATGCATGAGCGATAAGTGACATAAGGATAAAAATTATGACCCAGTCAATTGTGTTTTCAGATGAGCAATTAAATTATTTTTATTGATATATATAATTTAAAAACATTATAGCAGAAGCCCATCATGAGATTGTTTCAAGTATTTATGGTTTTAAAGTGAATGCAGAGAAGGATCTTAAGACAGCAGGTAATCAGTGTTTTCCTCTAAGTGGAAGTACAGTAATAAGGGAAGTATCTTTCTTTCTCTGTATGAAAATCTATTAGAAAAGCTTGTGGTACTTTAAAAAAATGGTCCTCATTAAGTCTTATATAAAGCCATCACAAATACTTGACAGAAGTAGTATTTCCACAGAAGTATTTAAAGTAATGGAGAAAATTGAGTTGGAAGACAGCAAAATAATTGGCTTCCATTTAATACTTTAGGAAGTAGTGAGCAGGAATCAAAGCACTCAGTTACAAACTGAAGTAAAAATGTGGGTTGAATTGTATAACTATAATTACAGTTATATAAATTCAGTTATACCTATAACCTCAGATAGCCAGATAGTATGTTTCTTCAATCAGTATGGGATGACTCGTGAATTTGAATTTGGGCAGAAATAGAAATAACTCTTGTGCCTGTGATGTAGAGCTAATAGTAGATTACTGTTATTATTCCCCTGCAGTTAACATGGAATTTAGATAGTGCTCTATACTTTTAAGGAAGATTGGTGAATCTATAATAATATTTAAGGGAATTACAGAAATTCATTAGTAGGGAAAAGGATAACGTTTGTTTCATTTGTCCTAAGAGACAGAGAAGAGAGACTTTTCAACACTTAGAAAATTCTGGTTTGGACATATAGAGAATTTGATAGAGTTCTAAGATTGTTTAAATACCACTTTGGATAAAATACATGCATTACCCTGGTGTGGGTATAATTGTGAAGCAAGCTGTCAGGGTACTGTATTTCTATGGGACTGCTTACTAATCTGGTTGTATTTTGAATTGTGGGTTTGCATTGCCTTACATAGAATCTAAATAAAAATCCTCTGAAATTTTGGTTTTGTTTTGATTGAAAGAAGATAATTTTTTTTACTCCAAAATAAAGAGTGTTTAACAGAACTGAGACTTTGAAGAGACTAGGAAATTTTCAGAAAAATCAGTGGTTAAATTTTAGTTTGAATACTGAGAGTAATAGATGTATTTTGAATTATATAGGATATTCAAATCTCTTGTATTTGTGAGGGAAAACTTTTGTCATTAACACCTGCTTCTGCTAAGAAACTAGTCATAAATCTGAGATTTACAAGAAAAGAAAAAAAGCTTTGAGCTCCCCCTACTGTTCTTTCCATCCAAAAAGATGGAAAACCTGAATTTTGTTTTGATGGGTAAAATATCAGTCAGATAGAAGAGAAATTTAACAACACAGAAGTACTATTTTAAGTTTCTGATAATGTTCTATTAACAGTGGAGAGAACCCAAGTTGTTAGAACTCTTAAGGTTTTTGGCATTCACAGCATAATGTGCATGACAATGTATACCTTCATATACAATAGTTTTCCAAGTTTCCTGTGCAAAGATATGATTTAGTGTTTGTATATGCATACGCTTAATCTTGTTCCCTTTACATGAAATTGGTGGATCATAGAACTTATTAAATATTGGCATATTCATACAAATTATTAATTTAATTTACTTTTCCAGAAAGCTTTCAAAAAGCTATTATTTATTCAGATAAGTGATTTGGGGACTCCCACTGCAATTTTTAATGAATTACTACTTTTAAATCTAATTTTTGAGTTCTTTTACATTATTTCCATTGCAAGTTATAAAGAGTACTTTAAGAACTAAAATTCTGAGCGATGTACTGATTGACATAACAAATACTTTTCACTGAAAGTGTTTAATCTCATAATGGCCAGATTTGTCTGTAATGTATAGTTTATGAGTTCATCATCAGTGCTCATGATCAAAGCACTTTTTATCTGTTTATTAGTATTTCTTTGTTAAATAACACTTAATTTTTTCCAGAAAAAAAATCCGGTCTTTGCACAAAGGCTGAGCTTTATTTGGAGTTATGTGCTTTCATTATTTTAACAACTGAAAAATATTAATGTACTGATTATTTCAAGTCTTGTTATACCCATTCTCATAAAGAGTCTCTGCTAGTCTCATTATAGATGACATTAAGGTGGTAGCATTGTAACAAAAAAAAAAGTCAAAATTCTCTCTAGTGTATCATATATGTATTGGTACTTCTCCTTGATTTTCCCTATGGAGTTCAAAATTCTTCTAATGAAATAATCTTTCTTTTTTACCATTATGATTTCCAGAAAGTAGTTAAAGTAACCTCTATTTCTTTGGCCTGGTAACACCAAATACCATCTGTTCCACTTAGAGGTGTGGGGTGAGGTGAAAATGAGCTGGTGCAGGGGTCTTGCTAAATTTTGGTGAGAAAGGCCCAACAACCCCAACCACAAGTGGCTTAATAAAGTTACTTCAAAAAGACAGGCTGAGAAGAGGGGTAGAGATAGCAACATCTTACATCTCCTCAGGTGATAGGCACTCCATGAAGCATTGAACAGTGCCCCAGTGGATTTTCCCATGGCACACTGCACAGAGCAGATCCTGTCTGGGGAAAGAAACTCACCCTTTCGGTCATTTGATATCATCTATAATTTCCTTACAAGAAAACAGGTCTGTTTAAGGGCAAGTCCATGCAGGAGATATCATGGCAGTGCTGAGCAGGAGCTGCCCGCAGGCAGCTGCCTGTGCCATCCCATGTTAGTTGCAGTGTACAGCTGTCTCCCAGTCAGGATCAATGCATTCCATCCCTTGATCCCTATACAGTTTACCTTTCCCAAATATATGTTGTAATTTACAAATCGTATTAATAACATGGCATTCTCAAGTGCAAGTTCCAATAGGAGAAATGTGGCCTTTGCAAGATTACCAGCTCCTCAGGTTTAATGTCTTCCATAAGGATCCCAGTACAGTATCTACCTGCACTCTTTTCAAGGATCACATTGCTCCTTTGTGATAGTTTATGAGAAAATAAACCAGTAAACCAAAGTGATTGATTTTTGATGCCACTTCATGGTCTCATTAGAGAGACAGCACTCCAAGATTCATGAAGACATTTGTTTTTACCCTCAGATCGTTCACCATTTTTCTGTTCCCTACATTGTCTAGAAAAGGGCAATGAAGCTGGTGAAGAGTCTAGAGGTAAGTGATTTGAGGAGCAGCTGAGGGATCTGGGGTTACTTAGCCTGGAGAAAAGGAGACTTGGGGTGACCTTATCAGCTCGTAAAACTACCTGAAAGGAAGCTGTAGCCAAGTGAGGTCGACCCCAGGCAATTAGGATGAGAGGACAGTCTGAAGCAGGGACCAGGGAGGTTCAGGCTGGACATTAGAAAGAACTTCTTCACAGAAAGAGCTGTTAAGCACTGGATCAAGCTGCCTGGAGAGGCTATGGAGTCATCCATCCCTGGAGGTGTTTAAGAGAAGACTGGATGGGGCACTTTGTGCCATGATCTACTTGACAGGGTAGTGTCTGGTCAAAGGCTGGATTTGATAATCTCAGATTATTGATTAATCTAACTGATTCTGTGATCAAGGGATGTTCAATTTAACTGCAGTTTTAATTCTTTTTTCCTGCTGTTTACATGCTCAATTAATCTTCTTTCACTTTAATGATTACTTTTGCTCTGTCTTTTCCTTTATGAATTGAATAAAACAGCTCCATGGTCTTAACAAAAGATTTATCAAGTCCTACTTGGAGGCTTACATTGGATACAATATTTCAAACAGCTGACCATGCTGAGAAGAGCCAGTTCTAGCAGTGAGCTGAGAGTATTATTTGTTGCTAGAATTCTATGTTATAAAATGTAGCTCCTACTGTTTGTTTAATCTGTTACATTCCCATTTTGTCTCCATCCTTTTATTTGACTGCTTTGTTCATGTTGCATATTTTTATGCTTTAGTACCACATCTGTTTTGTCATGCATATGGATAGACTACAAGCATAAACAGTTTAAGAGTATATATCCTTTTTTTCTGTAATTCTATTTAGTGTCCAGACCATTGGGATTCCAGTCCTAGTGGATAGTAGTTGTAAGAAAAAATCATATGCAAAGCCCTGTGTGCTAATACAGGTATTTCAACCACAGAATTTCTCTCTACAGGTATGTTTTCTTCCCTCTGCTATATCAAATCCTTCCATCTATTCACATAGACCGCACAGAAAGGAGTAGAACTCAGTTTGGAGAAAATATCAGCCACACTCCCCATAAGAGTGTAACTCATTCCAAATTTACATGCACCACTATTAGTGAAAGGTCACCATGAGTTATCAGTTCCCTTGTTACTAAACAAATATGACTTGTTTCATTCAGGACATTGTTTCCTTAGTGAATATTTGGGATCTATTTTGCTTCTGTCTCTCCATTTTTTTGGTATCTATTTAGCACCTACTGATGCCTTTTTCTCTGGTCCTAGAAATATGAGCCAGACACAGGGAGATCAAAAGGGGTTATCCTTTATATAAGGATCCTCAGGTACCCAATTCACCAGCTGGAAAATGCTGAAGATGCACACCCTGCATAATGCAAGAATCCCCAATTAGATGCGTGCCTGGTGAAGTCATGCCCCTGTGCTCTGGTATCTTCTAAATCGTCCCCCTCAGATGAGGCCTAAGCTCTGTAAAAAATATGTCTTGAAGAGCTGGTCTCAGTCTTGGTTTCTAAGGATAGCATTGGGGTCTTGGAATGTGTTTTGTCCTTCTCCCTAGGAAAATACTCAAGTTAAGTTACAAAAGTAGACTATAGAGCTACAAATATTTGTGTAAAGAATATAGAGAATATATAAAAGAAAAAATAGCAAAAATCAATATGGCGTTATTTCCGCACTTTTTTAGAGACTAACAAGACTATCTTGTCTAGTCTCTACTCTGTATGTAACCACAGCACCAGTTTACACAGCTGGCTATCCCACTAGTTATTGTGATTATACAGATGTCAATTATAACTACAGCTATTATGAACAATTCTTTTATCCAGGCCCAGTTTGGTAACCATGAGGTTACCATCTGGTCCGCATAAGAACAGTGGTATTAATAATAGCACATAAATAGCACATAATTGTGCAGCCAGTATGAAATGAGAGCCATTGTGTTCTGCACAAACACAAGACATACCATGGATTTCTTCCTGTAAGACGGAAATTGCATCTAGAGTCTGCCATTAAATATATTCAGTAATGGCTAAGATGTTTATAACTGCCCTCTCCAGCTTGATTATTCTGAAAGAGGGAATGAGAGTTCTGATTATATCATGGAGACATTCAATGACATTCAATGTTGGGACTAACAAATCTTTTCCTCGTCCCATCTGGATTTTCAAATAGATCAGATATTGTTATATTTGGATTTACAGCCCAAGGGCACAAACCTGAGCTTTATCTCTGGGCAGGATTTTCCAGGCCTTATTGTCACATATCCAATACCACTCTGTCCTAAGTGGTAGAACTAGTCTCCGTGATGTCAATTCCATTTTTCCTCACAGTTCTTGGGCTTATTTTTTCCATGAATCTAGTCTTATGGCAGTATGAAGGGAGAATGGTCTTTCCTATGGCGTTTTTAACTGCACAAGGAACTGTATCGTTCCTGTGATCTATTAAACTGCTCAGGGGTATAGGAGGCAGAAGAGTCTTACTGACTTGTTACCACCTTTTGGTACAGTTTGCTTCCATTAAAACACCAATCAGTGGCCAGTTACTACTCTCATTGAAAGGCAGCAATTGAGTATAAATCCAGTAATTGTTCTTATTGGGAGCTTTGGATACATTTTGGACTAAAGTCCCATACAAATTGTTGGGCCAACCCTGAGTCACAGTTTCATCAGCAAAGCAATTTCCCATTTGGGGACTTGTTTTCCTTTTTTGATGACCTCTGCAATGCATAATAGCTACCTTTGAAGGCTTCCAAATACTCTTAATTCACACTTAATTTCATTACCTTGAGGAGTTATAGCCCTCTCTCCTTTCAAAGGGGTCCATGGGCATAGACAACACTAAAGACATGTTTGGAATCAGTCCATATATTCACCTTCTTTCCCTGAGTTCTAGAGCTCTTGTCAGTGTAAGGAGTTAAATCAGATCTTCAGTCACCTTACCCATGGTTGTTACTGTGTAGCTGTCATTTGCTTACCATTTCTCATGAAGCTACTTCCATTCTGTATGCAGTTCCCAGTCTGGATTCTCCAGAGGCACGTCCTTCAGGTCTGGTCTGCTGGAATAGGCCTCTTCTATTATCTGTGAACAGTCATGCTCAGGCATGATGTAAATTAATGTATATAACAAAACATTTCAGGATTTACAACAGATGTTGTTTTTAGGGTAACATCATCCTATTCCAACAACACTGAGTGATACTTAAGCATTCTGCTAGGAGATAGGCAGTGTCCTCCCTTATGTTCCAGTACAGTGATCACTGTGTGGGACACATACTTGAATTTGTGCCCAAGGGTGGCTTTGTGGGCTTCTTGTATCAGGATGACAGTAGCTGCCACACCTTTCAAACACCCAGGCCACTCCTGACTAACCTTGTCTAGCTGTTTTGAAAAGTAGGCCACAGCCTTTTGTTGATCTCCAGGGTTTTGCACCAGTATCCTCAGAGCAATATTCAGTCACTCATATGTGAAGAATTCAAAAAGGTTTACTTAATTCTGGCAGCCCCAGAGCTGGGGCTGACATCAAGGAACGTTTCAGCTGCTGCAGCCCTTGTGTTCTCTGTCCACATGATGGTTCCCTTTTCAGCTGCCTTAAGGGCTCCATTCAGAGGTTTTACCAGTAGTACATAATTTGGTATCAATAAGCAGAACCAATCTACCATTACCAGGAAGGCTTGCATCTCTCTCACAGTGTGGAGCTCTGGAAGTGTCTTCTTTTTGTTCTCTGCTGAGTTGTTGATGTCCATGGAATATTTCTAGCCCCAAGGAGACTACTGTTTCCCTGGCAACCTATGCCTTCTCTTGCAAGACTCTATACTCACTTAGTTCCAGAAAGTTCAAAAGACTTACACTGAGTTGGATGCAGTCAGCTTGTGTTCTAGCTGCAATTCAGATATCATCAACATATTAAAGAATAACTCCTCCTGGTTCCTGTCTTCTCCAGTCCTCCAGTTCCTTTGCGAGCTGGTTTCCAAATATTGTTGGGCTGTTTTTGAAACCCTGGGGTAGAACCATCTAAGTGAGCTGGGTTTTCCTCCCTGTCTCAGGATTATCTCACTCAAAAGCAAACAGTTCTTGGCTATTCTTATGCACAGGAATACAGGGAAAGGCATCCTTGTGATCTAAACAGTGAACCACCCTTAAATCATCTGTCAGCATGGTCAAAAGAATGTAGGGGTTTGCCACAACTGGATATATATCTTCTGTTATTTTGTTAATTTCTCTTAAATCCTGCACTAATCAATAACTCTTACCATCAGCCTTCTTTACTGGAAGAATGGACGTGTTGTATCTGGATTCATATTCCACTAATAACCCAAATTTAACAAACTTCTTAGTTATAGATTCTAATCCCCTATGGCCTTCTAACTTCAAAGGGTGCTGTTTCTGCCTTGCCATTGTAGACCCTAATTTGAGTGTAATACAGGCTCAGCTCTTTTGCATGTCCTGGGAAAATCATTGGCCCACACTATTAGAATGACAGCATCTTCAACTTCTTTGAAGATGAAGATGGGAATTTTGGGATTTGGGAATTTTGCCATAATTTTCCTGTAAGAAAATAGCTGCTTTGACAAATTTAGTTTTAGGAATTATAACTTTCACTCCCACCTTCTTTGGAAAATGTGATTTCTGCTTCTAATTTCTACAGTAAATACGTACCTATTAATGGCTTTGAGGTGTTTGGCTTTTTGGCTTATAGAGGAATTGGTAAGCCACCCAGTTTCCTAACTTAAATTTTGAAGGTCAGAAGTGTGGGATCTCAGCACATCAGCCCTGATGTGCAGAGACACCGAGAAAACCCTTGGGGGGCTCGGAGGTCCTGGAATGTTGCCAGAAGTGTCTGGTGGCTGGACTTTGATCCTGCACAGGAGACGACACCTGTATGAGGATGGGAGGATCACACTGGGATAAATGGTGAAGGGATAGGTTAATTATAGAGTGAAACACAGGTTTCAGAATTTCGGTACAGGGGGGTCTAGAGAAGTAAGATGGAGGAATTGGGGCGTGTCCTGTCCTCCTTCTTCTTCTTCTTGGCCTCCATCTTCTGTGGTGGTGGTGGCACTTTGGGATTGGTTCTTACTAAAAGTGCACTTGTCAATAAGGGTGAAAAGTATTGGGGAAAATAGGTAAATATCTTATATGTAGTTTTGGGTTTAAAGATACTGCCCGAGGGCAGTCAGTGTGTCCATGGCTGACATGCTGTGCAGACCTCTGTCGGGCCGAGAGAAAATCTTGTAGATAAAAACTAATAAACACTGAAGACCGAGAAAAAACCTGAAGACTCTTTTCATCCTTTGGAGCGCGGGCTGTCCCAAGGCCTCCCCGAGCCTTTCCAGGCCATCAAAACAGCCGAGAAAGAGACACAGAAGAAAGGCCTTGTTTCACTGACCCTGTGGAGGCCCTGTGGCACAAATCCCATTTAAAGTACCTTGACTCAGTTTCCCTTTTAAAGTATTTAACACAGAATATGTTCCACTGTATTTACCAAAATTCAACATCCTCTTTCCCCAGCTTAACTATAACCAAAGATTGTGCTGGGCGGGATAGTCCCTTCAGTCCACATCAGTTCCCATTCACAGCTAATTCAGGTATTGGGAGTACCCTTTGTCTAGAGGAAGAGTACTCCTTTTCAACACATTAGATGACTTTCCCTGATCACCCCTTCTGTTCTGCTGGCATCTATTCCTGTCTGTTGAATCTCTATTTTGATGTATCCTCCAGGCTGTATTCAACAATTTACCTATGTCACGCATCTCACCCATCTTTGACAGCTTATTCTTTATGCCATCTGCAGATTGGCCTATAAACAAATAAGCCAGGTGGGTTTGCTCTGCAGGTGCCTTGAGGTCCAGATTTGTGTGTTTTCATGCAGCCTCTTTAAGCCTACTCAAGAAGTCTGTAAGGGTTTTATTTCTGGTTTGGGTTTGTTTTTTTTTTTTTTTGGTTTGTTTGTTTGGTTTTTTTTGTTTTGTTTTGGTTGGTTGTTTGGTTTTGTTTGTTTGTTTATTTTTTGTGCCTTCATATAATTTCGACCAAGTCACTGCTTTAGGAATGGCATATTTTAGGCCAAGTACTATCCAATTCTGATAACATTTTAACTTTGCCATTTATTCTGCCACATAAGGGTCCCACCCTTGGTCAGTTAAAAGAAAAACTATTGTTAACTGGCCGTTGAAGATTTCCAGCTGTAATTAGAGTCTCTGTAGAAGATATAACAGCCTTATCAACCATCTCTTTTTCTGTTTCATCTAATAATGTGTCTAGCATTACATTCAGATCACTCCAATCTGGGTTTTGTGTCTTGACAGCCCCATTAACAAGATTAGCTAGCTTCTCTGGATTGTCTCTTTATCGTCCAAGTGAGGCTTTCCACTGTTGCAGTTCTACCAGAGAAAACAGTGTTTTTATGAAAATTACCCTTTTGATTCCCAACAGCTCAGCCTAAAGGTGCTTGTATGGCAGACTCTTCCCTTTCTGACTCCTCCTATTTAGATCTGATATGTTTTGCTACTGAGTCGGGTGTTTCCATGGCCTCTTGGGCTGCTTTCCCCCTTTTCCTTCTCACTAGAGTGGCTGCAGCAGCTTTGCCCTCGGTTTCATTTTCCGAGGAGCTAGCTATCTGTGTGGGAAGCACCGCGCTCACTTCCAGCGCATGCTGTTCCGCGGGGTGTCACCGGGGCTGAGGGCCGGCCGGGGCCTGCTCCCGCGGCGCTGCAGCTCGCCGGCCGAGCCTTGGCCCGTCTCTGCCCCGTCGGGCCGCTCGGGGGCTGTGGCGGCCCTGCCACTGTCTCCGCTGCTGTCACCAGAGCCGCGGCGGGCACAGACGGCGGTGGCAGCTCTCCTGCCCACCCCACCAGTGTAGGGGACAATGGGGGCGGCAAGGGTAGATGCTGCTCCCCCCTCCCCGCGCAGAGCGGAGCCGCCAGATCGACATCAGTCATGGCGAGCTTACCAACACAGACCGGGCTAGCAAGAGGCTCCTCCTTCTTATCCTTTACTCTTGAAACCATTGCAAAACAGCCTTCTCCAGGTTCATATGCATCTTCTCTGAGACCAAAGTTTTGATGATTCTGTTATTAATTCACTTTCTAGACTGACAAAGTGAGGCCATGCCCCTCCTCCTTCTAATTTTTGGATCAGCCAGATTTCTGTACAAAGTCGATGTAATTCTTTCGTGATAACAGGCATTCTCCTGCTTGCCAGGAAATGCCAATGTTTTAATATAAAATCTAACACGGAGTCATAGGCTATGTGCATGCCTTTGTTGGAAGATACACATCCCATGTTCTTACTTATAAAAAGAAAAAAAAATGCTGAGAAAAGAGCTACTAGCTGCAGACTCTGACCCGGGATTTGAACACACACTTTCCACTCCCAAAGCAAATTACTAAGCTTTGTGCAATCCTTTTGGGAATTCAATATAACCACCTTCATAAACACGTGGAGTTCAAATTTACAGGAAACCATTTTTGGTTCCACTGCTGGAAGCAGAATCTAGTATCTAGCTGCTTGACTGGTCAGGGACTTTTTTGATGTTCCAGCTTAATGTGTCTGCTCGTGGGCTATTTATTCACCATGTAGGGGGCACATGAATTCAACAGACTCTGTGCCCCAGGTCCCTGTCTTCTTTAGAATCCTTTTCCAAGGTATTTTATCACAGCTTTTAATTTGTATTTATCTTCTTGGAACCTAGACAGTTACTTCGATCAATAGAATTAGCTACCCAATATTAGCTACTCAATATTAGCTACCCAATATTAGCCAGACATTGTCTAAAACCCCAAATCAACATTTTTCTGCTGGTCAGGAAAATGTATGAACACAGTTGAGTGCACTGACTTAGTTCAGTGCTTGCATTCCTATTTTGGTAGTAGAGAAAGGCATTTTCTCTCTACAGTAATTACAGTAGCATCATCAATATGGATAATAACTTTGATCAATTTGAGTAAAAAAAAGCATCTCTTATTACCAGACATGAGAAAAAATTAAAAGTTTAACAGTTATTATTACCTCCCTGAAAAAAATGCATCATCCTCCATATTGAAGCTACTGATTTTCCACAAAATTGACTGCTAGTCTGTCAATTTGTTTCATTAACTTTAAAGCTAAAGTTAGAAAGAAAACCTACCTGCAAAGAAAGACTGAAATATGATGGAAGATTTTTAAGGAAATATGGTTCCAAACAAGTATGCCTTCCTTTGGAGTTTTTGAAACAAGTCAGAGGAGAACATTTGATCTTGGGTCAGACAGCATCAGTGTAGTCTTCACAATGATGTCATGTTGTGACAGTGGAATGATTTCATGTTGCTATCTACCTACTTGTGACAAGAGCCATTGCATTCAAACCACTTTTCAGGTGCTTTGATTCATTCCTGCCTTACTGCTCTTTCCCAATTTTCTCAGGATTGCATACTTGCACATCTCTACATGCATCTTCCCAGCTCTAGCTTTCTCTCACTCTTTTTTTTTTCTTTTTTTTTTTCTTTTTTTTTTAATTAATGAAATCATCCCTTGAGAAAATAATAGAGATTCTATTTACTACTCAGTGCAGGATATTCTCTTCTTGTACTTTTTGGGGTAACATGATCTTTTACAACCGTGATGGCAATTGTATGTAACTCATTGTCCAAAAAGATTTTATATAACAAATCAGCCTGCTACTGCATTAATTTGTATATGTTTCATTCACTCTGTTTCTAAATTTGCTTTGCTCCTCTGACCTGGCTAGTAATAGAGTGGGCAGTATTGACTTTCACTACCAATTGCTCTATACTGTCCCTGGTGATGCTGTTCCAGCAGATATCCATTTGCCTCTGTTATACAGATATTAAGTTATCTTTAAAGGTATATGGCAGTTCTGGCTTAGAGGTGGTATTCCCCCGTTTAATATTCCCACTAAAAAAAAGAAAAACATATGCTTCTCCCTTTTCCTTTCATCCAACTGGAGGCACAAAAGGCAAAGATCATGGGTTAAGAACAATTTACAGCAATGAGATAAGAGAACAAACAGTCACTGCAGCAATATTAATAATAGAAGTATACAAAACAGTGTGATTCACATGCAAAAATGCTCACTGCAGACCCCATGACAATTAACACAAGGTGGCTTCTGCTACATTTTCTCAACTGGAAGAAACCCCATCTTGCCAGAAGAGAGTCCCTTTACCCTGCCCTGTCAATTATATCAGGTCATAGAGAATAACCTTTTTGTCTTAGCCATGCTCCTCCTAGCTACCACAAAATTTAATCCTGTCTTGGCCAGAACCAGAACAATGGCCAATTAGAAACTATATTTTTGGAGTTGTTCTTACTTTTCAGAAACTTCAAAGACTGAGAATCCTGTATGACTTACATTTTCCCAAATACAGGCACTGGTGTTGCCTCATGCAACTTGACGTGGGAGGAGGAAGGGGAGCTGAGGATGAAGGAGTGAAGTTGAAGCTGGGAAGAAAAGGGGTAGGTAAGTGTCTTTGAGTTTTACCACCAAGAAAATTAATCTTTCTCAAGATGAGTCTCTTTTACCTATGATAATCATCAGTAAGCTGTAACTCTGTCTTTATCTCAGCCTATGAGCTTTTCTGTCTTATTTTATCTTCCCTCGTTGTGTGTAAGAGTAGTGAAAGAGCACCTGTGTAGGATGGGTGTCCAGCAGTTAGTCAAGGTCAATACAACATGTACAGCATGGGGGCCAAGTGGACTAAAACTTGAGCCTTTGTTAGACTTTTAATGTGGTAGTGTCAAATGAGCTGGCACTATATCCAACAACTAAATAATTTAAATAATGACTAAAAATTCCAGCATCGCCATGTCGTTAAACTTTAAAATGCATCAGAAACAATGTCAGTATAGTTTATATCTGCAGTGTTGTGCTGGTTCTCCTAGCAAGCTGGAGATCTGAATTTGCTACATATTGGTGCTCAATAATGTAAAGAAACTGATCTATTAATAACATTACATAAAATACACCAAAAGGTTTTTCATACAGTGGATTTATATTCAGCAGTTAACACATGGTGGAGAACACACAGAAATGCCTTTCCTAGAATTACAGAATCATAAAATGGTTTGGATTGGAAGGGGTGGACATGGCTGCCTGCTCTGTGCTGCAAGTGCGCATTGCTGGGTCATGTCCAGCTCCTCATTCACCAGCACCCCCAAGTCCTTCATGGCAGGGCTAGCCTTGATCCATTCTCTGCCCAGCTTCTATTTTACTAGGGATTGCACTGGACTGGATTCCTCTTTGATATTTTTCTCTGTCGGTACAAAGATTTATGTATGACTTCTCTAGAGAAAAATGAAACTGGGTGTTCAAGCTGAATAAGCTGAAAGCAGGGAGAAAAGGCCATGAAATGACGTTGAGCAGAACAGGGGGAAAAATGAGTGAGAAAAGAACAATCTACTTCCAGACTGTGATATTATTGGCAGTGAAATCCAAGGGAAAAAAAACCCCTTACTTGTTTAGGCAATTCTTAAGGACCATCAAATAAATACCAGCTTAAAACAAAGACACTTTATTCTATTTAGTCCTACTCCTACATTTCTATACTCCTAGTCTTCTATATCTATTCTCTCACTTCTTCATTCTATGTCTCCTCCTACCTCCATGTGAACTGAATGTGATGCTGGATTTTGTCCTTTAACACTTTCCAAATGACCCTAAGATTGGCTGGGTGCCAGAGTACTTTTTTTTCTGAGCTGGACAAATGTTTTGGTAATTTAATATATCACTACTGTGAAAATGGGTTTTTCCTTGCCTACAATTTTGAAAAAAATATTACTTTTCTGGGAAAATTGGATGTTTTTCTTGTTGTTTTCTAAATGCTATCAACCATATATACATTTTGGTTAATTTCTAAATTCCCAGTCTTCCAATTTTCTATATGACTATCATCTTGAGAAAGTTCAAGCAGTAGTGCAGAACCTTTAGTGAATCAAGTGAGTTTTCTTACTGTAATAGACAAAGTCTCCTTATCTAGTTTTTGTTCAGTTTTTAGTTTGGATTCTATAGAATAATGCCAGCTCTTACTTCTGAAAAACTTCACTCCTCCAAGGCTTTTAAACAATAATATTAAAATTTTGCTATAGTTTTTTTACTTCACCCCAACTGCCTCATCTTGCCAAAACAGTGTTATTTCAGGCTCTTTTAATAGTTAAGAAATGTTAGATGAATATTGTATGACCTCTAGAACAGCATCGAGCACAGTATTAAAATCCTCTGTAAATAAAAAGAAGGTAAATCTTCCCTGGAAGAGAGCTAATAACCAGAAAATTTGTTATTATATGTATTATATGAAGAAAAGTGATTCCATATTAAAAACCATTTTTGTTGTCATTTTGTCTTTTTCTTCTTTCTGAAAAACCACTACCACTGAACTCAAACAAATGGCTTTTCATAAAGTATAGGCCAAAGATGAAGACTACCACAGAAGAGGTATTTCTTTCAACAAAATAGGTGTTCATGGGAGCTTATTATTTTTGAATGAGGAAGCATAGGAAAATTTGGCACCAAAAAATTATTTTACTCAGAATGCAAAATACACTAAGACATGATTAGATGCTTTTATAATGCTTAACTCAAACTTCAAGCTCAAAAGGGAGTTCTAGGAATTGTCATTGATTATCAGCTAGTTGTGCTTTAGCTGCTGAAAATGCCATTTGAATGCTGACATTCACCAAAAGGTTGCTGAAAATAGGTCAGAATCCATCCTATTTGTTCTAAATTTAAATGAGCCTGTGGGCTGCAGGTACAATTTCCATTGCAGTTTTTTCCATGGCAAGAAGTATCTTGTGGACTTAGGGAAAACTCAGAGACTGGGTGACTGAAACAGTCATGTGGTGGAGCAGCTGCTTTGCAAGTAGAAATCAGAAGGACCAGCTCAATTTAGTGATCTTTTAGTTCTCTTTTTGATGGAATGTTGTATCTAGAAGTATAAAATGGTCAATGGATTACCCTGACAGGAAATCTCAGAAAGTATGCAAAAAATTCTGAGTCAGAGCAAGGTCATTTAATGTTGCATGGGCATGTGCTGTTAGCAGAAAATAAGAATTCAATATTGTCCTGGTTCTGGCCAGGACAGGGTTAATTTTTGCAAATCATAAAATGGTTTCGGTTGGAAGGGGTGGACATGGCTGCTTGCTCTGGGTGCAAGTGCGCATTGCTGGGTCATGTCCAACTCCTCATTCACCAGCACCCCCAAGTCCTTCATGCCAGGAGGAAGAATGGCTAGGGCATGAAAATTATTCTGTACCGCCTCACATAATTTTTTCAGATGGAAGGGGCCCTTCTGTTTTGGGTGGCTTGGTGGTAGTGGGGTATTGTTGTGTGGTGAGCAATCATGTTTGAATGGTTTGTCTCTCATACACTATTATTAATATTGTTGCTGTTATTGTTTGTTTTCCTGTTTCATTTGCTGTTTCCAGTAAATGGTACTTATCTCAGCCAGTGATCTTTACCCTTTGAACTTCCAATTCTCTCCAGCCACCCACACAGGGAGGTGGAGGAGAAGGGTAGTGAGTGAGCAGTGCATGGTTTTGACTGCTTCAGTGGGAACACTAAATAGGGGAAAACCATTCCTAAATCATGACAAATATATATTGAGTAAAATTTCGAAAGTAATTAAACTAGTAATGATGGAATGGTGAACAGGAGAACTAAAAGTATTATTGTAATTATGCACTAAATAGTTAATTAATTAATTCCATTTCCTGACTTGGTCCAATCGTACCCAGCATAGCTCTGGCAACTCCAGGTCTGGCAATGGAAGTCATATTAGAACATTTTCTGCCTGTGCTGATAGTTGCCTCTGGTTGGTCTTCTTCTGGTCAAAGGCCACAGCATTCAGAGGGGATACCTGGCTGTTCAGCAGCAGTGCCAATTACAGTAGCTCTCTGGGTGTCTTGCTTCCTTAAAGTGCCTGGGAGATGTTTTACTTCAAAAACTTGGTGTTCTTCAGGCTTTAGAATCCCCTTGCAACATAATCTTATTTGTTAATGTAACAAATCTTGAATGAGGACAGACAATATTCCTCCTTTAAAATTCTATTTGAAAGTATATATTTTTATATATACCTATTTTATTCTATGTGATTGAGTATATTGTTACATACATTTAACCAGCAGATAAAAAACATATTTCTTTTTATAAGTCATTGGTATATCTATCTCTTAAAAGAGCTGTTGACCACTACCCTCTGGATGTGACCATCCAACCACTTATCCTTTTAACAGTCCAGTCACCAAATACATCTCTCTTCCATTTAGAGAGAAGGATGTTGGCAGGACTGTGTCAAAAGCTTAACAGAAGTCCGGATAAATGGCATCTGTAGCCTTTCCCCTGTCCACTGATGTAACGACTCCATCATATACCACTAGCTTGGTCAGGAAGACTGGTCTTTGATGATGAAGTCATGCTGGGTGTCTCGAGTCATCTCCCTGTTCTCCCTGTGCCTTAGTGCAGCTTCCAGGAGGATCTGTTCCAGGATCTTCCCAGGCACAGAGGAGGGGCTGACAGGGTGATAGTTACCAGGGTTCTTGTTTCTGCCCTTTATAAAGATGGGTACAATGTTTCCCCTTTTCCAGTCCCCTGGGACCTCACATGATGGTCATGACTTTTCAAACAGCATGGAGAATGACTTGGCAACTACATCAGTGAAATTGCTCAGAACTCTGGAATGTATCTCATCAGGTTCCATGGATTTATATACATTCAGGTTCCTCAGATGGTCACAAACGTGATCTTTATTTACAGTGGGAGGGACTTTGCTCCCTCAGTCCTTATCCTGCTGTACATCCACTTGAGAGATGTGAGAAAAGACGTTGCCATTGAGGACTGAAAGAAAAATCCTGTTGATTACTTCAGTCTTCTCCTCATCCCTTGATACTAGTTTTCCATTGTTTATCAGGGTCTCTGGCCTTTGTGTTTTGCTTAATATATCTGTAGGAGACCTCTTGTTATTCTTTTCATCCCTTGATAGGTTCAGTTCCAGCTTTGCCTTGGCCTTCCTCACTCCATCCCTACACAACTGAATTTTATCTCTATATGCTTCCAAGGTCACCTATTCTTGTTCCTACTGTCTGCATTTCCTTTACTTTGACCAGCAGTTTCCTGCTCAACCATGCCAGTCTCCTGCCTTCCTTGCATCATTTTTTACTCCTGGGGATTGATAGTTTTTGTGCTCTATAGATTAATTCCATAATGATTTGACAGCTCTATTCCACATCTTTGTCCCTGAGGGCAGCCTTTTAGGGTTGGATGGTCACATCCAAAGGGTAGTGCTCAATGGCTCAGAGTCCTGTGTTACAAGTGGTGTCCCTCACCAGTCCTTATTGGGGCAGCGTTATTTAAGATCTTCATTAATGACATAGACAAAGGGATTGAGTGTTTCCTCAGCAAATTTGCTGATGACACCAAGGGGAGGGGTGCTGTTGCTACATCTGAAGGTGCCATCCAGAAGGACCTGGACAAGCTTGAGAATTGGACCCATAGCAATCCCATGAGATTTAACAAGACCAAGTGCAAGGTTCTGCACCTGTTTTGGAGCAGCCCCTGGTTGCAGCACAGGTTGTGGGATGAACAGATGGAGAGCAGCCCTGGGGAGAAGGACTTAGAGTTGCTGGTGGATGGGAAGTTAGACATGACCCAGCCATGGGCACCCCCAGCCCAGAGAGCCAAACGTGTCCTGGGCTGCATCAGAGCAGCGTGGGCAGCAGGGCCAGGGAGGGGATTCTGCCCCTCTGCTCTGCTCTGCTAAGAGCCCACCTGGAACCCTGCATCCAGCTCTGAGGTCCCAGCACAGGAAAGACATGGACCTATTGGAGAGAGTCCAGGAGAGGCCACCAGGTTGATCAGAGGGATAGAGCACCTCTCCTGTGAGGAAAGGCTGAGAGAATTGTGACTGTTCATCCTGAAGAAGAGAAGACTTTGGGGTGACTTAATCGCAGCCTTCCAGTACCTGAAGGGAGCCTACAAGAAAGATGGAGAGAAACTATTTACAAGAGCATATACTGACAGGACAAGGGGGGATGGCTTTAGACTGAAAGAGAGCAGGTTTAGATTGGATATTAGTAAAAAATCCTTTACTGAGGGTGGTGAAGCACTGAGGCAGGTTGCCCAGAGATGATGCAAATGCCCCATCCCTGTGGAAGTTTTCAAGGCTAGGCTGGATGGAGCTCTGAGCAAGCAAATCTAGTGAAAGATGTCCCTAGGCAGGGGGGCTAGAACTAGATGATGTTTAAGGTACCTTCCAACCTAGACCATACTATGATTTTATAATATCTGACAGCTACCTTAATGAAAACTCATGTTTTCTATCCTTTCTCAGCATTGTTTCTGAAAGTTAGTATATATTTCAAAATTAGTGTATAGTAATTACTACTGTTGCTGTTACTTACTCTGGCAGTTGAGACTGTGCAGATCTGTGTAGTGAATCAGAAGCAAATGACAAACTTTGTGCAATGAAACTGCTGAAATTGTTCCCAATATAGGAGAAAATTTAGGATCAAGGACAGTTAGCTAAAAGCGTGTTCTTTTCCTGCACATAAGACCTTTCAGCTTAACTTCAGAAGGAAAAAAAGATGTTCTTTCACATATGTTATATTACATATTTAATTTATATGCTTATGTGCACAATTGTATATAATTATACATGTTATATATTTTCTTCTCTATACAATGATATATATTGTATGTATGATATTTTATTGAATATATATTATTGCAATGGTCCATAATGTTGTTATTTTTGTTCATGCTGCCTTTCTATATCCTCCATACTCAGTATTTACTTATCTCCTAACTTTAGGGAATTGCATTTCTAGGTGAGTTTTTCAGTGTTGCATCTTGTTACAGTTATGACTTTCAGAATTCATCTAGATAATTTTCAGTGCAACTTTTGGAGGAGTAATCATTTCTTTTCAAAGACTTTTGTATCTAGATTGTTGATATAGTTAAACAGCAATTTTCAAAAAGAGAAAATAAATTTAAAGTAGGAAAAAGGGAGATAGTGAATAACAAGAAGAGACAAAAGGAGAGCAAAGGTTTTCTGTACATATCTGACAGTGAAAGAAACAACAATCTTTTGAGAACACAAGCCAAGCCAGTGGTAGATAAATACAAAAAAAAGATCGATTTCCACTGAACAAGTCCTGCTTTGCATTTCTGTCATTGTTACGTGGATGTGGAGCTTCCAAGGCTACGAAAAGAAGTGCTAATACATGGAATGGAGGGAATCATCAGATTCTGCTGGGAGACAAGAACTGAATCTATGCCTATGCCCCAAATCTTGTCCAACTCAAGATTTCTAAGACAAGGAATATTCAGCACTTTTTCCCTCCTTGGTCCATAAAGTATTTTCTACTTCCATCTTGGCCAAGTTTCCTCTTTCCTTTCAGGTTTTTTGAAGCATATTTTCTTACCATTGCTTCAATTTCTAGTGCCCAGTCCATGTTGCAAGAGGTTTTGTACAATTGAGGATTACCAGAAAAAGTTCTGTCTTCAAACCGAGTTTCATACCTTTTTGGATCCCTTCGTGTGAAAACAATGACTTTTATTTTTAACTTGATGTGCTTTTAGGTTGCCCTGAAGTAGACATTGAAATTCTGCCAGTTTGTCACATTTAGTGTGTGTTGAAGGGTCAAGTCCTGTTACGGTATAATGCAAATAATAAGGAGCACTGGGTACTTATGCAACTATGAGCTTCCAATAAAATATGATAAAGCTATCTAATAATGCCAGAATGAAATAACTATTTCCTCCATGCTTTAAGCAGATTTATGGGCTCTTCCAATACAGCTTTGCTTGATGAACCTTGCTATCTAGGAACAAAGGACCCTCGCAGGCTTCTGGACAAAAGCTATACAGAGCTGCCCTGTCAGCAACTTTTTAAACTTGTCAAATATTTCTGGAAATTTTGTTTTATTCCTTTTTTGCACTTAGCATTCAACCCCACTGGCATTCTGCAGAACAGAGGAAAATAATTTTTAGTTATTTTGTTTTGGAATCAGACAGCTATTTAAAGCCAGCTTGGAAGAAGACTTTAAAAGGCTAGATAGGGGAGTTAAAAAAAAAGAGAAAGGACAGTGTGAAGTGGTTCCTTTAACACATCCTTACTAGGCAGTAAGTGATAATGTGGAAGAACACCAATCAAGTAGGATACCTTCCAGACATCCTCATAAAGTCAAGAGAAAACATCTGCTGCCCACCCACTAACAGGGTAGAGTGCACAGCCCCTTTTTGTCTCCAGATGTCTCCAAGAAAGATAACATTGGTTATGGTCTGAGACTGAGAAATGCTTGTACTGTTGAATCAGATAAAAAAATCAAATTATACATTAACAAAAAAATTCGCAATAGCATATGGCCTAGAAGGATACAGGAAGAAAACAGTGAGAACAAAAATCACTTAAACAAATTCAGCAAAATGATGACTGGCGAAGAAGACATCATTTGCCAAAGTGACAGAATTTGGTCTGTTTGGGACTGTTCTCTCCAGAGACATCTGGTATCTCACCAAATTACTTTATGCTTTTGAAGCTCTAAAACAGCAAAGGGAACTGCCTTTGACTGCAAAAGAAAGTAGTGATTATAGTTGCAAATGCAATACATAGGATATATTCCAAAATAAATGAGATCTCTAGCCAGAGAGAAAACATAAAACAACAGTAAAAATTATGTAGTACATGGGCTCTTCTCCCTGTTCACTGTGCCCTGCAGAGGCTCTGGGTGATGGCTGGCATTCCAGGACTGTGCCCTTTGTTAGGCAGGAGGTCAGTGTGCCTTCAAAGCTCGTTGTTTGGGGCTGCAGCTGTTTCCCACCAGCTAGGGCACAACCTGCAGCCAGTGCAGGACTTCAAGCTACCTGCACTGGGTGTGTTCTGCAACAAGTCTGTGGGCTTTTTGCAAGGCCCACACGTGGGAGACCAGAATGCAGAAGGAGACATCATCACAAGTACCACACAAAGCCTGTGTTTAGGGCCTACTCAATGATTGATATACACAGAACACTTTTGATAATCCTCCCTTTTGGAAGGTGTACCAAAAGCTCTGTGTCATGTATACCAAAATTCTGTGTAGCAAAAAGCCCCCAACCCAATCCAAACAACAACAAAAAAAAAACCCTCAAACAAAACCACCCCCCTACCCCCAAGCTAACAAAACCAAAACCAACCAACCAACCAAAAAAAACTAATCGCCCCAAAACCCCCACCCAAACGTAACTCAAACAAAAAAAAATAGAGTTGCAAATAGAAAACAAATCTAAAGCACTGAATCAAATGCTGAGGAAATGGACACTTAACAGTATTTTTTAAAGAAAACCAAGGTTGGTAGGGAGCAACTTGAAGCAGTTTCTCAGCAAGAATTTGAATTTCAGTTTTGGAGATATCTGTGTAACTAAGTAGCATGAACAATAAACCTTTAAAAGTAAAGATTCTTGAAAATATATTAATTTAATTTTGCTTGAGTTTAGTCTGTGACACCAAGATTTATGGCAAGCACAGGAAATATTTTGTCATACAGTTATGGAAACATTGGTTTTGCCATTTCACTGATAATGGTCCTATGTTTGTTGTCTTTTACATTGAATTCCTCAAATGTCACAGTGAAACATTTGTACAGATGGTGATGTCAGACTTACTGAAATAAGTCTTGTTCTGGTACACTTGATAGCTATTAAGGTGCTTCAGTTGCTTCTGATGTCAGTCAGAGACAGCGAGTAACATTGCATCTGCGTAAACACAGTGTCCTCTGAATGTCCTAGCATCCTGTCTAGTTTCTGTGGAAAGCTCTCTGGAGCTTGCTCACCTTAAGAGTTTAAATCCCGCTGCCTACGAGCAGATTACAAGCACAATCTTTTAAATAACCAAGTTGCTCTTAGTCATCAACCTACAGTAAAAATTTTTCCTAATTAGCTGGTGTCCCTATCCGTGAATGAGCTGCAAGTCCTAGGAGCAGCACCTGGACTCCATTTTGAGTTATTCTGCCCTAAATGTCACACCGTATAATGCACTGTACTGAATGTTAATGAAAACTCTGTGTAACCTAGCAACCTAATGGGAAACACGGCTGTGAAATACGAGTTTGTTACCCTGTTGGACGGCTCAGGCCGCCTGGCTGTGGCTACTGCTGTATATCAAAACGTTTCCCTACCTGTGGAGCTCCTACATCGCGTGCTTTGCTGACGGAAAGCTGAAGCAGTGCCTGCTTTCTTCTAGCACTGCTTCATTGGCTTTTGGTTTGTTTTATGAGTTTGGGGTTTAGGTGGTTTTTTTTTGTTTGTGTTTGGTTTTGTTTCTTGGGTTTTTTTGGGTTTTTGGGTTTTTGTTTGTTTTTTTTGTTTGGTTTTTTGTTTTGGTTTTTTTTTTTTTTTTTTTGTTAGGGTTTTTTTTTTCTGTCTTTGTTTCTGTTTTTGTTTGTTTTTCTTCAGGAAAGGGAAGCGGTACTCTCTTGCGCGGTACTGTTGCTACGTAACACCCCCGCCGTCGCGACGGCCGGGCGCGGCCATTTTGAACGCGGGCGGGAGGGCGGCGGGGCGGCGGCCAATCGGGGGCCAGGCTCGCGCGCCACGCGGCGGCCGCTCCAACGGCGCCGGGCCCAGGCGCGGGGTGCGGGAACGGCGCTCACTGCCGGGTAACAACGGGTAGCGGTGCGCAGTGCCCGGTGACGGCAGGTAACGGTGCGCAGCGCCCGGTGACGGCGGGTAGCGGTGCGCACTGCCCGGTGACGGCGGGTAACGCTGCGCAGTGCCGGGTGACGGCGGGTAACGGTGCGCAGCGCCGATTAGCGGCGCCTAACAGCGGTAACGGCGGGCCCGCGGCGCGGAGGCGGAGCGGGGGGCCCGCGGAGCGAGCCGTAGTCGGTTCCGGGAAGATGGGGCCGTCAGGGCCGGGGATGGCGGGGCTGTTGTGGGCGCGGGAGCGACCCTGCTGATGTCTGTTCTGGGCCGCCTCTGGCGAGAGCCCTCGAGGTGGTGGCGGACAGCCCAGCCCCCTGGTGATGCCCGCTCAGTGGTGTGCGGTCTGAAGTGATTCCCTGAATCGGTGTCGGTCTTGAGTCGGTGTAGCGTAAAAGCCCCGCTGTTATTACCCCGGTGCTAACCGTAGCTGTCTGTCGCTGGGTGCCGTGTTACATCCTTAAACGCAGTTGTGCACCAGGTCCAGTGACGGGTGCTTGGCCCCGGCAGGGCCCCAGGCCGCGCTTGGCAAGGCGCGCCCGCCCAGGGTGAGCGCGGCTCGGCCTCCCCGTGTGCCCCGCAGGTCGGCGTTGGCCGTGGCTGTTGCTGGCAGTGCTCCTGGGTGCCGTTTGCCCGCCCTGTGTACATTTAGCCAGCGGGTTATTTTAATCGCTACAAACTCACAGGTTCCAGAAAACTCCTTACACGGAGCTGGATTTTTCAGTTTTACTGTGCGCTGTATATTTCTCGTAATTTTTGGCCAGCTAGTGTGATTTCTTGGATCCGTATTGAGTAGATAAGTATCGTCTGTATACATTCTAAGAACCACTCAAGTCAAAGGTGGTATCAGGTTGGTTGCACCTTCAGTGCAGAAGAGTTCAAATTTATATAGTTTTCCTTTTGGAAAGCTTTTGGGTCTGATTAGTTTATTCTTTTTGTCTCTTCCTACAAGTGGGTTAAACTTCAGTGGTAGGGCCAGGAGCTCCTTTCTTCAGTTAGGGGTGGGGTGTTAAGATGTTGCAGTGAAAGCCTCCATGAAAAGAATATTGTTTAAGCTCTGGAGAAAAAAAGGCTAATATTTTGCACATTTATACATTACCAGAAGCCATTGGTGCCTTAAACCTGATGGTCATTTTCCCAACCCAAAGTGTAAGATTATAATTCAGTAATTTTTGTTCCTGTGGCCACAGTGTGGTCATTAAATGCTAGTAAATCAGACCTAAGAAAAGGTAAAAGTGTGTGGAGGAACTGTATTATTAGAATTAATATCTTACTATATTTCCAGTCATTTAGATGCTAACAATATATTACTTTTCTAAATTATGCTTTTACAAATGGCTGTCCTCATGTGTCCAGTATAACTTGTCTTAATTTGACATACAGAATATTTGAGAAGATTGGTTAAAGCTTTCTAGTCTGTGACAATAAGAAAAAAAGTTTGCAATGTGTGATATCGTGTGTGGAATACTTAATGTTGTCCTGAGAATAAATAAATAAATAAATAAATAGATGTATCTTCTAAATATTCTGACAAGTGTCCCTATTGAGACAGTAGAATTACTTAACTCTTAATAGCTATGTCATAGCAGTATTTAGAGATTCTGTTTGGAAGTTAGTAGTGTTATTCTCTGTGGGTACTAAAGTATAACAAAACCTTATGCCTGAAAAGTGCTTAGTGAATTTTACTGGGATATGTATATCCGGTATGCAATAGCAAAGATATTTAGGAAATCAAATTTTATTATGTATGATGATAATTTAGACTTAACTGAAGTAGCAGAGAAGTTCACAACTGGCTCTGTATGTTTCCTTGATGGTGGGTCAGGGAGTGTCCAAGGCTTTTGGGCAGACCTTGATGCTACAAAGTTAAATCTTAAAATGAAAGCAAGATCTCTACAATAGTCAGTACTTAAAGATCTGGGCTTTTGTGTTCTTGTTATACCTGTTAGAGTGAGGAGAATAAAAATACAGATGAGTTGTTTTTTGGTGTTTGGAATTTTTTCCTTAGCCCTTTACTCATGCAACTTTATTTGCGCAGGTAGTAAGCATCATAAGACATAAGGTTTTTAGCTACACATTAAAGATTAGTAAATGCTGGAGAATATCCAGGAACATTTTCATGTTTTGAATATGTGTGTTGAATTGGCACTGTGATGCATGACAGTTATATATTGAAAAAAAAGTTTATGGCTTTTTTCCTCTTTCTTGTTTTAGAGAGAAATTTAGCACATAAAAGAAATGATTGAGTCTGTCAAATTAAGAAGACAGTGCATGCTGGATTTCTTCTCACATTATGAACATCTTTGTGAACTTCAAGGCTCTCTCCCTCTGAAAGCTGTGAAGGCTAACGTGACTCGTGATGCTATTGATCTCATTGTGGATCACATCAAAGCTACTGATTGGGCACCACTTCTGGATGCTCTCAGGCATAATAAGACTTTGGCTTCTATTAAAATAAGAAGTTTACATCAACATGGTCTTGAAGAATCAGGTCTGTATAAAAGATAAGTATGTTGATGTATGCATGTTAAAACTTGTTGCATAAAACATCTGCATGATTGAATACATGGAGGGAGGAATTCTTATGCCTAAGGAATTGCTATAATTTAAGAAAGTACAAAAAACAAGGAAGGTATGATTATAATTGCTTTTAAGCCAATACAGACTGGATTTTACTGATGTATGGTTTTTATTTTTCACTAGGTGTTGAAAGATACAAAACTTACTTTAGAAGGAGAATTCCAGCAACTCTGCCAAAAGACTTGACTGGCCAACTATGCAAAGCTGTGAAAGGCTGTCTCAGTATATCAGATGTACTAAAACATTTAGAACTGCAGGGTTTGCTTCTGAGGGAAAGAGATCTAGCACTTTTAAAAAAGGTGGGAATATAATAGTTGTACAAATACATAGTACATATAGTACAAAATATACAAATTGCCCAGAACAGAGAATAGTAGCAACTAATCTTTACATGTATTTGTTGCAGACAATACATGCAAAGATATCTTATGTAGTCTTTACATATACATAAAGAATGATTCTGCTGAGACTTTCAGCATAACCTGGTCTTAACTGAATGTCTCAGAAACACAAGGCTTACTAGAAAGATCTTAGCAACATCTCTGCCATGTGCTTGAGGTGTACGACAGAGACTTATGACTGAAACCACTGTGCATGTATGTGGTAGAAGGGAATTTGTGGGACACCAAGGAGATAGAAAGTGATCCTCAGATGTGTTACTGGAAAGCTCCAGTTTGCACATGACTGACTTCTGGGGGGGGGGTTGCTGCTGGTTGCCCACAGGCAAGCTTCCTCTGCAAGCTAAAGAAATGAACACACTTAAACTGAAGGTGAATGTTTGCTGGTTTTGACCTTTGTTTGAATCCCCTAGAGTTTCTTGTAAGGAACAGAGGATGAATGGTTTGGTCTTTTTTTTTTTTTTTTTCTTTCATCTTTTCAACCAGGTAACAACGTTGTTTGTTTTATTCTTCAGGGCTTGGCCACAGCTTCATCTCTGGAAAATGTCTCTTTAGCCCACTGTCCAATTGGAGATGGAGGGTTGGAAAGTAAGTTCAGAATCAAAACCTGTAAATATACTTTTCTCTTTTACGTTTCCAAATAGGTACGCAAAATTTTCAGTATTTCCATTCCTGTTATAAATTTGTCTATGGAGATTATAAGAACAATCTTTACTTTATTCTACATAACTCAGTAGCATTTAAAGACTTGAATTTCTTCACTTCAGGCTAGTAAATATATATGCTACTTTATAGTGCTGTTTATACTTTTATCTAAAACAGCATTTGTATTTCTTTACCCTTTCCTGATTTGTTTAAGCTTCTATAAGTAAATTGAAATCAAATATTTTCTAACTTGTTCAGATATTCTTTGCTGAACATTTGCACTAGAAATGTATGAATTTAGAACACATTAATTGTATTGAAAATATAGTCTGTATTTCAACACTAGTTCTTTGTCAAAGCTTTTGGCTCTTAAAGCTGTCTCTTAATAGGCTGATGAAAAAGCATGTTCTGATAATGTGGAAATGCTGTGTGTAGATAACATGTGTGCTTTTGTTTTCTTCAGCAATCTGTCAGAGTATAAAGAATACAGCTACTATCAGATTTCTTAACTTCACAGCATGTAGCCTCACGTGGCGAGGGGCAGAACATATAGCAAATTTATTAAAGGTAATTTAATGAACTTTCTTAGAATAGAGTGTTAGTAAGAACTTAATAAATTTAATTTTTTACTTCTGCTTTAAAGTCCAAAATCAGTTAAAGCACTTCATGAGGAGCTTGTGTGAATACCAAAATTAAGTGTATGTTCTTATGAAAGGTGTGAATTTGTATGACAAAAGTAGTTTAGTTTACTGGTGTGGAATTTAAATTTGCTATTTCTTAGAAAAAAACATAAATAATAAAGTATTTTCTTTAAATAAGGACTAGGCCTGTAAACATCTGACACCTGTTTTCAGGGTGTTTCTTTCATTGTCAATAATTTTGAAAAATGTCTCAAGTATTCTGAGTAAGAATAATCAAGTTTACAATTCAGAAGCTGCTGATTAAATGATCAGGAGATTTCTGCCTGGTACTGTGTTTTAATTAGTGTTAATTGTGATTTCTGTGAAAGCACAAAATTTTCATAGTATGTATTTATTTCCTATTCCATGTACCTTGAAAGTGTCTGTCAAAAGAAGGTGATAAAATAATTTGTAGCAAGTTTAATAATTTGCATTGCAAACTGGGCACTCACAACAATTACGACTTAACAGGTTTAAAAATTAGTTATGTTTCTTGAACTCAGGAATGGTGTACTTATACCAGCATATATTTCTTATACCAACATTCAAGCCATTGAACATGGTTTACAGAAAAAGGTAACTTGTCATCCTGTCCTCAATTATGGCTTTGCCATTTCACTTGTTAACAGCTTCTTTGTTTGCAAAGCACCAGGCAATAAGAAGACATGATCAAGCTTGGGCTGACAGCCTACGTTACAGGAGACCTGACCTTGAATATATGACAGGTTTGAGGCGGATTACTTTTAACTGCAACATGCTTGTTGGAGATAGAGGAGCAAGTGCCTTTGCGGACTGTCTAGGAGAGGACCTTTGGCTAAAAGGTATTACTAAGTCTTTTACTAATGAGCAGCAGAGTAATTCAGGAGTTTCCTTACGTAGTAACTATAGACATACTAATGTATATGTAATGAGATATTCCATATAATGTGGAACTTGGTCTATACCAGCAAATTCCCGATATACCGCATATCTGCTTGTTACTATGTTACTAGTTGCTGTAAGGATTTCAGCAGGATCTCCATATCTCTTTATCTCTACTAATATCTTTTCTACTATCTCTATATCTCACTACTGCATCTCTTAAAATATAGTAGTGGCAGGCAGAAGACTTAAAATTATCAGTTATAACAGTTGCAGCCAGAGGAGTAGCTTACTGTGTAGCTTGGGAAGAGTACTCTTTTTTTTTCCCAAAGAAATTTCTCTTCCTCTTTTGAAGTATCTGAATACTGTTGTGTTATTTAGTATTGTCTGTCAGTATCTTTGAGAATGAATTTGTTCTGCAATATATGTATTGCTATACCTAGTAATTTTACAAAATTACTAATAGTGCTGGTGTAAATCATAGCATTCTGTGTGTGGAATAAAATACCTGTTTTATAGTTTTGTTTTCTAGTTTGAGGCAGGTCTACAGATAACATCCATCCTGATGTAAGAGGATCAGATTAGAGAATACTTAAACTGGACAAACAGCCATCCATAGGCCCTAATGGGATGCGTTCACAAGTGCTGAGGGAGCTGGCTGATGTAATTTTGAGGTCACTCTCAGTAGCCTTTGAAAGATCATGGTGATTTGGGAGAGTGTGCCTGAGGACTGGAGGAGGATAGCTAATGTCTTGCCTATTTTCAAGAAGTCTGGGAAGAAGGACTCAGGAAACTACAGTATATCTTGGATCCCTAGAAAGGCAAGGATGTGCTGCCATCTAGAGGGACCTCTGCTGTCTGGATAAATGAGCTGATGGGAACTTCATGGTGTTTAAGAAAAGGAAATGCAAAGTCCTTCACTTGGACAGGAATAATCTGTGCACTAGAAGATGCAGGGACTGTGTGGCTGAAAAGCAGCTTTGCAGAAAGGGCGCTGCAGATCCTGGTGGACAGTAAGCTGTCCATGAAACAGTGAAGTTCCTTTGTGGCAGAGAGAGCCATTAGTGTTTGGGATGCATTAAGCAAAGACTTTTTTAGCAGGTTGAGGGAGGTGATTCTTCCTCTTTACTCAGCACAAGTGAGGCCATGGAATGTGCAGTACAGGAGGGATCTGGAGCTACTGGAGAGAGTCCAGTGAATTGCCTCTAAGATGAAGGGACTAAACCAGCTCCGATTTCAGGAAAGGCTGAGAAAGCTAGGACTCTGGCTTGGAGAAGAGAAGGCTCAGAGTAGAATAAAGGTGTCCAAATATCTGAAAGGAGGATGTAAAGGAAATGGAGACAGACTCTCTCCAGTGGTACCTGTGGACAAGGCAAGATGGAGTGGGTAGAGATGAAAACACTGGAGGTTTTTTCTCAACATGATGAAACCCTCTTACTTTGAGGATGACTGAACACTGCCACAGGTTGCTCACAGTGGTTGTAGAGTGGTTCATATTACCTCCTCTGCAGATGTTAACAGCTGTTTCTTAATGTTGAAAAGTGCTAGTTGTGATCTTTGAAAGCAATGCTCCGGTTTTTACACTTTTTTGATGACTGTTATCATCATGTCCTCAGTTCTCATGCTTCATTTTCTATGAAATGGAGGTTTTCAGCAGGATTAATTTTTTTAGATATTAACTATTAAATTAAATTACTAACTAAATGCTATACTACTTCTACTGATTTTTTTTTCCCCTCCTTAAACATTTTAGCGCTTGATTTGCAGCAGTGTGGAATATCCAATGAAGGAGCAAGGTCATTATTAGATGCTCTTCAAACTAACACAACATTAGTGGTACTTGACGTAAGAAAGAATCCATTAATTGGTATGTATCTGTGTCTGTATTTATTCTCTTCGTGTGGTTGTTGGTTTTTTTTTCTTCTTCATTAACTATATGGGGAAAGGTAAACTACTTTCAAGAAAAAAAGAACATGCCACGATAATTTGCTAAACATTTTTAACATAAGAAAACAACCAGGATAGGTAATATCTACTTACTAGTCAATGATCTGTTTGTTCACAAAAAGCATTGTCTCTTACAGAAAATTCTTAAAACCGTGTTTTAATTCATTCTAGGTCATGGTCTAATGAAAAAGATAATTGAAAGAGTTCTCAAGAATGGAAGCAGTGCTGACTCAGAGGTGTGTTTTACACATTTTGGAGTGAATTTGGGATTTTCTTTGTAGCTTCCATTGCATTTATTTTTTTAAAGGATGACTTTTTTCAGAATGAATCTGAAACAGCTATTCTGGTTCTAAACAGAAGTTTGACTCAGTACAAATGAAAAAAAAACCACTCTCTAGGGGGAAACCTAAAACCACTATAATGAACATGTTTCTGTATTTCTTTCCATGTATGATTTCTTATGGAATTAAAACTGTCGCACGTAATAAAACCTGGATATCCATTTAATGGAAAGAAAAATGGAAATGTGTGTGTATTTGGGTATTGCCATAGAATATTAATTAAATGTTGCTCCAGGACTGCTGGAGGGCTTTCTACAACATATGGCCTTGTCAACATGGTAATAATAAATTCTAACTAAAAAGTAAAGGAAACCACAATTTGGAATTTAGCACTTAATTTATTTTAGAACTTATTTCTTGTCTCTAACTTCCATAACCCAAAATTTTTAAAGTTGCTCAAGCCTGTTCTTTCAATGCAGACCATCTATGAAAACAGAGTTCAGTTTAAGTACATTACCCCCATTCATCTTGGTCTAACTGTCCACAGAGAGTTCACAGTAATGCACATAAACTGAATATCTAGACCGTTTATCATTAGGTATACTGTTCAAATATACAGAAATGTGATTCAGTTCTCAAAGAAGTCCCAGCAATCCCAGTTCTTGTGTTGGAATTTAATGCTCTTCTGGTTTTTGAAAAGACTAAATAAAGACAGAGCTGTTGATGTGTAGAGACTGTCAAATTAACTGAAAGTTTGTGTACAGAATTTCTGGAGGATTATTACAGTTCCCCACTTCAATCTCTAGAAGACGTGTTTTGAGAAGTTGAAGTTGGTTGTGAAGAAGTACTCTTTCTGCTTGGCAGATGGGATTAAAATGTAGAAAATATCACAGGAATCACGTGAAAATAGCATCTACCTGGAAATGCTAAAGATAATTGGAAAGCCAGACCATGGAAAGAAGCAACTCTGGGAAATCTCCCATATACTAAAAGATTACTTGACTCAAGACTTTAGTTTTATGTTCAACCAGTTAATGTGGTATCTTAAGTTTTATTAGCACTGCTAGTAATTCTTTATACTTCATGAACAACACGGATGAAGAAATACTTCCATTGGCTTATTACATAGCTTTGCTTCTTCTGCTAGTCACATCTGTCTTTCCTTCCATCCTGCTTTGTGTAAAAAGTGGGTGTTTGTTTTTCAGTAGCATGTAGTTGATTCTGTTCTGGACCTTTTTTTGAGGTTTGCGAGAGTAATTGTCTACTGCTAATTGATGCCTTTGCTAAAACAAAAGCTATATATTCTAGCAGCACTGTGTAGTGGTGAAATCGTAGATATGTAATCATAAGTATGTCCAAGTGTAATAGGTGATGAAGGTTTGTGTGGTTTCTGAGAGACTATAAATAGCTCAAGGGAAAATCCATTGAAGGTGTCTACAAAACAGGATACTTTCAGAGCACTGGTTTTATATTTTGCTGTTTTTATACTTGGATGCTTAGATGGTTTACAGCAAGAGCAGAGATGAGACAGGCTATGTGCTAGATGAACTTTTGATTTAACCTAGTAACGCTGCTCTTTTAGGTGTCAGGCAAAACAAAATTAAAATTACTTTTGCTCTTAGAAGCTTGCAAATTAATTTTACACTTTCTGGGTGGGTTTTAGTTTAAAATGATCAATTCGCTTGTGCAGGGACCAAACCCACCTGGAGACACAGCAAAATATATACAAGGTTTAATTGTATCCAATGTGAAAAGAAAAAGATCTTCTTGACAATGATGAATTTGAATTAAACTTAGAGCACAGTAATGGCATTTTAATCATTCTAATGCTTTGGATGGGAATAGCTCTGGCATACTGTTTCTAGTACTCTGCTGTGGGATTTAGGGCCATTTGAGACAAGCTTTGTGTTAGTGTCATCTGTATTTTATTCAATGACTGCTCCAGCACTAGACTTTGTGTTAGTGATGCACACTGAAAAGTAAGTAATTTTAGCAGAGTAATTTTAGAATATCTGCCAGGAGTAATTAAACTTTTTATCAGGGCAAGGGGAGCCTTTAGGAATAGAACTCTTGCTGTAAGGAAGTGAAATTTGAAGTACAGCCGTGGCCTTCGATCATCACTGTCTTTTAATTTTACTTTGGGGCTTTTACTTTGTAAGGATTAATTTTCATTACAGGCAGATAATAATAAACTTTGTGTTTTTTAAAATACTGACTTTATCAGTAATACAAAATTGCATTGGGGAAGCTTTTGTTACTCTGGAGAGCTTTGGTCTGAGCCAGTCATTCCTATCAAGCCAGTTATCTGAGAATGAAGTGCAAAGGCCAGAGTTGCCTCTTTATAGGGTTGATGCTGAGAGATTTTTGCTATAGAAGGAGAATGTTTTCCACAGGAGAAAGGATAATACTGGATGGGATATTGTAGTGATGTTTTGGGAACACTTTCTGGTAATGTACACTATCATCTGCTTAAATTTGGACCTTGTGAGAGTTCTGTTTTTTCTTGATTTTACAGCTTATAAAGTTTCCTGTAAGTACAGTGTTCTCTAGATCTGACAAACTAATTTTAAATAAGCACCTCTTCAACTGTCAGTTGCTAAACAGATTTCTTTTTCTTTAAAAAATAAACCAAATTCTAGTTTAAGTGGCTGATGTCTCCGTCTTCCAAAGATGCTTTGAAAACTAAGCCAAAGAAAAGAACTATTGTCCTAGGAAGCGGTCGGAAAGGAAAAGCTACTATTCGGATTGGTAATTCTTTGTTTTTTCTGCCTATAGTACATTTTGTCTAGAAAATTTTATCTTAATGCTTAAGAGCTTAAATTAAAAAAAAGTATGATGGGTCTACATATTAATGTTTTACAGAACATTTGTCTCCAAATAGAAAAAAAATTGTTTCTTCTTAATGATATAATGCATCTTCTGTTATCGTTGCTATCTGTAGGAAACTCACTCTTGTTTCTAGTGCTGCTAGAAACATGGCTGGAAAAATAGTAGGATATGCTGACTTTAAAATGTGTGGAAGCATTGCACATATTTATTCTGTATCTCTACAAGCTTTCACTTCTGCAAAGCTTGGCAGTTGTAAGTTGTCTAGTTCTCCTGCTGTTGTAACCTTTTTGTAGCAGGCTATCCTCTGCCAGAACAAGCAAACATGCATTTTTTAACTGATGTACAAAGTGTTCTAAGACATTTTTTAACTTCATGTAAACGTATTATAAATAGTATGTTTAAAATAACATAGGTATCTTGAATATTTATAATTAAGTACTCATACTCATGATACTCAACATTTTTCAGTAAACTACTAAAAATTTCACTGTAATACATTTCACTGTCTCTTGTCTTCACTCTAGTTATCTGGAAGCAGAGAGGTAAGTGATCTGGGTGGTAGTGGGAGGAAAAAATGCCTGGCAAATGTGGTTGTGAAGGATTTTGTGATTTTTTGTCTTTTTTTCTGTTTTGGGGCTTGTTTGTTGTGTGTGGGGTTTTTATGTGCTTTGGGATTGTTTTTTTTAAGAGAAGGACAAAGTCAAGGTGAAAACTATCCAGTTTATTATGTTCAGAATGAGTTGAGATTTTGAATCCTATTAACAAAGTGATGCATTTCTAAACCATTACAAAATCAGTTATTGTACTGATCTCAGAAAAACAATAATCTGGGTTCTCACTAGTTTAACTGTAGGAAATATAAGATGATTAGTTTTCAAGACTTACCGGTTTCTGGCTTAGAGAGAATGGGAGGCTCCTCTTGCCCTGATAAAAAGTTTAATTACTCCTGGTAGATATTCTAATGATGATCCACATTAGGTTTCTTTCTCAGTCTACTTTGATGCTGTATGATTTAAACAGCAAAATACCAGACCAGTAAACCCTACTTTTTCTTATTATTGCTCTGAAAGGAAGAGATTGCTGGTGTCCTGTACAAGTGATCTGCATGAGTATCAGCTTTATTTTTAATTATTTTGCCCATAAATAAATTAATGTTCTTCACTCTAAAGCCACTAGAGGGCAATTTGAAACACATAGATGCCTTTACTGTCTGTGGTGGATGGTCTAAAACCCTCTAAGCTCTTCTGCTACAAAGCTTTGCCTCCTTTTTTGAAAACCAGCTTGTCTTGCATCAACCTAACAGCAGTTAAGTATACCATTTTATAATCTCAAGGTTTTGGATCAAGTTTTTTTTTTTTTTAGCAAAATTAGACTGAATGGCATATTTCCTACAGTCCTTATTTATCACATAGAAAATTTTATGAACAGTAAGCTGTGAATTTGCATGTGAATAATAAGGTATCATGAATTATCTTTTCTTCTGGTCTTGCTCTTCAATTCAGGATTATCATCTAAAAAATCTGTAAGTCCTGGGAAGAAAAATTCTACTGTGAGAGAGAGTTACTCACCAAAACCTCTACCACCAGGCACAAAGGGCTTCCTTCCTTGGCGGACTGCAGAACGTGCAAAGAGATACAGGTGAGGTTTTCATAGTACAAGAGAAAATACTAAACCATAAAATTTGCATGATAAATACAGTAGAGAGCAATGTTAGCATTTTAAAATATGATTTGAAAGTTACACACAGAATGTTGTAACTGTTGTCAGAGTTTTTTCTGTTTATATAAATTTTGAGGATTTTACATAAATTCTTCTCTAGTAAGGATTTAAAATACACCAAAATACATGATAGCCACTCATATGCAGCAAAAAACCCCACCACAACCAAATCTACCTTCTGTGCTTGTTCTTTTGTTAATTATGATTTATCAAATGTATCATAGCTGAAAAGGCACGTTTAGCATTCTAAACTTTTAGTATAGTTGGTTTGAGCTCCAGTCCACGGTGCTTAGGTATTTTCCTGCCTCTTTTTTCTGCTTCACCCCACTCAATACCAGCATAATTATTGTGATCATCTGAGAGCGGTAAATTAAAATAGAACTGAATAAAACTTACACATGAAAGCTGTCTTTTGAAACAATTCTTGTTTGTTTTTGTTTTATAAATCCATTCCCTAGATCTTGTCCTCTCAAAATGGAGACTATATAATTATTTAAACAAAAATATTTCTTAATGCTATATTGCAGCTGTGGTAATTAAGTTTGTTTTTCAAAATACTGAACACCAAATTCTCCTATTGACTTTAGTTCAAAATAATTAACTAAGCAAGATGCCTATTGAAGATATTAATGTTAGCATCCAGTAGTGTTGCTCTAAATCATTATTAACTAGGGAGTACTAATCAAAATGAGAATGTAATGAGGATTAAAGGGATATAGTGCAGTGTCTGATGCTGTTTATTTACTCTTTCTGCTTCACCTGTCCTAGAATTTTGTGTTTGGAGCATTATAAACTTTCCTCAAAAGTATGGTTTTGATTTTTTTTTTTTTTCTGAACTTCAGAGGCAGGGCAGCGGATTGTGCTGGGGAATTGCCATTGAAGATTCAGGTACTGTTTCTCTCACACACTGGTTTTATTTTAGTGGGTAGCTGCCTGAAAAAAAGAGGAAAATGTTCTCAACACATTCTCATTGTCTGAAAGCTAAGACTGGAACATACTTTTAAAGATTATCACTCATAGGTGTATAAAAAAAAGTAGTTTACATCAGCCTTTGGTTGAATCTTCTTTGATAGTTAGTTTACTTCAATTTCTATCTCTGTATCTTTTGGGTTCTTAGTCTTAGGAGCTAGCTGAGTTGAAGTATAGGCACAATCCCTCCATAGGCAATAGGAATAACCAACAGCATTTTTCTTTGAACGCTTTCTGCACCATCTTTCCTGACTTGGATTTGGATTATATGCTTGTTTTTGCACCTCTCTGTGAGCTTGAGCTGCTCTACCAGGAGAAGAAAAACCCCATCTTTCTTCCTTCTCCTTTGTATCTCATTTCCATCACAGAAGGATCTGATGGCTGCAGAAGCCACCAGTTATCCTCTGCTCTGGTGTAGGCTTCCCATGGACTGCAGCCCTTTGGGAAAACATGGGTATCATAGGATGCCTGTGGGCAGCAGTTCTTTTGACCCATCCCTCTGCTCTGACACAGGTCTTCCCTGGCTGGAATGAGGGTATTGGCTCCACCATGGAACACGTCTTCCTGCTCCCAGCCTGATGTTCCCTCTACTTTTTCTCACACTTTTTGTTCCCACCTCTTGTGCCTGTCTGGCATTTTATGCCTTGCAAAGGGTCAGCTGAGGTTGGCTGTGTCCTGTGTGTGGCAGTCCTGGCTGTGCCTTGCAGGGGCTGACTCTGCTGCTAAATCTTCACCACAAATACTCAACATAGGCACACATAGGATTGTTTTCTTTAATATTGTTTTATGCAAATTTATTTCATAGATTTATGGCTGGGCAATGTGTATACATTGTAAAGGACTCTGGGAAACAACTGTATTTAAATTAAGCTTTTGATATGATTTAATCTTGATTTTTGCTAAACATTGTAATGCTATGAGTGGGCATGGTTTTCTTTTCTGGTGTAACTAGACAGCTGTACCTGTGAAAGTGACACTAGAACGTGCTTCTACATCTGAAACTGAAGACACAGAAGATTTAGAGGATGTTATCCAGCAGAATGGTTTGTTGAAATCATTAGATGATAAGACTGATGTAGCACAATATCAACAGTTACAGGTAAGAAGCATGTTCAGTGCCTTAGACTCCGTAAAGGCAAATTATATAAATTAAACTATGTTTTATTCAGAAAATTGTAATAAAACAACCAGTTTTGGAGGAGGATTTCAGAATAACTTAATACAACTGCAGTATGTGTAATTTCTCTGTTCCAATCTTGCATCATAGTGCACAGATCTTTTGATGTTATTGCCTGTAGTATTTTCTTTCAAGTATTTCCTTTATAAAAGTAATTTAGTGTTATTTCTAAGAGCTAAAATATTGAAATGACTGTTGTTTAAAAATAATTACAGAAATAGCTGAAAATGTTTGAATTTCATTTTATAATTGAACCTAGTAAACTTTTTTCATCTGCTTTTTATTATTCCTTCTACTTCTTTGATACTTAAAAAACTTAGCTGGTAGTGAAACAGACTATTTGTGCAAATATCTTGATTGGGAATCTTATAAAAGAAAGGGGTGCAGAAAAGGTGTATATCAGTGGCTCTGTAATGCTGCTGAGGTAATCTAGCACTATTATAAGGGAACACCCTCAGGCAGAATAAATGAGTTAACTGTTTCTAAAGTGTTGAGATTTTAATTCTGTTCAGAGAAAGCAATGACTACTTCTGTAAATAAGATATACAGTCAGTCTGGATTTGTAGGTCGTTGTCAGAGCACCACGCTGGGTGAATATGCTGTTTGTATGTGTAAATATTGGACTGTATACCTGTCTTTGTGTATGAGGAGTGAAGTTAACTTGCTGTAGGTTTATTAATAGTGGGAATGTTTCGGGTGGGATAGAGTTGTGGAAAGCAAAAGGACTGTACAAATACTGCATGAATAACTACCAGCCTTTTCAGCTGATGTATACTTTTTCTTTAGACCTTCTTCTCCCTTGAACTCTTGTTCAAGGTTTTCACATGTTGCTGGAAATTAGTTTTATAGCAACTTTTGCTGTTAGTGTGCAATGTATTGACATTGTGCTGTGTGGTGGCTTCAACACTCTTACCAAGAGCACTTTGTCTGAAATCATAGAATTCTATGTCATGCGTAAATTGCTCCAAAAACCTGTATGTAGGAACTACTGTGCTTGCAGAAAGCTTTTGATGTATTTATTCTTGCTTTTTGGAGAGGGAAGAATATTATATTCATAAGGCACAGCAGAGACACGCAGTGTTTTGTGCTCTGGGGAAGGGCTGTCATACTGACCACTAGGATGTCATATTGACCATACCACAGCTAACACATAGGTGTTAGCTGTAGTACTACATGTAAGGCAGCTATAAGGAAGAGACAATTTATGATTAATTTCAACTTCCTTGGAGAGAAACCCACAAATTTTGGCAACCTACCCAAGTTTTGATTTTTGTGTGCTTGTAAAGGTCCAGATTTTCATGACTTTCTGAATTTGAAAACCAAAATACTTTTTTAGGCCATGGTTGCTTATCAGATAGCACCAGTTAAGCAATCTGCGCCTGATTCTGTGCCTCACCCGTTGTTTTTGTTACATTCACAAGAAGCAGGTTTCACATTACAGCAGAATCAAACTATCAAATTGGCCTCGCTGAATTGTCTCTTTTCCCTCTGTCTCTTAGCCTTTTCATTTCTGGCTTCAATCTTTTTCTCTTGTGCCTTTTTTAACATTTGTCTGATCATGAGACTGTCATTAAACAGCTGTTACTGTGCAGTGGCTTGTGAGGGGACATGCCTTGAGGAACTAATCCAACTGAAAAGTAGTCCAGTGTATTTGGTGGTAGCAGACCTTTCAGTTAATGGGACTACCAGTTGTGTTAGAGCAACAATGGGAATGCAGAGTAGGAATAAACAGTAAGGGGTGGGAGTTCCTTAAACTGCTGCTTTATCAACAAAAAGCTCTCCAGGCATCTCTTGATGTGACTGAAGGACCAGACTTTCACTTAAGTATGCAAGTTTTGGAGAACTTCTCTACATCCTTCTGCAGAAAAAGGGGCTTTAGGCATACTACTTAATATAACTAGTAGTAGTACTTAGTTGTGTTTTCATTAAAAAAAGAAAAAAGCCTTGGCTAGTGAAAGCCTAGTATCTGCTTAAATGAAAAATGAGAATTGATAATTGATAAATACTCTCTCCTTCCACTAGAGGGAATCAAATGTCACAGTTGGTTTTGATGAAGTATGTAGTTGAGGTAACTCCCATACTTTTAAATTTTAACTAGGGATTTAAATGGTGAACTTTACCCTTAATTAGTTATCAGGGCAACTCTTTCTACATCTCACTACTTTGTGAATTGCAAAGAAGTAGAGATTACACTGTAACTGTTTTTTTTTTTAAAGTATGATGCAGTTAAATAAAAGAACATGGCTGATCAGTTACTAAATTTTTTAAAATATAATTTTTTAAACTTCAGTTTTATACCTCTGTCTAGTGTTGAACAGACATACTGCTTATGGTAATTCTAAGGACTACCTGTATTTTTGATGTTCAGTTTCATCTTAAAGTCCATCAGTATTATCCTTCTGGGCTGTAATACTTGAAGGCTTAGTCTTGTAGCTTGGATGTACATTTACCTCTCTGATATCAATTTTAATATTTTTTTCCTTCACAGAGACTAGGGGGGTGTGTAAACTAGTGAATTTCTTGAAAGCAAATGACAGATTAAAATGTACATATAGTTGTAACATAATGGTGACAAATCAGTTTCCTTAAATGCTGGCTTTGCTACTGCTTATGAGGAGATGCAATTGCAGTGTTCAGTTTTGTTATGAACTCAGTCTATAACCATGAAATACTATGTACATATAGAGTGTGATAAATGAGTGTGATAAATCAAGTTTAAACATCACTGCAAAACATCTACATTTCTGTTTAAAAAATTGTAATAATTTGATTACTGCTTAAGCCATTGACCTTTAGCATTACAAACCAACAATTTGAAGAAAAAGGTCAGTGCTTTCATCTTTAAAATTATCTAAAATTCATCCACAACAAAAATACTAGAGAGCTATGGTTTCTAAAGTAGAGTTCTAGCCTACATCCTAGAAACTTCAAAATATGAATGATTATACATGTGCACATGCACTATAAATGGAAAGGTAAGAATTCTTCAGTCTGTGATAGCTAATACTGGTCTTCAAAGCTAGGCTGGGGGACTGCCAAGTTTTCAGTGCAGAACATTACGGTTTCTACTTTCTGTGCTGTGCTTCTGTGTATGTAGAGGTTTTGTAGCTCCCATTATTTCCATATCTTCAAAGACAGATGGCAGTAAGATTATGATATTTGTGGATGGTTCTCCTTAGATATTTGCCCCCCACCCTGTGCCTGCAGATTAGACATAGTGCTAAATCTGCTTTGATGCTCAAATAGGAGTATGATGAAAATATGACTAGCTTTCTACTTGCAGCGTTTGCTTGGTTGATACTAGTCTAGGGATTTTAGGAGTGGGCTTCCCTGGAATAGTGACAGACCCGTAGTCGTCACTTGGAGTGGTTGTAGAACCTGCGTCTTGGAACCAGTTGCAAAAGTACCTTGCAACTTACAACACCTTCGCATTTGTAGAAGGTTTATTTTTACTATGCATTCTGTTGCACACTAATTTTCCCACTTGGTTACTTACATGAAGTGCAGTAGTATGCATTGGAAAAGTTTTACTAGTAAACAAACTATTTCAGTACTACTTGAATCTTTGATTCTCCTTAGAACTGGTTGATATGGTGCATACAAAATGCAGTGTCCTTTTACATATATGTGCTTGTACACAAAGTGAAAGGGAGAAGTTTTGTATACTGTTAATTTGTATAGTCTAATCTCTGAAAAATAGAATAGTGTGATAATTCGAACAGTTTTCACCTTTTAAATCAGAAGATTGTTAAGGTGTACAAGAACAAAAATTCTTGCTTGTTTTTCTAGTTCAAATGCTGTAGTTAAAGACAATAATGCTCAGCTGGGATGCAAGAAAATGTGGTATTGCAAATCTTGACTACTCTTACTGAAATTGAGATTTTAATTAAAATATAAGTTCAGGCATCTTATGAATAAGACTAGAATATATTTTATTAGGTGTTTTGGATTTGTTTCTATTCTTGTTAACTCAACACTAACCTTAGAATTGTGAAAAGCTTTTTATTGAAGAGCTAATGAAACCAATTAGAAAGAGTACAGTTCTTTTCAGAATTTTGTATTCTGACTACTTAGAGTACAGTTCTTCAGAATTTTGTATTCTTATAATTATAAGAAGGGATAAAGGAAGGAATAAAATCCTGGCTAAAGAGTATAGTTGGAAAATCTAGATATGGCTGCTAAGGATTTCTTGTTAGAGCCCAATTTGAGCTTTATGATATAGATATATTTAGTTAAAGATGATGCTTGAAAAAATGAAGGGTAAGTAGAGAAGAACATATGTTCTTGATGGTTATGTCATAGACCAAAAAGACTTGGACTGTAATTTCATGTGATCTGTTGCAGTCTTACAAATCTGTTAAGTGAATAACACTTACTTCTACTTCTCTGTCTTAATATTTTGCATCCTAGATGGTCTACTGGTAGGCCTCTGTCTTGTATTTTTGAAGAAGGTATGTTTGGAATACCATTTGCTAGCTGTTAAGTTTTTTCTTATTGCATGTTAATCTGACATTTTGAGATAAATTTCATTATAGTTTATCTATGTTTTGATAGTTGGAGCTGGAAGAATGCATGGAAAAACTAAAGGAAGAACAGAAAGCTAGAGTAAAGGCTGAGGAACGATTACTAGAGGTAAAGATACTTAACTATTGACGATATTTACTTTTAAAGGAGGCACTGCTCAGAGAATGCACTTGCTTAGGCGTAATTATCAATGACTGCTAATGTGGTAACTTCCAGATTTTCAGTTCAAAGTCACGTGGACCGTTTACTGTTCTTAAGGGCAGTGATGAAATCTGTGTTTAGTAATGTTTGTTCTACTGATTCTGTTCCAGAGCCTTGAACTCCAGCTCAAGCTACTCTTTCAATGTGTTTTATTAATTTTCTGAAACACTTATGGTCTGGGACATCCTGATACTTGCTTTTCTCAAGAAAGTGATTAAATCTATTTGCAGTATGTACACATAGATAGTTCTTTGTCTCCCAGCTCACTAACCATGATTTGTGCTGAAAGCTGTGTGTCGCAACTGTTGTTCAGTTTGGTTTATTCTGTACCTTTGGTTTTTAAGTTTTACTTCTGCAGGCATTAACCATATTGGATGGTTTTCTGCATGTCACTTGTTGTGAAGTGCAGTTCAGCTTTGACAAAACTGAACAACTTATCACAGTTGAATTGTGAGGTCTGTTTCCCCTCTGCTGTTGCTGACCTAAAAATACTCTTCTGCATGAATTCTGAATAAATTCTGAATAAACAGAATTTTTCGTAATGTAGTTGAGTGTAAGGTAGTGTAAGCAAAGGGATTTGGTCCTTACATGTGATTTGGGGGAAGTGAAAGCGGTGATACCCTTTGAAATATTAGCAACAGATGATACCCCGCAGCAGATACCCACAAAGAACTCCCCACTTCTGAAAGACAGATTGTAGCCCTCTTGTGTGACTATCTCCATCTTCCTGTAATATGATGTGCACCATTGGGCTCTGCTACCTGTCTGTTGTTTAGATCCTTAAATGCTTTTTAGGCTGAACACCCCCTACAAGAAATCTTCCTCTGTCAAGGGTAGGCTGGTTGGATTTAGCACCTTGAACCAGGAGATGGACTAAAACGAGTAGCATTAATCTCTAAAAGTGTTTATTTTGTTGCTTATTTATCACCTACAGTGCACTAGACAGTCTGTAATTTTTTCATCCTCTCATAAAAAATACAAGACAGAAAGCCTGTGTTAGTACTTGATTGCATAGCTGTAATTTTCAATGAGTGAGTTAATGCTTCCCTCGAACACAAAATGGTGTATATCCTGTAGTGATCATGCAGTTTTCAGTTTCATCATCAATTTGATTACTGGTCGTTGTAGAGAAAGATTGAATAATCTTAAACTTTCAGTTTTGGGATGCACAGTGCAGGGGAGAGTTAACAGTAGTATGCATAATACTCCCAATATAGAGGGGTGAATATAAGGCGGGCATTGGCCTTCCTTAAAGTTTTTAATGGTAAAATAAATTCTTTGGTGTTAACATGTCATATAATACATACAAAGTAAAACAATATGGAAGCTAAATTTTTCCGCTTGTACTTGATCCGTAACATTCTGTGCATATTGAAGACAGTGCTAAGCCAGTGGCTTTGAGTGCCTGCAGGAATATCTATGGAAGCATAGAACTGTGGATAAGCAGACCTGCACAGAGCTCATGCAACAGTGCCCTGAAAGTGTGTGGTACAGCAAACTCTGCATCTTGTTACATCAGTTATGATGCTGCTGTTTAGGCGCACAGGTGAGGTTTGATATTTTGGGGTCTTTTAAACTGAAAATGAAAGAAATTTCTTTTTTTTTTTTTTTTCCCTGCATAGCTGGAAATTGAAAATGCAAGATTAAGGAGTCTAAATATCTCCCTATCCGAGGTTCTTCATGCACAGTCAGTAACCAACATGATTTTGGAAGATGAAGGTGTTCTAGGCAGCATTGAGAACTCTTTTCAAAAGTTTCATGCTTTTTTAGACCTCCTTAAAGATGCTGGGTAGGTTGTCACTTTTAGTCTTGCTGTTTTTCCTGAAATTTTTTCAAAATTATCCTCACAATGAAGTATGCTGCCTGCTACCCTGCCAGATTTCTAGGTGTGTAGTCTGAGAGAGCAAAGGAAAATAAATTAGCCATTTTTAAAATAAATGACCAATGTTTAAATAAATTACCTATTGTTTAGTCTTTTCCTAGTGGCAAAGGCATGATCTAAGTACTGTTCAGCTAAGTTCATGCATCTGTCTTCAGGAAAGGCTTTCAAGAAGCCTATTCCAAAAGAGTAGAAAGCTTCTATTAAAGCCTATTTCCAGGTCTTTAGTGAATCACCTGTGGCTCTTAACATTCCCACCATATGAAAGGCTCAAAATGCAGTTGAACTGCCTTCAGAGAGTGTCCTGTTACCTTGTGCTCTCCATTCACAAATTGAAGTATGGAAATCTACATGGGATTTGTATTTCCAGCCTTTGTATTTTAAGTCTGTATTTATTGTTACTACTAGTAGTAATAGTAGTAGTAGTAGTACTACTACTACTACTGCTACAGAAAATTGATTGAAGTTTGTATTACCACTGTATTTGCAATTTGTCAGGGGATGGTTCATCCTTCCCATTTTTCAAAGAATTTCAGCTTGAACCCAGCTTGTAAAGTTTGTATGACCAAGCATGGCAGTCTCATCCACAAGAATGGAATGATATGAATATGCGTTGTAGTCTACTTTGTGGATTCAGAGAAGATCACAGAAGACTTTATTTGCCCTCCCTATTTCCCACTTGCAAATTGTAGTGATATAACTAGGTGACAATGGCCTCAAGTTACGCCAGGTGAGGTTTAGAAGGGACATAAAAAAGATTTCTTCCCTGAGAGTGTCGTCAGACATTGGAATAGGCTGCTCAAGGATGTGGTGAAATGGCCACCCCTTCAAGTGTCCAGAAAACATCTTGATGTGGTGCTTAGGGGACCATGGTTTAGTGATGAACCTAGCAGTGTTAGATTAATGGCAGGACTTGATAATATTAAGAGGTCTTTTTCAGCCTTAATGATTCAATGATTTTCAACCTTAATTATTCCATGATTCAATGATTCTGACTTAGTAAAGTTCACCCTGAGGCTGTGTTTTAATTTTTGTGACAATTAGTTTGTAGAGTTGCCATTACTACAGGAGTTTCAGATTTCTCAGGAAGGGAAAAATACAATTTCACTGCATGAAAAAAGTTTCTTTATATCAGCCCTATGTCTATTCATAGTAAATAAGGAGCTTCATTGAGCATTACAGGATCCCAGTCATAAAGAATGCTCTTCTCAGTAAGCTTCTTTTTATCATATGCTATGCTATCAGTTAATGACTGCAGCTTTTTACTGAGGCTGAAAACCCACATGTGATTGGTTTGGCCAACTTACAAGGTGGCAGGTGACCCAATATCATTGTATTTGTGAAGCTTGTCCTTGACATGTTAAGAGATTATGCGATTTGGAGATGTGCATCAATTTCTGCTTGAATGGACAGAGTTTTAATCTTTGTTCTGCCTGACATGGAATCTCATTGCCAGTATGCTGCTCTGAGTTCAGTGCTAACTAGAGAACTTCATTCTCAGCCTTGTAACACTTGTTTTGATTCTGCAGGCTAATTTGTGCAAAGACAAGAAAATACCTTCCGCTGCTTGTTTTTGTCTAAGTTAAGATACTCTGAGCTTCACTTAAAGTAATAGAAAACTATGTTCAAAGCTTTAACAGATTCTGCTTCTGGTTTTGAATGTTTAGCCTTTCAAAAAGTAAGAATAGTTTGTGTGATTTTATATTAAACATTTACCTTACAGGCTTGGACAGCTTGCTGTATTAGCTGGGATAGACCAATCAGATTTTGGTATTTTGGGGCATCCACAAATGAATGCTACTCTCAGTAAGCCTGTGAACGTGGCACAGGAGAAGTCTTTTGAAGAAGAAAGACAGGAACATACCGAGAATAACAAAGTAAGTCTTTATAAGGAATGCTAGAGGCAATTCTACTTTATACTCTTTAATGTACTTTTTCGCTGTTAATCCCCCTGATTCATGAAGTTATTACTGCAACCCTTTGCTGTAGCTGCATTTATACAGATCATAATAATTCAGTGATTAAAGTAAGCTTTTAAAGTGTTTACCACTTGGAGCATGAACTGCAGTACTTTGTAACGTATTAAACTTTGGTGGTAATTCTGTTGTTTCCTTGTCTGAAATAGGAAGTTCCAGTAGTGGAATGCATCCATTCAAATTGGAAAATACCATGATAAGGTTTCTTAGAAACATTTAGTAATGAAGTATAGTGTTTTGAAGAACCCTGGTCTTATAGGAGAGGCTATACAATGTACCTACTGAAAATCATAAATTTTCTTGTAAGTAATTATAGTGTATATGTCTGGTCCTGACAGATTTCTCTGTGGCCATGGCATGAGCTTCAGGCAACTATAAATTTGTAATATTTGTAAATATTGCATAAAGTTTGACCTTCTACTCTGTGAATTAATAGTAAACCTTGAGGATTTTTCAAAGGAGATATTAAAATTCCTGTAAGAAAGAAAAAAAACCCCAGGCTTTTTTAAAGGCTGTTAAAAATTTAGATACTGGAGGCCTATAGCTATGTCCAAGTTGAATAAAACTGTTGTACCAAGAATCACTCTGCATTCCAGTGTGTTTCTTATATCCAAAGTCTTCCACTCTATTTTAATTTTCTCAAGAACACATGAGATCCTTAAATGTAATGTTAAAAATTTGGGGGTTGTTTTAACAGTGTGGAGAGAATTTCCAGTTTTGCCGTTTGAAGACTCTTTTTCTTGCCTCCCAATACTGGTGATTTACAAGTTTGGGTTCTTGTAACAGCTAGGTGTTGTGGTATGGAGTGTTGAGACTACACTTCTGTGAATTGCTAGTAAACATAAAGAATTGCAGGTGTTTTGGGATGATAGATGTGATTAAGTTTTGGCTGCTTTTGTGTAACTGATGCATCTCTGGTATAGATTTGAAGCTAGATGTGAAACTGTAATGTGCCTACTCTCTGTCATTATCACCCTAGCAATCTTCAGAAATCTGTTTTGAAAGGTGATAAAGATCATTCAATTGCTATTACTCTGTCTCTTACCTGTATTAGGTAAAGACTCTATTTTGCTCTGCAGACTCCAGTATATGTGGCAGTTGCAAAACTGGCTTTTTTTTTTTTTCCTTGTCCCTCTCCTCTAGTTGCCTGTCTTTTCATTGGAATCTTTTATTTCAGAGCAGAGGTGGAGACATCCAACTTCCTCTTCCTGGCACATTTCAATCCCAGATGATTGTGAATAATGCCTTTTCATCACTTAAAGAAAAAAGAGAACTTCAGGCTGCTGGACAGCAGTACCAGCCAGGTTTGTGGAGGGAAAATGAAGCTCAAACAATTAACCAAAATAAAGAGAATAAGCCTCGAAGTAGTACTCCAGTATTATCTGAGAGAAGAGTCAAACAAAATGAACAAGCAAAAGGACATCACTCAGCAAGGCAGTTGGCTACCAGTCTGCATTCCTTTGCTGATTCCAGTGTACAAATTAGAAGTGATGATAGCAGAATATCAAATGGTATTCCTTGTGAAAAAAGCAAAAATTATTCCTCTAAGAAACACATTCCTCTAGCAAATGAAACAGCAGCTCCAAGTAACGGAGTGAGAGGAGACAAAAGTAGACTGCAGATAGTAAATGTTAGCTCTGGAACTGATACTGTAGGATCTGTCTCTGAAATACAGGAAAGTATACCAAGTGTTAACAGCATTTGAAGTGGTTCTAAAATGTTTGAGCTGTTCTTTGCACTTGCAAGATTATGTTTTGGATGTCTCAGTATAATTAGTGAATTTTTTGTAAAGTTTTGTAGACTTGGACTTTTTAAAGCATTGCATACTGCTCAGTATTCCTGTTTCATGCTTACATTCTTTGTCACTAGATTTTTAGTTTTGAAAACATGTGATGCAACTAAAATGGTACCCATGAGTTTGTACTACGCATGAGGGACTCGACATACAGATTTCATTATCACAGATTTTTGAGATAATAAAGTTAATTTGAGTACAGTTTTTTCCTAGTGTTTATTTTCAGTGTATTTCAGTGGGAGTGCAGAAATGGTTTTGGGGCAAACATCAATTCCTGCATAACAGTGTGTGAGTATGACATTCCGAAAATTAGCGGAAGTTTCAGAGTCAAAAATGAGCCCAGAAACATTGCTATAGGAAGCCTTTAAATACAGCCATCATTAGTGCTATGACTGCAGGTCATAGAATAGCACATGCTGGAAGGGGCCTCTGGAGGATGTGTAGTCTTAACACAGATTGCTCTCAGGACCTAGAGAAATGTGAGAATGTAAAACTAAGAGAATTATCACTGTTTTAAAACTCTGGGATTTAGTCCCGGCATCTTGTTCTTGTCCTTGTGCACAGGCAGCTGGTTTGCTGCTTCTGAACTAGAATATACTTATTACATACAGGAACTAGACAGGATGATTTAGCCTGAACTGGGAGAAAAAGCAGCCCGTAACTATTTTTTACTCAGTCATCTGCTATGTAATTTCTGGAACACATAGGATCTGTAGAAGTTACTGACTCCAGTTGCGTGACAAATATGAAAAAACCCATGAATCCTCAAATTCCATCCTACAGAGCAAATAGCACAAGATTACCTTAGCTATTGCAGTATTGCACAAGTAATTGCACAATGAAAGTATGTTCTTTGTACAGACTTTGTCATTTCGGATTATTAGAAGGTAATATATTAATCTGTTATTTTTCACATATTTTTCCAAATGCATATGCATACAGTTTCACAATAGGTTCATACATATGCATTCCGCGTCACATTTATCGCCAGTTCTTCTTTATCAAAGGAATTCCTAGGTCGGGGGCAAATTGACCTTGTGGTCATTTCTGTTTTTCTTTCTCTGTCGTCTTGCTGTCTCCGGCATCCGACTTTTCCTTCAGCTTTGGCCTCACAGACTTTTTACCTCTCCTAGACACTTCACCTAATTCAGAATGGATCTCTACTCTGTCTCATACTTGCTTTTCAATATTTGCATTTAAAGTGTGAATTGCATCAAAAATCATCTTTTAAAGTAAAAATGGACCTGGCAGTTTGCAATTTAGATGGGCATACTTTTTTTTCAGTGGATTAACCTTTTTTTTTAACTTAATGTTTTTTTTTCCTGTCAAATCAGAAACATGAAGGATTCTTCATGTTACTGCTGCTATGGTATTGCATTCTCACTGTAAGAATCTGTACTGCATACTTTATATATAATTGGATCTGAAATTGGCAGAGACAGTGGATTGAAGCTGCCTGGGGAGAAGTATTCTTTTTGAGGTTGTCATGAATACATCAGAACTTCCAAGGTTTTTCTAACAATTTAAAAAGTCATTTACAAAAAGTATTTTACACATATAAACATATGTATTCTATATATATTTAACAATAAAGTATTCTAATAAAAAGTAAAAATATTTTTATTTTAAATTTTTAGGAAACCATTTTCTACCCTGTGTTTTGGAATAGAAACAGTTTCATTCTCTTGCTATTAGTTAATGTTTTACATAATTGTCTGGGTTCTTGTTTGACCTAAAAGCTTGAAATCAATAGGCCAACTATTTGCTAGAGAACATGTTACTGTTTACTCATAAAGCTCAATATTTTTTCTCTTTTCACTTAGTCTTCTGAAGACCTACTCTTCACAGTTCAGGACTTCGATCTCTGAAAAACAAAATAAATAGCCCCAAACCATTGTTTGAACCATCAAAGTGTAAGGTTTCACCAAAATTTGCTCATCTCACTAGTTTGCTGGACCAGACATGCCAACTGCCTCCTGAAACGCTTGCCAGGTTGCTATGTAGTCAGCATTATTTATCTTTTAATAATGACGTCCATTTGTGGTACCAGACAGAGAACTCGTGTACGTATGCTCTCCTTGAGCGAGCTGATTCTTTTCCAGCAGTAGTTGATCAAGGTTTTGCTGTCCAGCATAACATGAAGTCACAATGAACTTAATAAAAGTTCACTGAAAACTCTGAAGACTTATTTACGCTTTTAATCTGTCTTGTTTTTCCAGTTATGCATCATAATAAATACTGCTCTCTTTGCTTTTGTGTTAATTACACAAATCCAGGTTCATCTGCACAGACTGATGGCACTTGAAATTGTGGCACTTGAAATTCTCAGTCAAATGGTAGAAATCAGAAGCATTCCTGGAAATCATGGTTTTGAAAGCTTATATTGAGTGACTATGAATATTGGTATGATTCCATGATGGAATTCATGGGTTTTGATGTAATTGAAACATGAAATCTTAATTGCTGCTGGCAAAATACTAAAATAGGAGAAATCTCAATCCAATACAAACAAAACTGTAATGAGACCTGTACTGTTTCTCTTTATTCTTTCCATCTGCAAAAGCATAATGATTCCTTGTCCACAGCAAAAATTTCACATTTATACATTCTTTCCGATTTTATATACTTCCCATCAATGCACGGTACGTAGAGGGTTTTCTAAAGCTTCCCGGTGACAAGGCTTCCAGTGGAGTTGTCCTCTGATCTCGTGGGAGCTGCTATTTTTGACCCTTCTGGTCAGGATAAGACTTCTGTGAACTGAAAACTCCAATACTGGTATTTCCACCTGTGCTCTGAGCTGATACCAGCAGTAGCTTGCCATGTTTCTATTTTCATGTTCTAGCTCTTTGTGTCAGCATTTGAAGTACATTTTTAACTCCAAAGTTTTAATTTCCCTTGTGCCACACAGTTAGGATTCAAGAGTGATCTGGCAGGATGTTGAAGCACTTTCTGTAGTAGTAGGCAGGCTTCCTGACCTGAATGCCCAACCTACACTATTTCTGACTGCTTCCACTACTCCTTACTACCTTGGATACCATTTTCCTAGCCAAACTGGAGTTTTAAATTGCCTGTCTGGGCCTACACAGGTACTTCAGGTTTAATACTGAAAAAAGCCTATATGAGACACCTGTATCTTTTGATCTTGCTTCTACCTACAGATACTAGTAAAAATAACTAAAATTTTAGTCACATCTATGTTGTTACACATCTCAGTAGCAGTTTCTGTTTAATTATAACTAAGAATTAACAGAGTTGTTCTTGGTATTGTGGTGTGAGACATACTTTAAAAATACCTTGGTGTTTTAAGATAATGTATCCAGCCTGTGTCGTCTGTGAAGTTTGCTATTATCTCTTAAGAATTCTGGTGTCTGAAAGCAATTTTGATAGATTTTTCTTAAGCTGTAGCTATCATTGAAATGAAAGTTATCTTTGCTCTAATACCAATGTTTCTGTTTACAATTTTTTGAACAAAACAACTTCCTTAAGATGAAAATCTTTCAACTAAATACCAGATCAGGCTGTGGTCTATAAATTCTTTTTGTGGTTCCAGGTATCACCTGGCTTGACAGGAAAAGGAACAAATTCACATAGTCAGTATTTCTTCAGTGAAAAAATTGGTAATGAAAGATAGTATTTTATATACATCTCAGAATTCACAAAATAACACACATCGATACTTGCAGTTTTCTCTACAGATGATTAATGTTGATGATTAGCTTGGTGAACACCCATGAGACTAAAATAGGGCCAGCGTTACAGGAAAGGACTGGGCAATCTGATGTGTTTAAGAGCTGTGCTTTATACAGCTACATATGAGAATTGTGAATCTTGCCCAAGATACTTAGAAATTATGGGGCTCTGCAATGCCCATCTCTTTTCAGTCATACTTCATGGCTTGCTTTGTCAAAATTGGTTTACTGCTACTGCCTTTAAAATAACTTTGAAAACTGACCTGGGCAGAATATCTCTGCCTGAAACAATTGGAAAACAGAATGAGTTAAAAGTCTCTTTCTCTCAATTACAACAGTTCAGTTGTATTACTTCTGTATTTTCAAATAATCAAGATGCTGCAGATCTGTTCCATAGATACCTGAGGGAGGAATGCTTTAGTACTCAGGGATATTAACCTAGGATTTGGCAAACTTCAAGGCAAGTCCAAGCTATGCTATCCATTATGTGAAGGTGATCAAGTTTCACAGCTCTCCTGTTTTTACTCTCTGATGAAATTCAAATAGCAATTTGCCTGCAACAGACTTTCTGGGGAAACTGCTCAACATGCGGACACTTGTTGGCTTATAGAAGGCTAGGATCCTCCTCCTCTACAAGGCAAGTAGTTCACACAAAATAATAGATCTGGGTACTGTAAACCCATCTCTTTCAAGACGAATCACAGAAACAGTCTGGTTGGATAAAGTGAGTGATCTCCAGCTTCACAGCTTTATCAGGGACATACTAGAATACATTGCACAGGATTGTACCTGGGTGATTAAGTGTCTCCAGTGAGGGAGACTCCACAACCTCTCTGGGCAATGTGTTCTAGTGCATGGTCACTTGTACAATTAAGTTCTTAAGGTAAGGAAGGTGGAACTTCTGTACATCAGGTTCTGTCCGTTGCCTCTTGTAATTTCATATGAAATATGAAATATGGATCTCCAAAAATTCACTGTAACTGTGGGTCGCTGCTTTTTAAGTCCTCACGCATTCACCCAGAGTGCTTTGGGGCAACAAGCATCCCAGCGCTGCTACAGCACCCGCGTGGGGGAAAAGCATAGGCAGGAAGTTACAGTAGGATGTGCATTCACCGTGTGTGTGCGTGTGTGTGTTTCTCTGTGTGTGTGTCTGTGTCTTTGTGTCTGTCTGTCCGCACGCCCACCCAGCGTGGGCGGCTGCATCAGCCAGGGCTCGCTGCGCTGCCCGCGGGGGGCGCGCCACTGTGGGGACCCCGCGGAGCGCCACGGGCGCCCCCTAGTCCTCCCCGCCCGGCCCGGCCCGGCCCTCGCACCGCCTCCCCTCCCCTCACACCGCCTCCCCTCCCCTCACACCGCCTCGCCGCGGCAGCGCTGCCAATGGGCGGCCGGGACAGGGGTGGAAAGTGCCTGCCCCGGCGGCCGCGGGTTTATAGCGGAGGGGCTCGTGGCACGGCCGCGGCAGACGGAGGAGGAGTGGCAGCATGGCAGCGACGGAGGGCGGGCGGCAGGTCGCGAACTTCGGCGCCGGGCCGGCGAAGCTGCCGCGCTCCGTGAGTAGGGGCACGGCGGGGCTGGGTGTCCTCGTTCCCCCGGCTCCCCGCGGGTCTCCGGCTGCAAAGCGAGGGATAGGAGGATAAATGTAATTACCGGAGTTTACCCGCGCAGCGCCAAAACCTCTTGTCTTCCATTCTACAACGAGCTTCCCTGATAAACTCGGATTTTTGCAAACGAGCTCGAGTGTGGTTCTTCGAATACTCTCTAGGGTTTTGTTTTTGGGGTTTTTTTAGTGCTGGATGATATGGCACCAGCACCTATATCGTTAGTTTTGGGATGGGAAGTAGGACCTAAGCGCGCAAAGATCGTTCTGTGGAGCGTGAAATTTGTCAGTTGATAAATAGCATGGTAATTCCCTGAGACGCCTTTTTATAAGAAGTTATAATGTACACTCAACCCTCTGGAAAGTTGCATCAGCAGCCATGGATTATACAGTTTCATATGGAGAGGGGTGGTTTCTGCCGAACTGTATGTACCTCACTCTCAGTTTAAGGATTATCTGCTGTGGAGTTTTTGTTGTTGTTCTTCTCTTAGTATCCTTCATAATATTCTTTGTTATTTTATGTGTTAATTCTTTTAAAAAATTCTTTAGATTAACAGATTTGCTGCGGAGCAACTTTCTTGTTTTTGTTTGTGTTTCTTTTCCCTCCCATCTCTTTTCTCGAGGAAATGCCCTTTCTGGATAAGGTTGCAAAAATTTTTGTTGCGAAGAAATTTGTTGTTCTGTGTCAAGTTCTAGATTCCAAAGGGGCTCTCACAGCACTGCCTCCATACCCAGCTCTCTGACAGAGATGATTAAAAACTGGATTTAAGTTTGGAGGAGTGCAGGTGGGCACAGCTGAGCTCCCTATTATTAATCTGTTTACCCTCTTGAAAATGCAGTGCTCTTGTGTGGACTGTTGTATCACCTCGATGATTTATTCCTCTTGATTGTGGGCTGATGCTGCCCATGAAGCACGCAGACTCAGTAAAGCAAAAAACGGAGCAATTCATAGACTATAATGTGTGTCATAGATGTCTGTTGTGAGGCATGTGCAGGTTTTCAGATTAAGAGTGTTACTGACAGAATTGGATTTTATCAAGCAGTTTAGCCAGCACTACTCTAGCAGTCTGTGTGTTCTCCCTTACTTTTTTTCCTTCCTTCTCTGGCATGGATAAGTTTGCTTGTAAAATGTGGTGGTTAAAACTTCAGAATCTTTTAGTTGACCTTTTGGTAGCCAGCTGTTACAGTTGACAGGCCATGCAGATACCGGGTCAGCAAGGTAGATTTCTTATTCCTGAAATTGCCTAGAGTGTGCAGTTTCTTGTCAGGGTGCATGTGTGCAGCATTTGTTTGGTTCTACTGGGGCTCCGTCTTCTCCTGCTTCCTTTAAGAGCAGCCAAGACTGTTCTGGCTCTCAGACAAGAATTTACCAAAATCAGAAGCTGCAAATCCAGCGGTTAGAATCTCATGCTACTTTGTTCATATTTAAAAGCTAGGGGAGAAGGCAGAAAAAAAAAAAGAATGGCTGAAGCACTGCTTGGCTGGTGACCTGGTTTTTTTTGTTGTCTCAAAATTTTGCTTAATTTCTTTCTTAACTCTTAATAAGATGGAGGCTTGTCTTCAGAAAGTATGGAACTTCGTTTGGTGAAACCAGTCATTGTCATGCTGGCTCAGTTTGAGATATCCAATTCCCCAAGCTGATCTTTCTTGTTATGTTTTCTTCAGTACTTTGGTTGTCCTATTTGCTCAAGTCAAGTGAAAGGACACAGGATGGAGTGGTGGGAGTGGGTGTTTAGGATGCATGCTTAGAAAGAGTATGTATGCAAACATTAGATGTAAGAGTTCCAAGAGTTCCATTCAACTGCTAGAAATCATTCACAAATCTGGAAATGTAGAATTTGAAATAATAACTTACAACATGGTCTCCACAACAAGCATATTATATGAATTTGCTATCTTATGAAAAGCCTTAAGCTGCTAGGAGGTACAGCAAAATTGTATTGGTAACTATACTTCTGTTACTCGCACTTGACAAGTGTCAGGTTATTGCAATATGGGCTAGCTGGCATAGGCATGATGCATCAGACACTCCAGATAGTGGAAAATTCCCTTAATTTATTTCTGGATTTTTTTATTTTGATAGGTGCTATTAGAAGCACAGAAAGAATTGGTGGACTACAAAGGACTTGGTATAAGTGTTCTTGGTAAGACTTAAAAAAAATCTACATTTTTCATTATTTTGTTGTTTAGCTGAATTGTTTAATAAGACTTCCTGGTCTTTTTGGCTCAGTCTCTAATACCTGTGTATCTGTACAGATGTGTATAGATACCATATAGGTGTATAGATACCACGTAGATGTATAGCATCCTCCCCATTAGGAAAGCAGTGCTCTCCTGCTGGCTGGCTTTTCAGCCTCAGTTGCACAAAAGATTTATGCATCAAGGTGGTGAGCATATTATTAGTTGCTAAAAGTAGAACGTGCAGCTGTCTCTGCACAATTCAGATTAATGTTTAAATTGTACACTTACACGTGGAAGACAGCCTATGGATTTAGAAGGAATTACTGTGTAATTGTCCTTAATGTTTAATTAGCTTTATTGTGTGAAGAAGCCTTGCTAAAGGTAAGAGAACAAAACCTGTACTCTTCCTGTGCTTTATTATATACTTCTTACAGCATTAGCAGCAGAGACGGTTCTTAGCATGAGGAAGAATGAAATCTTTCTAGAGACTATTTTTTTACCCACACATATGGTTGTTCCTATTGGTAATAAGGTCATATGGGTGCCAAGTGTCGATGAATGGGATTTGCCTGTATCTGGACAAGACTGCAGGTATGAGTCTTCTGTGGGTATTTAGTAGTTTTTATGTACTTAAAGAGAGTAGGAACTGGGAAGGACAACCTTCAGACATTTTGGGTCTGTAGTGTAAAAGGTTTAAAGCTTAACACGATTTTAAAATCAAATTAATGTATTACCGTCTTCATGTTATTTCTTCTCTCTATTCCACCTAAGAAATGAGCCATCGGTCTTCAGATTTCACAAAAATTCTAAATACAACTGAAAATCTCATGCGCGAATTGCTGTAAGTGAATTACTTTCTGCTTATTTTTATGTTATGCGTGTGCTAGTTGCATCACTAATGTCTAATATGGAGACCTGTTCTTGAAAGCACCCCTTTGGTGGCATTTTTCATGAGTGTGTTGCAGAGTAATAACTTTGAGGAGGACATCCATCTTCTTATATGTAAATTTGATGCTTATGTTTTTGAATGTGACAATGGATTTTAATTAGGTTATGATGTGTTTTACATGTCTAGCTGAGTTTGTTTTGAAATTTTGATTTTTGTCACCTTCATAGAATTAATGAAGGACATGAACTAAAAGAAATAAGTGCAAACAATAAAAATCAGTTCTCTGGTGGTATAAGTGTGATCTGAACATTGTCCATAAGTCCTGTTTTATTAACAAAGCTCTGTGGATCAGTGTTAGAATCACCAAGCAAGAGCCCTTTTCCTACTCGTAGCATGACACATTTTTAAAAAATTGAAATGAATATATAATGGTTTAGAATTACTGTTCTCATAGTAGTTAATAATGTCGGCCATTTAACACAAATGCTTGACCCTCAGTCCAGCCAGAATCATTGACAAAGGGATTTTAATGAATAATTTGGATATCTAATTTTTGTGATTGTATGAGCAACTCTTTATTGCACTTGCTCTGCATGTATACTTCACTGTACTGTTGCACTTCCAAATTGAAGGGTCTCAGAGCTGAGTGCTACTGTAAGCACTTTGGTGACTTCATGACAGAAAAGTCATGAAGCTTCCAATAGATAAATTAAAAGTCAGCATTAATTGTGATGGAATATCTCTCAAGCCTGTGTGTACAGCTACTCAGGAGTGAGTTTGTTTCATGCAGTGCCAGGGCTGGAAGCTTTTTTTCAGGAATCACTAAAATTCATAGCATGTACTTTTAAATATTTAAATATTTCATATTTATTAAATATTTCATATTTATTAAACAAGCTGTTTCTCAAGACCAGTGCTGAGGTAAGTTAGTGGGATTGATCTAACCTCTAGGCAAAGAGTCTTCTAAAATGGCAGCATTGTTCCTCAGTTACAGTTAAATGCATAATATCAAGTTGTATGCATCCTGTGTAACCTGGGAATAACATAAATGGTTATTTCTTTAATGCAGAAATATACCGGACAACTACAAAGTTATTTTCCTTCAAGGAGGTGGATCTGCTCAGTTCAGTGCAGTCCCGCTTAACCTTATTGGTTTAAAGGAGGCAAGACAGGCAGATTATGTGGTTACTGGAGGCTGGTCAGCAAAAGCAGCTAAAGAAGCAGAGAAGTATGCCAAAGTAAATATTGTTCATCCCAAACTAGGAGCCTATACAAGTAAGTTGATGATTGCATCTGTCCATGTGAATGCGTAGCTTTTAGAATCGCTCTAAAAATGGATCCAATGTTGCTGTTGGGCTGTTGAATGTTAACTAGAGTTGACTGCCCAGCACTTGAAAGAATGTCTGCCATGCCCCTCTTTGTTCAACACTGGGAGATTTATTTAATAGCTTAACATTTTCCACCAGAAAAAAATGGTGAAGTGAGGCTGAGCAGATGCCAGAAAATAAGTGTCAAGACAAAAGTGTCTAAGTAGGGAAATTGTCTGGGCTCACTCAGGTCTTTTTTTAATATTTAACTGAGTTCTTAAGCTATTCACAGGGATATTGTGAGATATTTCAATTTCATGAACACTCAGTAACAAGAATGCTCTAAAATTCAGAAGCAGGTCTGAGATTTTAACTTTGTTGACCCAGGACATGGGAGACCTGAATTCTCTTACCCACTTTTAAGGATTCCTAAATTATTATCTTTCCCACCAATGTGTCAGTAAATATACATAAATAATTCTTGGAGCAGGAATACAGGAGTTCTAGTTTCTATTCCTGCTACTTTTGCTCACTTTTCTTCCCTCTGGTCCAAATTACAGCACTTGAACTAAAAAGAGTGGCAAGAAGACAAAGAATATTCCCATACAAGTTAGTGTATTAACTGGCAATTAGGGTACTAACTTGGAAAGTAAGTTTATATTCTGTGAGGCACAGGAAGGAATTGAAGCTACAACTTTCTGGTCTGGGGGAGTGTAATTCATCGTTTCATGGCTGTAGATAAGAGGAGAGCCAGTAAATAATGATGGAGGCAATGGTACCGTCTCCCACCTTTCCCTCCACCTCCCATCAGGTCCTGGAGGAGAAAAGAAAGGGAGAGCAACAGGTTTATGCCAAACCTGTTCTGTGCTGTCAGGACATGCCTGTATATTGCCTGTTGACAGAGGAGATCTTAGCTTTGTAAATCAGTTGCAAAGCTTAAAATGGGAGGAAGGTGGGTGACCTTGTGTTTGTTGAGCTTGGGCAAGACTTAAATGCTTCTGGGATTGCACAGAAACAGAATTTTAGAGAACTTTGTCAGTGAGAATTTGGGTGTTTCAGTGGTTCCAGAGGCAGCAGGAAGATTCTTGGACTTAGTGTCTGAATTCCTCTGAAATGCTGTTTTGAATCCCTAGGCCAGTAGTTTGTAGTCTGCAATTGCAATGGGAGGAAAATAATTTGAAGAATAAGGGGTGAAAATCAAAAAGTTTTGCAAACTTAATGATGTCTCACCAGGGAATTTTGGGAATGGACTGGTGTATTGACTCTGCAGATACGTTATCTTCCTGGGAACAACATGATTAATAGTCTATATGGTAAAATTGTTCTTGGTTTACACTTAAGTTTCATGTTCAGGTAAAACTGCATGCCAAGAAAGTTACTTGTGACCTCTGGGTTTCTTTTTTGGTTCTTAGGCATTCCTGACCCAAGCACTTGGAATCTTAATCCGGATGCATCTTATGTGTATTATTGTGCTAATGAAACTGTTCATGGTGTGGAGTTTGACTTTGTACCTGATGTCAAAGGAGCAGTCTTGGTTTGTGATATGTCATCAAACTTCCTGTCCAAACCTGTGGATGTTTCCAAGGTAAACAATTGGACATAGTGACTGCACAAAGCATTTTCAAAATTTAATGCATATAGTGAAGCACTTTGGAATGTCTGGATTTGAATGTCTCGGCATCTCAGCTAGAGATGCTGAGCGGTGAAATTAAAGAAGTTGTGCTTTGTTAATTGAGTGTCTGATGATAGATAGAAGTGTTGACATTTCAGGTTTGAGATTTCAATGTCTGTTTTCCTTTTTCTCATAAAAACATACTGATCTACATTGACATTGTTCATGTAAATAGTTGCCCAAGATTATTTATCTCCTGTGTGATCTTCACTGATGAAGAAAGTACCTGCTAAAAGAAAATAACTGCTAAAATAAATGTTTTCTAAATAATATTTACCCTGCAGATAATGTATGGCTACAGCAGGGTACTGTTAATAAGTTTTTGAATCCTGCCTCTGTCATGAAAAATCTGTAACCTCTTTTAAGCTCCTAAAGCTTCCTCTGCCTCATGATTATGGTGTCTGTTTCACAGATAGTAGAGGAACAGAACATAGGCAGTTACTATGTTTGTAAAGTATACTATTTGTAGAAGTGTTACTGACTAATGAAACAGCATGTTTGACCTTTCTTACCTGTGTGTAGCAAAATGGAGTAGTTGTTAATGCATTCAACTTGGCCTTTCCTGATCTGCCTCTTTGTACAGGTGAATTTTATGATGATTGTTCTGAAACTCCAGATGGATTGAAAATAGTGTGAACTGTGTAGGAATTTGTTTTTAGTAAATTGCTTGGAGTAGTGTGAAATTGCAACAGGCTGCCTTGAGAATTATTTGCAGCTATTAAATAAACATTTAGCAAACTGTTGTGAAATTTGTGATTATCTTCCTCAGTTGAGTAGGTGTAAGTGCACTTTCAAATCAGAACTTCTGCTAACTCTTCTTTTAACGTATAACTTGCTAATTTTCAACACATTCTCTGTTCAGCTGACTAGTGTGCCTGGGGTATTACTCAGTAATGAGATCTACAAGTGAATGCATGTACCAAGTTCTTTTCTTCTTCCTTTTAAAGTTTGGTGTGATTTTCGCTGGTGCTCAGAAGAATGTTGGCTGTGCTGGAGTTACTGTTGTAATAGTACGTGAGGACTTGCTGGGATTTGCACTGAAGGAATGCCCTGTTGTACTGGATTACAAAACACAGGCAGCAAATAGCTCATTGTATAACACTCCACCATGCTACAGGTAACTCGCCCTGCTGTGTGATATCCTTTATCAGAAAGCTGCCTCACTGCCACCTGCCGCTCTTGTCCAGAAAAGCTTCCAAAGTTCTGTGTTTGCCCTCAAGCCACTGATACCTTGGAGTGTTTCACGTGATTCCTGTGAGAACATGGGAAATGTCCAGCTGTGGGACTAGTAGGCTTTGCATTGCCTGCTGCGACTCAGCCACAGAAGATGTAGCCTTTTTCAAAGTTAATATTATATGTCATAGCTCCATTGTAGAAGTTTCGGGATGTAGTTCTAGTTTACACGAGCACAGCACTAGTCAGTTGCAAGGAGGTAATTTGGCACTTAGACTTGCTTCTTGATCCAAATATAGCTTGATTTAATTTCTTCTTGACATTGTTCTGAGCATTTGAACCTCCAGATCCCCACTGACTTTCTTTACTGGAAAATGGTAAATAATACTGTGATTAAAGTTTTAAATAGTATATGATATTACAAGAATATGTATTCTTTTAATATTTTAAAATATTTCTTGTCCTTTCTACATATTTCACTACTGTTGGTTTTGAAATGAAACTGTATAAGAACTTTTTAAAAGCCATTTTAATAGCTGCTTTGCTTTTACTCTTGTAAAGTTTTGCATAATTCTTTGACACCATCTCAGTGTTTGGTTTGACATCCAAAGATAAAATTTATCTAGCTTTATAAACATTGCTAGCAATCAAAATCATAAAATTGCCGTGTGGTTGATGATTTCATTATGCAAGAAGCAGATCAGACTATACCATGCTTTTTTAAATTGTAGCTATCTTGTAGCTTCTGATAACTAGTGAAGTGATGCTTTGCTACTAGCATGCTTAGCTGTTGAGCTAGTAGTATCTACCCGTTCTTATCCTGAAGAGTTTTTATGCCAGCATCCTCTGAAATGAGTATTTAAAGAAAATCTTCTGTCTAATTATCATTTTTTCCCCAGAAGCTTTTAAAATTACTTTGAAAATAAAGATTCCCTTTTCAGGATAGTTTCATAATGAAATTTTATACTGATAATTAGTCTCAGCTCTTATAGTTTGTTTGCATGTTCCAGAATGGCAAAGTTAGGTTGCAGTGATCTCCAACACAAGTTAAATGCACTTACTGCACAGGCCCAAAGTTCTGTGATTCTCATACATAAACCCTGTAAGTTAATTCCATCATTACAATTAGTATCACTTCAAATTTTACTCAATTTAGGTATCTCTGAATCTGCTGATTGTCACTGCAGTGTACCATTGCCATGACATAGGAGCAGCTATCTCTCTCAACAGAACACTAAATCTTGTGAACATTTGTTTACGCCAGATGTTACAGTGCCGAACTTGTTCCCCCAAGTTGTGTGCATACTCTACAGTATGTAGTGCTGTAATTGTGCATTCTTACTGGCAGCCTGTCTGCCCTGTTGGCTGGGTACACCAGTAAGAATTAGCTATTCAATATTTCCAGATTTTGGTCTGCTCAATGTAGCTTTGTAGCATAGGCAGGATGTATGTCTTTTCCAGTGCTTGATGAAACCTCTATTTCATGATCGATTATGTGCCTGACTGCCAAGTCACACATACTGTTTTTGGACACTGTATACTTGAATATGCCAGGTTTTAAATCCAGCCATTCATGTTTTCCAAGTACAAAGCTATTTCCATTTGAAAAACTGAAGTTCTGCTTAATCTCAGTACTTGGACACAGTGTTGTTTCTCTGATTTGAAAAGCAAAACAAATCAAATTCTGCAGCCTTATTTTAGCCGTTGCAAAGAACCTCTGAAAAGAAAGTGCTGCTTTAGTTGTTACTCAGTATCTGACACTAGCCTTAACAGAGTAGTGGGTGGTAAAGGGAGCTGAAAATGAAGTTGAACTAACAGTTTCTCCTTTCTCATCGCCGTCTTGCCGAATTTCACTTCATGCTACAGACTCACATTGGAGTACGCTCCAGAATCCAGAATGTAGCAGACTGAAATGTTGGCAGGATGCACATCTGTTTGGCTTGGCCCTAGCTGCCTGTTCCAGTTTAAGGAACTGGCAAAGCTTCTTAGTTCTCTTTTTCTGTACTCTTTTCCTTGCACTTGTTAATGGTTTGCTGGCAAACAGGCAGGAAATATTAACTGAATTTGCAAAAGCTATTTCAGTAAAATGTTAAATTAAATTAAGGTGATGCTAATGGCTTTAACCTCATGGCACTACATAGTTGACTCTTTGACCCTAATCTGTTTAGCTAAAATTAACGATGAATTTGCTATAAAAATCTCATTTGCAAGCTCTGAAATGCATTTTGTGCTTAAAGTTGTTCCAGAAACGTTATTTTGATTGATGTAAAAGAAGGTTAAAGGGTTTCAGCTGTCTGGGGTTTTGTGAATGATTCTAAGGCTGGCTTCCAGGAGTTCACTTGTCCAAAAAGTTTTGCTCAAGGAAGTGAGGGCAAGATGTGAATGTGGCTCTGTATATTTGCCAAGGGCATAGTCTATGCTTCACTTAAATGATTTACACTGGAATAGTTGATAGTGTCCTGTCATAAATGTGGCAAGATTGTGCTCTCAGTGCAGTAAGGTACTTCCTATAAATGGCAGTCTGTAATCTTGGTTATTCTGCAGCTTTTTGGAACTGTTCAAGGATTTGGTACTGGCATCCCTTTAGAAATAAAAAGCAGCAAAATTTTAAACAGCCTCCTACTAGATATGTGTTAGGGAAACTTCTAAGGTAATGTTCTCTGAGCACTCCCTTGGAATCAATAATGAAGGGATTCATAAGAATGAACTTGTTGGATATAGGCCATAAAAACTTGTGAGCAGGTTTTTATGTAAATTGTTGCAGTCGTGGGAAATGTCTGAACTTGAACAAGCTGTTTGTAGCAAAAGCACAAAGGCAAAAGGCATTAAGGATTTTTTGTGTTGCACTTAGTGACTAGCATTGAAATTCTTGGTCTCAAGCCATGTGATGCCAGTAGGCTTCCAGATCTCTACTAAGAACTTGACTGGTAACGGTCAAGTGTGATACGTCATAATTTGTTTCACCAAACTTCACTGTTCATGTGGGCAAAAGGTCTTTGTAGACAGAAATGGGATTAGAGTTCTTATTTTTAACATTTGTGAAAATATGGTTACATTTCTGGCATATTAATGTACATGTATTTGAGATTTACTCCTGCATTTTTGCTAGAGCAGCTGCAGGGCAAATGCTATTAACTTTTTTGCTAAATCTGGCTCCCACTAGGCAGTTGTGTAGTCCTTCTGGGCAGGACCTGAGAGGCAGTTGTGTAGGCAATGAATTGGCAGCGCATGTAGCGTGTCTGGGGGTGTCTTTGGGAGCCCTGCTGGGCTGCAGAAAGCCTGCTTTCTGAAAGCATGTCCTTCTATGGTGCAAAGGATTAAAATGTGTCCAACAGATATGTGTGACATTTGAATTTCAGGATATTTTATCTTGTGTACAGAAAACATTATCTGAGTTGTCATAACTTGTAAAATAGTCTAGGTTTTGATTTGTTAGTCTTAAGTGCCCTTAAATCAAACACGGCATTGTGTTACTGAAAGATTTTGTGAACTATTAGACAAGACTTATTTTTTTCCTGTTTGAATAATTTCACTGAAAAATGTTCTTTCCTTTTGCAGTATTTATATCATGGGATTGGTACTGGAATGGATAAAGAATAATGGTGGAGCTGCAGCTATGGATAAACACAGTTTAATCAAGTCACGGATGATTTATGATATTATAGACAAATCTAATGGATTTTATTCGTAAGTTCCTATGCTTTTCCTCTTTGCTTCAATATTTGCTACATAACCAAACATTCATAAATTTTGAGAGTTTAATTGTATTTTTGAAGTCACCTTTTTTGAGGACTCCTAGAGATACCATTTGAGCGAACCATTCGCTTGGTAACTGTCCAAGGATGTCTCATTCCAGTAGGAAGTTATTTCAACTTATCATGTTGATTAGTAGTGAACCCTACTAAAAACATATTCTAAACTGAATAAAACAGGAGTGTGGGAGAAGAGTATACAAAGAACAGATAGGCAGATGCTGGTTTGTATGCTTATGGAATCTCTTGGTGGCATGTAGACCAAAACAGAGAAAATTGCCTGTAAGAAATTGTAGAGACCCCTTTGCCTTGTATTTTGCCTACCACCTTCCAGGAGTCAAAGACTCTGCTTTGCCTCTGGTAAGCAGAACATTTTTATTGCTAATTATGTTAAGTTCTGAAACACTTCCTGAAGTAAAATAGAAAGATCAGACCTCAAAATGGAATACATTTTCCTTATGTACTTTATGCACAGTTGATTTTCTTCAGTTATTTTTGCTGGCTTTCCAAAGCAGATTTAACCCTTTTGACTTTTGCATAGAATCGCAAGGTACTTTTGAGCTCATAGAACCTGTGCATAGTTAAAAGCTGGTACTGTAATAATTTTATTATTTGCCAAGTTCAGACTACTAATTGACCATGAAACTGCAAAATATTTTCTTTCACCTTCAGGGTAAAAGCAACAGTGTGGGGACCTAATTTACTCTCAAGTCCAAGTTAGGATAGCGCAAATTAAATTTGGATTTTAAATTAAAGCTGTCTGCAGTCATAATTGTCAGGGATAAAGTTTCATCATAATATTTAATACACTCTTCTTATTAATTTAGTTAATGAAAACAGCTTTCCCTTTAGTATCACCATTATCAGGATTGTGATCCTACTCCAGGGAAATCCTGGGAGTTTTTCACAGACGTCAGTAAGCAAATGAAGCCTTGAAAAAAACATTTTGTGACAAACAAAAATCTGTATCTGGCAAGTTGGTCTGTAAGGCAATGAGTGGGAAATGCAATGCAAATTGGATGGTAAATAGTCAGTTGGGAAAGCAGAACAAGCTTCACTAACTGAGCTGTATGCATCTTCCTAAGCAATACAGTTAAGACTGTGAATTTTTAAATTGTGTCTATAACTTAAAGGAAGGTTTAATTTGAAGCTGCCTTCCCAGCTGTAACGTGGCACTTAATCTGTGGTGTGCTTCCCTGAGTAAGCCATGTGACAAGCCATTTAGCAAATGGAACCTTTCTTCCATGAAGTGCTCTATGCCATTTGTAGTTTGTTTTTCAATGTCTGTGCACTGAATTACATCAGATTGCCTAGCAGCAACTGTATATTCTAAAACTAAAGCATGGCTGCAGTAATTCCGATATAGGAGTGCTCAGAAGCATAGACCTTTTTGAACATTTTTTTCCTGGTTGAACCTGAAGTAGAAGATTTGCACCAGCAGGTGTTACGATGGATTTTTCTTTTCTTTTCATCATGGAGACATCTGGACAAAGGAATAAGAGAGGAACTAAAAAGAATGATACTCATTCTCTCTCACTATGCTATTTCCAATTAGCATAATAATAGGTATGAAATCCACCTGCAGTTTTTGAACACTCATTTATATTGAATGTCTGCAAGAATCTACATCATCAGACTTAGAAAAAAATAAACCTGAAGGCTTCAAATCTCCTTTATAAGCAGAAACACTAAAAAAGATATTTAAATCTTCTTTTCCTCCCCTGTTATTTCTTAGCTTCACAAAATAGTTGAAGAGAAATTACACAGATCTTGAGTTTTCCACTTCAGATAAATTTTTAGGAAATTAAGGAGTTGTGATGCATCTCCTGTAATGCTGTGGCCATGTATGCACTGCAAGATTTGTTCTAGAGATACCTCTTTTTTGCTTCATGATTTTGAGTAATGTTAATTTAGAAGGTGCACTGAAGTCACTAACAGAAGTTTCTAATATCTGTGAAAATTTTTTTATGCTGTGTTCTTGTATTTCCTTTAGTTCTGTTTTGCTGAGTGTAATTCTGGCAGCACTTTTGGCTAGTTGAGAAGTCAATCTTCGAAGAGGAAGAGAAGAAACTGCTTTAGATTTAGTCAAAATTCCCTGTAATTACCTCACCTAGCCAAAGTAACTGTTTATTAATTTTTATTTATTTATTTAAAATTTAATTTTGTCTGTGTACAAGCCTTGTGTCCATTCCTCTGGCACAATTCTGAGTGTGTCAGGAAGGGTTAATAAGCCTTCCACTTTACCACTTCCATTATTGTACTTGGTTAAAAAAGGAAGGTTGCTGTCTTTCACAGAAAGTAATGACAGTTTTGATTGTGAAGGATCGATTGTGGTTTTAAACAGGTGTGATTATTCATTTCTCAAACTGCATATAGCTGAAATACAAATTTAGCACAAAGTGGGTTAAGCATTACGTTCTGCAACCTTTCTAGATGTCCAGTGGAGAGAAAGAGCCGAAGCAGAATGAATGTACCTTTCCGCATTGGCAGTGTCAAGGGCGATGAAGCCCTGGAAAAGAAATTCCTTGAGAAGGCTGTGGAACTTAACATGATATCTCTGAAAGGACATCGGTAAGTATTAGTCAAGTAGTCTCTGTACTGTGCAAAGCAATCTGTTACTGCAGTGGTACAGCATCAGGCATTGTGCATTGACTTACCAGCCTCTCTCACGCGTAAGCTGCTCCTTGTACTGGTTTGGCGACACTTGAGATGAGCAGTCTAGAGATTGTAATCAGAGATTGCTGGTGGCTCAGCTACTGCTTAGGTGAAGGGGGGGCTTCAGAGAGCTTTATCGTTAATTCTGCTCTCTTCTGCAAATCTGTCTCTGTGCAGATGCCAAAGATATCTTTTGAGGTCAGATTGTATCAGTGTATAAAATGTCTCAGATGGCTTGTCTGCCTGGTTGCAAGATTTCTTTCCAATGTTCAGTAGTGTTTGTGGGATTAGTTTTTTGATGTTATTGGGCTACAGCTTTGGAGCAGTAAATAACTAATAAATACTAAGCTTCTCTAGACTGCAAGCCTGCCTTGAAGAATTAAATATTGCTTCCCATGCACATAAATGTGAATTTTATAATTTTAGAGTAGGAATAGATTTAAATTTCTATGACTGCTACTAATGTCTTTTTTTAGAATATACAAAACTTTTCTGGTTCTTTTTTTTTTTTTTTCTCTCCTATTTGCAATTCAGGTCTGTGGGAGGAATCCGTGCCTCTTTATATAATGCAGTGACTGTAGAAGATGTTCAGAAGCTTGCAACATTCATGAGAAGCTTCATGCAGATGCATCAGTCATAAATGCCCATGGGTTAGAGCCATGCTGCACATCTATGAAATAAAAGCTAAAGGGTTTTAACATGACTATGGTACTGCACAGCTGTAGCGCACAAGTTTTATTTTCTTTTAGCTCCTGTAACAATATTAATTAACTGAATGGAACAGAGGCCCAGTCTTGCAGTGATGTGGCAACTTTGGCTTTGCTGAGGATCCCCAGACTGATCATGATTGATGGCAAAATTTGAAAATGTGTGGTTAAAACATGAATAACATTTTAAGATGGTATGGATCTGAGTCTTTCTCAATTCTAGTTACAAGTGACTTCAGCAATGCCTCCTTTTTAGTAAAATTCTGGAAGCTAAATTTGTCATAAGCTCTCTGTAATGCTTTACAAATACTCTCTGACTGCATAATGAAGGTAAACTGACACAGCCTCTAGGGACATCTAATTGATTTATGGGGTATATTCCAACAGTGTAACACCAGTAGTACTTAGGAGTTAACACTAGCATGCCTAACTTGAGAATCTGGCCTTTCGACTACTGCTCCAATGCTACAAGTACTTTCATAACCATTGCAATTAGTTGTGGTTAAGGTCTGCAGGACTGGGCCTTTTTTCCTACTAGCATTTATTAGTTTAAACCTAAGATTCATGAGTCTGATTAAATAAATTTCTAAGATGTTTTTTATTTCTCTATGCATTTTGTATATTAAACTCCTAGGTTGTTATTGTTACTTTTGGGCATGCATATTTGCTGCTGCAAAAAAGTTTCTTTTAATTTGTTAACCTAGTGCCAGACTGGATTGCTGTATTCCACTCAATGCGCCTGTGACTTTCTGTGCACTGACTTTGAGCCCAAAGTGCAGCAGACTTCTTAAGTGTTTTTCCTCTCTACTTGCTCCAGTGTTTGTTCTACCTTTTCATTCTTTCAGTTGTGTAGCCTTTTTTACGTGGAACTTTGTCCAGCTGGAGTAAATAATAGTCTTCTCTGCCTTTTCCTGACACTGTCGTGTAATTTTGGTCCCACTTTCTCACTTGGTCCTTGTAGCTTATTGCACACTTTGATACCCTGGGCTAGAGAGATCACTGTGGTTATACAAAGATTTTCAGAGGATCTCCTCTTGTAGAACCCTTGAGTTATTCTTTTATCTCAGCTTGTGACTTTACTGCCAATGTCCATATATTGACTTTAATCTCCTCTTTTAACTTGTGTAGAAGCTATCTGCTATTGTCAGAGTGTTTAGTATTGCTACAGCTGGTTTCAGACTAAACTCTTTGGCACACAATGGGGATTTCTTTTTTTTTTTAATTTTTGTGTAACGTCAGTACAGTGGTAACAATTTATTAATGATAATGATGTACTATCCCTTTGTTGATGGAATCTCAGAACAAGTCGATGGAATGTGCTAGGGTTGAGTTACATTCCTATGTGAAAAATCATCATTTTAAGACTACTATTTGGAGATTTCTGTCAACTTAGTCTTACTCAAAGTAAGTAAATTATATGAAAAAAATAAAATCTAATCATGCCATGATGTGAAGTACCTTTGTGTTTGAAACTTCTTGATTTTTTTTCATTTTCAGGATGAAAATCAAGACTAATGTGTGTTAGAATTTTAGATTCTGGTATACTCCTTTTCCCTATAAAGCAAGCTTCCCTCCTGTATGTTTTATTTCTGTGCAAGAAGAGTCTTTCCTATAGGAGCCACAGAAACAAAAGTATTATTATGAATGCTTAAAGAACCCTTTTTGCTCTGCCAATTACAAATATCTAATTTGGATTCCATATTAAGCTTTTTAATTTCATAAATTTCTTTTTCTGAGTTTTTTGTACTTGCTTCCAGCTGTAACTCTGGCTTATCTCTTTCTAAAAAATGGCCAACCTTTGCATTTTATAGTAGACTTGCATTCCTCTTAGCAAGCATGCTTTTGTGTGTGTTTACAAGAAAAGCTTGCGCTGATTTGTGCAGCTGATTCATGAGTCTGACAAGGAACTTCTTGCTGCTTCTGAATTGTGCCTAGCATCTTGTCAATTTTTTTAACTCAGTAAGGCAAAAATCTTGTAGAAATAAAATACAGAGTGAAGACTGCATTAAGCAGACAATGGTAGATTGAATATCAAGTGAGGGGCATACAGGGAATACAGAAGCATGTTCTGAATAAATTATTTACTTGAGGTTTGTTTCAGACTTATCCATATCGCAATTCCAGCCTTCCAAGCCGTTTGTCTGTATTTGGGGTTTTGAGCCCTTCTGGACAGCTAAATCCTGATTCTCCCATATCAGATTTGTAGGAGGAATTTCAGCAACCTGTTGCTGAGACTCCTGGTCTTTTTTTCTCATCAGCACTTACAAACTGGGTTAGTAATTCCAGTGTTTGGAAGCAGGGCTCTTTTGGTGTGATATGAATACTCTGAAGACATTAAAAGGTGTTAAAAAATAAAGAAAATACTGGTCTCACCTGAGTTGGCCCAAATGGAGAGGGAATCATAAGGCAGGTTCTTCAATGAACAATTCTTTGAATTCCTTTTCTAATGAATCATCTCTATCTCCTAGCTCTTGTGTTTGATTTCACAAAAGCACGTTCTAGCATTCTCCTTTGTAGTAAAAAAGTCTCTGGCCATTGTCTTTCCCAGACGTGGCCTAAAAGGAGAAAGCTGCATGCTCCCTCTGTATCTGCAGTGTTCAGTGAGAGATGCTTTAGTCCAGGTGTCGACTGTCCTTCAGGAGGGTATAATGTCCCAGAGATTCCTGTCAGTTGTTTACAATAAGAACTTCCTATGGTAGTTAACATCTGTAAGCCAGGCAAGACTTCAGTAAGAACTGGAAGTCTGGATTGCCACATCCTTGTTTAACTAGCAATTCCAGTGGAGAGAAATGATTCATACATGCAGCAGTGTGCGGGAGTCCTGCTCTTCTGTAAGCTGGTGCTCTATATTTTCCTGTTTCTGTTTAAATGAATCCCATTTTTTTCTTTTCAACTCGTAACTTAATATTTTTCAATATACCCAGGAATGTTTGGATGTAAAAAAAGCCTATTCCTGACATTCAAGTAAGTCTTTGGAATGAAACAGGAATTAAAGACATCATATACTGATGTATTAGTAGTTGCAAAGGTATGCTGAAAGTGTTACTAGGTCTGGCACTATATTGGTATATGCTTAATTTTCACTGTATTTCCTTGTCTGGGTAGAAAATAAAATGAGGAGGATCTTTTTTGTACGTAATAATGATATACCTAATTAAAGTGTTGTAAGTTTTTACATTAAATCAGTCCATTTAATTAGAAAGAAGATTCCCCATTCCAGTCAGCAATTGGACTCTTGATAATTTAAAACCAGGACTCATGACAATCTGTGATAAATAACACTCTTTTAGACTAAAGAAAGTAAGAAGTTATAATTACTGATGGATTACTGAATGGTTGGAGGAGAGTGATCAAAGAGATGCAAGGATAGATTTATTTTTCTGTAAGTAGCTGAAGAATAAATGTGCTTTTGATGTAAGGAAACCAAAAGCTGTACATCTTCTGAAATCTGAGAAAATTTGAATTTATATCTCGTACCTTTACACTATGCATAAAAAGAAAAAATTGTATATTTTGGTAAATGGATTAATTACAAAAGAGATGTAAAGAAATCACATGAGAAATAGCTAAACTATTATAAGAGAAATTGCCATTAAACTGCTTAGAATTTTTAATGTAACAAACCAATCTGGATATAATTCTATATTGTAGTTCCATGATGTAATCTGAAGAGATTTGGGAGACGTATTGCTAGAATTAGGGATGGTAGTAACAAACTCTCTACTGTAAAACTTAGTAAATATTCTTCCATAGAGTAAGCAGTAGTCTTTGGAATTGAAACAATATGGAAGTTTCACACTCTGGTGCTAAGTTTTGAAGCTTGGCAAACCAGACCTAAAGAATTAAAAAAGCTGGAAAGCCTCTGAGCTGCTAGTGGCCTGCCAGTATGATAGGGTCACACTGGCTTATGGCTTTTCTTTCTTTCCAGGACAGCCCCAATCATGCTGCTTTTGGGCACATTTTTATTGTGAAGACATACCCTTTGGCCTTAGTGTTAGAAATGTTAGTACTTGACTCAGTTGTGATTTTTTTGTGCTTTGCCTGATGTCACAGTACATGTGACAGTAATATGAGTTGTATTGTCAGCTTTAGTCTCCCAGTACTGAAATAGATTATTTTGTCTGTGGAGGTATTTCACTAAGCCACCTACACGGTACCTCTTCTTGTTTGGTACATCATGGAAGCTTGTCTTCAGTTTCCTAAACCTGTCTGGTGATATGAAGTAATTTGGTGCAAGACAGGACATTGCTATGGTGCTGTGAAGTGTCCTCAGGTGTGGCAAGAGAAAGGGTGACGCTGACACCAGAGCTATGTGCTCTGTGACTTCTGAAGGAAGCGTCGGACGTTAGTGGTGGGATATGAGTAGGGTATATCTGGGTGGCTGCTGGTGAATAGGAGGATATATTGCAAGGCTTAGAGCTAGTTTGTGTAAATTTAAAGGAGAGGAATAGAAACAGAAGAAAAACAATAAGAATATAGTACAACTTTAAGTTATTATTTTGTCACCTATTGGTGTACCACTTTGGAGAGATGGCCCTCTGCCTTGCTTCCCTACCCTCTTCACCTGGGAGGAATACTGCTTATTTTGGGGCTCTATAACCATAAGGGCTGTAGCAAAAACCTGGCTAGATGGGGAAGAAAGGCAGAACATACTTCTTGTGTCAGTTAAATGAAGGATTGAACTACACTCTCACTTCCCCTGTACAAGCACACAATGTATCCCCAATGTATAATTTACTTGATCCGTATTGTAGCGATAGCTGCAGATGAACAAAATTCTCTGTTCAATTACTTCTTTACGTCTCTGTTATGATGAGAGAAGCAGTCCCATTGTGTTCCAGATGCCCACCAGCAGTAGTTTTAATTACAGCATTACTTTGAAATCAAATTGCTTGTTTGACAGCCCTAGTCAGAATCTTTAAGTGGCAGTAGAGTGTGCATTTTAGTAAGTGAAAAATAATCCACTGTATTAACATCAAACCTTTAGCTTTTTCATGCAAAGTTCACACATTTGTATGTGTAAAGCCAGAATATTATTTCTGTCCCTACTACATTTGACACAGAGAAGACAACCACATCTGGAATGCTGATGGTAGCTCTCTGCCAAGTTTTGATTGATTTGACATCTGAGTGCTGGTTGGTAGATGCTCTGAACTGCTCCTGAATGGAAAAAAACCCCAAATTTTGCCCTTGTGGCCAAAAAGGCCAATGGTGTCCTGGTGTGTCCAAGGAAGAACAGTGCCAGCAGGTCAAGGGAGATCATCCTGCTCTTCTGCTCAGCCCTGGTTAGACACGTTTGGAGTGCTGTGTCCACTTCTGAGCTTCTCAGCACAACAAAGACATGGAGCTTCTGAAGCAAGTTCAGTGGATGGCAGCAAAGGTGACAAGGGGACTGGAGCATGCCTCTTACAAGGAAAGGCTGAGGGAGCTGCGCCTGTTCAGCCCAGAGGGGAGATGACTGAGTGGGACCTGATCAATGTCAATCAGTATCTGAAGGGAGAGTGTCAAGAGGGTGGATTCAGGCTCTGCTTGGTGGTGCTGAGCAATAGGACAGAAGGCAATGAGCACAAATGGATGCACAGGACCTTTCCTTCGACTATAAAGAAGAACTTGACTGATCACTAGAACAGATTGCACACAGAGGTCGTGGGGTCTCCTCCACTGGAAACGTTCAAGAATTATCAGGACACAATTCTGTGCCTTGTACTCTAGGATGACCCTGTTTGAGCAGGAAGGTTGAAACATGATCTACCCTGATGCCTTCCAGTCGTATCCATTCAGTGATACACATGCAAGGAAATGCATTCAAAACTCAACCACAGATCCTTTAAATTTTAAAATATACCATGTATAGATGAATATTAGATACCCTTGTTTTGTGATGTTTTAGTTTGTGTTCTGATCGTGCTGATTCCCATGATTTTATATATACCCTTAAATGTGTCTTATTTATCCAATATGGAAATAGTTCCACAGTTATTCCATTGATGCTGAAGAGATTTGGGGAGACCTTACTGTGGTCTTTCAGTATATAAAGAGAGCTTATAACAAATACGGAGCAAGACTTTTTATAACGATCTGTACTTAGAGGACAAGGGGATAACTGTTTTAAACTTTAAACTGAAAATGCTAGGTTTAGATAGAACATAAAGAAGAATTTTTTATGGTGAGGGTGGTGAGGCACTAGAACAGGCTGCCCAGAGAAGCTGTGGATCTCCCATCCCTGGAAGAAGTTCAAGTGTTCAGGTTTGGATGGAGCTCTGAACAACCTATTCTAGTGGAAGGAGTAGGACTAGGGATAGGAGTTGGAATAGACTATCTTTGAAGGCGCCTTACAACACAAACCACTCTGTGATGAAGCAAACATTTTACTTTGGAGAAATGCTAGTGTAAATCTCAGTTCAAGATTCATACCACAATCAGTGTGAAACCTGGCAAAATGATAGATGTTTGTGTGACAATTGATGTTCGGAATGGGAAAAATGAATAATAGGGGAAGTTCGCAGCATAGAATTGCCAATTCAGTATTACTCTGCAATACTGAAATAATGCTTTTAAATATTGAGCTAAAATGTTGCTGAGCGTTGCTAAATCCTTACTGAAGGAAAACAAACAGCAGTGGAAAACTCTTGTGCTCAGTATATTTGCTTCCAGTTCTCACTTTCCTAAAACCTTTGTTTAGGCAATTCACTTAATATTCTCATTCCTGATTGTAGGAAATACAGAGCTTATTATATTAAGAATGGTCAATGCAGAATGGAAAGCATTGAGGAATTTACTTAAAGGATCAGATATCTGTGGATGAGATATGAAGCAGCACACACTTTGTGTGTCTCTCACATGTCTGTGAAAGGAAGGATATTTTGCAAAAAAGCATCTTTTAAAGCAGTTTAGTTCTGGAATAAGACTGAGCCAGAAGTATATGTCGTAAATAATAAAATGGTATTCACAGAGGAAGATGCTAGACGACAGCATAAACAGTCTGGAGTGTTGATACCCATTATCCTCTGTGTTAACCCCCAGAGAATCTGAAAGGCTCCTTGTAATGTCTTTTCACACAAAGAATAACCTTCTATATCAGTCTGATCTCAGTCAGGTTAAACCAAAGAAACAGGCTAACCATTTAGAAAATTGTGAAAGAAATCTGTGAAAGGCTGGGAAGTTCTCTGTCTCAGGAGATACTCATGGTTAAGATCCACAAGAGCAGAAGGGGGTCACTGATTTACAGTATCATGCCTCTTCTTGCTCTCTGCTCAAGTGCTTGCAAACACTCCGTGTGCCTGTCTGTGTGAAAGACATTGGGATGGAGCCCTACTCAGTATAAAGCAAATGATCAGTGCTTCGGTATGAGTGAATTTGGAAAATTCAATTCCAGGCAAGGTCAAAAAGTGTCAGAAAATGCACATTTCAAGGCTTAGTGCACATTTCAAACTTAAATGTTTTGGAGCAAATCATAGTTCAGGTTGGGAAGAAATCTTCTTTTGTGGACAATTAATAGCTTAGCCCAATTCAGCTCTGTGTAGAGCGGAGGTCCAGGAACACAGAAGAGAGTTCATAAGTTGCACAAGAGTGAAGATCCAGATAAGTAGTGCTTTACTTGAATCAGGGCATCACCAGAGATGGCCACAGCTCTGATGTGACTTGCAAGGCCTGAATCTCTTTTCTCAGTTTACCCATGTGGCTCACTAATGGAAAAGATTCCAATCACCACAGGCAATTGGTGGACAATTTGCTGTACATCCCTGAGAAACCATGAGCTCCTGGTACTGCAGCATGAAACTATGAAAGAGCAATTTCTTTCATTTAAGTATTCAAATGGCAGTTACAGAATTGGTTGTTACATGTCTGACTACGTTTGGATTATCTTTAGGCTGTTTTTTACAGAATATATTAATCTAGCAACCCATCTCAAAACCTGCGCTATAAAGGAGCTAAAATGTCCCAGACTGCTGAGTGTGGGCATTGCTTGGAGTTTGTTCTTAGAGTGAAGCTTACCTTATAAATTTTTTTTAAAATCTGAAAGGAGTATTATGTTGTCTAAAATGAAGTCTCAAAAATTACAGTCCCTATATTAAATTACTGCAATACTATTAAAAGCTCAGTTCTAGAAAGTGGTGATTATTCTCTGAAGAAAAATAATTACTGTGAAAATGTAGGATAAAAATGAATTTTATGTCCCTCATTCCATTACTTATGCTCATTTAAATTATTTGGATTACATCTATTTTACATTGCTATTAAAGAGAACTGATACTAGATTGTAAGTTTTAGCAACAAGATGTGAAGTTCTAGTGGAGAAGACAGAGACCTCACTAGCAGTGGGCCTTGGTATGTCCTACTCCAGGCATGTTCTGAGTCATGGCACTCCTTGAATCTCTTTCCCCATTCACACATTCGGTCAGGCAGGTTAGCTGGCTGAAGATGGTGTGCTAGTGATTACAGTTTATTGCAGGATACTTTGCAGTTCATCACAGCCATAACAAGGATCCCAGAAACCTTGCAGCTGCTCTCAACACTGCCGCTGCCACTTTTGGTTATAGTGAGTGGAATACATGAGGACTAATGAAGAGAGAGCAACACAATCTGAACTTGGCTGGACACACACTATGTCCCATGCTAGGGTAAAGGAGAATGAAAAGCAGTTTCTATTGTTTGAGGGACAATGAGCATAAAACACACTATAAATTACAGCTGTGCTGCCTATGACAAAATATGGTGCAGTGTTTTATTATCCTATTACAAAAAACATTATTCAATAACAGGTATTTAAGACAGAGGTAGTTATATTTAAGACAGAGGTAGTTACAATTCACACTTAGGACAATATTTTGAGCAAGAGAAGATAGGAGTCTCAGAAACTGAGCTGGAAATAGTAGCAAAGATGAGAGGAATTCTTAAGCTGTTTCTGAATTCCAGAAAGAAAGTAGATCTGTTGCCAGTAAGGAAAAAGAAGAGATGACCAGTGTTACTTAACTGACATGGTATGGCAACTTCTCATATTCTGGTGCAGGAGTTGTAAAAGTCCTTGCAACAAAATGCTGAAGCTCCTTCCCTAAACTTGGGCATGCTATGAATTTTTCAGAAGTCACATTGGTGGCTTAGGTCCCCAGAGAGTGTTCCCTTTGCAGGGAGATAGATCAAAATTGTGCAGGAGATACAAGGCTAGGTGGCTGCAGTGTGGGAACATGGAGACTGATATGAAGTGCAAAAGAGAAGGAATGAGTGGAGTGGGTGAGAAGTTGGGTGCCAGTGTAAGCAAATGCCATTCCTGCTGCTGATTGGTCAGCCAGGTGCTCTCAAGTTCAATGCTCTTGGGGAGGTGCTGCTTTAAATGCCAAAAATTTAGGTATATTTCATCATAGTGCTGTATAAAGACAGAGTGAATCTGCCATCAGTCAAGGGGTGAGAGACAGGCTCCAGCCGCATGCTTTGGACCAGTCTCTTCACGGCTCAGGTAGCAGCAGGCTGTGGGATGCTCCTGTAGGGAAAAACTGCTCTTCAGAAGACTGTAGCGCTGCACTTTTAGCAAGAGCTGTAGAGCAAATGACCTGATTATTCTTTTGCTGATACATGCATTTTTTACTTTGTTCTCTTAATTATTTCCTTATCTGTGACAACTGGGGATAAACTGGCCAAAGGGCAGATAGCTCAGCTTCACAGCTGAGGGCTTTTTATGGCTGTGACTGCTGTTTTGTAGAGAGGGGGATGAATCTCTGTGTCCTGCATTGAAACTGTGATGCCCATCTTGTGCTTTTTTTCCTTGGACAATAATTGAAAATATGCCATGAAATCACCCGAAGTCTTGAGACTGAGCATATGGGCATTGATGTAAGATATCTGTAAGTGTTTCAGTGAAGCAAGGCTTTAGACAAGACAGTGTATTTTGTTGCAGTCACTGAAAGTTATTTCAGTTCCTTCCTTATGAGAGATAGCAACAGCCTGCTCTGTGGTGTCCCTGTTAGCTGCAGCTGCACCACTCCTGTCACTAAGGGGAGTGTTTAATGTTCCAGATCTGATTTTCCCAAGGTAATGTTCAGTACTGCTGGTACTGTAACTGGGTGGATGATAATGGACTTTATTGACATGTTATTAATAGTGTGCGCATCTTTCTGATGCACCATGTTTTCCAATATGCTGCATGGTAACAACTTAGTTTTCTGAAATATTGTTTAAAAACTTACCTCTAGCACCAAATGAGCTAATTCAGGGGGATTCTTTAATTGGTCATTAATGAAGTGTTTAGTGATAAAAAGTAAAGGCTGTCTGCCACACAGTTTTAGCATGCTTCTCTTAATAGTCCATTAGACCATACTTTATACTGTCTTACCACATATATCCTTTTAGTTCAGGAATAAGTGGATATAAATTAGATCTTTATGACTCTTAGAACTCCAAACCAATTATCTTCTTATCCAACATATGGTAGCTATAAGGCTGATAAATCAGATTAATCTGTTTGGATTTTGTTTCACTTAAAAAATAAAGGTCCCATAACAGGTATGCATAAAGCAATTGTAGAGTGTAGGAGCTGTGACACACATTCTGCCTTTCTTACCAACAGAGCTACAGGCTACTGAGTTTACCATAATGCCAATCTGTTGTGTCCCGGATGAGAGGAGGGAGCTCAAGTGCCAGAGTATGTAGAACTAATCCGTTCTAGGGATTATCTCCTCTGAGAGAGACCAATCCCAGGTTATTCTTCTCCTATTTTCCCACAACCTCATGTTATTTATCTCCTGTTTTGCAGGTTTGTGCTATGAGACAATCATCAGATTGCCTGCATTGTAGGTGCGTGGAGTGCTGGGACATTTTTTGTGAGTAGGGCAGACATAAGATGGGGCTGTAAAAGTGTTATGCAGACTGTGGGATCTGAAAAAATCAGGGTGCAGTTTTGTCCTGAGGGGTGCTCTGCAAGGTGCTATCTTTGTATCATGCTTCTTCCCATGTGAGGCTATGATTTCTGAGTCCTCTGATTGTCTACTTGTCACTCAGAGAAGGCTTTTAGGATTTAGTTAGGTTGAAATATAGACTGAGAGTCTTAAAATGGACATGTTGGAGTAGAAATGCTGTAGAAGTGGCCATTCCGTTACTGTTGTAAGGCTCCGATATCCTTTTTCTCTCCATTTGCTGGAATTGTTGAAATAAGTACCTGCTGCAGAAAACAACCCAGCCCTCAACTTCACTTTCATGGACTACTCAAGGTATGTCTGTTTGATATTTTTCATAGAGATTAATTCCTCTCTCTGCTGTCAAAGTGAAATGATGGCACTTGATTGCTGAAAGACACAGAGTGACAAATTTAATGTCTGATGGCTTTTATTTGAAGGACAGCTCTCTTGAAAGTGGCACTGCTCAGCAGGGTTAATTTAGAGTGGCTTTTTCTCACAGATTGATGTAACTCTTGTAGTATGTTTGTGCTGCAGCTGTTGCTGATGTTGTGGAAGAGCTTCCAATTCCCAGGCAGAAACCAGGGAGTGGGACAGCTTTTCTGGAGACTCTGTACATGCACTATGGTCCATGACTCTCTGGTGTGGTACCAGACTCAGGAAATCACTGATTATATATCACAGCTATAACACAAAATAAAAATGTTAGGGGATTGGTCATCAGCTGCAGTCTTCTGCATTATTATTCTGTATCTCCCCTGCACAGAATAGCTTCTGAGCCAAAGAGAATACTGACACAGTAAGGAAAGAATATAGTGAGGCTGAAACTGGACTTAAACAAAATTCTGTGCTTCAAAGCACTCTTTGCTTTTTAGAAATAATAAATACATTTTTACCATCTCTACTATAGCTAAAAAAATAAGCAGTATTTGGAAGACTCTCCATTTATGCCCTGGTTACACACTCCTCTGTCAGTTGCTACTGTTGATTTCTAATTCAATCCTGTAGTATGCTACAGTTAGTGACGTTGAAATGCTCTATTAATATTAATTAGGTGTTCTAATAAATTAGCCTGATTGTTCAAAATATTTACTATCTTTATTGTGCCTGTTTAAACACCTCTTACAGAGACATAGATATACCCTTGAATGAATCCTTAGCCATAAGCAAGCTAGATGTTATCTCTATTCTACATAGATGGGTTTTTTCCTGTCAGTCTTGAAATCCTTTACAGACACTTCATTTTCAATGAAAAATTAAAAGTTATATAGTTATTTTTGTTTAGAGTATAAAAATGCCAATATAAGATGTAAAAATCCTGATGCAATGATAGTAAATATTTTCAGAATTGCAATGCTGATGGTTACACAACACTTAAATTTAAAAGATCACCAGTCTGAAATATAAAGGACAGCATCATTGAAGTGCCATGATAGCGCTGGAAGTCTTCAGATGCTTCAGAAGTTTAGGGAGTGGGTGATATAATTAAAATAATCACTGTTTTCTCTCACAATTTAAGATTTTTTCCCTCTATCCTGTTTGTTTTGGTTTTTTATTTTTTAATAATGTAAAATTCTAGAGACTTGTTTGATATAAATGCAGTAATGGCTTTTAGAGTTCATGGTGAGACTTGATCACATTTCAAACCTATTTTCTTTGTAGACTTTTGTTATTTCTGTGACAATCTGTGACAATACAACTTATTGATTAGGTTTATGCAGTGTTTGTAATTATGTCTTTGTCCTGGCAGGAAGGTGGCTTTTACATTTCTTGCTACTGTATTTCACTCTGAGTAAATGTCTGTCTTGGATGTATCTATCTATTTAGAAAATCTGACACCTTGGTATGAGGTGTAATAGCAAAGAAATTCTCTAGTGTGCAATCCCAAAATCTTCCTTTCTGAAATCCCCTTCAAAGAAACACAATTTTTAGCATTTTTTTGTATAACACTTCTCATTGCTAAATTGGTAAATTACAGAAAATCTGCCTTAATTTTTCTTTATGTCTTGTCATTTCACAATATGTTCCAACCATAGTACCAGCTACACCTAGTCAATATGTTTGACTTCTTTGATAGCACTATAAAGCAGGGATTTTAGTTTAACTGCAAATCTCTGTACATTTATGATGTCATAGTAAGAATAATTATCACATGTGTAGTATTCTATTAACTTTTTTACCTTAAAGATTTCACAAATATTTTCCTATACAATCGTATTTTTTATACATGCCCTAATAATTGCCCTTAAATATTACACCAGAAGGAGCAGCTTCAGGGCAGAGAAGGAATAATTTCTTTTTTGTATTTGGACACAGGTCTTGTTGCACACTGAAGAATCACTTCTGTTGAGAAGCACTTTGGTGTTGTGAAGTCAATAAATATACCTTTCACACTGAACTTAACAATTTCCAGCAATGTGAATACAATTAAAAGAAAATTTAAAAGAAGAAAAAGAAGCACGTAAAGTTTTAAAATATCAGAGAACTTATTATCTGTGTACCAGATAAGACACAAAATCACCAAAATACCAGGAGGGCAATTTGAAATGAGAAGGCTGGTTAGGAACTGGATTGTAATTTGGGCAATAAACCCTGTTTATGATAGTCTTCCAGTCATTAACTGTGTCTTTTGCCAGAGGAAACTGGGACTATTAACTTCCTCTGACTGAACCAGAGGCAGAAAGCAATAATTTCTTTTACAAGCAGAAGGAAAGGTTCTGCTCAATAAAAAGCAATTAAACATTTCCTATAAAAAAGAATGCTCAGGAGACCTCATGCCACTGTCAATGTGGCTCTCAAAAGCTTTCCTTTGGCTCTTTGAAAGATGTTCCATGCTATTTGTGTATTTATTACATCTCTGCAATTACAAACTTGACCGAAGACAAATTTTGTTGAAGTGAATGATTCCACTGAATGACTAAGGATCTAATGAATTTCTTTCTCATCCCAAGGAGGTAATCTTTGATCTGTTTTCAGAGATGAGAACTAAAGAGATATTCCTGTATGCTTATCTCGCTTTGAACAACTAGAGATGACTTTTTAATTATTCAGATAATTTCTTTCTGCCTCTTTAATTAATTTTGAACTTTTTTCCTCAGTAGGATATTTGTTGCTTTACTATCTTGAATCAGTTACTTGTTCAGGAAATTAGACTGTATCATTATATGCTGTATAAAGAAATATTTTCTTTCCATCTCCTTAGGCTACAAAATTATTCTGGAGCTATTATTTCTGTTAAAAGATTTTAATCCTGTGATCCTTGTCTAGATCACAGCATTCTGTGTACCACAAAAAGAAGAAAAAGAGCAGTTCTTTTTGCATGGAGTTCAGAACTGAACAGTAGTGAAAGATGTAAAAATAGCAGACATGGCTTCTAGCTGTAAGAGGAGTTGCCTGGGAAGAGAATGACTTCATTTTCATAATATACTGGTATAATTTAGCTGTATGAGTAATTTCCTCACAAGGAAAAGGGTAATAAATTATTGCCAATTACTCCTTCAATTCATCATTATCAACATATAACAGTCATATCACTTTAGCAGTTCGTAAAAATGTGGTATTTCATGGGGTTTTATTAGTATCTGGATTGCTGTACAAAACGGCTTTCAGAGGAGAGAGTCTGCATCATTACACTGCTCCCATCCATCACCAGCTGGCTATCAAAGGATACAGGAGTAAAGCAAACAATGAAAATTACTGCCCACATGCTGGTCCTCTTTCCACCAAGGCGTCTGCAGTAATTGAAACCTTGGCTGGTCTAACTGCAGCTGAATTTGTGCAACATCTATTGCCAAACAAAGCACTCATATTACTGCTTATTTCAAAGCTAATTTTCAGTAATGTTACTACTCAAGACTATTATTGAGTGATGGATTAAGTACGTCAACACTTAAGCAAAATCATCTCCGAAGGCCAAAGAAAAACCTACTTGACTCAACATTTTGTCTAAGATCATTCTATCACATTGCATTAGAAGAGGTGTGTGACAGAAGCACAGGAGCTCTTCTTCACCCCATCAGTATCTGTGTTCTTGTGACCTACTTAGTGTTCACCCTCTCGGGATGGGTTACAAATCCAATTTACACATTATTGTGGTTGTGTTTACCTTCTGAATTGTAGAAAATGGAAAAGGGGGAAAGCAAAGATTCAGGGAGACAAAATATATTTAAATGCAGGTATGCTATAGAAGATAAGTGCTGAAAAATCTCTGTGAACAGGACTTACTCTAGCTCTACTACACTGCCTTTCTCTTCAGCTAGGTGAGAAAAGGTTATAGTGAGAAACATTTCAATGTACTCTCTATTCCCCTATTGGAGGGATTTTCAAAGCCATAAAACTAACAACTATTTCATTTCTCCTTGAAACAGGAATGGTGATAACATACCAGGGTGATGGGTTACAACTTCAGAGAGATGTGTACCGTTCTGTAGAAGTCAGTGAAGGTAGAGGTTTATAGAAAATCAGATCACAGATTGCTGAATAAGAGAGAATTCCAGTGACTGAAAAAAATAGAAGGATTTGAAAACTGCTAATATTTTCTGGAAGACCAACTGAGAGTTAGACACAGGGGAAAAATTTTGACTTCTCCTTTGGGTCAAAAATGTAAGCATGAGGTAGCATTTTAGAGTACAATCCCCAAAAGGTTTGCAATGATTTAATGTATGCTAAGTAATTCACAATAATAACAAGAGTGTGCAAGTTTTAGATAATTATTGGCTATGTTATAGCAAATTATTTACAGTCTGGTGGTTAAAATAAAAGATTCTTTGCCTAAAGACCTTTTTGTTCAGTTCCTTCTTATTTTACCAAACCAAACCAAGAATTATCTAGAAGTTTTTTGTCATCTCATGGGCAGTCAAGAAGTGGGAACAGAAATGATAACAAATATATCCAAGCTTGACAAAAGGGCTACAAAAGTAATTTTAATTTTAAAAGGTATTTTTTAATGCTTTAAATACTTTTAAAATTGGATCATCAGCCTCAGTTTATTGGAAAGGAATCTACTAGGCTCGACTTTGAGGTGCATGAGTGTGGCTAAAGCAGATATGAGTAAAAGGTTTGGCCTAAGGTCTTCATTCTTCTTTTGGAAAGAGATAGACACATAGCAGCAAAGAGAAATGGAAGACTAAAAGCCATTGCTGATGGAATAGATTTACAGCAAGTAAGAGACAAGTAACTAGACAGGTGTCATGTTGTGGGTTTATCCGACACTTCCAATAGATTGAAATTATGGCTTTTCTTAAACATCTTTTTACACCAAATACATGGACAGTAGTTGTTCATGTGTATCATCTTTTTTTTTTTTTTTTTTTTTTAAATATTTGGAGCATTCTTCTACAAATTTCTAAAGGTTTGTATGAAACGGTGTTTATTATTTGGAAACTCTTTTCCTACTGCCCTGGAGGTTCAAATATTCAAATATCAGATGCAGTGCCTTCCAAATAATGTGATTTGACTTGGGAACTTGTTCTCTTACAGCAAAAGAGAAAGACTCTGCTCTATAGATTCTCTTAGAAAGGGGAACACATTCAGCACTAGAAAATATAAAAATACAGCAACAAACTACATACATACTAGTTCATACATACTGATTTCACAAAGACAGCTGTCCTGGCTGTTGAAAATATGAGAAAAAGGAAAATAAAGGGGAAATAAAGGAAAAATCAATGGGTAGATTTTATATGACATGTTTAAGGGTCTTTCCCATGTAGCAGTATATTTATTTTAAAGCAGTCTCACACTACTTAATGAGTGAAGCATAGATGTGTGTGTGCATCAAAAATGTATGATATATCCACCTTAGCTCCATATAATCCCTTTGGAAATAAAAACAAGCAACTTTACTTAGATATTGCAGAATTTAATAATTGATTAGTTTAAGATTTAATGATATGTTTCATCTATGCATTAATCATTTCTCCCCCTTCTGATGTTAATGCTTTTGAAAGTCATTGCTTGATGACACCATGTAAATTCAGCAGTCTGACAGTTAAAAGAAAGGTTTAGAGGTCTTGGACAAGTTTTTGAAAATTAGTATATTGCAAGTACCAAGAAATTTTGGTGCAGTATCTTAGCAGGGGGGAAAATAATCAATCATAAATTGCAAAGGGATGAATTTATTTTGTTAAGTTGTTTGCCATTTTTTCTGACCTGTTTTTATCAGATGTGAATTTGCCTTTATCTGTGAAGTATTTACTTCATCTGAGAAATATTAACTTCTCAGATGAAAGTGGCTTTACATATGACTTGAGTTAAAAAAGAATTATTTTAAAGCAGTGACTGTAAATATTTGAAAGAGATCTTTGTTTCTGTCAAAGTCATGTTAATAACAGTCTGAACACAGGAGGGAGACAAAGACTTGGTTAAGATAGATGCAGAAATGTGTTTAAAAGCTAAACTTTGGGAAAAAAATGGGTAGAGTGATTTACAAGTAGTGTGTTTGATTTAAAATAATATTTTTATCATATATCATATTGCTTTCTAAATTGCCCCCTAACATTATTTGTTGAGAAATAGTTCACCCTACATCTTTTTCCTTTATTAATTGCTTCAAATGTGATAATTTCTTAGCCTATTTCTGGAACTGATATCATGGATAGACTTCCCTTGTCTCTGCCTACAGCTGACATTGAGGTATGTTTGCCAATAGAAAAATTACATTGAATCACATAAAAGTTATATTTCCCCTGCAGATTGTGCCACTAATATTTGAAGGAAGACGCACTTATTTTTTTTTAAATGAGCACCATTTGCCATGAGCATGTAGTGTTTGCAGTGCTTTCTTTTGTTTGAGAACGCTTAGCAAAGAGCTGATATGATAAAGATTTTCAAAGCAGTTGTCTTTTAAAGCCTCTTGGCATAAAACAATTAGCCAGCCATGACTGCACAACTTTTACAGTCTTCTGTAGTTTGCAGCGAGAGCAGAGCTGAGGAATGTTGGATGTTTGGTACCTGGGAAAGCTAAGCCCTCTTTCCCTGCAGCAGAAGCACAACAACATGCCTGGCTTTGCCAGTGTGAGCTAGCCATATCTCTGAAGAAGCCCATCCTGAATTTATTTTCCTCGTTTCGTACACACGAGGTCTGTCTGCTGAGATTGAAGGTCAGCTCATTTTTCTGATTGCTTCTATGGTTTCCTACTTGCTGAGAGTTGAACTGAGACTTCTTACACTGCGCAACCAAGAGTTACAGGATGGACTTTTCATTGCAGCAATATAGTAAAGAAAACAAAACTGACTGGCAGTGAATCCTATCAATTGACTTAGAGATGGTGGAAAAGAGCTGGATATGATAAGTCAAAAAAGTGATAATGTGGACAAACTTCTGAATGGTAGGAGTTGTTTTCTATGTGGGCTTTACCAAGTTGGTTACCCCCCCGCCTTGTAATACTGCTTTTGTGCTTTACATCTGCTTATGGCATTTTAAAATGATAACACTAATTCATCTTTACATTTTGGTATAGTAAAATTGTGTAAAAATAATTCCAAGGACTTCAAGGTAAAATTAAATTCAGGGGGTGATGATTTGGGTAGATTCGTCAGTAGCACTCCGTACTCTAGATACCAGTTCAGTTCTGGATGATTTTACATCCTTCTTTCAGATCCATAATCACCCACCCTGTTTTGTCTTGTTATTAATTGTAACCAGGAAATCAACATTTCCAAACTGAATCAAAGAGCTGTCTTACTTCTACACATGAAAGCAATTCATAGTGACAAGAAATATACAGAAATAAAGTAAAGGACTACTCTACTGGACAATTAAAACCTCTTGAAACGTGGCTAACTTCTATGCTATTGAAAAGAAAATGCAAGCCAGATGTTTAGTGTAAGTCTGTGGCTGAGTTTGGACTACACAAATGCAGCATCTCTGTGACTATTAGATCAACAAAACAAACTAAAATTAAATTTTTTTTAGTGCAGAGAAATTCACTGTACTCTAGCAGAATCATAGGATTATAAAATCATAGAGTCATTGAATGGTTTGGCCTGGAAGGGACATGAAGATAATTTTTTTCCAACCCTCCTGTCATGAGCAAGACTGGTCAGAGGCCCATTCAAGATCCGGAATACTTCCAGGGGTGGGGAATCCGCAGCTGGGTAAGAGAGGCAGCATCGGGAATTGTTCCTTAAACAAGAACAATATTGATTGTAAATTGATGGTGGATCTGTTGGAGATATTTATTATTATTATTATTATTTATTTATTTACTGTTGCTGAAACAGTGCATAACCAGAGCCCATACCTTTAACATATACAGCAAAATGAGCTCTCAAGCAGTCTGGGAATAGCTACTTGGGGTAAGTGGCAGAGCCAGTACTACTCTCTCTACAGTCCATTTTCTAAAATGAAGCAACTGCTATGTCAGTTCTGCATTAGATCTTTGCTGGCAATAGTGATTAGCATAGCACAATCTGCTGGAATTTTAGACAGCTGAGTTCTGTGCATCTAAAAATCTTAGCCATAAACAGGCAGGCAGAACTACAAGAAAACCATTGCACCAGTGAGAAATTTTAAGAAAAGGTAACTGTAGACAGTTCCCACCTGCCTTCCTGCCTACATGAGATGATGATGCTGAGCTCTGCTGAGCTCTAGCTAAGACAACACTTAAGAAATGCTAAAAAACTCACTTTGGGTAACATAAGCACTTCAGTTTCTCCCTTTTATGATGTTTAGGTTTCCTTTTCTTGTCTGTAACAGTATCTTTAGTGCCTTGTGGCAGCATGCTTCCTGCGTGGCTGGGGCACCCTGCCTGCCTGCGGTCCATGCGGATGACTCAAGTGAGTACTGGAGGTATCTGCCTAGTCTGGAATTTTGCTTCATAGAAAGGGGAACGAAAGGAATAGTCAGTGAATGGATATCACACTGAGGATGAGTGTTACTGATTGTCAAGATCACTGTCACTATCCAGAATGAATTAAGATTTTATTTTAGGGCAGCAGAAATAATCATGTAGAGTGAAGAGGGCATTAGGAATACTACTTTCTGCATTGTAGCAAAGATATTTCATAATAATAAACAGAGAGACATTAAGGTTGTCACATCAATATCAGTGATTCCGTCATTTAAATTCTGTCAGCAATATTGCATCATTTAGAAATACATAATTCTCCACCAAGACTGCACATTAAATATGCTTGAGAAAATAAATACAACTAATGCGCAGAGAGATAAACAAGATGAGCAGATCACATGTTAGCATTGATTCAGTAGTTTTTAGGTTTCAGCTCCCTGGGAAATGAAAAAAAATTACTGGTGTTAAACATCAGACATGTAGATACTTGAAAAGATTTGTGAAGACCACATCTTTCAAGAAGGAATGAAAATGGGGACTGTTCTGTAAAAAGGACAAAAAAGGATAATGCTCACTTACAGACTCTAGCTGGCAAAACTATGTGACTACACATCTGCTTGTTTGAGCCTGATCTCACTCACAGTTATGATAAAGGTTGAAGTTCTGTGTACTAAAGGGAGCTACTCACAGGTCTTGATTCTAGAATATGTGGTGGTCAAAATAACACAAATTATGACACAAAGGTTATGTCTCTCTGAAGGCCAGGAATATCCATGTCCAGGTGGGTATTCCTGTGGTTCAAGTAGTGATGGATCTAATGTCATTAATTTACCCTAATTTGTTAATGCTTTGCTTGTGTTTCCTTTGTATCTGCATATGTTTTCCTGTTCAGCATCAATAGAAGAGGGAAGGCAAAAACTAAATGATGACAAGAAAGTTATGCAACTAATTTTTAAAAGTAACTTTGTGTGCTTGTACACAGAGAAAGAAGCAACTTTACAAGTACTGAATGTTACCTGGTATTCCTTGGAAGTACTTGTTTTCCTGCGCAAGTGGCATTCCATTTTAACAGACTCATGCGTCTTTAACACATCAGAGTGGAAACTTCCTAAAAACTTGAAGTTATTGACTACTGATGTATTAGAACAATCTGTACAAGTTTTATTATGTTTCTAACAGATACAGCTTTATAATGAAAATATTTTGAAATATGAATTGATTTTATGTATGGATTACAAGTATTATTTCATGCACTTGCCGGCCATTTTCTTTTTATTTCAATTCTCTATAGCATATATTTCCTTTGGACTAAAAATGACTGAACTAAAGCAATATCATGCAAGAAAAGATGGACTCAGTAGGACTGGCCTGAATGAGATAAAAAAGGCAAAAGGAGTTCTGCAATTACAATTGACAAGTTGGTTTAATATCCAGTGAAAGAAGAATGCAATTCAAGAGCTGCTGGATTAATTAAGTAATATGGCAAAACAAACCATGGATTATTATCATTTTCAGTATGCCCCCGGACTTAGGGAGGCCGGAGGGCTCAGAGTTCAGCTTCTCTCCACTCAGGAAGTGCTGATATCTATAATGAACATGGGTGTCAAGACATAAAAATGTATTATATATGAGATACATAATAGAAGTGTATATCTGACAGATTTTATACAAAATACAAAGAAGCTATCTTTTATCTCATAAATCTTATTCTGTGAATATCTTATATCTCCTTGTACATACAAACTATATAGATAATAGATTACAGTGATTATGGAACACAGACTAAAAAAAATTGGGGGGGGGATATCTCAATGTCTAATATTATCAGAAATAAAACAATCTGAGGAAAGCAATGAGTAAGGGGTCTGGTGGAAGGGAGTGAAATAAATCATGTGAGCCAGTTTGTGTTTACTGGAAATCTCCCGCTGCCTGGGACATTATAAAAATCAATCACCCAGGTGAAAATAGAAAGTGAATGACCAATGGATGGTTTAACAAATTTGTAAAAGTCTCATAGAAAACATGGAAACCCAGAAAAGAATTCTGTGTAAATTCAAATGCAAACTACTAAAAGATTCATGGATCGCATCTTAGAAAATTACACTTTTAGCAGACTGACAGACTGTTTTGAAAGTCCCCTGTAGCCCAGGATGTGCAGGGTTAGAGTTCTCACTGTAGTGCAGTGTGAGGAGTGAGTACAAAAGAGACGGTGCCATGATACTCTGCATAAGATGGAAAAAAACTCCCTTGTCATGGTGAAATTAGGTACAGCAAAGTTTTGTTAATTAAAGGGCCAAATTTCTTGCCTGATAAGAAGCTGGTCTTGCTTGATCTATTGGGGTGGATCTGAATGACTGATGAAGGATCATCAGTTTGTGGAAGACCAGTGGATTTGCATTCATTTCTGTTGACTGATGGCAGTGAAAAGCAGAATAATCAGAGGCAACCAGAGACAAGTTTGAGAAGGATGCATCTGTTGATGTGATGAGGATTCTGCTGGTGAGTGTCCAGGAAGCACTCACACTGAGGAAGTCTTGAGGCAAACCTGCCAGCAGTATTTTCCTGTGTGTATAGGCCATGAGCACAAGTGGTAATTTTGTTCCTCCTGTCCAGACAGGCAACTGCCCAATACTGTATTTCTCTGGACAGTAAACTGCAGATCTGCTTGATCTTTGGATGCCTTTGGAAGCAGGTGGGCCATGAGTACTCAGGTGGAGGCTGACTCCCAAAGGAGAGTGAATGGAGAAACGTGGCCTGTCCCTATAGCTTTGGAAAGACAAGCCTTGACAGAATGTATAAAGGTGAGGACAAAGGCGAGCAGTGGCAAGGGAAATTCAGGGAACTGGTAAGTGACAGTGAGAAAATCCTTTATCAAAGTGTAGGCAGAAGTCATCAGAGACCAGGATTTCAACAACTGGCTTTTTGTAAAGCCAAACAAAAAGCAGACCTGAAAAGAAAATACAGTGTCTGAGCAACAGTAAGTAAGGTCTAATGGTGTCCACAGACAAACAACGTGTGCAAAAGCATGTATTTCCTTTCAGAACAATAAAATCCAAACATACCAGAGATTGCTAATAGAGATGGCAATCTGTATGAAATGCTGACATGTATAAAATATCCTTCAGTAGAAAATAAGTGCAGCTCGAAAACTATAATGTTCCAGACCTGAAAACATATGAAATAAGTAAAGACACAGGGACAGTTCTTAATTTTGAGGAGAAAAGTTGTACTGAATAGAGAAAAAGGTAATCAGTCAAAGCAATCAAGGAAAGCATCAGAGCAGGAAATTATCAGGTTATGCTTTGGAGCCAGTGAGTAAAAAACAGCTAATATCAGAAATAAGCTTAGCATGAATGACCAATATAGTAATTCTGCTGATGTAGATGACTTAAATTGCGACCTATTTGTGACTGTTTCTCACTGTATAGTAGTGAAAGCTGTTGTTTACTGCCTTAATAGGCTAAACCAATGTAATTTTGTGTTAAATTACTACACTAGGTACAGTCTTATTGTCATGAAATTGGTGGAAAAGCTGTGAGAGAAGGTTTGAATTTCTGAAAGTTAGCACTAAATTTCAGAGAAACATCCCAGTCTGGGCTATGTCCCAGGTAATAAAGTAGCAAAAAATTGTCTCTGAAGGAGGGGCAAATATAAACAACAGTCCAGTAATTACACTGTAATAGGCATTGGATGGATGGATAAATTACAAAACAAAGAGTTTATTTGCATGTATGTATGCATAGTCAACATACATTCAAAAGTCAACTTTATAGTCAGCTTACATTCAAAAAGTAATCTGCATATTCAGGCCTAGCTTGATATATTACCACTCAGCATATATGAAAAAGCACTTGCACATTCAAGACGAAGAACATGTTGCAAATTCTCTTTTCAAATTTAGAAATTCAGCATAGGACTGCTCTTGCACATTTTTAGCTCCCAGTTAATCTCAAAATAAATGTACCTACATATATGGTGTAAAACACATATGTAGACGGCAGTAGTTTTTTTTTGGATTCCAAATACTAAAAACGCCAAGTGTTTAAATGCTGGCAGAATACCTTATTGTAGTGGTGCTTATCAATTATGGTGCTTAGAAATCAATTTAAAATAACATTTCAGGACAAGCTTTCTTGAACAAGATTGAGATAGCTGTTCCACAAATCAACAATTTCAGTGCTGCTCTCTCCACTGTTGTCTCACTTAAGGAAGTGTTGCTGAACACACACTTTCCCCTAAGAGAGACTGTGAAGACAGTGCTGCCACGCTCCTTTCTAAAGCAGCCTGTATGGTTGCAACTCTGCCAGAAACAAACAAACAGCAAGGTGATTACAGGAATGAACATGAATGGCTACTGCAACCTATTTAATATCTTATTACATTTTACTAAATTGAGACCCACCAATTAGAGCAGTAACAACAACCATGTGCATGTACTTTCTTACTTAAAACACCAGTGTATGCTGTGATCTCTAGTTTCTGTATGATGCCATCATGCAAGAAAAAGTTTTCTGCATCATGAAGTTTTTTATCTCTTGATATGCTCAGTCTCTTCTAATAGAATTCAATATATATTTATGTCTTTTTACAGTTCACCTGCTACACAGGATCACACAGGAAATTATCCCCACATATGTTTGTCAAAATATAACCAGTGGCCAGAAAAGGCGAATATCTCTTTATAAGTTTGTAGTTAGACTGTAAGTAGTACCATAGGCCAAGACTACCTTAGATAAATTTTGGAACAGTTGTAAGTGCTCTATACATATGCCTTATTCAGGCATTTTTATAGAGGCATTTAATTACAATGCCATATCTATCTTGTCATAACGCAGAACAAGCACTCAGATTGGTTAGATACCTTTATTTAGCTTCTTCTGAAAAATACAACTGAAAACTTAGTATGCATTGGCAGGGAGGAATTTCAAAAATAACTTTATTTACTGTTAATGGCATGCTGCTTCATAGTCAGCACAATTTCAGAACTGGAACTAGAAAGTAGTTAAATGCCTCAAAGCATACAATATGGGACAAACAGTGGGTTTGATTATCTGCATCTGTCCCATCCTCTCCAGTGAAGGATTCAGAAATTTATGCAATTTATAGATATAGAATTTGTGCATAATAATTTATACACATATTGTTGATTTGGCACAATACTTCTAGCCTTATAGAAAAGTTAAGATGTTAATTGTGTATCACTTTGTCATGGTTTGACACTGGCACAATACCCGTGCCCCCATGAAAATACCCTCTCCCTGGTTTCTGCTGTAAGATGTGTCCAGGAATAAGCAAAGCAGGCTCTCACTTAGAAATAAAGAAGACTTTATTAACCAAACTACAAGAAAATAACCAAACTACAAGAGAAGGGAAAAAAAAAAACCACAAAGAAAATGAAAACTTCACAAATACATTTCCTCCTCCCCAACTCTCCAATATAATACATTCCCCAAATCAACAACTCTTAGTCTGGCACCACCCTTCAAACAATCAATCCTCAGTTCATCAGGAGGAGAAGGAGTCCTTCTTGTGCCATGGGCTTCCTGTCACATGTGGCACCACCCTGAGATCATTTGCCATCGTGACATCTTCCTTCCATGTCCAGTGCTCTCACCACTGCACATGGACCAGAGCTGCTTCTAGGGTTCCTCTTTTAAGGATGCCTTGTCTCATTCCAAAAAAGGCACAGTTTCAACTTTGGGACTCCTGTCCCCCCCACATTTTTTGCACCCCCTGGGGCTGAGGGGTACCCACACTGAACCCTCCTGGTTCTGAGGCCTTGCCTCCCCCTGGAAGCAGTCTCTGTATCACAAGGAAACAGTCCATGGCTGTACAAGAAAGAGTCCAGCAAAAAATGCCGCTCCATCTTCTCCATTCCTCCAACATCTCTCTCTCTGGCCCAGACCTTCATCACTTGCCCATTTCCTTCTTCATCCTCTACTCTTATCTCTCCTCTAGGAAGGGTTAATGTTCTGTAAAGTTTTCATTGTCCACAAAGGGGTTAAAAGCTCCCACAAGCAATGGCTGGACACATCACTGCCTCCTTCCCCCCCCCCCCCCCCCCCCTTTCCTCCTTCTCAGCCGTGTTGCCTGCTGCTGCACATGTTTATCAGGTTTCAAGGTAACTCCCAGGCACGGCTATGTCTCTCTCTCTGTCTCAGTCTCCCAGAAGGGGGGAGGGGGAATACCTCTCAGTAGTTCTTCGATGCTTCCACCCTTGGGCCCCTCAGGGTCAGGCCCCCTTCTCCCAGGCCCAGTGGCTTTCCCGTCCCCCGCCCAGCGGTGGAGAGCTGGGCAGGTGAGGTCTCACCTGCTGCCTTCCCCAGAAATCCAAAGAGAACCTGCCATGGGGGGGGAGCCCTGCTTTTGATCCTGCATTCTCGGAGGCGGATCCAATGTCCCAATGGCCAAACCAGGCCCCAATATTAAAATCTGAGCACCCATTGGCCTGACCACACCATCCCAGAAATCCCATTTCCTGTCAAACCACCACACACTTGACTTCAAAGTAAAATACCTCAATAAAGACTTGCAAACCCAAATCAGAAGCCATCCAACATCTCAATAATGAACAAATGAACATGAAGCTAGCATGTAATTTTTGGTGCTGAGAAATTTATAAAGAGCTTCATAATCCAGATCTCTGGGAGCACTTTGTAAACAAGAGAAATGATACCTGTGTCTACATGATCGCTGGGAGCAAACACATCAAACAATCTGGGCAGCTGAAGTAACGTCTGAAATACCATGATTGTCAAAAATTAAAATGAAAGTAATAAGATTTGGTGGTGTTATGTTCTACCTGGCTTCTTTTTTTCCTACCTTGAAGGTTGTTGGACCGGTAGGAAAAATTGTCCTCTGCATAAAAAGTGGAGATAGAGATGAAGTATATTGGCCCAAATTCCCAGTACTCCTGAGATAAAAAGAACAGAAAAAACAAAATTAATGGAAGTAATTAGAGAATCACATTATTAATTTAGTACTGGTTCTTGGTGTGCTGTTTTAAGGTCTTAGATCTCCAGCTGCTTGTCAGAGACGCAGTCACAGAATAAGAGAAGCAACTTCCATTTTCTATCATTCTCTCTTCTTTTAAATGTGGAAATCTGGCAGCTGTGACCATCTATAATTTTTATCCTAGTGCTTCCTTTTTGCCCCCAAAGTGGATTCCTAAGGAAGACCTGGTGTTTTGGGATTCTGAGATTTGTTCTCTTCCTCCTTAGATATAGGGTTCTTGCTTTGTTCACCTGTAGGTGACAGTTAAGCTCATAAGGTCTCAGGCTTTCAGTAGTGAAAGAGGTAGTGACTATTTTTTGTTTGGGGTTAGAGATCAATTTTAGATGTTCAACCAATATGTTCAGGTAGCCGTTTGGCTTGTAAAACCTTTGGCAGAAGTTCTGATCATGGCAGCTGGGCAGAAAAAGATCTGTGTTACTAATTGCATGCAGCACATATTGGGCTTATTTGAGTTGCAGTATGCAATCTGATGTATGCTCACTAACCTGTTCCACTACTTCAATAAATTTTAATCTTCACATTAGTCCCAGAAAAAAGTCACTGCTTTCTAAAATCAAAGTTGATAACAGTAAAGATTGATTTCTTTGCTTTTATTAAATAAGTTAACACATAATGGGAATTAAAATGGGAATCAGCGTCTTATCTAAGGTTGTGATGCAAGATGTGACTGGGGGTGTGTATTCCATTGCCATCTGTTAGAACCAGGTGGGGCAGTTATCTTCTGTGAGTAGGTCAGCTGTTAAAGCCAGGTGGAGTGGTTTTCTTTATCTCTTCCATGACCCATCCTCTCTCCGAGGAGATATCTGCTGTTTATGGGCCATTGAGTCTCACTGCATGACTGATAAAATGACATCATCCCATTGGGAGATGCTCCACCCAGGGTGGGGGGAGCCAAGCATTCCTACTTGGATATAATCTGAGATTTGGAATACCACAGGCAGCCTTTTCCCACTGGATTCCCAGAGGAAGACCAGGCTCATCTGCACCATGACTGAACCTTCAGAAAAAAACTACACCCTTCTACAGGCTCACTGCTTCAACAGAGCCACATCTGTTGCTCCAAAAAGACTGCGGCCACCATTTAATTGGATTGCTACCAACATCTTGACCAACAGGGTGTCAGTTTGTATTCTAACTCTGTCAGTGTTGTTTTCTATTACTGCATTTTTATTTTTATTTTCCTAATAAAGAACTGTTATTCCTGCTCCCATATCTTTGCCTAAGAGCCCCTTAATTTCAAAACTATAATAATTCGGAGGGAGGGGGTTTACATTTCCATTTCAAGAGAGGCTCCTGCCTTCCTTAGTAGACACTCGTTTTTTCAAACCAAGACACTTCTCCATGAGAAAATACCTATATTAAAGATTTTGTCTAAAGGATTTAATGAAGTTGTTTTAGTCGGTATTCTTTCAGAGAGGAGGGAAGAGTTTACCATGGGTGAAAGATCTTTGTAGTAAGAAAATTCCATCATATACTTTATTCATAATGAAGGCTTTCAGAAATTCCAGCAGATTACATAAGGTTAGTCTCTATAGGAAAGAGGTTCCTTTCTAACAGAGTGAGTCATGTGTGCACACTTACCCACTAACTCAGTATTTTTTGATCCATGTTTAATCACAGCCCAAATTTTGAACAAGGATTTTTAAAGCCATTCTTAAAGTAAGCTGCATCAAATTATTTAGACTATTTTCCAAACTGCTTTAAGAAACTCATAAGACATCCCAAAACTTCTGGGCACCACCCCCACCCACCTCATTAGACGGAGAAGAAATTTTGTGGGGGAAAATGTGTTAAAAAGTGCCAGAAAAATCTGCCTGCAAAGACTGGTCTCCAATAATTAGCAAGTAATAAGAAAGAAATCATCACATATGTAAAAATGGCAAACTGAGTCATGCCTCAGCAATATGCTTTTTCGCTATGATTGAGCATGCCAGTTCATTTTCAAAGCAGTAATTTGAATGGTGTAAAGGGAGACCCATTTATTTGCTTCCTTCCCCCCTCCACCCTCCTCCAGCAAAAGACAGAGCATTAGTTAAAAAAACAAATGAAGGAAAATTCCCCAAAGAACCTTAGCAAGGAACAAGAAAAACATCCATTGTAAACAGCGGGTGGGTCTTCTGACAGGCTTTGTTTGCAAATGATAACAATTACAGGTAATTTTTCATTTCAATTGGAAGAACAGGTATTAAAAAAAAGGAGAGCAAGAGAAACAGAGAGCGAGTGAGATTTCCCAAGTGCCTTATTCCCTCCCAGGTCTACAACCTAACAGGAGTGTAGAGAGCTCGGTAGTTTCTTCTTATTCCATTAAGTGAGGTCTAATTGTGTCTCTTCTGTCTGTTGGCAGATGCGGTTTCTACATAACAACAGCCCAGAGACAGAGCTGCCTGATTAATGCCTCCAGCTGTCATATGCCCCATTATCTGTGCATTTGCATAACTTAATGGTTTAGGACAGGGGAGAGAGGATGCTTAATTTAATGTTTAGCAGGCCCTTGATAGCTGAATAATTTAAGAACTGTCAAGGGAGGTCAGTCCTACAGCGATTCAGCAAGACAGCCGTGATTTCTGAATATCATTAAAATCCTTACTTAGGATAATTTGAGGAAAAAAAAAAAAAAAGAAGGGGAGCATGGAAAAACAACAATGCCTGAAAGGAGGCCCTGCTTTTCTGTTAACTATTCCTGCCCTGAAGATTAGCAGAAAGACTTGTGGAAAAAACCCACATCAATAAATAGCATGGACAAGAAAGAAAGGAGTTAACCCTGTGCAAGCTCTCTCTCCCCCTCTCTCCCCCACCTCTCCTCCCTCCCTTTCTTTCCCCATCCCCCAGTCTTCTCATAACTGAAGGGTGGAAATACAGAATTTTCTTAAACTCATCTAAAAAGCCCAACATGCTTTGAACATGAAACGCTCTTGGTTTCGCTAGATGCTAATGAATATTATTAAGCTAATCTTCCATTTGTTTTCCAATTATGTGTCAGAAAGCACTTGCAGTGGCAGCTGAGGCAGCTGCCAGGGTGCATTTATTTATCTTCCAATCCTGTGTCTACTGACCGCCTATAGCACACAGTGATTAGGATCAAATAAAAAGGGATTAATAAATCAGATTTTTTTGCAGCTTGATTACTGTTCTTTTCCAAGTTCATTAAGTTCTGCATGACATTTGACTCTATTTTAAGAACTGATAAAATGGAGTTATTTAGGCTTTCCTGTGAGGCATTCTGTCGTAATGCAAAAATGAATGAAAGAAGTAATCTGCGGCTGGACTGATCCACTGTATTGGCTCTGGCTGAGATGAAGCTAATTTTCCCCACAGCAGCCCTTGTAGTGCCATGCTTTGCACGGGCGGTCAGAAAGGTGTTGATAGCACACCAGTGTTTTAGCTACTGCTGAGCAGTGCTGTCACAGCATCACTGCTGGCTTTCCAACATTTCTCCACTCAGCAGTGAGGATGGGCAAGATGTTAGGAGAATGCAGCCAAAGCAGCTGACCCAAACTGACCAAAAGGATATTCCATACCATATGGCATGTGCTTGGCAATATAAACTAAGAGAAAGAGAGAAGAGGGGAGCAGGCATTTGTTATTAATACATTTGTCTTTTACTGCCACCACTATGCATCTGGAAGCCCTACTTCCTGGAAGGCAACTGGGCATTGTCTGCTGATGGGAAATAAAGAACAAAACTTTGCTTTTCCGTTGCTTCTGTGCATAATCTTTGTTTTTGCTTTATTAAGTTGCATTTATTTTTACCCACAATATTTTTCTCTGTGTTATTTTTCTCCCCCATGTTCTATGGAAGACAGAAGTGATGGAGAAGCTTGGTGGACAATTGACATCCATCCATCCATCCATCCATCCATCCATCCATCCATCCATCCATCCCCTATCTATTTGGTTGCCAAGTCAAGGACTTGCTCAATGAGTCATGGAATCATAGAACCTTAGAAAAATAGAATGGCTTGGGTTAGAAGGGACCTTAAAGACCATCTAGTTCCATTGTCCCTGACATGAACAGGGACTCCTCCCAGTAGACCATGTGGCTTAGTGCTCAGTCTGGCCTTGAACACTCACAGGGATGGGGCATCCACAACTTCTTGGGGAAACCTGCTCCGGTGCCTCACTACCCTCACAGTAAAAAAGTTTTTCCTAATATCTGACCTGAACCTACCGACTTTCAGTTTGAAGCCATCACCCCTTATCCTGTCACTACATACTCTTGTAAAGAGTCTCTCTTCATGTTTCCTGCATCTCCCTTCAGGTACTAGAAAGCTGCAACTATGTCACCCCAAAGTCTTCTCCAGGATGAACAGTCCTAATTCTCTCAGCCTTTCTTCACAGGAAAAGTATTCAGTTCCTCTAATTCTTTTTGTGGCACTCCTCTGGGCTTTCTCCATCAGTTCCATGTCCTTGCTGTGCTGGGACCCCAGAGCTGATGCAGCCCTGCAGGTGGGCTCTCAGCAGAGCAGAGCAGAGGGGCAGAATCCCCTCCCTGGCCCTGCTGCCCACGCTGCTCTGGATGCAGCCCAGGACACGTTTGGCTCTCTGGGCTGGGAGTGCCCATGGCTGGGTCATGTCCAGCCTCTCCTCCCCCAGAACCCCCAAGTCCTTCTCCCCAGGGCTGCTCTGCATCTGTTCTTCCCCCAGCCTGTGTTAGAACCAGGGGTTGGTCCAACCCAGGTGCAGCACATCGCACTTGGTCTTGTTAAACCTCATGAGGTTGCCATGGATTCACTTCTTGATCCGCTCCAGGTCCCTCTGGATGGCATTTGTATTTCAGGCAACATCAGCACTTGGCTTGGTGTCCCCAGCAAATTTGCTGAGGGTGTACTAGATACCTTCATTTACATCATTAATGAAGACTTTAAATAACACTGGTGCTGATGCTGTTTTGGTTTGCCCTTTTTCCTTTTATATGTATTGTTTTCTGTATTCTTCACACATGTATTTGTAGGTCTGTAGCCTATTGTATTAGTGGCTATTTTTCTCAGTAATTTTCCATGACTTTTTCCTAGGCAGAAAGACAAAACAAATTCCAGAGCTCCAAGACCTGGGAGATACAAAACCCCTATCCTAGCTCTCCCTCTCTTCCTGGGACCAAGGCTGAGAACAACTCTTCAAGAAACATCTTCATTAACAAAGTAGAGCTAGCGCCAAGGTGGGGGGCTCCAGAGAAGGAGCTTGACCTGGGGGGAAATTCCATCATCATTTGTCCCCCTAACTTGTGCTTTTTTGTCAATTATGCTAATTTGCTAAACATATAAAAACTGTATTCACCTTATGTGGGCGGGCTTCTGTGGGCACCTTTCCATAACTGCCCCTGAAGGCCTTCAATAAAGATCCACTTTTATATTAGCTCCCATATTAAAATTATCTTGAGTTTCATTTCTAGGTTGGAAAAGGCAACAGCATCAGCATGGACCCATAAGGGACATCACTTGCGTGGAGATAGAGATGAAGTATATAACTGATTGTTATTTACCGTGGGAGGGACTTCACTCCAGGAGAAGGATGCTCTGCTGTTTCTGTTGAATACACTGCATTCATCCAGCCCTGCCATCCCCTCACACCAAACAGAGCTCTGTCCTTCCTGAGATCTGGGACTTGGAAGTCAATAGATTAAGGATTTAAACAGCTTCAAAACACAAGGATTAATGATTCTGTTAAGAGCACTTTTTGGTAGATTCAGTGTAACTTAGTGGAATGACATGATTTACATTATTTACATTTCCTGGATGAGATGAGTCTGCTTTTCTGCCTGTGGTAAGCAAGCTGACTTTCTAGCCAGCACTTTGGCCCTAAGCACTTCTTTTTGCATATGTTTCAGGACAACCACATATTTTCTGGCTTGTCTGTTCTGCTTTGCCCAGTTCACTTCATCTGGCCCTAACAGAAACCCCCATGGGTTTTCCTTGGGTTGATTGTGTGGATCCTTCTTGCAACTGGCTTTTTGGCAGAATGTGCCTTGCTTTAGCTAGTCAATTCTATAAAATATATGAACAGCTTATTTGATTTCTGATTTAATTCCCATGGTGTATAGGCAATTGCAAATGTGCTGATGATAAAGAAAGAATCTGTAAAACTACCACAACCTCTTGTCAGTGTGTTTGCCCATACAGTCCATATGCATGTCTATGCACAAAGCCATGTACATATAACTGGGTGAGTTATCTCAATTTTCCCCCTCCACGTTCTTAAATCAACAGCTCAGAGCACCATCTGATATTGGAGCACCTGGTGTTTTTCTGAGATTTAGAAAAAGGTGTAGGGAAAATTAAGTGGGAGGGTTGCATTGAGTTGGAGGAGAGCAATTGCTATGGCTGGCTGGCTGGCAGCTGCCCAGGATTATATAAGGGATTGAATATCTCCTATCTTTGTGCTGTTGAAATTTCCTTCTATGCCATTTTTGTCTTGATATTTTATAAATATGGAAAAGCAACAATTGTCAGCTGAATTAATTATTCAGCTGGTTCAGTCTATAGATTACAACCAGTGTCTTCACTAAGCGGTTACACTTGACAATGGCATTTGGTGGGATGGGGTAGTTAGAGCTGTAACAGCATGGAAAGGAGAAAGAAATCTGCTCCTCTGTTTAGTGGACTGTTTTGTCTTTTTTATGATCTTTCATCAGAGTATGCAATACTCAGCAGAACAGGATGAATGGCATGTTTGTTGGGTGTTGTGTGGTGACTTTTATAGACAGAACCGATCCACGGTAGAAAAGTCATGGATAGCTCTGGTTTGTACTTTGGATAAAAAGAGAGATGATGCTGGCTTTTTTATTGCTTTGTTTAGCTACATTACTGTTTCTTTCTCCCAGAAAGCAAGATTTTTTTTTTTAATTCACTGATACTTTTAATGTTTGATTATCTTTCCAGTTGCTTTGTTTTAGAAGGCGAAATTGAGAAACAAACCTGCATTGTAGGGCTCAGATTCTGAGAGGTAAATTTCCATAAGGTTCATTTTTGGCCACTGCCTTTTTGTAGCTTCCTAGCAGGGAATTGATTTGAAGCAGTGTGAAACTGAAGTAGAAACTGGGATCTTTCATTTGGTGGAAAATTGTAGTTCCAGGTTAGAGAACTCGCTTTTAAACATGAAGTCCTGCTCTGTTGGCCTTATACTTTTTTGGTCATTTTTTTCAGAGAAATATTTAGTATTATTGCTGGAAACCCCCAATGACAAGGTTGTCCATTTGTAGGCTTCTGCTAACAGAACAAGAATAAGAAAAAAAATGGGAAGGCAAAAAAATTCCTTATGCTCACTAACATAAATCATCACAGTAGTTCAAATCAGCACATATGGTATGGTAACATTGCCCATTGCTTTGAGACCCTCTAATGGAAGACCATATGGGCTTCTGCTGCATCAAAACACAATAGGCCTGTGTTTAGGACTCCACAGTGACCTGGATTCAGAACTTCCTTGCTTTTATTGGTTTGTGCATCTGCATGAACATTTTTTCCTCCAACACAGTGGGTTTTTTCTTTTTCTTTTTTTTGGGTTCCTTTGTTCAGTGACAGATTCCAATGGGTTGAGCAATACAACGCTCTGCCTGTGGTTTTTGCATTTCACATGATTGTCTTTGCACATTTTGTGATATTTACAGATTTCAGAAATAGTAACAGAATATTAGAATAAATTAGAAACTTTATCAGAATAAATTGATGGAGAGAAAAAGTATTTTATTTTTTTCTGGTTCATCTCTTTAGAATGACAGATTTTTTTTTAATCATGGAAATTAGGGTGTTATCCTGAGAATTTCCAATAGTTCATGGTCACTGTCCTGCAAATGTTACTCTGTCCTGTGGGTATGCTGAAAGGGCTGAAACACAAAATATTGTTAAAACTGTGGTATCAGGGTCTTATAAATTCATTTATCTAAAGACTTACACACCATTACTGAAATAGGCATAAAAAAATACCCATAAATCTAAACACTTCCAGCACACTGATACTTGTTGGCTATAGGTACAACATAGGTCCTTGCTTTTGCCACATTTACTGATCCATAAAAAAATCAAACACAATCCCTCCCTCCTACCTACCACCTCCCCTGGGAAAATATGAAATCTTCTATGGATCCCACACTGTTTTCATTCAAAATATTCTCTTTCTTTTCACTCATGTATTTTGGCCAGTCATTTTGCTGCCCCACCTTGGCAGCCTTCAGGATCCCTAAAATCCATTTGACTTACATCCCACCAAGTGGCTATGGGTCCTTAGTTTGGTGCTCAGGTGGAATGGGATAGACGAGATCCTGTTTTCAGCTCCCTTCTCAGAACAGGAGCAGACAGCTGGTGGCCTTTCTGGGACCATACTATGGTGTGCAGGGGACAAGGGTCTTTGTATAACAATATTCTTCCTTCTCTTTCTCTTAAATTATCTGTTATGCATGGATCAAGGCTTAGTCTAACCAGTTTTTTGGAAGTATGACAAAAATATAGTCACCAAGGGCTATGCATTCACCAAGGACCGTCCAAGCCCAGTGTAAGACAGAGGACAGCAGATGGACATGGAGGACAGATGGGGACATGGTTACTAACACAATGATAAAGAGTGGTTGGCTGGAGAATGGTTTCCCTTTCTGTTCCCAAAGTGGACAGGTTTTTCCCTGGCAGCTGAGGCTGGCTGGTGGGAATGAGAACAGTCAGAGGAGTGCAGATGTCTTCACATTGGTGAGCAGGGAAATAGGGCATAAAACTCCCTTCAAGTAATAGCTCTTCTGCATCCAGGATGGGTTAAAATTGATTTTGCAGACAGGGGTTTTGAGAACCACAAGGTTCAAATGGCAGTGGATGTATATGGAAGCAAAAGGGGCTGAAATTAATTGTGAAAGGGCTCAAACCAGGGTAGAGGGTGCATGGGTGGACTGAGCAAGGAAAGTCTGGTATAACTTGCTAATTATATAAGCATATTTCTGCCAGTTTCCTATAAGAAATATTGCTGAGCAAGAACACAAGTTTAGCAATCTCCCAAAATTAGATTAGATTAAATTACCATAATTTCAGCATCAGGTAACTGTTTATTTTGTAACTGCTTCTTCTGTAAGTATTCTTGCCTTGATGGTCATGCTGTGTGAGTTCAAATTGAATTGTATCACTTGACATTACTTTACAGTAGAATAAGTAGCAAGTTGTCGCATTCCACTGTGAGGAACCACAAGAAGTTCTTTTAAAAATAGATGGTCAGGAACGAAATTAAGCAAAACGAGGCAAACCTTGTGTCTGAGAACCGTTTATTGGTAACAAACAAACAAACAAAAACAAACAACCTCACCAAAAAAACCAAAACCCAGACAGACAAACAAACAAAAAGAAAACGGAGTTACCCTACTTAAGAGGCCTAGAGAAGGCAGAGCAAGAGGAAGAAAAATAGCAAAGGAACGGGGCTGTAGAGAGAGAGGGCGAGAGGAGCAGAGGGCACAGAGGGCGTTAGCCCCGGAGGTGCGGCCATGTCCCCGATGAGGCGGCGCTGTGCAGCTGCCGGCCTGGGCACGGCCCCTGCAGGCGGGACACGAGGGGAGGGATCGGGCAGGAGCCGGGGCAGGGCGGCGGGACACGAGGGGAGGGATCGGGCAGGAGCCCGGGCAGGGCGGCGGGACACGAGGGGAGGGATCGGGCAGGGTGGCGGCCAGGAGCGGCCTGGTCAGGCTCGGAGGCGGCAGGGCCGGACGCAGGGACAGGGCGCTGGGACGAAGCGGGCCGGGCCTGGACAGGGACTCAGGGCGGCGGCACAGACGCGAGGGCCAGCGAGGCAGGACTCCAAAAGCGAGTTCGAAAAGCCCTCCCAAGAGAGTCCAAAGGCAAGGGACAGAACAGCCCCCGGAGCTTCGGGTGCGGTTCCTTTTCATGCGCCCCACTCCTCCCCAGATCCGCCTGCGGACAGGAGAGCATGGCCCAGGCCGGTGTGCCAGCGCAGCCCGCGGGCAGAGACCTTCTGCCGTCTGGCGGGAGAGCGTCCCTGGGTACAGAGCCTTCGGGGTTCCCTTGCTGACTGCCTGTCCCCCGTGGGACATGAAATGGTGCCAGGCAAAGGCACCCCCAGAGACAAGGCTTTCCTCCTCCTTCTCCCGGCTGTCTCCGCGACGTGGCACACGTGCAACCCGTCCCCCGCAGACAGCCCGGGTTGAGACGAATAAATTGGCTCCTCACACATGTTAAGTAGCCAGCATAGCTCTGAGCTCTTGGTTATAGTTAGGTAAATAAAAGGTAGAGAAAAGTATTTTTGGTAAATAATTGCTCCATTTATTTCCCCAATTTCACTTTTAAAAACTTTTAATTTTTAAATTTTTATTTATTTATTTATTTTAAACTCCTTTTAGGACTTCTTTATTCAGTGCTGTGCCACACCTGTCAAGGTCCTCTATTCCTGTCTGTTTTTAGGTTTTGGACTAATTCAAGTAAGTTTCATAGCTATGTGTAGTTCGTGATTTTGAAACATGAGGCTGAGAGTTCTGTGAAAGCTGTCAGAATGAATAGTAATTGCTGATATTGATCTGTTCAGGAGCAGAAAGGAACAGGGAATCTGCTTGTTTCTCTTCTATCCTTCTGAACCAGGTTTTCCTTCAAATCTCAAAATTAGATTTTTTTTTAGGGAAAAGCTCCAGTCAGCATTTGCTCTTCTAAATCAATTTCAAAATATAAGTCCTGTGATAAATGGTCTCCTGTATATAGATTCAAAACCATTTTTTGATTCTGTCTTTTTCTGTCACACAGAAAACATGAGAAACCTCACATTCATTTTCTTCTACTCACACATGTAGTGGAAGACAATGCAAACATTCTTCAGCTGCACTAGATATTACCTAGATTAAATTTAAAAATAAAATACCCTTTCCCCTCTGTTTCCAGAGGTGATTATGATGACAAATGAATCATCTGAGCCCTGCATTCTTCAACTCATCATAGCATATATCTTCTGATGTAGCTGTCCATTCCATTCAAAGCATGCTTTTTGAAAGGACTCTAGGTATGTTGCAGATTTAGTTGTCTGAAAAATCCCTTAGCCTTTTTCTTAACTAGCCACATACGAATTAAAAGTGAGAAAGACTGCAAGTGTCCCAGAGAGGTGGCCATTAGGTGGAAGAACCTCAGTGCCCTGAACTGAAATCTGAGGAGGCTCAGAGAGAGCTCTTGGCAGAGTGTCATGGATTCCCTGTGACCTGGGGAAATCACTTACACTCCCTCTGCTTAAGGCTCCTTATTTGCAAAAGAAGAATTTCTCTTTGCTCTAAGGATCCTGTACCACTAATGACAGTGAGTGCTCAGCTTCTGAGCTGATAAAAGTCAGTCATATATATCCTGGTAGACTTTAGCCTGTCTTGTGCCTTTTAGGGTACAATGTGCAAAGAATGCAACTTTCCTCTACCACCCACTGTACTACATATAATTTACAGATCTAAGTAAGTATCCAGAGAATTATATTTTGTGATGAGACTGAAAATTATGAAGAACAGAGGTGGTAAAATGTAGTCTTTCAAGAGATAGAACAATCCAGATCAAAGCCCTTGATATTTGAAAACTATCCATGAGCTCAGAAGAGAAGCTAGTTGCAATCTCCTGCTGCCTCAACTGTGTCCTGGGCTGCCCTGGAGTCTGGTATTTCGTACGTATTCAACTGCTGTTTTTCTTTTGTTAGCACCTTCTGTAGCTGGCGTAGAATGAAAGAACATCTATTTAGAAAAGGTTGTTTCCCTTCTGAGGTTTTCATGACAAATGCAGAGATTACAGCAAATTTTCTTCTCTCACCAAGATGAAATTTTACTTTTAAATGGACTCTAATGTTAATAAAAACTTCATAAACACTGGCAGTGTAACAATAGTGATTTATTGCTCAGCCATCAAAATGAAGAACTTATGTCCAAAATAATTTTTCTAACGAGCTCTACCAGAAATCTCTTAAAAATGTTACACAAAACTGATGCTGTGAAGACTGGGCTAAAATAAAGGCTAGCCAGCTCAGCCTGAGGTGGAAGTATCACTGGTCAAATCACTGTTTCTCTGTCTTTAGTTTTATGGATTAAAGCCCATCAGGAATACAATTCTGTCTTAAATCTTGTGGTCTGTTTCATGAGTAATAGATTTTAAGTTTCCAATGGATCAGAATAATTAAACATATTCAAATTTAACTCAACATTTAATACCTAATTTTATTACTGAATTCAGATTTTCTTTTGAGTAGCATATGTGGAAATCTAAGAGAATGGAAATAGAAATCAAGAAAATCCATCTAAAGGTTCTGTGAAGTGACTCCATTTCTCCGTTCTGGTCAACAACCTATGAGAAGATGCCTTAAAAGAAAAAAAGGCATCTTTACACAAATACATATTGTAGTGAAACACTATGAGCTGTGAGGGGTTCAAGTACTTGTTTTTACTGACCACGTACAAAGTTAGTTACATATGTGCATTCCTGTGCTGGCAGCTTTTGTTAACTTTTAATAAAGGTGCAAATGATTTCTTCAGCAGTCCCTACTTGAAAAATATTTCATTTGATATCTATATGAAATGAGCCAGGAAACATGAGGCAGTTCTGTTCCCCACAATAACAGGGGTGACAGTAAAGAGAGTAATTTGCCACATGATCATGGGATCAGAAGAACATGCAATATGTGAATAAGCATGGATACTGAATATTAAAGTGTCCCTAAAGCTGCTCTTACTTTGCCCAGCTGATACGGAGATGTTGGTAGGCAGCTTGAGAAAGGCTGTGGTTTTGTTTTGTATTGTTTCTTGCCTGAGCAGAGGTTTAAAAAACCTGTGATACATTCTTTATATCACATACTAGACACTGAAGAAAAACTGCTGCTGAATGTCACCTGTAATATTTCAGTTGTATCTGGAGAAGAATGTGGTAGGTGCTAATTGTGCTGGAAACCTGGTGATCTATTTTCACTGTGAGTACTAGCTTATAATTTGTGCCCATACTGATTTTTTGAAACACGGTTCAATAAAAATTAAATTGTTGCCCTGTCACCTCTTTCAACACAATGCTCTGTCAGCTATTGAAGTTTGGCCTCACTTTGCAGATGTTAAAAAGCATTAGTCCAGGCAGAGCTATTTTGTTCAGTTGAAGAAATTATCCCTCCATTTACCTTGCCCTCAAATTCAGGTCTGTGAGTGCATTTCTGACAGAGATAGAAGAATTCTTGGCTTATGCTAACAAGTCTGAGTGAAAAGTTCTGTGTTTAAGAAATCAAGTCCAGAAATTAAGGTCTTGCAAGCAATTGTATAGTATCAAGTCAAGTCTGAGAATGAAGCCAAATTCTTAAATTGCAGAGATGATTTACAGTTTCTCCTGATATGTAGCTTTCCAAAGCCCATTCAATAAAAAACATTGCAATTTTACTTTATCTGTGGAGTAAGAGGGTCTTGAGAGATTTACATGTAGGTCTAACTGTAAGAAAAGCGTCAGAACTGAGAATGCTCCTGGCACAATGTAATATTCTGCTTTTTGGTCTCTGAAACTGTGCTGCTTATTTCCAATTGTATTAAAAAAATTGTTTCATGTGGAGGCATGTAGTGACCAAAAAATATGTGGTAGAATGAGACACAGGGATATACTGGTCCTTTTCTTACTTCTCCCTGGCTGCATGCTTGTAGTCACCACAAGGAAGAGGACACTGGTTTAAACCAGTGTTCACTTCTCTGCTACCTGCATATGTATCTATTGCAAGGATGAAAAAAGTGGCAATAGTAAATACAGTATAGTGTAAATATGCCAACTACTAATTAACACTGATAGGTGTTAACTTCCCTCTGTCTCCTTCTAACAGGGCACTGTGCATTTGCCAGCTTTGCTTTTTGTTTGTAAATGACTTGTCTAAACCAAAGCAATTAAAAAACTCCTCCTCACTTTTGTCAATATAAAAGATACGTGCTGTTATTCACTTTATCAGCCAGTCAAGCTATGCTGTTTCAGAGCCTGATCCAGAGTCCATGGAAAGACTCCTAGTGGGTTAAACATATTTAAGATCAATCTCTTAGCAATGGCAGCACTTTAATAAATCACAGTCTTGCAGCCTCTTTGATGAGCTGCATACCTTTGTACTTCTCTATGGCCTGCTAGTTTTAGGGTTTTCTTTGTTTTTTTAAGGATTTTATTCTACCCAAGCAACCCTGACTTATGTTCTGTACAGCCTCACTGAACCTAAATAGAGTTTTGCAGATTGTAAGTCAGAACTGACTCTTATTCTCTGATGTTGTCTTTTTCTGATCCAAAGTTCACTGTCATGCTAGCTTGTCTCTTCCCCTCATCTGCTTTCAAAATTTCATTTCTCTTTTATTTATGTGTTTCCAGAGCTCTGGCCCCATCACTCAGCTGCTAAATCTCTGTCTCTGTCTATTGGGCTGCCTTCTTTCTCTCAGCTGCCAGATCTTTGCTGGCTCCCAGCAATCTTCTTTCCATCCTCAAGTGCTATAATGTATTTGCTGCTATTTAGTGAGTTAACAAAGATGGGTAAACCCACACTCTTATTCTGTCTCCCAGCATACCTAGATGGAGAATGTAAATCAAGCCAAACCAGTGTTTTCGTCAAAGGAATCCTAATAGGCATGCCTTTCAAACTAGATAGGCCCATATCCTCTGACAGTATCTTGACAATATTCCATTGACTTTGACTATGACTGAAATTTAGACCTTAGTATAAATGAAGCTTGTGTTTCACATAAATCACTAGAGACTAGATGTGTGGCAAATTAAATATCTGATGTCAGATTGCTGCAAGTTCCCAAGTTAGCGCTGATTATTATAAAATCTTAAATTTGTGTTTGAAGTGAAATTAAAATTACCATTAGCTAATGGAAATAACTCTGTGCTATATCTTCAGTGACAGTCATGAGTTTAATAATCTAACAAACCACTGGATGTCTCTACTGTGCCATATCAGTCCAGTTAAAATATATATATATCAGACACAAAAGCCTACTTACAAAAGAAGGCAGTTTGAACATGTAAACATTTGAAATGATGGGACAGAGATTAGAGATCTCTCACTGGATATGCTATGAAATGCAGACATTATGCATATAGTACTGTAAAATTCAACTGATTTTTACAAATAAGGAATTTATTTTTCCTTTTTTAATTTAGGTGGTACCTGTTCTTCAGAGGTATAGAGGTGAATCAGAAATGATTTTTGATTGCTTTTGTTTCTTTAAATCTGATGAATTGCATTCAGATTTAAACTTCAGTCTTCCTTCTTCAAACATCCTTCTAATGTCTTATTCCTTTACTGTCCCTCTCCATGGACCAGAGATGATGGAGATAGTATTCTGAAAACTCTAAATGTTACTTAAGTAACAAAAGGCTACATGGGAACCAAAGCAATTTAAAATAGGAAGGATAAAATCATGAAGACAGGAATACCTAATGGTGTCAAATGTATTACATGGGCTATGTACTTATACATGTAAGGGAAAGGGGATGAACCCTTCGATAGATACCAGCTGGATTTAGTCACCATGGCTACACAAGATTTGTTCTGGCTGTCCCTTCAAGCTGTTTTTCCAGTGAGAAGGATTACAGGGCTGTGAGGTTTCTGTGGGGAGGCACCACATTGCTTCTGAGAGAGGCTGGCAGCAGCACGTCCAGACACCCGATGAGAAGGCTACAGGCATTTCATCATTCAGACACCTCACCAGGTCGAGGAAAGGCTGTGCTTGAAAGTGAGGCTGGTTCTGTTTGCTTGGCATCCTATGCCACTCCCTTGGGGACTGCTTTTATTCTGTATCAGCTTGTGTTAGTTTGCTAAAGGATTCCAAAAGCACTTAGTGAGTAGCATTGTGCAGAGTGGGTGTTCCGTTCACCAGATTAAATAGTGACTATATGACCCTAATTGTTCCTTCCAGTCTTGTTTTGATTTGAAGTTAAAAAAATGAAGCGTCAAAATTAACACCACCACCATGCAATTTTCAATTTATCAGAAAACTACCCATCTGTCAGAGTAGTTCAAGTCATTACCAGTGTGAATGTTTTTGCTTATTTGCAGTTCCTCACACAGTCACTTTTACTTCTGAAGATGAATCAGGATGTGAAAAATGTGTGCCTGGTTTGAGAACTGGGAGTTATGACAGTAAAATGCTTCTTTGCCATGCTGGTAATGATGACTCACTGGCATCTCTAGTATAGCTACTGGGTATTCATGCAGAAGAGATGCCATGTGTGATGCTAGAAGGCAGTGGTGGTAAATTATTGTGTTGAGCTACCAAAGCAGGAATTTACAGAGTGTTTTCAGATACTCATGAATTATTTGTACCAGGAAAAAGGTAATAAATAGGGGCTAGATACTCTTACCTCAGTCTTAATAATCATGACTGTAGTTGGTACTTTCATTTGGGTGGGGTTTTTTTGTTTGTTTGTATTTTTTATTTTTTAAATCCATAAAGACGTTGAAACACAAAAAGCAATTATCTGCAATGCCAGTGGATTCAGTTCTACTTCATCCCTAAACTTTGGTCAGAGTAGAGCAGTTGAGTTTTAAAAAGGCTGCTCTGGCCTCCTGTATCTGTAATAAATTCCTGCATAGCAAAGTTTAAATATGCAGCTTCAGGGAACAAAGGAAGCCACTAAAATGCAGATAAATCAACAGCTTTTGTTCAAAGGAACCTTTTCACCTCCTCAATGGCATGGAACTTGCAATGAAAAAACCAGTATTTTGAATTTTATCCTGCCTTTCATCCAAAGCACTTTGCAAAAGAAAAAAAGATTAAAAAAAAAGGAATAAATTAGTTCCCCTCATGATACAGTGTTTGCAAATGTTGATATTTCACTTTGAAGGGGGACTAGGTCAAGACAAAATGAGGAACAATGTTTTCTTGAAAGTCTGACATAGGCAACCTGTACTAAGAGCCAGGAATAGGACCTGCATTATCATGATAAAGGTAGTTTACTTGTTTTTGGAAATGAAATCATGCAGAGGGCACATCTCTAAAGAATCTAGTCTGAGTCTACTGGTCATGGCAGAGGATGCAAACTCACCAGTTGACTGCCAATGTTTCTGTGTTGATAGTAGAATAAAAGTAGCCATATGTTAACTTTGTTGGCAAACACACTCATGGCTTGAGCTAGGTCAGGTCTGTAACTGTGTGGCAATGCCTGATCTCACTGGGGATTTAGTTCTTAGACTGTGTCAATTTGAGACCCATAGAATGCTAATAAATGTGTCCCTCTTACCTTGCAGAACCCTTGCAAGGATAACTGGATGGATATAATGGATTTCAGGTGCTTGGCTGAATCTGCCAAAATAAACATTGAGTATGTTTTGCCAAATATCTTGCTTTGTCTAGATCCCAATGTACCTTGACTCATATTGGGATATCAGACGCAAAAATTTACTCATTTCTCCCACCTGTGGCCTTTCTCTGATATATATTTCTTAATCTTGAATTTATACATATTTTACCTTTTCAGAATAATCAGGTTTGCAATTTCCCTTGCAGAGAATATTTGCTACTTCAGTAAATTTTTAGACACACATTCTGAACATCTTCTTGACTTTGTATCCATTTTACTTTATATATTCTCTAAATATATTCCATTCATTACTTATGTTTTTCTAGCTTTAGAATATTTGATATCTCCTATTATGTCTCCCCACTATGCACTGAGGTGTCACTTAGCCATGCAGAATTAGCTCCTATAATTCTGCCTCATTATTCACTTGTGGAACCTTAGTTTTTGGGAGGCTCTAGTGGAAACTCCCAACCTGTTTGTCAACAACTGCGGACTGTATGCAATGTGCGACATGTGAATATATGAGATTGTACAAGGCAAGGACAAGCCCATTTCAGTTTCCTCATGTGACACCCAAATCTAGCCACTTTCTCCTTTTCACTGCTTTGTATCATAATGAGCTCTACGTTGCCACCTCCTACTTCTTCTCCATTCGCCACAACCAACCCACAGTATACCTGCCTGGAGAGTATATCTACCACCACCCTACGGAATGTCTCTTTGTTAGCTTTCATTAAACTCACTGAACTGTTCACAGTGAATGACTAAAGACACTTTCTTTCCCACCACTCTCTGGTTCCTGAGCTGTTGTCCATCCTGGACAGCTTTAAAGAGCTACTTCCAACCATCCATCCATTTTTTTTGTGTGCTTGTGTTGTCCTCAGGTTGTGATGATTCATTTTGTTGTTCTACCTATGGAAGTAACATCTCTAGATGCCTTAATCCATTAGGATTGGCCTGTCTGTCTAGGAGAACACAGGGCTCTCTCTCCAGCTGTGCTGAGATTTGCTTCTGCTGTCATCAGATCTCTGCTGTGAACCCACAGCATGACTAAGGTGAAAGTGTGAACTGCAGCCTGCACCTCTTCCCTCAATGCCAAGCATGCTCTCTACTGAAGTGTGGTAGTTCCCTGTGCCTCCTGCATTGCCAGGCTTTTGGCATAACCCCCAAGGGCTGGGCCACTCCCCTGAACAGGAAGGCAGGATGCTTCTGCTTAGATTTCTCAGAGACACTGATGATCATGAAAGTCTGATTGCAATTAAAGTGAACTAATGATATTGCCATTGGATATTGAAGAAGGATGTTGAAGGGAAGAGGGAGCAGAGCTGCCTTTGAGACAGGAGGCTTTAAGAAGACTATGAATTTTAAACTCTTTTAAAAGGCTTTTAATGGTTTGCTTCATGTCCTCATTAAGAGAACAGTGTTAGGGCTTCAAAAAGCCCTCTGCAATTCTTGTGCTGGGTGAGTAATGCATGTCACAACATATACCTATAGCAAAGCAAAGGAGTGTGTGCCGTATGGTTGGACCACAAATAAGAGAGCTAGAACATTTCTTCTTTCACCCTCTACTCTGAATCCTTGCAATAATTAGCTGAAGTAAAATGAATATTAGCTTATGCTTAACTGCCTTTCCAGCATGTTACTCTGCATTGACCCAGTAGTGCTAAACCAATTATTTTTTGAACTTTATGGCTTTAAATAATCCACTGCTTTAAAACTCTCTCTACCCCTCAGCTACTTAACCACAGGCCCGACTGCCCTAAATCCTTTTCTTATACTTTGTAGCTTTTTAAGCAAGCCCCCTCTTTAAGTAGACATAATCCCTTCTCTGTAGAAAACATGAAAGACCTTGAACAAATCAAGATTTCTCCATGGAGAATTCAGCTAATCCTCTGCTTAGCTCCTAACAAGGAAATCCATCTCGCCACCAAGCACCCCATTACTAGAACTAATGCCTGACTTGAATAACAAGCACATTATTGTGCTTTAATTGTAGCACCACTCTGTCACATGGAGAAGTTGGAGAGAAACGTGACTCGGCTCCTCCAGGAAAGACAGGTCACGCCTTTTTGTTGTTGTTCACCTTACTGTGATTTAAAAGCAGATTAAATTAACGATTAATATGAACTGCACATGCTTCAGATTAGATGAAACAGCTGTACTGTAGCTCTCTAGTACACTCTATTATAAGAGAAGTGCTGTTACACTGGATTACTATTCTCCTTTACGTTGTCTTTTGACTGTTGTGAAATTCATATGCCTGGGATTGAAGGGGTATAATCATGCCTTTGGGGAGAGGGAGGCATCAGGCATTTGGTCACAGAAAATTATGTTAGTGTTAAATCAGAGTGAAAGCAAACTAATCCACAGCATGGATGCATGGTCAGCGCTTTTTCCCAGAAAGGCTCTCAGCAGTATCAACTGGCTCCTGCTGCAACAGTAGAAAGGAGACAAAATATTTTGTGGGAAAATAACTGTATGTACCAATAAGAAATAGAAGGTGCCACTCCTGCTCTGGAGTAGCGGGGCTAGCACTGATGTAGCTGCTCACTGGGTACCATCACAAAATGGAAACAAGAAGAGGATACCTGGTACAGATCCTGGCATGATCTTGGGTCTGACCTGATGGGCTACTAGCGTGGGGATAGTCATTGGAATTACTCCTTAGGTCCTTCTGGTCCAACAGCCACAGCTAAATCAGAAATGAGCAATAATGTATGGAGCAGACTGTGTGCACCTCACCACGTGCATTTCATGAGCTTGGGGGGCACATGGCTTCCTCCTCAGCTTGCCCTGGTTTGGGGAGAGGTGTACACTGCATTCCATCAACACCTATAGAGGGAGATACACAGCCAGGAACCAGTGTGTGAGGCATGAGCCCTGGACAGGAAGTGCACCTCCTGACTGATGCACTCATGTAAAGTCACACTACCTCTGATTTAATCTCTTAATCAACTCCATGCCATGGAATTAGTGTGCTGCTTCTGCCAGTGGGAAGCTTCTCTAGATGCCCTGAAGCAGTATGGGACTATAGATGAGTCCCCATTTTTTCCTGGATTAGGAAGAACAAACTCATTTGGAAGATGTCTGGGGGAACTCCTGAATTAAATAAGGAAATATCTTTGATGCTGTTTTTTTCAGAGCTGAGAGAATTAACTGTGAGAATGGCAACTTTTATCAGGCACTTATTTCTATGCCTGATAAAAGCATGTGTGGATTGCTACACAAGAGTGATTGCAACAAGAGAAGAGGAAATGCTGTCTATTCAAATGTGATGAGAAATTAGGATGAAATACCTTTTTCATTCAGGCACTGTTTGTCATCTGGTGTGGAGAGAGCATAGGCTGCATGTTTGTTCTCTTGGTTTATAATATGCTTTTAAAACTAGGATTTTTTCCTTTCTATACAACAATCTTATCTGTGGTTACTGCTGTACTTATGTCTTTAGATATAGAAGCATAACACTGGGAGATGGGTGGGGTGGGGGAGCAGCAGCATTATGTGGATTTAATGTGACATTAGGCAAATACTGAGCAAGATTTTAATTACAGCAGTTATGGCAAATTTTCCTGCTGTTGGAGATGTCAAAAATCCTCCTATATTTAGTAACCTGAATACAACAACCTTATTGCCTGCTCTTCCCATCTCAGGCTGCATGTAAAGTGCAGAGTAGAAGAGTTAAAGAGTTGTAGTTTAAGGGGAGTTCCACTAGATGATGGTATAAATCTTCATAATGAGAAAGATCAAAGTGGTCAGTTTAAACAGGAGTTCAGGAAAAGCAAAATCCCACACAACCAGAGGTAGCAACACCCCCGAGTCTTTCCCCTCCTGCATTATAGTGAGGCTGCAACAATTGCATCTGTCATGAACACCATCAATGTCCAGCAGCATCCCAGTGGGATGTGGCACCATGCAGGCAAACATAATGGAGGGGTAGATTTACTTGATTTAAAATCAAGTAATAATTTGCTTAATTTATTTTGCAAATTAGACTAGGCTAACATCAATTCATTTTTAAATGATTACTATAAATGAGAGTAATTGTGTAATTATCAGCAAAGTAATTACAGAGCAGAAGGGCCATTTACATGAATCTGAAATAAAAAATCAAAGCTGGATCTTAAATTCCCTCAGCTGACAGATGTCAGGATACTATTGGGGCACAAGTCTTAGTCTGTTTGCCTCAGGAGGAGAAAAGACACAGCTCTTTGTACATCTAGGAAGCATTTTCTGTACTTCACTTGGATTGGCAATGGAGGCCTCAATGGGGAGTTCCATGAAGATCTTGTCAGGCAGGAGGAATCAATTAGGCATATGGGAAGGAACGTATCATCAAGAAAATCTGCTGGGCAGAACAATCTTTGAAATATATTAGCAATGGAGAAATGCTTGCCTTAGTCTCTTGGGAGGGTACTAAAAAATATGCCACTTCTGGATGCCAGAATACTATCTGGATTCTCCACTTTTATCTGGGGGCCAGTGCAGCTCTCCTAGAGTATGACTGCTCCTTGCAGCTTGAGGAATGAAAAATCCCAATTCCGTTTTCATTTCCATTTCTCATCACACTGCTTCTGGCTGAGATGGAGTTCATTTTCTTCAGAGCAGCCCAGAAGGTGCTGCTTTTCTGATTTGTGCTGAAAACAAGCCCGATAACACAATCCTGAGAGCTTCAGCTGCTGGTGAACGGCGCTTGTGCAGTGCCGAGGCTTTCTCTGTTTCTCGTCCGCCCTGTGCCTCCCAAATGAGCAGGGTCCGGGTGGGCAAGTGCCTGAGAGGGGACACAGAGGGCACAGCTGAGCCCAGGGATGAGGAGATGGCCCATGGTGCCCAGCACAGTGGCAGGAGGGCGGCAGGAGGCTCACGGTGCCTGTGCTCCCAAGCCAGGGCCAGCTGTGCTGAGGCCCGGCTTCCTGGGGAGCCCGCTGGGACGTGCATTGCCCAGGGGAATGCCCCGCTCTGCTTTGCCTGCGTGTGCAGCTTCTGCTTCACAGCCTAAACTGTCTGTGCCCTTATTCATGAGTCTTCTCCCTTTCCCTGCATCTCATTCCCACCTGGCAGAAGAGGGCAGTGAGGGAGTGGCTGGGGTGAATTTGGCTGATGGCTGGAGCCAACCCACATTGTTCATGTAGTGGGTTTATTACCCTATAGTTAACTAACTACTAGTTACACAATTCCTTTAATTAACAGTGTGAATGTAACCCACAACCAAAACCACAGCGTGGACAAAGAGTAAGTTAGTGACAAAAGAGGGAACAGAACTCAAGAATACTGATCCTGGTATAACCAGTGTGAAGATGATACTTTGTGTTCCTGTAATAGTTCTGCCCTTTAAATCAGTGTATTTCAGGAAGAAGTAAGAAATCCAGAATCTTGAATTCTTGAACTCTCTGCCATGCAAATATCTACTTATATATAAGCTCTTACCAGTTCAAAGATACAACAAAGAATTACATGCTCATCAGATTGTTTCTGAAAACATGACATTATAATGGATAGTTTAACGATCTTAAGGCAAAATATTGAAAATCAAAGCTGATTTTATGTAGACAACTTTTGCACACACTTTTTTTCAGAGGAGCTGGAAAAAAAAAAGACCATAGCTAGGAGAGGTTTGACTCTGTGCCACATACCATCTGCTTAGCCTTTCATTGCAGCTCTGGGTACTTTTGAAAATGGTGACCTTGATGATTCTTTTTACTTGCACAGCTTTATAAAACTGTCTTGTTACATCCTGCTGGGCTGTAACTTCTAAGAATTGAGAGCCAGACAGAATCAGCTGTTATTGTACGTGGAGGTGCTTGTTGTACAGGGCTGATTGGTTATAAATTGGACATTGAGTGCACAGGCCTCCATAAGGCATCTAGGTAATTATGGAGCAATTTGCATCCTTTCACAGATCTGCTCAGGAAAGCTGTGAATCTCTAAGCCCAGCTCAATATGCAAAGGTATGTGTGCAAAAGCTGAACAAGTGCATAAGCAAAATGAAGGGCTATCTTTGGGCTCCTCCTCTCTGGAAGCAGTGATTCAAAGCCTCCAAGATGTCATGGCAGTCCGATTCTTTGTGCATATGAAAATGATCAGCTGAAGTAGAGGACTGTGGTTTCTGTGTGGAACTGGGTTGAATCATAGTAGTTGCTGTACTGATGCTGTGTTGGTTGTTGGCTACCCAGCAGGAGCAACTTGGTTGCTTAAGGATACCATGGGAAGAAGTCACAACTTGGACCTTTCCCCTCTTCCTTCTTTTCCTGACCCTTCAATGTAGCCAAAATTCATCTTTGAGAGGGTCACCGTGAGCCTGGAGTCCCAGACAAATGCTCTGGCTGCTTGCCTTGGAAATCATCTGTCTCACAGCTGCTTTGTCCTCATTAGTGCAAAACTGGATTTCTTTCACACACTGACCTGCTGATAGCTCCTTACTGTCCTTTATTGAACCTAGCAGAAGTGCACTCTATTTTTGTGCTTTATATAATTAAGCCCCAAACCAGCAAGGGAAGTGGCAGCTGCCCCATGTTTAGAGTCAGAACTGTGTGCTGCCAGACCCTGCCAGACTGAGCAGCAGCACATGTGATGTGAGGGCACGTGCCAGTGCTTCAGTCAGTGTCAGAGCATGTGGGATGATGCTGGCTGTAGGCATATAGACAATGGTGTATCTGCTGTAAAGCCTGCATGCCCAGTAAAAACCCATCAGAAAACTGTGGCCAAATGTGAAGCAGTGGCATGAGTTCTTACTGGTTGGCTACCTTATAACATGTGGCTGCAGTATTTCTAATGTGGTGCTAGCCAGACCTTCTCTATTGTCAAACCATGACCTGTGCAGAGGGAGTATTGTTAGCTTGACCTCAATAACAAAAGCAAAACTAAAAGCTTTTTACACATCTTTTGCCAGCTAATGGGTCTTTATTTTCCCACCGCCCCCAACAATTATCCTTCTAATATTTCCACAGAGTGGTTTTGTGGTTTTCTTTTCCCCATTTACTGTAGGATTACAAAATTAGTGCCAGGAGTTCACTGTGTATGCAGCTTTAATTGTTAGTAGTTCATAGATTTTTACAAACACAGGCAGCAGTCTAAAGTAAAGAGAGAGGAAATTTCATTACTTGACATCTGAAGTATCCCCTGACTTCAAAGAAGTTTCAGCTGGCCAAGCAGCCTCATTTCAATAACTCAGAAGAAAGGTGTTAGGAAACCTGAGAGTGGAGGAGTTCCCACCAGGGATAGAGCAATAGAGAGCATGAAAGAAAAGAAATCCATCCTGGTGGAACTGGAGTTGAAGTGTCAAGGAGCTGGAGTCCTAAAGGGGCCAGTGAGGACTTCAGATTGAAATATAATAATATAATAAAAATATAAGGATGTTTTTGGCCTTGGCTAACTCTGAAATAATAAAACAAGAGTCAGGCTTGGGAGATAAGAAAATAACCTTGGAAGCTGTTGAGAATGTTGCTGATGTATTTTTTCCCTATGTATGCATTTATTTATTTATTTTGAGGGTGGAAGTAGAGTCATTCATCAATTGCAAGTCATCCAAGAGAAGGAGGTTTCATTGTGTCTGATTCATGAGAAGACAGCAACTGCCTTCTGGGCAGAAACAAAGTATGTCTGAATGTCTGGCCCCGGGGAATCTGCCAACTTGGCACCAGCCATGCATCACCTATGTTTTGGCAGAAATGTTAGTGGCAGCATGACTTATCCTTGTCCTCCTGGGGATGACTGCCTTCCAGAGCACACATACTGGCAAGGCAAAGAGTGATGCAGAAGAGTGGCAAATGAAAGCTGTCCTCCCTGTCAGAATGCAACAGAAGCATGTTTCTGCGTAGCAGAGAGAGGTGTAGCTGAACCCTCTTTCAAACTCTCTTGCTCAATTAAAATATTTAATGCATTGCAGCTGTGTACTATGTAGTCGGTCAGTGTTACTGCTTTCTCTATTCTGCCAGAGATGTTATTCCAGTTTCTCTATGGACCGTTCTAAAAAACGATTCTATTTTCTGTTTATGCTACACAACAGATTCACTGTAAAGCATTGAAAATTTTCCCCTGGGAGGGACTCCACAGAAAACTTTACCATGGGACCCTCCCATAAAAAAAACCCAAGCGTCTGAAACGTGTGGTTACAGAAGGCTCTGGTGGTGGCTCTGATACTGGTAGTCATGATAAGGGAGAAAAAGCTGGTGAAACCACCCTCCAGGTATGTGAAAAACTGAAGACTGTCAAGAAAATTGGAAGTAAACAGGGACATCCACAGCTTCACTATTTTATGGTGCAGCAGAAATGCCAGTAACATGTGAGTGCCTGAGAGCAGTAGATTACCTCACTGTTGCAATTTACTCTCAGGTTTGGGGTTCCTTGCATGTGTCTTTCCCTGGTGCTAGTGCAATTAACCCCTGTATACCAGCTGATTAGAGCTACAGCTTTCCATCTACCTCGTCAGTAACTGGAGGTCATCTAGGAATTAGGGGGTCTAGATTTATAGAGATCTTGGGCAAAACAGGACATTGTTACAGTAGGGAGTTAAGACATCCGACCTCAAGAGGGATTCAGGCCTTTCAAATGACATGTACCCTTTAGATCTGCATGAATTTCTCTCTAGTAAAAACTAGGTGATTTGTCTGCATATTTTGTGTAGCTACAGAGTTCTTTATTCCTTTGCATAAATGTACATTTCTTTTTTTTTCTGCTTTTAAGCTGCAAGTATTGTAGGAGATTCAAAATTTCTGGGTAGATGTACTTGCTATAAATGCGTATTGTAGAGTGGGAATAATAAGGACTAAATTTTTATAGACTTCTCTCATTAAAAGTCACCTTCAGAAAACACTGCTGCACCTTACTTATAATCAAATGACACCTCATAACCACCTAACCATTTTTAATATCCCCTAGAATCTATTGTATTATACCAAGGCTCAGACACTGTCTAGGTAGTCAAGGAAAGGAGTATACCATCATATTTAAAAGCAGTTATTGGGACAGCTTTTACAGGCAGTGGGCTAAGACAATTCAGAAACAATTGCTTATGTGATAGTTTGAGGATTTGTCCCTGTCAAACAGTTAATATTGCTTTAATACATGAAGTAGGCTGTATAAGACAGCAATAATGAAAAATGTCAGGAAAGACAATATCAATTGTTATTCAACATCCACATCAAAGATTACTTTTTTGTCAGTAGCTTTCAGAAAATGTATTTTCCATCAGATCTGATTGCATTCCTCTTTGAAGTGCTCCATCCTCCTGGTAGATTTAATGTGACATCTAGGCACTTTTTAGTCCCTGGGCCTCTGAGGCGATTCAAAGAGGCACAACAAGCCATCACAGGTTTATCCTCAAAGGCCGACACTGTCTGTCTGATTTATTGTAACTTTAAGAATCATCTCCAGCAAAGCATGAGCCTTTCTACCCATCCGCAGCCTCAGACTTTTATCAATTCATTTGTATGCAGCCCGTACGTTCTGGAACTGAGAGCCCTATAGCCACTCATGGAAAATGCATTACCTGCTACTAATCCTTTTTATCTTTAAAGTCTGTATTTTTTATGTATAAGTCATTTTGGGTTATCATAAAATATACATAATTCTAGCCCCAAAAAAGACAAAATGAAAAGAGAATATATAATAAGTTATGAGCTTGCCGTGTCCTTATCACCAAGGATTCTAAATAAACAGCTCTCCCTATGTAAATACTGCAGGATATAAAACTGTGATTACTTTCAATAGGGAATAGGAATGCTTCCATTTTTGTTCCTTGTTTCAAAGCGAAACAGTGAGATGAATAATTTTAAACATGTTTGGGAGCACTTTTATTTTCTGCTTCATTGCTTTGGGGGCCTGACACTTGTTGTAGGGGTTGCCTGTCAAACTTCTGTCATATACCACAGACATCCAGAAGTGCCTTATGGTTTCAACGTTTTGGTTCAAATTCACAGTCAACCATGAGTTAATGACAGCTGTTTTACTTTTTCCTTTTCCTTTCCTTTTTTAGGGGGGTCAAGGGGGTGATGATAATGCAGAATGTATTTAAAGCACCTGCAGTATCTCATGGCATACTATGAAAAGACGTGAATTGGCTGGAAGGATGGTGGATGTCTGGGAGCAGGGCTTATCTCTACACGTTTTGAGTAAGTTCACTGCAAATTCAGTGCACTATTTTCTTGAAATATGGTACTCTGTGAATAGTCCTGCCAATAACTTCACTAGATAGAGGAACCATGCAAAATTTTATCATTCTGGATGCAATATTAATCACAGATGTAACTTTTTAGAAATTAAACCTTAGTGTCTTCTATCCATGTCAGTCCTGCATCTCAAGCACATGGAATATCATAGGTGAAGATTGTGAAAATAAGAGGTAGGCACATCAAGCAGTATTTTGACATTTCTGCATATGTATATATTTATGCACACACACAGACAGATAGATGGATATACACACACACGGAAGTCTTTGGGTGTAGGCAAGCATGCATGTATACTGCTCCTGGAACAAGTTTTACAGCCAATGGGCTAAGACAGCTTAGCTGACCATAGTGAAAGTTTTGTGTGTTCTTGCATCTGATGTGGCACCAAAACACAGGGGTGTTTAAGTGGTCAGCTCAAACTGAAGACACTGAGATCCAGTGACCTAGCAGGAACTAGAAATCGGTATATTTTTGCACGTGTTGTCCCATATGTCTCTGGAGTTTACTCTTTCAGTGGGTCTGGTCTCTTGTTCAAACTCATTCTGTCCCTCTGAGGAAAAATTAATGTTTAACACTACACACATACTAAGAGACGTTCCATTAACTAATTAAATTAGCTGAGTTATACCAAGATAAAATATAAGGGAGAATACAGCTAGAGCTATTTGTTAGATGCTGTGCAAGAAAATAACACATAGGGAATGTAAATTCAGATCTGTTTTTCAGACTTGGATATAATACTAGTAGACACTTTCAATGAGTATTTTCCCAATCTGGTGCACAACATACTTAATTATTAAAGCAGTGTATAAGGACAGTTGTACAACACTGATAAAACATTGCTGCAAGCAAAGGGACTGTGTATATAACCAGAAAGGACTTTTGGTGACAGAGTGCATGTTTTCCTTATGAAGTTATGTAAGACTCCAGTCATATATTGAAAAGTAAATAATACTATCTAAGGCACTTGTGTGTTGGTCCCACTGACTTGATGGGGCTATTCACAGCCTACATGAGGAAGTTTGTCCCTATGCATTTTTAGGATTGAATTCTCCTCCTTGAAAGTTCTTGGAGCTGTGGGACTGAATTCAGCACAAAAAAAAAAAAAAAAAAAAAAAAAAAGCCATTCAGTAACTTGTTGATTTACCGGCAAGTTCATGATGGGAAATGTTGGATCAAGTTCTGCTTTTCTTTCTCAAGGAGTGTCTGCAGAACATAATTCCTGATTAGGCAGTTACTCTTTGCCAGCTGTTCCCTCCATCAGGACCTGATTTCTAAATTTTTATCACAATATGGTATCTGGTGAGAACGGATATATACTCGAGGGCTCCTTTTTTGTCTTCAACTCTACACAGGAGAAATATATACTAGGAAAAAGATATTACTGGTTTTTTTTCCTAGAATATATGTTTCTTTTTAAAGGTGATAAATACTACATACTGGCACAGTCCATTTATTTCTCAAGTCTGGTATGTCCTCTGCGTGTGTTTGTGCTCCTTAAAATGTTAATCACTAATTTTTTCTTGCCCAGACTGAGAAGTGCAACTCTAGTGCAAATTAACCATTCCCTCTTTTTACCAAAATGATGAATTATAAATAGTTATTCAGCTAAAGTAAGCACATTTATGACTAAAAGCTTAGCTTCCAGAATGTATTACCAGTCTTTTAATGGGATTGTTTGCTGGCCTATTGTTTCTTATCTGTAGTACTTTTTTAATTACATGCTTATCTCTGAGTTGTGTCCAGACCCTAAAGGCACACAGTGTCACCAAGCAAAGAAAACTACTTTGCTCTGCAGAGTTTTACCATGGGGAAACACAAATTGTGGCAATTTACTGTAGCGGCATTTCTAGGGCACACAGAAGCATGAGGTACTCCTATTACTCACTAGCCCCAAGTGTTTTCTTTTCCATAGAAAGAAAATCAAACTTCAGTTCTGCCTACCGCTAAAATGGAAAGACTGTTACCTTCGCTGAAAACGAGATCACACCATAAGATGTCAAATATGTGTTCAGCTAGGAAGTGCATTCCTAATAGAAAGATGTTTCCTTTTTAAAAACCTAATAGAAAGATGTATCTTTTTTTAAACACCTTCCAGATGTAGAAGCACCAGCGTGTTTATGCTCATGACATTAAAGAACTTTACAGAAGCACACTAGGTGGGAGCAGCAGATTGATAACTGCAAATTCATTGGATCATAGAATCATGATTATGGTTGGAAGGGACCTTAAAGATCATCAAGCTCCACAGTCAGGGACATCTTCCACTAGACCAGGCTGCTCAGAATCCCATTCAGCCTGGTCTTGAACACCTCCAGGGATGGGGAACCCATGACCTCCTTGGGAATTAGCACAGCCAAAGTCAAACACGGCTCCCTGCGCAAGTTAATTGTGGGCAAAATAACTTGTCATGACAAGTTTCTTCCACTGTCTGCTTAATGAACCTTGACATTCCCTTAGAGGAATCTTGAACAAGGATGAGAGAATAGTACAGGTTTTATATAAGTTTTTGGCTTGGATTTCAATTCTTGACATCTGTGCTTTCACTTTTCTCTATTCACAGTATTGCAAACAGATCTAAATTATTGCTAGTAATAAGTTAATTTCATAAAGGTACAATTTGTTTAAGAAGTGCTATCACAAATCTTCTAATAGGACATACATGATTTATATCATGCTAGGCACTGGCTATCAGTTTGTCTGAAAGAGGATACATAGCGATACCTCTGCTTTTTACCAGACATAGTAATAATCCTAAAACTGGGAATTAGAATGGAGTTGTGGAACTCTAAAATCAGGGCTCTGCTCAGAGGAGGATGGCTAGATCCATTAGCAAATAATCTGGTAAATTCAGGTAGCCTGGAATGGCCATGCAACCTAATGACTACCTAGACAATGCTGATCTGGCATGTGGGGCACAGCAGGGCAAAAATATGGGAACATCCAAATCCCCTGGCATGTTTGGTGTGACATTTTTGTGCTAACTACTGAAAAACAAGATAGAGGAAGTCAGCTATCAGAGCTAGCAGAGTGCGGTGGTTTAACCCCATCTGAACAACAGGTGCACACCAAAATGGCTCTATCTGCTCCTTCCTCCACTGGGCAGGGGAGAGAAAACCCAACAAAAGGCTCATGGATCGGGGTAAGAATAGGGAGAGATCACTCAGCAATTACTGTCATGGGCAAAACAAATGTGGGGAAAAAGTGAATTTATTATCAATCAAGTGAGAGTAGGGTAATGAGAAATAAAACACCTTTTCCCCATGCCTCCCTTTTTCTTGGGCTCAGCTTCACTCCTGAATCCTTCACCTCCTTCCTTCTAGCAGCACAGGGGTACAGAGAGCAGTGGTTATGGTCAGTTTATCATGCACTGTCTCTGCTGCTCCCTCACCTGCTCCTGTGTGGCATTCTCCAGGAGTTGCAAGTGGATCTGCGCACCCCATGGACCTCCACAGACTGCTCCATAGCTGCAGGGGAATCTCAGCTCCAGCACCTAGAGTACCTCCAGCTTCTCCTTCTGCACTGATCTGAGTGTCTACACAGTTGTTCCTTTAACATATTCTCACTCTTTTGACTATTGCTGCACAGCAAGTTTTACCCCCCTCCCTCAAATATGTTCTTCCAGAGGTACTACCTCTGTCACTGATGGGCTTGGCCTCAGCCTTGGCCAGCTGCAGGTCCATCCTGGAGACAGCTGGCTTTGGCTCTGACCAAAGTGCGAGAAGCTTCTGGCAGCTTCTCACAGAAGAACCCTGTAGCCCCTCCCACTACTAAAATCTTGCCAGGCAAACCCAGAAAAAAAGGTGGTGTTCCCAAAAGTCCACAGTCATCATCTACTGTGGCTTTTTTTTATGATATGGACATTACATATCCCTTCTCCTCCACTCCTAACTGGAATGAGCTCAGAAAATATAATTCTTTATAACAACAAACAAACAAAAAATCAGTTATTCCCTGTCTTGGAATCCTGTAGGAGATTCAAGTGTTTTTCAACTTTTTTCTATTTTATTTTTGTTGTTTTGTCTAAAAGTCTGAAAATGCTGAGATAAAATCAAAACAATGAAAAAAAGTACCACAACGTTTGTCGATTTCTGTACATATTCTTCTAGCCACCTGTGTTATTTAGTTTTTGTGATAAGTATTTCTGTAACCTCTGTCAAAGAAGTGAGTCAAAAGAAAAGTATGCCAGCAGGCCTCACGATTATGAATTATGAAAGCATGATGTTTTAATGGGATTTTATGACACTTTCAGATTCTAACATATACCATTTTTGTGACCTGAACTGGTTTTTAGGAATCTACATTCAGTTATCAGTTCTGTCTGCTAAGTTGCCATTAAGCAGACACCACAATGTTCTCCAGAATCTGATTATTTCCTGCATGTTCTCCATGTTCTCCCTACTCTGTCTTTGCCATTTACACTTCTGTTTAATGGATTTTTTTTTTTTTTTAAGGAGAGAGCAATTTTGAGGTAGAGGAAAAAACCTTCCCCCCTTGGAGACACTTAGAATCTGACAGCTTAGGTAAACAAAGTATATTTTTTCCTTCCAAATGAAAACTGTTTGTGAATTTCTTTTCCCCAAGATGAAGTGTGAATTTCTTCCTTGAGCATCTTGGTTTTATGAACTAGGGTTGAATATTTTTAATTTCTTCTTTCACTTTTAGCATCAACTGATTATTTTTTAGCAAACATGCTGATATTTTTTAAATATTTTTTTTTCTGACAAGTGAAGCTTTAATAAACTGCTATTTTTCAAAATATCCCAAGTCCCATTTATCATAGCATGATCTAATAAAGACAAATATACAACTCATAATGAAAAGCTAAGTAATGTTTAAACTCTGTTTTATGCAGGGAAGTACATTAAGGCATATCTGAGACAGTTTAATGGATTTAGCTTTAACAATCAGACCTGGACTTAGCATAAATCAAATACCACTGCATTTCAGCAGAATGTACACCCACTCATTCATTAATACTGTTCAGTGCAGATTATAAATATTAGTGAAGACACCTTCAGCATTTGAAGAATCTTTCCTCAGACACAGCAATAATTGAACAATAATGATGACAGTCTTATTTTTATGAATCGCTATAACTTATAGATTTGCGCCTGGGACTTGAAAGAGCTCTCAGCCAGTATGCAACAAGGTATGGTTATAAGCTATTAAAAAGCTCAGGAAAGAGGGAGAGCAGACAGGAAGAGAGAAAAGGAGAATAAAAGTACTGGAAAGATGGTGGAAGCAACTTCTGGTATCAGAAAATTGCAAACATAATCAAGATGTAATAAGAGGTCCCCTAATTTACCGACAAGGTGATAAAAGATAAACTAACTACCCTACCTCACATATGTGACTCTGCATACACATGTTGTTGACAAAAATTTATGATTTATCTTTATTTTGCTTTCTAAAACAAAAAAGAGGCAACATACGTAAATATTTTATGAATTGCACACACGTAATTGTGTAAGTGCAGGAGGAATGGGGACTTTTCTGCTGACTGTGATATACAGCTGCAAAATAACTTAAGCAGTGTAAGGTTTTCGAAATATGATTACTGTGAAAAAGAGTGGAACTCTCCTGTCTTCTTTTTGTAAAAGGTATTATGTTAGAGACTTTTTCCTATCTTGGGTCTCAAAATTGGTAGTAAATTGAATACTCTGTACAGATATGAATATTACACTGGCATATATCTCTGTTTTGAAGTAGGAGGTGTTTATGTATGTGTGTGCATTATTATTAGCTTTTCTTCTCTCTTCTTTTTAGAAGACAGATAAGATCTCATTTCACACACATGAAAGACAACTGGAATTATTTAACCATTGTGCTGGTCTCAGCCAAAGTAGAGTTAATTTCTTCTCAGCAGCTGCTGAAATGCTGTGTTTTGATTTCAGAATGAGGATGATGCTGATAACACACTGATGTTTTGGGTTTACTAAGACATGTTTATCCTGAGTCAAGGACTTATTTTTCCTTGCCTCATGCCCTGTCACTGAGGATATCCACAAAAGAAACTGGGAGGGAGCACAGCTGGGACAGGTGGTCCAAAGTCCCCAAAGGGATATTCCACACCATAGGATGTCAGGCCCAGTGTGTAAACTGGGGAAGTTACCTGGACAGGTAGGCTGATCTGGGTTTGGGAAGTAGGGTCTGGCATTAGTCACTAGGCGGTGAACAATTGCATTGTACTTCACTTTCTTGTTTCTTTTTTATTATAATCATTATCATAATTTACTATTAAAATTGTATTTTACTTTATTTTCAGTTAATAAACTGTTCCTGTCTCAATATTCAACTTAAACTTTGATTCTTCTCCCCATTCCACTGGAGAAGACAAGAGGCCTGAACAAGTGTCTGTGTGGTGCTTAATCTCTAGCTGGACTTAAACCACGACAGCCATTTATTTTATTATGCTAAGTTTGCATTGCATTATACTTATTGAGCCTCAAATAGCTTGGATGCCACCAAATATTAAATTCACATGGAAATTGTGGTATTTTTCTGTAACAGTTTAGAATAACAGCAGATTTACATATTTCATGCTAGGAATTCTTTATGCTGGCATTTAACAGTTGCTGTAACAATTGTTAAATTGTTAACAGCAATTACAAAAAAAATGTAGCAATTACTTTCTTTTTCAATACACTTCCTTTTAAAATGATTTGAAATCCTAAAGCCTAATATACTGAAATGAGTCTCCTCAAGGCCAGATTCTGAATAAGGCTCAGCTGTGCAAAAGTAATTTTGATATTCAGAAGTTCACCATAAAGCTCCACAGTGATTGAAGTCTAGAGAATTTCATTAATAGGGATAATAAATTATGGCTTCCTTTTAGATTCACGTGTCCTGCTGGGAACCCTGAAGTATATATATATGCTTGTAACATAATCCAATGAAACTCAGATGCTTAGGAGTCTTTAGTATGAGTAAAAATGACAAAAGTATTATTTTTATATGTTTCTTAATTGTTTTATAGTCTATATTCATAAAACCCTGTGTTGGCAAGTACAATTATGAAAAGAACTTGAATATGAAGTACATCCATATTGATTAGCTTAGTTCAGATTACAACACAGTGGTCATATATTACTATACAAAATATTTGTACTGTAAATATGCTGAAAAAGAATTATTGCCAAGATACTGCAGCTGTGGACACCTTGGCAGTGGTTTTCAGGTTATGCCTCACTGAGATAACAGACAGAACTAACCTTTGATGAGATTTCCCTTTCATGAAAGAAAAAAAAATCTTGTGAAGTTCTTTTAATGGGGCACCTGGGAAGCACCCTTTTGGGTCAGGAGATTTGAAGCAAGTCAACAGTGTAGCATAATCCAGAGGTTTGCTATATGGGAAGATGCAAACAACCAAGTAGGTTAATCTTTTCCCTTTCAGCAGCTCTAGGACTTTTTCTGGCTAAATCACGAGGCAGCAGTCCAGAATAGGAAGAGAGGAACTTTAGTCGGTATCAGGTGCTGCTCTATCCTCTCTGTCACCAGGGGATGTCCATGGTGAGCGGCTGAGGCACAGCAGCTCACTCTTGCCCTGCAGTAACTGCTCATGGAGAGACAGCCCCACCTGCACACGTTCAAGGGAACACCTCAAATCCCAGTTAAACCATCCATATTCTACATACGGTCCTAACAGATGTGGTTGTGTAATTGTATATCATTACCTGCATGAGCTGAATATCATAGGATAAAAATGGCAATTTAATGTCAAATTTATTTGCAAAATGAACATGGTTGGATATGGAAGCCATGTTACAAAGCATGTTTGCAGAATCAAAGCAAAGTCTGAGAGTTTTGTGGGCATAGAAGCAGAACAGCAGTACTTTGGGTAAGCTCTGTGTCTGGGATGCCTTCCCTCATGCTGGAAACTGGAATAAACAAAATAATTAACTATGGTGCCTTCTCCGCATTTCCTATGAACTCATCCAGGACACAGATAGAAAGATGCAGTGCAATAAACTTTCCATTTTCTGTGTCCAGTGTCAAGAACATAATTTACCTTATTGGTGACTTTTTTAGAATTAATTCATACTAAGTGTTAAGAAAAAGGTGCTCAGTTAGACAGTCTGTGAGAAATGTTTATGACTGTGAACAACATACAGGTGATCAGAGTTCCACTACATAAATATGGGTTTTAAAAGGGATTCAAAATAATATATTGGAGCCATAATGATCATCTTTGTTTTGTTCTGAGTGATTTCTATAGTTATTAGGAACTTCTGCTAAAAAGAAACGGTACATATGTACATTTGTGGGTTGGCTCCAGCCATCAGCCAAATTCACCCCAGCCACTCCCTCACTGCCCTCTTCTGCCAGGTGGGAATGAGATGCAGGGAAAGGGAGAAGACTCATGAATGAGGGCACAGACAGTTTAGGCTGTGAAGCAGAAGCTGCACACGCAGGCAAAGCAGAGCGGGGCATTCCCCTGGGCAATGCACGTCCCAGCGGGCTCCCCAGGAAGCCGGGCCTCAGCACAGCTGGCCCTGGCTTGGGAGCACGGGCACCGTGAGCCTCCTGCCGCCCTCCTGCCACTGTGCTGGGCACCATGGGCCATCTCCTCATCCCTGGGCTCAGCTGTGCCCTCTGTGTCCCCTCTCAGGCACTTGCCCACCCGGACCCTGCTCATTTGGGAGGCACAGGGCGGACGAGAAACAGAGAAAGCCTCGGCACTGCACAAGCGCCGTTCACCAGCAGCTGAAGCTCTCAGGATTGTGTTATCGGGCTTGTTTTCAGCACAAATCAGAAAAGCAGCACCTTCTGGGCTGCTCTGAAGAAAATGAACTCCATCTCAGCCAGAAGCAGTGTGATGAGAAATGGAAATGAAAATGGAATTGGGATTTTTCATTCCTCAAGCTGCAAGGAGCAGTCATACTCTAGGAGAGCTGCACTGGCCCCCAGATAAAAGTGGAGAATCCAGATAGTATTATTCCTCCCACTGGCGTCCAGAAGTGGCATAGCCTTTCAGATTTGTTTTTTTTTTTTAGTGATTGACTTATTTTGCTGTGTATTTGTGTACCAGCTACTTTGGAGTTAGGAATAAGAAGCTGATGTTTACAAATGCTCTGAACTGTCATTATCATGACTAATGTCATGATAACAATGTCGTGCTAACAATGTCCTGCTAGAAGGCTAACATGTCTAATACTTCAGTTCACAGACAGTGTGCTGCATGGTATTATTGCTACAGCAATTCTCTATTGCTTCTGTGAACAGCCTCCAAAGTTGCAAACACAAAAATCCAAGATATGTTCTATCTGCAAACCATGGTAGCTGGGAGAAACTTGCTGACTGGAGTTCTGTTATAGCTTCATCATTAGACATGAAGGCAGTAGAGCATTTTATTACACATATATATTTATTATTATTTATTTGACTTACTTTATTTATAGTTGACAATTAAAGATAATGGTAACTTGATAATTAGTCACTGGTGGCAGGGGCACCATTCCCTTTGTGGGTAGAAAGCTCTATTTGAACTTAAAGTGTAGTAGAGAGCAATCCCCAACTAATCACTAGGAGAGATGAAAAAGATATATGTCTCTGAGAACAACTCTCCTGTGTGAAACATGATGTGCTAAGCCTCTCCTACAGACCAGACACTCTGTACTACTTCTGTATTAATAAAGATCAGGAGCATCATGATTATTTCAAATTGATAAAATGACAAGAAAACTTGGTGAGTTGGTTTTGGTTACACTGTTCTCAGCCAGACACGTTTGTGTTCTGCTTTAAAGGATTTTCATTACATGATCCTGAGGAACATAACTTTGATTATTTTTTTCTCTCAAAATAAAAAGGAATATTATAGCCTAGAAGAAGCTTGAAGATTGTCAAAATCAAAGAGGTCAATGGAAAATTGTGCTTTTTCTGCTAGGTATGCATGATGAATGAGAAGTGACTCAAAAATATGAATGACAATTCATTTAGCCTATGGAAGAAAATACCTAGAAGAAGTAAAAAAAAATTGTGCTAACAGGATCTTCTACTTCTGGAACCTTTGACTCACCACTCATCAGACTTTTCTCTGAAAATCACAGGCTTCCTGTGAATGAACAGAATGAATAGACATAAGAAAGTAGTTTAATTCTCCTTTTCTTTTCTTTCATTTTAGGTTAAGGCTAGTCATTAGCCTGAGGCTGCTGCTTGCTAGGGAACAGGGGATTGTTCCCTTAAGGTCTTTCTGTGAGATCACACCTATAGAGTTCCAACAGAAAAAAAAAAACACCCTTCAGGTCTTTGGGATATTTGTGTCCGGGTTTTGGTTCAAACTTGTTGTTTTTAGAGGTTTCTGTACAATACTATCTTCAGTATTATCCTGAAAATATTTTATTTCTGTGCAAATATACACTTATGTTAGTTTGCTTCCTTACATACTAAGCTTTTAAAAAAACAATAACTGGCAAAGAAAAATTCCATTCATTTCACAAAAGTGCAAGATTTCTGTTGCCAAATATGTTTTTTGAAATAAGCACAAAATGGCTCATTACTTGCTCAATGACATTTTTTATATTTTATGGAAGGTAAAACTTTGAAAGTTTTCTTATTTTGGAGGTTTGCAGAAAAGACTATGGCTCAGACAAAAGCAAAATAAACCTGTGTCATCCCACTGTCATTGCTTCTATGTGGGAGCTGTAGTCAGGATCCTATTAATACTAGAATGCAGCCCAACTGACCTTCCTATGATTTTTTGGGAATATAACCAGCAACTGTTTTCATACAGAAGCTGTTAAGAAAAAAAAAGGGATAGCATTTGATCACTGCTGGTCTGGGACAAAAGGTGTAGAAATCCTCTATTGCAACAACTCTCTCTAAGTGACACACTTCCCTGATACTTACAAGGTGATTGCATCTAAGGTTTTTTTTTTAACACATTAGTGTCCATTTAAACTTCTTTTTTATTACTGATGGGATGAACACATAATGTTTCATTTACTCTGGATGGTGGTAACACCCTTCCCATGGGTAGGTTCTGTTTGCAGAGCTCATGAAAAGAAAAAGTTTTTTCTAGAATAACATGCTACCTGTTGCAAGCCTCTGTTTTCTCTTTGCTAGCAAAGTCAGTGGGCCAAAGCAGTATATTCCAGTTGTTTTGTGCTATGCTGGTAAGGTAAAGCAGCAGAAGCTTCTGTTTACTTAGGTGTTTAGACTGTAGGGAGGCTTCTTTGTGTGATGGCAGAAATATGGAGCAGTGAGACCATATCTGGACTAAGTAAGACTTCCAAAGTGTACATTATTTCTAGTAACTGCTTTCCATATATACTGATCAAACATGCTTAGTAAGCTGAGTGTTTTCATTTGAATAATAAAAACCCTTGTATCTCTCAGACACCTAGTATTTTTGTGGCAAACAATATAGGAAGTGAACACATTTCCTTGGTATTTTAGGGTGAAGAACAAGTAGAATGGAAATTTTCTGTTGTTCAAGTAAAAGGAAGATAACAATCAGTGGGTTTTTTAGCCCTACCACTCTTTCCTTATCATGGAGTACAGCTCACTGAGATGCAGAGCAGGGAGTACTCAACTCTTTGAAAATACTGTCAGCACAATTGCCTGTGGGCTTCATGTTTAGGATAAAGGCTCATGAAGAAAGGTGAAGAAAAAAGTTTAATATTAAGCAATTTTTCAGCTAGGTTTACCAGGCTATGCCAGGTGTGCCATAAGCAGAGGTATCATCTGCAGCAGAAGCTAACTGCTAAAGTGAACAGGGTATTTTTCCTTGCAAACTCACTTTCTCTGCTCCCTAACTTAATTTTTGGGCACATCCAGAACTCCGGGACCTCAAAGTGGGAGGACATGCTTTTATTTTTCTTCTCTTTTGATGTCATTTTGCAGTGAGAATTGGAAGCTTTTTCCTTTCCCCCTTTTATCATGAGACTGCTGACAGCAAGCTGTGCCCCCACCAGCATTCCTGGCTGTGCTCCATCAGCTGAACCTGTCTGCCTTTGCTTTTTTCTTTATGTGCGTGCATGAATGCGTGTTCCAGCGTGTGTGTGTTCCTTCCCTCCTACACCCAGCTCCCCTGTCAGAGGATACTGTCCTTGAACTTGATCAGAACCCTCACAAGCTGTGCCGTGAGTTGAGTCGCTTACCTCTGCCTCTGGAGGAGTTTATCTCCCTTGACAAGGTTTTGTCTGGTTTTAGTGGCACGGCTGGTGACAGGCCGTGCACGCAACAGCATGTGACCCCGGCTGCTTGCATCCGTGCGGGCAGTCGTCAGGGCTGTCACACAGTCAGAACGAGTTAATTCAGCCTGTGGAGAGAGAGGTGCGCTCTGTAATAATACTAGGCCTCTGGAGAGGGTGCTGTCAGGCAGCGTGCACTGGCTGCTGCCCCAGCTGCTATCTCCTGCCTACGAGGATGCAAGCTGACAGGCAGCAGGTTTATCCGCCCGGGGCAGGCTGGGGAGCACGCATGTTAATTTTCTGTCTGTGCAACAGAGCTAGTAATATTGCTTGCTGTGCTGCTTGAGAAACCACTTCGTACCTCTCACCTTGGACTATCGTGTGAGGCAACAAGATGCACTTGCTGGGGTGTCCGGAAGACTGTAGCAGGTTGGGGCTCCCTTCTGCTGCAGCTCTTGGGCTGCTCCTCCTCTGAGCTATCTTACTGTGCTCCTCTTGACTTGTTCGGATTACTCTGCACCTGTGTATTTCTTTCCCCCTTTGACAGGAGGTTGTTGCTTGTGGTGACTAGATGTCTTTTGAAGGTACAGGGCTATTGATTCAGCTCACCTGTGTTTGTGCATATACTGCACATATATTCACACACTATACATGTGTGCGTAGACACGTGGAATTTCCTGAAGGATTTACAGTTCTGGATGAGGCAAAGTAAGGCAGAATCTCTCCTTATAAAATGTATGTAATACTGTAATTAAAATTATACCAGTACTAGTAATAATTGGTGTCAGTCAAATGCAATTTTTTTTCATTACAGACATGAGAGACTTTAGATCTGGCTGGTCAAGGACTCTGTGTCTATCAACATCCAGGTGTGATAAAACAGCAAGACTTGGTAGCACTTAATTTAGCAACCAGAATCAGCATGTGAAAATGGTGGGATAAACATAAAGGAGGAAGAAAAATCCCCATGCTTTTGTTTACTCCTAGGCTCTTGACTAAAATACACTTAATCCAGGAATTCAGCAAGGAAAGTATGACTTCTGCCAAGAAAGTAGTAAAAATGCCACCAGGCTAACAGGCTTTTGCCTGGTAGGAGTGGGAAGTCTGCAGGAGATACAGTACATCTAGATACATAGAAGTGGGCAGACCTATGGCTGTTAGCTGGGATGTGAGTTGGGGAAAATTCTGATTCTTGCCTGCAGCTGTACTGTCCTTGCTTCTTCTGCCTTGCATAATCTAAAGCAGAAAAGCTCTCTAATGAGATAAATAGTGTCTTGTCTATACAGCCAAATAGTGTATCTTTTGTCATAAGCTGTTCTGTAGTTGATTGACTGAACTCAGGAAAATTGTCACTTTCACTTCACTCTTTATTTTTGGCCTGGGAAGGAAAAAGGCTGTGGGAAGGGAAAAGTGGTAACAAAACCCAAGGGGGAAATCACTGTAAAGTCCGTTGGTCTTTCTTTCTGAGTGGTAAAATCAGAGAGAGAACAGAGAATTTCCTTTTATTCTCGTGACTGTAGTAATTGAATATGGATGAATTTGATTTGAGATCCACGTGTCTGAAGCTGGTTCTAGAATTATATATTTAGAAAAGAAGACAAAATCTAGTGTTTTAGGAAATGCAGGTTAAGAGTTGACTCATTACAGCTGAATTCTACGGTGGGCTCAGAACAAAGGGAAGGAAATGTCTTTTCATACCATGTTAATTAAAACTGTGAACTCCTTGCTGTGAAGATGACGTTGAAACTCAAGTTAATATGCAGCAGAAAAAAAGGGTAGGACACTGATAGCTAACAAGAATATTCAGAATTGCAACAACTAATGATAGTGCATCCTTCAGAAGAATTATTAACCTGAAAATCTCCCAGTTCAAGCATTAGACAACTAAAGAATAGGACATACATTACTTTTAGTGCTGCTAAGAGTCAGGAGCAGGATAACACATTACTTGGACAGTGTGCTCTGACCCAGCTGTTCTGACACATGCCTCAGATGGGTCAGGGCTCTACCTTTGGCTGGGTGTTCTGTAAATGGCTGTGAGGTCTGGCTTATTTCCTGAAAGAAAGCTCTTAAATTCTTGTCTTTCAGTTGGACACCAGGAGCTTACCACTCACCTGATTCCCAGATCGTTTGATTCTTAGCCTTTAACTCACATTTTAAGGAAACTGTCCAGAATGAATCCAAGGCCTTTCTTTTCCAATTGATCTTGGAGTTTTCATCACCTCATATGTTTGCATATGTATATAGGAAGGATATCCTTAGAGGTCTGAATTTTGGTTGTCAACTAATTAGTCAAGCATGAGACAGTGGATTCCTTAAACAGGACCACAAGCTGTCCAATATCACTGAGGGTTACAGCATTAAAGCTCTTTTTCTCCCAGTAGCTAGGGGCAAAGTATAATTCTAGATTTTTACAGGAGGAGAACCTGAGGCAAGAAACCTGGTGCCAGGAGGGAGTCAAAGAGAAACCTCAGACAGGCACTTGCCTCTGGAATAGCTTGCAAAAGATTGCAAAGAGCAACTTTGCAATCTGCATTATTTTAAATACAACTCTATGCTACTGAAAATATTTCTTGGTTGTTAGGTTAAATTAGAGTTTTATGAATTCTTATCATTATCATGAGACAAAAAATGTGGATTAACACAGAAAATGTCAATTTCATAGCATGACAGCTAGAATGGACCCTAGCTCTGATTATTTATTAATATTTACAATGAGGAACAGTTAAAAGGAGTTTAACTTCTTTATGTGTGAGACTTTTTGAGATTTCAGAATAGTCCTGTGGTAGGTAATGCAGCACTGTGTGTTCTTATTTTGTGTATCTTTTAGAAATAGAATATTGAAATAGACAATATGTTTATACTATTAAAAATAACACTTTGACAGTGCCTGTTTATTAAGGAATTTGAAATCTCTTGAAATATCCTAGCCTTGTGTGCAGTGGCTTATGTGGTGAAGCATAAAAAAATCATGTTATCTGCAGCACACATGTAAGATGTACTGGACTACTGTATGTACTGGGGCATCTTATGCTGATGCTTAAATGATGCACATTATATGATCCTTTGATATGTGGTTGGTCTCTTGAGTGAAGGCTAGAAAGTAAAAATGAGCTCATCGTGTGCTGCTTTTCTCTTGAGTAAGGTGAGCTTGGAAGAATAGGAATATAATAAAGTACTGATTTGCTCTGGTAGTGCTTTCTTTTTTTGGGTAAATTATTACAATTGTATTAAGTCAGTTTTCCTTGAATTGCCAATCCTTTCAGCAAAGGAGATTGCTTGCATTTATGGTAGGAATTTCTTTCTTACAGGTTTTCGCTCACTGACTGTAAAGTACTTCTCAGTTTTGTACCCGTCTCTGTACTGTGTCTTGCCTCTTAAAATGTGGTTCAGGTTTGCTTGGAGTAAAGTCAGTACATTTATTTCTCACCTCTCCCACTCTTTGAGGGCATATTCACCTGCATCAGGGATGAGCTGATCAGCTGTGGACAGATGGCAGGTCTGCCTCAGCCTCCTGAGCAGCTGCCTCTGCTGACAAAGATGCCCTGTGTCTCCCCAGCTGAAAGAACAGGAGAGGGCTTGAGAATCATTGAATATTTAATCTGACATGAAGGGAAGAAGTGATTTTACAACTTACTTCTGGTGATTAAATCAAATAAATTCCCTTCACATGTATTTTATTCCTTGCTTGACTATTTCTTGTTTTGGAGAGGAGCGGCAGCATAGGCTGTATTCTCTCCTTCTTTTGCTCTGTCACACAAGCACCGTCCCCTTCACCCAACTCCTGAGATGTGTATAGAACTTTAGGTTCTGGTCTTTCTTTCTGAGAGGGGGGAGGTTGTATAATTTTGACTAATCTGATTGTATATTCTGGCTGTTAGAGGTTTAACCAAAGTTGGGTGAAAAGTCAGAGTAGTGTGTTTTATTATGTGGGGTTTTTTTCTCCCTTGTAGTCTCCAGAGATGCAGGAAGCATTGCAAAGGTATGGTTGAGATCTGAATAAAAATGCTCTGACACTTGCTCACTACTGTCTTGTCAGTGTAGATAAAGTTTCAGCTCATCAAAACACCCCTGCAGGCAAGAACAAGACAGCTTTTCTCTCCAGTCTGCTGCTGAAAAGGCTTTAACAGAGTGGAAGCCAGTAAATTAACACTGGCTATTACCAGGTTGAGGAGTTTTGTTTCATACTTAATTTTGTAGTGTTTGGATAGGAGGATGGTGGTAAAATCTTCCACGATGTGTTTACTGGGCTACCCAAAACTATATGCAGGATGAATATACAGAGAAATAGAGAATTTGGTTTAGCTGCCCTGCTCACTGCCATCGTTCTTGGTGCTGATTTTATGGATGCTAAAGTTTACATTTCATTAGACCAGTCAGGTGTTAGATATGACCCTAGAGCAATCAATCAGCTGGTGCCAATTGCCTAATACTCTCCTTTTAAGCCCCTTGCTGGGGACAGTTAAGGCTGCTTAGGATAAGAAATATGGCAGTGTCCTTCACAGAAATGTTTCCCCTTTGATTCAAGACCCCTTGAATATTTTGGTGTCTGTCATCTGTGCAAGAGGGATAAATGTTACCTCAGGTTACACTGAGTTAATGAGCGATGCATGGGGACAGTCAGAGGATGCGTGTTGATTTCTCTCTTCATACACTGGCTGCAGAAAGAAATGGCTCTATTAGGGAGAGAAGACAATAAATGAAAATTTGGATTGCTGTTTCTTTCCCTTAGATGTAATATACAACTGTCTCCCACTTCCTTGGTGTAAGATCATCATATTGTATGAGACGTGTGGATTGTTCTGGTGGCTTGGTGAGGAATTAGGTACAATGAGGAGAAAATTAAAAATTTCCATAGGAGGCAAAGTTTTGTAAAGTCCTGAAGAGGAGATTTGCGACTCTCAAGTGCCGAAGTGTGAGCGCCTTCAGCAGTTATATATGCTGGAGTGATAGGAGTGAGGAAAAGCAAAAGAGAAAGTAATGGCTGTCTGGAGAGAGTAACAGGAGAAAGGTGTTTAATTTGAGCCGAGATTTTAGTCTTCCCCTTCAATATCATTCCCATTCATTCCCATGAAAATGGGAGAGAAGAATTTTTCTTATCCTATAATCTTTAGTGATATGATGATTTACATTGGAGTGCTGTTGCTTCCTGGACCAGTAAAGGTTAGTCTTTGGAAAAAGCACTAATGGGAGAAACTCAGGTAGAGTCAGGTGCTCTTGTTACACATATTGTTATGCTTGTTTGAAAAGAACATAAAAGTTCTGTTTCCCTCAGTAGAGTAAGAGCTGCACAGCAAGAGCTCATGGCTCTTTTCTTTACCACGTTCTCACCTTCCAGTTCAGTCCCAAAGTCTGATCTCTGACAGTTTTTCATGGGTCACATTGCTGTTCCTACTGTGGCTGAGTCTAGGTTCTCGGCCTTCTTGCTCCCTTTGCTCTCTGTTTCTCTGGTCTTTTGACATCCTTTTTTTACAGACACAAAAAACCTTTGACTATAATATCCAGTGAACCACCTTCACCCATGGCATGAGCTGGAAGGAAAAAAGTTCATTGAGTACAGAGATTCATCAAAACTACTTCCATTCTGTTAAACAAAGCATAAGATTTTTGTGGTCCAGATTAATTTCTTAGTTCTCTTTCAGGTGTTAGTGCAACCCTAGTCAGAATACTCGTTCTGGCTGTTCTGGTTCACCCACTTCTGGATGCCAGGAAGGGGTGAGGTGGCAGAAGTTCATGAAGTCCATAGCGAGCTTTGAGACGTCAGGCTGGAAATTGCTGCAGAATGAGAAAGCTGCTACATAGATGAGATGAGGTTCTGTCAGTGTGAGCACAAGGACCACAAGAAAAACTGAGGCCCCTTCCGTGCCAAACAAATTACCTCAGGAGAGCGCAGTGAGCATGACCTTGAAATGAGCATATGACTCCATGAAAATTGTGCTGTAAAGAGTAATCATATACTAGCCAGTTTATTGTAAGAAATAACACCAGAAGGGCTGTAGAAGAATTTCTAAAATGATGTTCTGATGAGCCTTGTCTCTTATAAAAGATGCAAGTTTGAGGGAGTTGTTACAGTGGGTAAATTAAAGAAGATTTTCCAATATTGAACAAATATGTCATGTGCCCTTTTCTCCTAGAAGTTTGGCTGATGAATCAGGTTTATGCTAGTATTTTCTTTTCCCCTTATAAATGCATCAGTCTGATTTCCTGTGTATGTATATAATCAATTTCTCTCTCTCACTCTCTTTTTTTTTCCTGTGTAGATTAAAGGAAGAAAATATATTGGTCTGATTGTTTCTATGAAAAGTACAATAAAGCTGATCATATGTTTTTTCATTTGTCTGTATTTTTTGTCTTTGAATTGTACTACTTTGCAAAAGAATAAATGAAGAAAATAGAGGTGGAAAATTTGGTCTGAAATCCTCTTGGTGGTTTTGGTATTTGTCAGAGGTAGTCCTTGCAATTTGTGCAGGCTGTGTTTGTTACACTAGAGAACTGGAAGAAAATGTCCACTTCTATTATTTTGCTGTTTAATCCTAGACAAGATCAGGGGTGGCACTTTTAACAATTTACAAAGGTCTGTCTCCCTGTGTGTATTTATAGATTTATTGGGTAGTCAGCAAATGGATCACTGTAGCACTAGCAGAGACTTGATCATATTCCCTTATCTCTGCTTGCATATCTTATCTGTGATGCTGAAGGTAGAAAAACAAAGAGGAAGTGTTTCTCCAGCTCTGGAAAGCCATAAAACTTCCTTTATATGAAAGGAATTTCCAGAATCATACTGTCTGATATTGTACTAAATTTATGTTAAATACTGTATTTTAAAGCTGGGCCTGAGAGTTGCTGGTGCCTAGCATTTCTGGGAAACAATAAAAATGTTATACTGGTGCAAAATTACATGTGTCAAGATGTTGTGGTATCCATAAATCAAATCTTCCTTGACCTACATTATGATATTATGTAATTTTCATGTACTCTACTCCTGTAATGCATTTGGAAATTTTGTTAAACTTTTCTGACATCTTTGAAAATGAGATGGAAATAATGTAAGCTTCTTGAAATGTACAAACACACAGAGCTCGATTTTGCTTTGGTCAAGGAGGTAAATTGATATGAAGGGAAAATGTTGCATGAAACTTTTTCTTTCACTGAATTCTGCTTGAGTTCTCCACCTGACCACTTCAAGGCAATTTTAACTGACACTTCCCCTTATTTCTGGATTATCGTATGGACGTAATTGCTTGCTCCTATTAACACATGGTCAGGATTTTGAACTCACCTCATTTTCTAAGAGAAGCAATATAATGATGTGCCTTTCAGTCCTTCAGCCTTCAAGTCATGAAGTATTTAGCTCATTAGTGGTGTGATTCCCATCTGAATATAAGGAATGGTTACTGATGAATTGAAGTGGTAGGGGTTAACTTTTCATCACAGAAGCCTGTGGAAATGAAATGACTTTTACTCACATTTTTTGCAAGCTTTGTTGCTCCTATTAGAAAGACATAAAAAAAATCTTTGTCATGTACATTTGATATACACTAGCTTGGAGCTGGAAGTTCAAGAAGGCATATGAGAAAATTACGGGGGGTTTGTAAGCATTCCAGACCGGGGATACACAGATGAAAGGCTTAGGTCACTTCAGCATTTATCTTCAAGATTATTTTCTTAAAAATATAGTCACTGATTTAAAATATGCAGAAAATGGTGCCAAAGCTGAACACAATATTGCTGGTGCTAAAATACCAGTGCCAAAGAAAATGTACAATAATTTTCCTCCATCTTCTGGCCAAAGTCCAAATTTAGTCTCTGTCACGTTTGTCTTATTTTGTGGTGAGAGCATATTTTTGGCTCATATTCAGCCTAGTCTCCACTGCAATTCCCTGATACTATCCAAGAGATCAAATTGCAATGATATTTAGGTACTTTAAGTGTATTTTGGACTACTGTTGTTACTAAAATAAAGTTAGTAAAACCCCACTAGACTTAGATGAGGGAGGATGCTTTTCTTTTTTGTCTATCCCTTTGCCAGAAATTTTCTTGTTGTAGTATTGTATTTGAGTTAATTCACCATCTGTACTGTAGAAATACTAAGCATTATAAGTAAAGTCTATATTTATAATCCCTTACAGAAATGATGCCTCAGTAGTGTTTTAAAAAATGAACATCACTGTAATGGAAGGCAGCAATGACATTAAGAAATTTCCCTAAGTGATAGACAATACACATTTGAGTTTATGGCAAGGCTACACATGCTGACCACTTGCTGTTCAAGTCTTCCAGTTAATAAATGGATTGTTCAATTTATATTCATGTGCATTTCAGCATCTGTGCTGAGATTTTTCATGAGGAGGACTAGCCCTCATATTGCCTTGGTTTTGGTTTTTGGTTTTTGTGAAAGTTTAAAAAAAAATTATTTGGGAACTATTCTTTTTAGGATCTGAACTTTCAGCTTTTGCTGGTTGCTCATAGCCATCCTAGCCTACCTATTCTCTTGTAGAGGCACAAATAACTTATCTTTCAACATGAGTCCTTTGATTAGTCCCAATAGTTTAAAGGGAATTACTAAACTGATAAGATTTCTCCCTGGACAGCTCTTCCACTTTACAGAGCTTTCCTGCTTCTGCAGAATTTCATACTATATATCAAGTGCTTGAAAACAGAGAAGCGATGATGTAACACCCTACCTGGTCCCAGTCCCCATAATGCCTTGACTGGCCAGTAAATTTAAACGAGGCCTCAACGAGCTTTGGGAAAAACCTGAAGATACTGATAGTCCCCCCAGGATAAATCTTTAATACTACATAAAGGGGTCATGGAAGGGATAGAGAATTCCTCTCCTATTCTTTTTAAATCCAGGGATCTCTTGTCTTGAGCAGCTAAAAAAAGCCAACAACTTGAAAACTATATTAATAATTTAGACCCAGATCCTGAAAAAGACCCTTGGTGAATCAAACTCCTCTTTCTCTCAATAGTTCATGATTTGAAATATGTTTCTGGTTGAAAATAACAACAGCACAAAAACCTCACTAAGAATAGGAAGTTGCTGCAGGAATGAAACTCCCTTTCTGGCTTACAGGGCTATGTTTTCCTATGCAAATGCAGCAAAGCCCAGAAATTAGCAATGACTGCTAAATTAACACACTTGAAGAGCTTGGCTGGTCCTAATAGGCAGTCAAATGGTCTTGTTACATTGTAATGGTGCCAAGCTAATTGAAGTGATTACTGTTGCTCATGAGCAGCCCTTTTGAAGTAGAAGTCTTTTAAATTATCCATAGACGTTAAATGTCAGACACTATTGTGTAATTATACTTTGTAAACGCTGAATGTCATAAGGCATCACAGGTAATTGAGGTTTACAGAGAAGAGCTTTATCTAAACCTAATTGGGCATCAACTCTTTGTCACTATTTCTAAACCTAATTGGGCATCAAATTTTTGTGCCAGGGACACTCCAACACCTCACTGCAGGCCTTCCTCCATCGTTACCAGTAGAGAAATACATATCACAGCAAATCTGACCTTCCAAACCCAGGACCTCTGACAGTCCAACCTGTACAGCCTGTCAATCCAAGAAATGGAAATTTTTACCGGGAACCAGACCTCTACATTTCACAGGTGTGGGGCATCAGTAGCTGACAGTGATTTCCCAGTTCATCTGTATGCTGGTTTCAGTTGTCACACTACGAAGCCACTACAGTAGTCAATGAAAGCTTTGAAATGCATGAAGCAGAACTTGGCTTAGTAATATGTGTATTTAATTTTTTTTCCATTTACATGTTTTTTTTATAATTATTTCCTATTATTTGTATTCCTAGGAGAAGTTATGATTTATAGTATAGAAATCTGTTTTACAACAGATCCTCTGCCTTTTACTCCTGTCATTTAACCTGGACACAGCTATTAACTCTCATGAGGATTTCTTCCAGATAGATAGATAGCTGCCTACAGAAGGGTTCTGCTGAGATCATTCATGTACTGCGATTGATTGCATAAGTATGTCTGAATTTTACACCTGGCACCTTGATATCCTTTCTAATTACCCCCTTGGTCCCTCCCACCCCCCTCCCAAATCCAAGAATGACAGTTATGCAATCTTTACTCTCAGTCGTTCATTCACATCTCCAAAAGAATTCTATTTAACAGACTTTAGACCTCTAACTTTATTCATACAGAGTCTTATTCAAAGTTTACTGAGATCATTGATTGCTTTGCCCCTGAATTCAATGCATTTGGTTTTCCAACCCATTAAAACAATCAGTATAGTCAGTGACTCACTTGTCAGAAGATGTGAAAGTCCAAAAACTGCTTACTACTGCCACTTCCACATAATTTTGCTTCACAGTCTGCTTTGCATGTTTTCGTCAGATGCTAGTGGGTAGAGAGTGTTGAAAGTGATTATTACAGATAATGATCTTTCATCTGCTTTTTATTAGTTAGTTTTAATAGTGTGTTGTGACTGGGGAGGAAATTCAGGCACTTGTGGGATGAAACTCACTTTGTTAATGTGTATTTCATTGTAAAGGTGCAGAGGAGTTTCCTAAGACAAAAAAATTTCATCTCAGAATCTCAGTCTGCTTGCAAAGAAAGAGTTTTCACTGGTTACTGTAAATATTTTCACTTTGTTTTATCATATTATTTTATATTCAGAAAACTCTGACTTTTTTATCAGACAAATGATAATATAGAAAATGTTCACTCACTTGGAAAAAAGGTATAAAAGTATCCTGTAACTTTTTTTTTTGATAGTTCAGATCCTTTTTTACTCTCTTTTTTTTTGGTGGTGGTGGTTTTCTTGCGGTGATATAATTACAGAATTATTTTCCTTTAGCTTGTCTGTATAGTTGCATTTTAGAGACATAAAAGAATATGAATTTCACTTCTGGACAAATCCACTGAATTAAATTGTCCCACAGAATGTAGCAAAACTGGAAAATAATAAAAGGAAACACTGTGAAATGCATCAAGTGCATATCCAGTTATATTTGAGATCTATCACTTTGATGTTTGATTTAGTCCTATCATCTATATGTTTGATAGCCTCTGACTTCCTCTTTCTCGTATAAAATCATATACACGTCCTTTCCTGGGGTGTGCTGAAGACTGTTGTCAAAAAGGCGTTTCATTCTCACTTGTCTGCAGCAGTCCTGACATGACTGCTAAAACATCAGAAAATGAAATTAAACCTGATGGCTGTGCTGTCCCCAAAGGGCAGGGAACTTGATTTCACTCAAGGCAGAACACACTAATCCACAGCATTAGCAGCTTGCCAAGGCTGTCTCAGTCAGTGCTTGTCTCTGTCAGGAGTGAGAATAGGGAGAGCTATACATGGAGGTGGTGGGTAGGACAAGTTTGATCAAATGCAATTGGTGCTAACCAAAGAGATTATCTATAAACTACATTTTGCAAAGACCAAAAATAAGTCATAGAACTGAAGGAACAAGAAAAAAAGAACTAAAAACATTGATTTATTTTTTCTGATTTGAGAATTTAGCTTCCTTTTAAGATTTTTAATTTAAACAAAGTTAATAGTTGAACAATTATGTACTTCTGGGATTGATAAATGCTGAAAATAGTGGCGATTTCACTGCTCATTTTTGAACAAATTAACATTTATTGTGAGAGAACAAATACACACAGAAAAGATATTCTAGTAAAAAAACTTACTAGGGACAGACAAGCATTTCCCAAAATAAAGCTGATATCTCAAAATATTAATTTTGAACAGATGACCCTCCACCCTCAAGGTTTGCAATAACAACAGGGTTGTCATTTGATATGTATCCATTATATCCAACACCTTCTGCTGTTACTGTGGAAAGGTCTGGCCCTTTCCAACAATGCTGCATTTACACTGGATTTAGGTGAAACATTGTGTTTTTTGCAAAGGACACCATAGTTTTTATTACAGATGTTAATCTGTCAACAGAATTGAGACAGATGACTCACACCATGACCTTGACAAAGTTTCTTTTCTTTCTAATGTTTTGACAATTCTATTTTCTTGGATCAATTTTTTAGTTTTAGTATTTTTAAAAGGAGTGCAAGCTGCACCACACTTCTGTTTCTGTCATCTGACTTATTCAGTCTCTTTATTTGCAATAGAACTGGCAATATCTGTATTAAATATTCAATATTAGATATTGTATGAGTGACTTGCTCATCTTTTAATGTCAGCTCAAGCAATTCTCTCCTAATTTCCATTGAGGAGGCTAATGTATGTTCCTATTTCTTGTAAAAATATTTGCAGACAACAGAGTTAATAGAAGTATTATAGAAATATGAAAAGTCCATTTATTCTTGAAATAAAGCATTTTACCTTTTGGTCCCCATCTGATGTTTCCCCTGCATCTCTTGCCCTGTTTCCCTGTGCCTCACTCACTATTTCTCAGGAATTCTCAGAGCAGGCCTCATACACACTCTTATTCTCTTCACTAAATTTAAGATGAAATTGAAAGAATGTTCTGGACAAAGACTTCCAGAAAGGGATTAGAGATAGTTAGAGGAAGGGAAGTGAGTTAGAGGAAGGGAAATTGCAATGCAGATAGCTCCTCTGTATCAAAATATGACCATGAAAGAGAAGAGCCCTATTGGAGCAGACTGGGACAAGCTGATAGAAGCTTGTCTCACTATGCAAGCAAAATGTTTGTGGCAACCAGTACCGAGCAAAATAGCCTCAGGACTTGCTGATTTCTTCCAGAAGTTCTTGTACCTAACGCTGACTCCTGTAAGAGCTACATGTACTGCTTGCTCAATGTGTGGTAGGGCGGTGGCCAAGAATTGTTAGTGCTTGTAAACTGCTGTGCTTTTTGTGCCGGTGGGTATAATGCTATAGGTGTGGTAGTGTGTGTATAATTTCCCCTCACTGATGAGTAATTTTGCAGAGACAGCCTGGAACTTGTGGATTTTTTGTTTTATTGGGTTGTTTTTTTTTTTTTTTTCTTTTTTCCCCCCTTTATAATTTCCTCTTTTATTTGCATTCAATTATTTGTTTTTATTTTATTTACAATTTTATAATGGAATTTATTTTTGGCAGATGAATATTTCATAAATGAATTATGTTTAAATGTTTAAAAATGTTTGGTTTGTTCTTTCAGTAAACAATTTTATCAGCACAATAACACCATCCAGAGATTGTGTCTGGTGGACAGTACACACACACACCTAAGCTCTGTTATTATAAAGGATCCCAGCTATTTTCACAGGACACACTGCAGTTTCCTGTGTCAAGCTGACCTCTTCTGTAAGAGTTATCTAGGCTTCATGTGGTGCAGTCAGACACTGACCTTGCACTGTTCTTTTGGAAACAGCTTCACTTTACTGCCTGAAAAATGACTACTAGAAATCCCTCTTTTGTTTTTTAACCTCTTTATCAGTGATACCATTTTCTTGTCCTCACTTTTGCAAAGCACCCTTGACACGTGTGAAGCGAAGCAATACTGGCTCATCTTTTGGACTGCAGATGGTTTTACAGATTTGGATGCTTTTGTCACAAGATACTTGGACCATTTCTGAGGCTCTTGGAGGCAAAGGATGGTGTCATACCCCAGCAGCAGGTCTGGCTTAGCTTAGGCTTTGCAGTCAGCCATGTGAAAGATGCTCTTTGATCTCACTGGAGATGTGCTAAAGCCCAGCATGAAAGAGTTGACTGATCTCCTGGAGAATTATGCTCGTTGTGTATCTTACCGGCATATCCTCCCTGAAGTAACATACGGGTGGTTTTATTTCAGTAATAAATCGTGACACATTTCTAGGAATCACTGTCCTTTGAGTGAGGTGGTGGTGAAAATTCAGGTGAAAGTGGCTGAGCTTAAAACATCTTCCAAGTGGGAGAGAAGCTGACTTTTAGATCCTGGACATCTGACTCCACTGTTGGTTCATGTTTCCAAAAGCTGATTCCTCATTTCTTTGCAAGTTTTATAATTGATACATAAAATATACTACATTCTGACAAACTCTGCTCTGTAGGAATAGATTGTTTAGATTTCACTGGTAAATATAAAGCTAAAGCTACACTAAAATTAGCAACAGCCTTGCCTGAACATAGGTAAAATCACAACATGCTCAAGCAAAATATTAACAAGTAAATATTTTGTTATTTGTATATTGTTAATTGATCCCTGCAGTTATCACTTCGTTGCTAATTTAAAAGAAAACAATGTGGGAATTACAGAAATTGATAGGAACCTGGGTATTTAGCTTGACTTAATACCATAAACAAAGACAGGAAGAGAACAGATGGTTTGTATCCATGGTTGATATCCAGCCCAGCTGGGATCACTTTCTTGTTGAGATGAAAAGAAAATAAGTTGAGGTACAAGCAGGGTAAACCATTGCCATCTGGGTCAATTCTTGTGGTAACTATTAAGCAACCACTCCATACATCCTTGGTTTATCCTTCCTGTTTCCTCACTTATCAAATATTTATTGTCAACAACGGGCAGTTCTGTTTGCACACATTGCAATTGGATAATGAGATAGGTTTACTTCTGTTATTGATGGTGAGGGCTGATGGTATGAATAATTTCCTGTTTTTTTAAATGGGAATTGAATTATTGATGCTTCATTTAGGCGGTGATAAAAGTATTAGTAAGTTTTGCCATGGCTGTAGACTGGTAGTAGTAGCAGCCAAGAAGACACTTGCAGGTAATGGGCCAACTCTATTGTGTATCTGGAGTACAAACTGGAAATCTGTTCCCATGAATACATTGATTATGGATTTACTGCTTTACAAATACTGCAGAATTTGTCCTGATATCTCTGCAGTTGACATCACTGCTAGTAGAAAAAAGACTACTCTGTTGTGTATTGAAAGAGCCTTGAATATCTTCAGAGAGTTTATCTGAACTTTACAGATGGACTAATTTTAAACTTCTAAACTCTTGACTATTACTCTAATAACAGGGTGATTTGAGTTTCTGCAATTCTGGTTCTAGGATTTATCTTTTTTTATTGTTCCTTTTTTAAAAAAAATTTTTCCCTCCCTATCCAAAACCACTTTACATTTTAAAAACGTAAGCTACACAGAAAGAGTGGCATTTGCATGAAATCTTTTGAAAGAAGACATGCTTGAGAGAGAAGTAGTGGCTGACATTCCCTTCTAGTACTCTAACGTATGATATTAATGTCCCTTGCCAAATGTAAAAGGTTAAAATGAAACCTTCTCTACCCCATTTGCATTTCTTCACTTGCTACTTGCTGTACTCTTCTCTGCCCTATTTCTCAGTTCTTCAGTAGACTCAAATTCCCTCCTGCTTTCCCTAATCCCAATCATCCCATCAGAGCATGAAGCATAGCAGTGACTCCCTGATCCACAAACCTCCCTTGGCTGCAGTCTGAACCAGGTTCTTAGAGAAATGGCAAGATAGTGGGCTAGCAAATTTTTAAAAATACACATTTTCCTCCTCAGATCATGTTAATAAATTTCAGAAGTGTCATGCATCTCTTAAGTCTTCCTGCCAGCCTTCATTTTTTGAACTGTGGGATGATGGGTAGGAGCCATTACTAAAAGTTTTGTGCAGTGTTTCTCATGATCAAATACAGAATCATGTAAAAAGTTGAAAAAAAATAGAATAAAGAAGATCTCAGGCCAATTATTTTTCTACAAAATACTTTATGTGACAACAGCAGCAGCCCCCAAAGGGCAGCATGTAACAACAGAGCCTAATTAGAATGATTTCAGTGTAATCATTAACTAGCATCTAACACCTACGAGAGTATTTCTGTTTAAACTAAAACATGACCTGCATGGTGGAGAGGCCTTGTAAACTGTCGATGAAATGAAAAATGTGACAGTAAAGGTCAGAGCTGTGCTCATTTGAATTTCAAGCAGGAAGCAGGCTCCTCAGCCAGCATATACAGGAAGAGTGGTGGCTCTTTCCATAGGCTCTCTTTGCCAATGGTAGCTGTTGGAGAAATCCTCCAGGACTAATTACTGGGGCTGCAAAACAAGTATTGTTTCTTTTGTCTCTTTTTCTGACCTGGTAAAATGCAAGGGTCCTAATTATATTGTGTCAAAGATGTGGTTTTGTTTTCCACTGTCGTGCGAGCAAAGGTCACAAGTTAAGAAAACCAAGTGGCACCTTACATCTCTCTCTATCCACCTGCTGACAGCTTCCTTGATACTCCTGCTAATCACATCACCCTACTGGAGAAACAGGGGAGGGAGAGCTTGCTAATAAACTCACCTTCCGGAGAGAACAAGGCTAACACATTGTGTTCCATTGGACCATGTAAATGCAGCTATCAAATCAGCGAGATCTGATTTGATTTGCAAGTCTCTGGTGAAATTTAAGACGACAAAATTGTAAAACATTCTGTAAAAAGAACCCCAAAAACATGAAAACATTTTTAAGGAAAGAATTTAAAAAAGCAGGAGTAAAACATTACATTAAAAAGATGGCAGAAAGAGTGATATTTATTCATTTTGGACCATTGCAAAGAGCTCTGTTAGCAGAATTTATCTTCTAAAAAAATGCAGGAAAGCTAGTGCATTTAATTATGTTCCTATTTCCTTTTGTGACTTTTAAGGTGCTGTATGTACAAAGACAGCTTTTAACAGCTTTGAGGAATTGATGAAGCTATACATTTAGTACATAAACCTTGCTATGCTGAACCTTACTTGTTTTTCTTCCCATCCTCTGAACTTCCTAAGTTTAATTTTGACTGGCCTTTTATTTCCCCTTTTCCTCTTCAGAGTAGTTTGGGGGGGGGGGGTTTTGTGTCCCTTCTCTACTTTCTAAAAATTTCCTTATATACTTCTCCTTTATTTTTTGTTTCTCATTGCTCATGTCTTTTTTTGTTTTCTCTTGAGCTTTGGAATAAAAGTAATGCTTGTGAAGTGATGTGACAGCTGCTACAGATATCCTTGATGACTTCACAGAAAAAACCAAATCAGTATCAGATTATGTACAACAAATTTCTTTCCTTTCCTTCATTATCCCAGTTCTTTGCTGTCAGAGTAACTCTGGCTTGTCTTCAAATGGCAGATGACAAATTGTACATATATTAATTATTCATTTATTTGTGTCTCAGCTAGTTAGAGTAAAATAGACTCTATGCAAATTGGCACAAAATATATATATGATATTGTGTTGTAACCAGGAAGCATTTCTGGCATCAGACATCACCCAGCACTGTGTAGCTGTTTGGTGATTCAGGTGCACTAAGAACAAAACATGAACAGAAGGCAGGCCCTCACTGTAAGCTGTTATGTTTAATCCCCTGTTCTTTTCCTTTCTGGAGAACTTTGTCCATTGAACGTTGCTGCAGAATGCTTAGCTCTACATCCACAAGAGCGGGAGATAGTATAATCTTTCTTGAAGTTGGTGTAAGTCTGCTGATTTTTGGTGTTGAGGGTCTTGTCTTTCTAGTAGACAAAGTAAAGAAAATTCAAAACTAAGTTACCGGCAGTAACAATTCAAGACTCTTCCTGTCGCCTGCTGCTCCATTGTGGCTGGCTGTAAAACCCTCAATAGCAAGTTATAGACTTGGGTGTAATATCTGTTTGTGACAGATTACTGAGGAGCATGAAAATTTGTGAGGAAAAATTATATTGTACTTTAAACAATACTATTTTCTGTGCATTTAACCTTCAGCTTTGTTACAGATTCTCAGCTTCTGCCTGTCTTACCACCTAGAGAAATAATTAGGCTAGTGACATTTTGGTAATTTTACTCAAAGTATATTGTTTTCACAAATAATCCATATTCCAAACAACCAACAGCTTCCTGTTTGTGTCTCAACTTTTCTCCTTCCACTTGTGCTGGATTACTTCATGGCCATGAAGACGTGCGACTGCAGGGAATTTGGAAGTACTGGCTGTAACTTCGCATTAGCCTAATGTTGTGGTTAGATGCTGGCTAAGCATCAGCTGCTCACAAAAAACTATTCATTCCTTTTCCTCTACTTGAGGAAGGTTGAAATGAACCTTCAGAGAAGGGGAAAAAAACTCTAAAGAGTCCATGTTGAGATAAGGATTAGGAGAAAGCACTAAGGGCAAAATAGGCTCAAACTTAGAAAGTAAAAGAAAAAATTATTGTTAACAGAATTAAAAGAGGGTAATGAGAAATAAAATAAAATTTTAGAACACTTTATTCTTCCCAGTCCCTCCCTCTTTCTCACAGATACTGCAGGGAGACAAAACATGGGGTTTTTGTCAGTTTGTCACTTCTAATTTTCTTCTGTTCATTTTGTTTGTTTCTTTTGTTGTACTGTGGGGTCTCCCTGTCAGGGAAGACACTTCTCTGTGAACTTCTCCAATTGGGTTCTCTTCTCATAAGCAGCAACCCCACCCAATCTGATGCAAACGTGAATGCTTCTCACAGGCAAAACAGGCTTCCCAAAACTGTTGCCCGTGTGTCTCTTGTCTGTGTGAGTGCATATACCTCCTTTTGGCATCCACTCAATCTGTTGTGGACTTCTGCATCTCTTGTGGATCCAGTGAGCTGCAAGGGGACAGCTTTCTTAACTATGGTCTTTTGCCACAGTTTGCAGAAGAAAATTTTGTCTCTGGCACTGGGAGCACTTCTTCTCTCTCTTTCTTTATTGACCTCAGTGCTGCCATTTTTGTTCTCCTCAGTTGTCTTCCCCTTTTCCTTTTCTCTGACTTGGAAGAAAATTTTTGTCAGTAAGTTTCTTTTTTCTCAAGTTCTATCAGCTGAAAAGCTCTCATGGGGTTTTGCAGTGCTGAAAGGCTGATCACATCTGTGCTCCATGTCAAAGAGTCACTCGCTGTGTTTCTGCTACTGGCCACGTGGCCCACTGGTACCGTGTGGGCAGTTCTGGCCACCATGGTGCTGGCACCATTCAGCTCCTCTCCTGATGTGGGGCGCCAGCAAGGAGACACCACTACTGCTGTCCCTGCCCTTCTGCCCGCAGCACAGCTGGCTGAAAGAGGCCAGGCAGGCACAGTTCACTGCAGATCCTGCCGAGATATCTGCAGCCATGGCAGCCATGTGGCTGTGTGGGAAAGAGAAGCTGCTGCCGCCCCTGCCTTTCTGTCAGTGGCACGGCAGGCTGGAAGTGGCCAGGCAGGCACAGTTCACCGCTGGCCATGCTGAGGTGGCAGCACCCAGGTGGCCCTGGCCACGGTGCCTCCTCATCCCTCGGCATAGAAGAACTTTTGATTTCCTTCTTAAATATGGCATCACAGAGGTGTAACTGACTTCTCTCATTGGCCTAGCAGCATGTCTATTCTTAGAGCCAGCTGGAGATTGGCTTTGCCAGGCATGGAGGAAGCTTCTCAAACAAAATCACTTCTGTGGCTAGCTTCTTTGCTCCCCACCAAAACCCAAGCCATGCAAAACCAATGCCCCTATTAAATGGCATCAAGTTTTGGTTCTGCCATGTGAGTAGGATCTGACCTACTCTAACCTGTCATTGCTGTGATCCGTTTTTGTTGGGAGATGGTGAATTTTGCACTGTTGCATGTGGCTGAACTCCAAATAATCTCTTTGTAGTATTAAGCTTTCAGTCTTCTCCTTAAATGTCTACTTCACTGAAAACTTCCTGCAAGATATATCTCCTATTTCTCATTAGGAAATAAATATCTTTTATGAAACACGAAGTTGTTTTATGTGCTAACATGATGTTATTGTGAGCAGTATTCCTAGAAAAATTAACTTAGCCCATAGAAATACTGTCTTTGCTTTCTAGTTGTTTTAGCAACTAGACAAGACGTTTACATGTTGCTTTTGATATCCTGGTGATTACCATTTGCAATTTATGGATTTATATTAAGTTTACAGAACTTTTTAAAATGCAAAGGGTAATAATTAGAAACATATGCCCAGCAAGAATGTCAGCTGTACATATCTAATATTCAGTATGGCTGGAGTTTTACAGCTGGTTTTGAATTTTTGCAAAGATATGGGAGTGTGTGGTAAAAATAAAAAGAACCTTGCAGAGTATTGTACTTCTGTAGAGCCTTTTCTGCAGCTCTGCTACAAGTGGAAAGAGGCACTGCAATTCTTCTTTATTTGCCCAGCACAAGGACCTATCCTTGTGACAGACTTGTTGTTTGACCACCATAAGGAAGATTTTCATTGTCTTACAAAATTTTTGATGGTTTTGTTTTGCCTTATGCTTCCTTATAGCAAGCAGAAAGAGGGAATTTAATAAGGTAACATACAATAACTGTAAAATCTATTATTTAATATAAAATCGTGTCTTAAAAAACTGTCCTGCAGAGTTTTGCACAAAGGTCATCAGATCTGACTCAGGTGCTGTTAGCAGCATTTAACTGTCTCTCTGCTTAGACCCACAATGCTGTGGAAATAATACTTTGTTCTGTTTCAATGTTGCTTGGAAGGCCAGTTTCATGTGCCTCAGATGTCCTTTGTGAAATGTTGGTATAGGTGGTGTGTGGGCCTACGACTTTTTACATCCCCCCTGAACCCACCCGTGTCAAGGGATGAAGACAGTGTCCACATGCAACAGTGCAGGAATGTCAGGGGATGTTGAGGAGGTGAATCTTGGTGTTGGATGGCAGACCTTTGACTTGCAGAACACACTGCAAGCAGCAGTGCTGCTGAGCTCTGGCCTCTGTTTTCTCTAATGCCTGAAAAAGAGCAAGAAAGTTGTCAAAACTCAATGTGCTTTAGTGTGAAGATCAGTATTGTGACTTTAGGAAGGAGAATCCAGCACCCCCAGTGCTGAGACAGAAATCACGTTAAAAAGCTTTTGGTACTGACAGTTTTGGTCTATATTGCCATAAGGAAAGTGAGCTTTAGGATATTGAACTGGGGATAATTTTCAGAATTACAGAAGAGTATCAGTCCAATTAAGTGGACTAAATTTCTGAAAGAAATGTACCACCTATAGTTTGTTAATAAAAAGCTTGCTAAACATTGTAACCACACTTCTTTTAATAGTATTTTATAAATTTTAAGCATATTTCTTTGAAGAATAATTTCTTTGCTTAAAAAATAATACAGAAATAATGACAAAAGTGTCTTTAATTAAACAAAAGAAAATATAGATGGGATAAAGGATCTGTCCTTTCTTTTCCTCATTGTCTTATGTTCCCCACTCCTGTGATATTAACAGATTCTTGCTGTAAAAGAAATTGATTCTTAACTCCCAGGCAGGTCATTATAAAACAGGTTTTAAATCATTTGATCTTCCCATTTCTGAAATATAGACTTCACTTTAATATTCTCTCCATTACCAGCAATAAAAAGCCCATAATTTATGAAAAATGAGCTTTCTCTTCCATATGTTCTCTGATAAGTAGCATTTCTACTGCTCATTCACTTGTCCCACACCTGTTAACCTGCCAAACTGGTACTCAGTACATTGTGAAGATGCTGTATTTATTTCTGTTGCATAACCATGTGAAGATTAAAAACCACGTTAAAAGCTGGCCTCTTGTTTATTAATAAATTCCGTTTTTTGATTAAGTTGATACTGACATTTGATCATTCATGGAGGGGATGGATGCACTGGGACGTTGGTATGCCAGACTGCGCACACCTTTGTCTTTACACATCACATTTAAAGGCAGGCAGGTAAGGTGCATGTAAAGAAATGCATTCTCTCCTGCTGGCAGTGGGGGTAATTTGCCTGGTATATTCCTGCAAAGTCAACAGAGGCAGGGCAGTTTGGGATAGAACACATTTTCTGCAGAAGAGTGAGCTCACTTTCAAGAGAGAGCCTGATGGCAGTTTACAAATTAAACTTCTGTGCATTCCATTCCATTCCATTCCATTCCATTCCATTCCATTCCATTCCATTCTCCCTAAGGAAAAAAGTTACCTGTAAATACATCTATGGTTATATGAACGCATCTTCATGACTGCCAACTTGCTGTAGTATTCTGGACTCCCATGTTAGGACCATGGCCAGATACTTCTCTCTTAATTTAGCTCTGGTGGGGTTGTCATGTACCACTTCAAATTCATGCTCTCCCATATTTGTTGTTTTTAATCATCTTCTCAAAGTTTCTTGCAAATTTGGACAAAATACCTTTTTTCTGAGTTAATTATCCAATCTGAAAAATGATTAAATCTATTCAACCTGCACTAATTTTGAAATTTTAACTTGCTCAAATTGAAATGAGATCAAAACGAGGTGGAATGAATTCCACAAAGAACAGATAATCAAAAAATGTTAGAAAAAAGCAGAATAGGTATTAAATTATGTTCTTTAATCAGATGGAGGCATAGAATTATCTTATATGCAAACAACATTAGGAAAATGTTGATTCTTTAAGGTTATCAGTAAAGTGGATTTCATTTGATAAAGGAAAGTCACATACATTTATATTGCTAGACAATAGTTGTCCACTGATAATTTTAGTATAATTCACATATGTTTGAAAGCAGTCATTTTCATATACTTGCACAATGTGTATTTGCATAATGGGAATAAATAGTACGTGTGCAAGAGTGAAGCTGGAAGCTGAAGGTGGCATTCCTGAGTAGGATACTGAAGATGATCTGCATCAAGAGCCACACAGTATAAAACTGCTCTCTAGGTTTCTCTGTTCCTTGTGCAAAGTTAAATAGAATGTAGTCAGGAGGGTGTGGTCATCAAAGACCTGATCTGTCTGGTTAAAGTTATGAGATCACTGGGCTTGCCCTTTACCTGTGCTCCAACAATAATATCTATACTATTTATACCATTTTCCTCTTTCCTTTTAATAGAATTTTTTATGCTATGGGAGACATAGTTGGAGGAGTCAAAACAAATCTCTCTCTCTATCTCAAATTTACTCTCAAGATAATATTTTAAAGATGCATTTCTGTGCTATTAGAAGTACATAGATAACATGGTTAGTTTTTTCTACAATATTATGACTTAGATCTAGCCCTTTAAGATCATAGAGTCATAGAATATTTTGTGTTGGAAGGAATCTGTAAAGGTCATCTAATTTAAACCCCCTGCATTGAGCAAGGTATTTCCTGATAATTTCCAGACCTCACATGTTCAGGACTTTTATATCTTAGTTGCTCTAAAGTACATTTCTTTACAATTTGGTTTAGGTTTGATTGTAATACTTGCTCTGCTCTGCTTTGCTGCTCTTTGTCTATGTCAGTGTATTTTAAAGTTTGCGTGTAAACAACTCTTCACCTATTTTTAAAGATGTGCTGGATTTAGCTTTGTCGTGGGCAACATGGAAATCTGTTGTGAAGATTCTTTCTGTGTCTATGTAACCATTTTTTGGCATACTTGCCAATGAAAATATTTCCAGTCATTTGTGTTTTCATTCAGGAACATCCTTCCATAGAAAATCTGCGCTGTCTGTAACTCTTCCACTCTCCAATTACTAAGAAAGAAAAGAAAGAAAAGGCTGAATGTCAAAATAGAGTCCTATTTCAATTTTGCCAAAATCTCTGCTGCCCTCTGAATTTCCAGGGTCGCAGGGTACCTGTTCTAGGTACTTAAAATTTGCAAAAAACATTATGAAATATTTTCCAGTGATAAACTGAGTCTGTTTATAGGCAGGAAAGCTTTGGAAAACACATTGAAAGTACATAGTGGCAATATTTATACAAATATAAATCTGTCATTAAGAAGACTACAAGATGTCTGGAGTTCCCTAGACATGTATTTCTCTTTCTGTCATAATTCTATCTTGGGAGACTATGAGGAAGGTCTGTATTTTTCCTGAGATTCCTAATATTTATAAGGAATATCTAGGTAGCTATATGTTTGAAAAGTCTAGACATGTTCTCTTTGCATATATTCACTGTGAACCGAAGTAAGGGCTTACTGTTCATGTAGGTGCAGTTTCCCATGGATTGCATTTATGATGGAAGCTTTAAATAGTAAATATGTATGTACTTCTGTCTGAAAAATCTTGGGCAAAACCAGGTAATCCATAAATACTTCCCATGGTAGTGAGTAGGCTTGTTTTCCAGCTTTTACCCCAAAGACCTTTCCTACATTTTCAGTTCACTATCTTTTCATTGTACAAACGGATTTTTTTTTTTAATTAAGAAGCAGCGGTTTTATCTGTATCTAAGAGTTTCTGGCATGACCTTGGCATGCATTTCGAGGTATTTGAGGGAAAATCAGACAATTTCCTATTTCATTCTAAAATCAGACAATTTCCTATTTCACTCTAAAATTCTGCTTCCATGTCTTTTGCTGATCAGGTCTCCTTTTGATCTTTCCATCTCCCTCATCACTATACCTTCCCTTCAATGCCTCTCATTTTCCTTCCTGCTTTTCTACTTCAGGAAGAAAAAGACGCTTTTCAGACTCTTCAGTTCTTGATTTGCCTGATCACTCCTCCATTTCTGCTTTTTTGCCTTAGGACTGCATCTGTAAGACCTATTGTTTCAAAGTGCTCTATGACTTAGTTCTTGTCAGCACCTAATGTTATCTTACCCTGTGCTTGCTTTCAACCTTTGCTCCAACAAAGACTAGCAGTAAGTCTTCCTATCACCTCTTTTCTCACCAGTCATTTCTCTTACATGAGCTATTGCCTGCTGAATAAGATAGATAATTGGAATCAGGGAATGTTTTCATCTTGTGATTTTGCAGAGCAACATGTACACTTTAACAACACAATGTAATAGACACTGTGACTGTCAATACTGCCTATACATTACATGGAAAACAGCAAAGCTACTGACAAGTTTCTGCTCCAAACTGCATTCTCACCAGAAAAGAAGAGTGTGATTTTGATCTTTTGGGCTACTATTTTTTTGCAACATCCACATTGAGGATGTTAAAGAGGACTTCTGCATTGCTTGGAATTCCTGAAAATTTCTATTAAGAGAGATGGCAATGTTGAAATGTTTGACGTACACCTAGAAAATACTGTGTATTTGGCAGAAATAGAGTTCAAACTGTTTTTTAGCAAATATACTGGCAGCAGCTTCAGCAGAAAGTGGTATCAAGGTTTAAAAAAAATAAAATTTCACATCCTGTCTCAAAACTTAAATTAGATTTCCAAACTGAAGCAGGACTATGCATTCCTCTATACTTATAAATAAAATATTTATTGATTGAGAGTGCTGGTCTTTTACTTTAAATATTCCTTTCTTCTTCCACATATTTTTCCTCCTTGCTGATAAGTTGCTGCAATAAACTTCAAGGGACAAGATGGCTTGTTTGCTTTTTGATTTAAGCACTTCAAAGAAAGACCTTTTAAAGAAATAGCTACATTGATTAATTTACCTAACATACCTCTGTGTTTGTAGAACACTTGTTTTGCTCTATCTGAATTCACAAACCTTCTTTCCTCTTTTGAAGGAATACTAGAAAAGCAAAAGTGTTTTATTTTGCTACTTTTTACTTTCTAGTTGCATTGCTTCTTTGTACTGCCTGTCAAAGATGAAATATTAGTACATTAAACATAATTTCTTCTTTTGTTTTACAGGTGACCTGCTATTTTTGTTTTCTTTCTTTTTTCCTTTCTCAATTATACTAATTGATAACTGTGTGCTAAATTTTGCAGTCTGGGAGGAATGCATAAAAGATGTGAACTCAATCCTTCTTGATCATTCTAGAGGCTCTACATGGTTACGTGTTTTGGGGCTATTCTGTGTGTTATGGATGCAGTAGAGATTAGGTGGCACAGGGAGTCTTGGGATTAGGTGGCCTTGGGAGTCAGTTTGTGTTTATTTTGGTACTATAGTGGCTTTTGATTAAGACTATGCACAATTCTCTCCTATTTTCTGAGCTCATTTCTTTGAAGGCATCTTATTAATTTGGCTTTAACAAGAAGCATGCTGTGCCAACATTTTTTTTTCTCAACACTGTTGAGCCATTTCTTTCTTTTTCTAATAGTAGAAGTAGCTGATAATGCAGATATTACCTTTCTGATGATTCAAGATTATTCTCAACATCACATCCATGGACTTCAGGTAGTGTTTCTTTGAGTGCTAGGCCAAGACTAACCAGATTTCAGAGACAGGAAATTATTCCTAGCATCAATTTTGTTTTTTCTTGAGTCAGTTCTCTTTTTTCCTTTGCCATCTTAAACTGTTATTTTCTCTCATTTATTAATCTCCTTGTTCAAACAAAAATGATGAAAATTCATATAAAATAACATATGTTTTTGTTTTTCTGAGTTGGCCTTATAGCAAAGAGAGCCTACTGTTCTCATGATCTTTGGCTGCTCAGTTGTTCTGTGTCTGTATTGCAGGGTTTTTCCCTCTCATACCACTATAAATCACAAGGTGCTGTTGTTAATAATGCCACAGTCAGGATAAATCTAACACTTTTAGCATTCTTTCTGAATTCTTGACTGGGCTTTTAGCTAATGATATGTCAGCATAAACTGTGCAGAAATCAATAGTTGCCTAGATCACCATGGACTGGGCCCAAGGTATTATGTGATTTAAAGCATGTTATTTTTTCTGCAAAAATGATTTTATGTGCTATTGATTTTAGAGTTATACTGCTTTTTGGATCCCTCTTCTCTTCTTTTCTATTTTACTCCTTTTCTAGAGCAATCTTCAAGGACATCGTGAACACCCCGAATGTGGAGGGCAAGCCATAGCTTATGATGTACTTATGCCAGTAGCAACATCTGCTGTTTGCTATTTTCTTTGGATTCAGATTTGAGATGGCAGAAATTTGCACATGGTGATCTCTTTGGATTTGGCTTCTGAAAAATGTGTCCCTTGGGTTTTGAACATGTGGTTATGCTCTGCCATGTGATGGTTTTCTTTAGAAATGTGGGACTCCTGCATATGATCAAGGTTTAGTTCTGATATGAACCCTGTTCATTTCTCTCTGCATTTGTGTTTCACAACAACCAAGCTCCAATGACTTCAGTAACAGCATTAATATCTTGAACAGTAAAGTAGGACATGCAAGTGACTTATTTCCTTCCTTTCCTCCCTTCCTGCCTGCGTCCCTCCCTCCTTTTTCAGCAAGCAAACATTGCATCTCTCTGGTTGTGTAGACTTGTGCAGATGAAGTGGAATCAGTGAACCAATCCTGATTTACAACAGTCTTAAATGTACTCCAGACCTGAGGATAAGACATAAAATTCTGTGTTGCAGAGATTTGGAACCCACAAAGCATCTTATCTTGACTGTGTAATGTAGACTGTATTCAACCAGGTTATCACAGTGCTGAGGGCAGCAACTTCTGTTAGTTCAAAGGTAATTATTCTCAGTTTAAGGACTCATGAACTTCTCTGACTGCTTCAAGAAACAGAACACAAAATGAAGCAAATGAAATAGAGTAAAAAGATAAGAGGAAACAGAAGCTGTGTTTGGAATATTAAGAACAAAGAACAGATCCTCTTATGGTTTACACCTTCTCACTGATTTTCAGAAGCATTAGGTGGTTATGCAGGAATGTAGGTTATGGAAAATTGCTTTGAGCTGTTCAAAAGAAGCAGCAAAAGTTAATGTGCATCTCTACATGCTAAACATAAACTTTCCAGTCTCATTGCTCTATCTTCTGCAAGGGTCACTAGGATAAATGGTTTAAATTCTCTGCATACCTCACTTTATTAATTAGACATGTTTTAGATGTCAGGATGCCTGTTTTCTTCACCTTCATTTCCTTCTTGTTTTCATTCTTCCTCATTCTGGATTAAATTATAGCCTGAGAACAGATTTATATAAAATCATACTGTAATAGTCAGTAAAAATATTGTCTACTGCTTGGGTACACCTGGGTGTATTTTACAAAAGCTACTGAGAAATAGGCAAAAATGGTTAGAGAATGAAAAAAATAAGGCCAGACATACATACAAGGGGAGCGTGCTCCTGCAGGCAGCTCCTCAGCTAGGGACGTTTGAGTGAAAAAATAGGAAGGGCTTCCTGTTTCTGATTCATACCTCATGAGAGGCTTCTTTAATGATCACTCTTTTGTGGAGCCAAAGCAATGTTCATTTGCCATTTATTTATGGTTTAATACCAATGCATCAGGATGAAAATTGAACAAGGAATAAGCTTAAATGAGAGGCATGCTCTGACATAGAAATTACAGTATTGATGAGTGTCTTAGAAAGCTGAATGGAAGGAAATATTTTTTTTCAATAGATCTTGCAAATAACAACAGAAATGAACTGATCACATTTTGGTTTAAAGGTACATTTAACTAATTCTGAATTACAGGGGATCTCTTTTGGAAGTGTTTCTCATAGCAGCATTAATAGCAAATGAATTAATTGAGATCAGTGTTATTGCAGTGAATAATTGCAAATAAATTAATATAATTACAGGGAAATAAAAGTGTTAGCAATTTAATTTTTACATTTAATTCTTTATTGCCAAGATCCTATCTATTCTCTCTTGCAATATGGTCTCTCTGCTTGCTCCTCCTTATCTCACTGCTTACATAGAGTTTGTACTTCTGGTGGTTCACATGTAAGGTTGTTGTAATTCCCAGGGGGTTTTGGTCATTCGTACCTGTCTGCGCACATCTCTAGACTTCTAATGTGGTATCAGAGATGTCCTCATAAATCTTAGGGAACTGATTGACTATCAGTGATTTTGCTGAGTTTTACAGAGGAGAAAGAAACTGTAAAACTTGCCCATAGTTGTATTTGAGCATGTGAATAATGGTTGCAGCCCAACAGCCTTCTTTCGTATCTCCACTCATTTTTGCTGACATAAGTCTAAAATAACTTGTTCAAGGTCAGTGGAATTACATCAATATAGAATTAGGGTAAATAAGAGAAGAACCAAGTTTCCATATGCGTTTCTCCTAGTAGAGCTTTTAGGATTTGATGGTTGAGCCAGCAAACTGAAAAATAATTTTCCTTATTTCGTAAATGCAATTAAAAAAACAAGCTAAAATTGTTTTGATTTTTCCACCCATATTTCCTCCAATCTAATGTTAATGAATCCTATAAGGAAGATTCCTCTGCCTATGTGATTATACAACTCATATTTTTAGATTTGAAGTAAGAATAGAGAAGAAGGATTTTGGAGTCTAATGGAGAATCCTTATTGGATAAAGCAAGGAGAGGACTTTGACCTATGTTACTTGAAAAGCCCTTATTAAAGATAACAGGATTATTTAAGCTTTAGCTTCCTAAGTATGGGTATTTAAACCTAGTGGAGAAGCTAGTCAGAAGTTTTATTCATTTTTTTTAGTGTTTGAGGAGGTTGCTGGTTTTAGAAAGAAATTTTGAGATTTCTCTGTGAATGTCAGGGGAAATGTCGAGGGAACTTGCTTTTTCAGTCTCTCCAATTAGATATCATTTCAGAAACAGGCTTTCTTAGAAGGATCAGGATGTTAGTGCTTGGGTGAAATCACTTTAATTAAAGGTAGGTAGGGCAATTCCTGAATTTAGGAACCAGTATAGTCCAGCATGCAGTATAAAACAAACGGAATATTTTATTATTTTTTCTTGATGATACCTGATGAGCCTCGCCTGTGATGGCTGAGTGTGGGCTACCATGTATCAGAAGAGACATCTGCAGACCTTCCCATGCAGCTTTGCAGGAACGGTCTGCAGCACATGCCACCACAGCAGATACCACAAAGACTACGATTTTTATTACCCTACTGATAGATTTTATATTTGCACATTGCAGGAAGGCTCTCCTGGGTCTCAGATTTCCATGAATGGTGAAGAATGTTCTTTAAACTTCCATTCTACTATAATCCTTAATAATGTACAATACTTTCTAACTATTAAGCCCTATTGCAAGAGTCACTTTTGGCTTCAAAGTATGGTTTCTGAGTTTGCAGGTGTTTAGCTCCACTGAGACCACTTATCTGTTTCTGCATTTGTCACCAGTCTTGCTTTATCAGAAGGAAAAACTGGCCATAAGAGAGAGCTGAGAGGCTTTTTATTGAAAAAAACCAAAGTGCTGAACATACCCCATGACTTCAATATAGAATCCTTTGTGAATTCTAGTCCCCATTTTTTAGCTATGCAGGTAATTGGTGCCTGGCAGCTCATTCCTGTTGTATTTCTTTGGCTTAGCTTTGTGTTAATTACCTAAATTTACTCATTTAGAGGTAACGCTGCATGTGGTTTGGCAGGCACATGTTTTCCTAAAGAGACTTTCATGTATGCTTTTCTGCCTGCACTGGAAGCTGCATTTAGTGCACTGTACTTCAAAATGTTATTGTTTGCTTTTAGTCAGATAAACAAATATTATGATAATGAAAAGTCCATGAACAAATGGTGACAACAGCAGAGCACTAAACATAAGAATTAATTAGCAAGAACAGTCAGCTATCCCAGATGTCTGATGTAATTTTGAAGAGACAACTTGAAATATTTAAGGCATTGAAAACACTGCTTTAGGAGAGTGAAAAACACCCATACACTTTAACATCTAAATTACAAATGTGATCTCTCTCTCTTAGCTACTGACTTATAAATGAATGATACCAAGACTTACATGCCTACAGCTCATCAGTTGAAATAAAAAGACTATTCCTTTGCTAGTTTTCTGACCGTATGTTTCTTCCCAGTTCTGAATTTTTTGTCAGGATGGGCCAGGAGCCAATGGGAGCAAGGATTCCTCTCATTGTCAGTAGCTCAGACCTGCACACGTTGCACCAATTTCTAATATTTTGTTTTGGAAGGTGGACCCAGAACTCATAAAGTGTCATGCTGAAGCACAAGCATTTCCATTATATCTATATTTTCCTCCATTTCGTTTACTACAGTCTTTTCTGTGCAACAACTGCTGTGCACATCTGTTCTTACGTTGCTGAGGTTTCAAGGGCACATTTATAAGCCAGTTAAAGAGTGAGATCTGCTATGTCTGTTAGGGTATAGGTACCTAAAACAGTGATTGACTTCTGATATGTCCTGTGCCATAATTTTGTTTGGTTTAAGTAGCAAGGAAAGTTGCTTGGAGGCTTCAGTTATCCTTGGTCAATCTGAATCTGTGTGCATCAGTGTTTTAGCTAGTGGACCTCTGCTGGTATAAAAAATACTCTGTAAATATAATCTCAGCTGCCAACCTTGGCAGGAGTCGTCCCTGGAGCTTCCAGTGTTCCTGGTAGATATTGCTAGACTGTGGCTTAGCTATCTACTCAGGAAAGGGAGTAAACTAGATTCCCTATTGCAAACTTTGCCATAGCCATATGCAGCTGAATTACAGCCGACAAAGGTATCCTCAGGTGTATTGGGCTACAGGGAAGAGCTGCTGCATTTTTTCTTCTTTCATTGCTATTAGGCCAAGGCTAGCTACAACTTTTTCCTGAAGAAAAACTGTTCAGATGTATTCTGCCCACCTCAAGTATGACCCTAGGAATTTGTTTACAAATCTTTCCTCTCTTAGTTAAGCAGATCACATCATGCCAGGAGTTCGGTTCTGAATCCAGATAAAGATTAATGTGAGGTTTAGTTTCACTGAAAATGAGAATTGTCCCTGTGTGCTGAATGAGATTTGTAAAATGAGGAAATACTCACTAAAGCAGAGCACTGGCATATTTTCAAATTAAGATCACAGTGAAAATGAATTCAGTGCACTCTGGTTAATTAACTAACTAGAAAGGTATGAGAAATTCTATCTCCAATGACTAACACAGTCTGCCGTTTGATCTCAGTGCAATAAGGAAGGCAGAGCTATTGAATGTCTTAACAATGTTGATTTTTTATACTCAGTGAAAGTTTCCTGGAGTTGCAAATATTTAGAGTGAGAATATGTTCTTGCGTAGTCATTTTTCCATGACGACATTACCTCCATTTAGGAGGACTGTCTTTGTTTTTGCTCCATCTCCAAAATAACCATTTGAGTGCCATTTCTTTTGCATAATAGCAATCACCTGTACTAAAAAGTAAAAGGCAGCGTAGCAGTGGCAGGCTCTTCTTGATACGCTCTCTCCAAAGAAAATTTCAAGTCCATGTCAAATTGACTCAGTTCTTTTCAATTTCTATCTCACAGATTAAAGGTTTCTCTTTTCTTCTATCCAGGGAGGCCTAGCTATGTGCAGTAAGGGAGGGAAATCCTTAATAAACATCTGTCACCTTCATGGGACTGAGTGCAACTTCTGTAGGAGAGATTTCTTGTGTCTTAGCAAAAGCCTTCATTTAGAGGCTTCTGCTTCTGCGATGCCTATGACATCAAAAGGTGGCTGGTCCCTGCCCTGTAACAGTGTTTAAGGGTAAAATTCCATCTGGAAAGATAGCAGATATGTGAGGGAGAAGCATGAAAAGGGCCACACAGTTGCATAGGAAAGTGAGGAGGCAGCTGGCCTGTGTGAGGAACAAACAGCTAGAATGGCTTAGATGCATCCATTGAGTGGTCACATCACTTTCTTCACCCCATTCCTTTTCCCAAGCCTGGTGATTCCCCTGTCAATAACCTGAGGCAAGAGAAGAAAAGGCAGGGTCATTGGGAAGAATGAAATGGGGACAAAAGGCAAAGTAGGTCCTAGGAGATAGAATATTGCCCTGAATGCGACAAGGGATACATGAGAGGAATTTTTTTTAAAGAAAGAAAAGGGCAGGTAAAAGAAAGAGTAATGAAGAGAAAGGTGAAAAGAATTCTAGACAGTTGTGAAGTAAAAATTATGGTGATTAGTAGAAGCGATATGATGAGGAATACGGAAAATGAAAGTGAATACAAGAACAGAAAAAATTGTAGCCTTTGATAGTTTATTTTCTTCTGTTTTTTGGCAGTCATCCTTGAAAGGCTTTAGGAAGGTGATCAGGTCAAATGCCTGATTTCTGATGACTATTTCTCTGCCGTAGAGTTTGCCTTTAAACAGCTGGCACTGTTTGCTGTTTTGAGTTAGTATCTTAATGGCATAAACACTTATATTCTGGTCTGGTTGTCAGTGTTGGTCTTTTTTCCCCTGACAGTTGTAACAAGACTCCAAAATGACATTACAACAGTCGTGTAGCATGGAATTACTTTAAGATAAAAACTTAAAACCTTATGAAGTGTAAGGCTATAAGTGCTAGTAGGAGCAACTTCAGGGGGTAGGTTCTGAATACAATGTTTATAAGAATCTATAATAAAAATTAAAAATCTGTTAAAAGGCATTGGAGTTGTTGGTTCACAGATCTGTACCACAAGTCCCATAACTGAATAAAAAGGCCTAAAGATATGAAATAAATGAAGGTTCTACTGTGAAGCTGGCAGCCTAGAAAGAAAATACATTTCACAGTTAGACACACAGAAATAATTATTTTTATATACATTTTTATATTTTTAGGACACTTGATTTTGAACAATTGTGTTGGCAATACGGAATAGTAGCAGAGTAAAAATAGCTTGCCACTCTATAGACAGCCTGTGGCAAAGGGCAAATTTAATGTGAGCATGGTCTGAGTCATTCATCTGTGCCTAAACAAATTCTGATGATCTACCAGACTTGGGGCTGATTGCAGTGTCTTCCTTGTTTATGCATCCAGACTTCCTTTTTTTTCGCTGGGGGTGGTGGCCGGGACAGGTAGCAAAAAACAGATTCAGGAATTTGGATTGGAGTTAGTAGTTAATTACCTGAGTCATACACATTTGGGTTGTGTTAGTAGTTCAGAAGTCCTCTGAGCCTGTCTTTTACCCATCTACCCTTGATCCCTCTGTGGAGGTCTATGTTTTCTGCATTTATCCTGGCTGACGAAGATCTATGTGTAAAGTGTTATAATCCACCTTGCAGGTAAGGAGAGGCTACTGTTCATGTTATAAATGCAGATGAGCCTTGAGAAAGTGTGCCTCAGGCCACTGAAGCTTTTTGTACTGCAGTACTGCAGTACTGCAGAGGAGAGATGAGAGGAAACCATCTCAGTGAGATGTAAGTCTTGCTCCTATACCTCTCCATTTCTGGGCTGATAGAGGACTGCAAAAAATGTTGACAGGGAATATTTTTCCTTACACAACCAATTACTTGTAGCAGCACCCATGACTTTCTTCAGTCCAGCAGACAGCCAATGAAAGGATGTAGACCCAGGGCTTGATTTCTAAGTAGTTCAAACACCTTTAGTCCCCTGCGTTTATAGCAAACACTTGTTTCATTCCACTTCACTTTGCTACATCTTATTTGAAGGAATAACCTTCACTTTGTTCCTCATCATTTCTCTGCCCCACAGGACATGATGCCAAAAGAATTGCTAAACTCCAGTGTTACAATCACCCTCATCTAGCTACAGTAGTGTCAAAAGACACTAGTTTTGCAACTGCTTTATGTATATAAATTTTTTATCTCCCATTCCTTTAAATGTTGTGAGACAGGAAGCATTGCTGTTTGTTCCCCCACCCCTTGCCTCCCTTTCCTGAAAAGGAGAAAATATGGCTGTAATTAACAAGCTGTGACTCTCTTCTTCTGAAATCTCTTTTCCACTGAGGGGGCTCAGCTGTTCATTACTGAATGTTCTTCATTTTGAGTATGTGTTTGACTTACATAACTCAAGTCTCATTCTCTCTCACCTCTGTTTATGTGGAGGAAGATAATATAAAAGTGGTTGGAGGAGAAAACAAAATATATCTTTAGCCAATCATTTACCAAAATAAAAACCTGTTAAAATTCATATTTGTTAGTAGGTAATTCATCAGCTAGCTCTCTCTTTCAGTGGTGGCTGTGGTGTTTGTCAGAGAAAGTGGTGTGTGGGAAGCAGCCAGAAACAACCATAAGCCAAATGTGAGACTGAAAGAGGATCAAAGTGGTACAAATGGCTCAGAACTTGTCCTCTGTAACTGCTGAAGCTCTTGCTTGGAAGAAAAATTATCCCTGTTTGCCCTGATACAAACACACACATGAGGAAAAAAAGGCTTTGGCAGGTGTCCTATAGAATTTTTGATCATTTGTTTAATTTTTCTGTGTGTCCGTTACATTATATCAGAAAGTCAGATAGCCATTCTTCTCTACCTACTGTGGATGCAGAGTTATGAAATCACTGCTGTTTGTAAAACATGGTGAGATCCTTAATTGGAAGGATCAAACATTTCCTCAATTGGAAAAATCAAACATCTTGAATAAGTAATTTTGTACTGGGCAAAATGGTCTTAATGGCCTTGGATTTATAGTGAGCTTTAATCTGCTCCCAGGTGGCCACTAATGCTGGAGAAACATTCAATTTTTTCAACAATGCGTTGCTTTAGTAATGAATATTTCTAATGAGAATATAGAAACTGATCACAATCAGTTCAAAATAGCACAAAACACCTAGTGGTCCACTTCAAGTGGTGATATTGTTAGCATTCATAGTTTATAAATGTTGTCTGCTTGCAGCCTATTTATTAACTTCTCTAACATCACAAAGAGAAACACATTGGATGAGAGCAAAGGAGAACTCTTGAAAGTTAACTGAATGCATGTTAAATCTGAGCATCAAGTAAAAGAGACAACTTTACCCCAAACTTACCTGAAGTTTGTGCTAACAGATTTCAGCCCTGTTTGTTTTATTCACAGAGCCCCAAATTAATGAAAATTCGGAAGTGTTTCTGTTGTTCATAATGTGCCTGACTTACCTTTCAATAGGAAATTTGTCACAGAATGATAGAGCATATTGCTGGTTTTTGGCATTTTAGGGAGAAGATAAAGTGTAAATGATGTTTTCAGAAACGTGGTACAGTAATTGCCTACAATGAGTTCAGGCTTATTATTCACAACAAGTCAGTCTTTTTAGAGACAGCTGCCATCAATACTTATTAAAAACATCAGACCTTTATAATGCCTCTAGAGCAAGGATTAAAAATATTAAATGAGATAAATTTAATAATACCTAAACCTGCCATGTACTTAAATGAATCTACTTGCATAAACACTCTGAACATTCACTGAAAGCCTTCTACTTCTGATTTTTCAGATGATATACTGTAGTGTTGAGGTTTCCAAATGAATTAAGTGCTACATTTATAAATACTTTTTTTGGAAAACACATCACTTTTATGAATGACTTCTGCAGAGTGTGAAAAATTCCATAAGTATATCTAGTTTTCAGGTTAATCATAATGAGATTGCATAGGTTCAAATTATGTAATTTTTCAACTTCCTTGGAAGTCAAGAATGCAACTGCTTGAATCGACTCAGATTATAAACACTATTCATATAACTTTATATCTTGAAAGTCTCTTATGGTGCTCTGTTATTAAAATACTATGAAAAATGAAAGAACCCTGATTAATATACGCCTGCATGGATAAATTTACATTAATGAGAGATGATTAATTATGAGTAAATACCCTGCTCAGAAAAAGCATTTTAGGTGGCATAATTAACAGGGTGTGATGATAATCCGGCAACAGTCCTCTGTTGAGAAAATCAAAAGCCAGACACAAAGTGCTATTATGCATTTTGGAGCTATGATAATAATCACGATTCTGAACTCCCACACAGCTGTGCTCTCCTTGCTCCACAAGATGTCACTATGTAATCCAGGATGACTTCTGGCTTTTAAAATTTTTTAAAATATTTTTAAAGCTAAACTCAGAAATAGGTTTATTTCTTTTTCTGTGTTCTCAGGGGGAAAAAAAAATCTTGTAGGATAGCCTATATTGAATACTCATCATGTGTTTTAAATAAATTAAAGGGTATAGGACTGCCAGAATTTTGAGAACAATCTCCTTCATTTAAAAGACTGTGCAAAAATCCTACCAGCAGTCCTTGTGAAACTGCTGATGATCCATAAGAAATCCAGGAGCATGTTTATGGCAATTGTTCTTAAGTGCCATTTTTAAGGGTGTTATTCTGCTGTTCACTCTTCCTGCTCATGTCTCCACAAGGCAGTGTGGCTTTGTCTCCTCCTACTATCATAAATACACATCCAACTAGGTGGAAGTAAAGCTTGTAAGAGTATTAAGCTGTCAAAGAATTGCACCAGTTTTAAAAAATAGCAGCAATTTCCTGTACTCCACGCTACAATTAAGCAGTCATAATATGGCATCCTATAGATGCCAGCCCCAGAAAGAATCAGTTGAAAAAAAAATCACTGACAGTGGAGATCTCATTTTCTGTATTCCCATTTTAGAAGAAAAATATATGTTTAAGTCTTTCTTTCTTTGATGTATTTCTTGGTAGGACTGTGATCTTTTACACTTCTGTCATATTTGGTCTGAATTTTTAAACTTTTTTTTTTTTCTGGGAGATTAGATAAGACATGCTGTCTACACATATGCCTCTTTATGGCTGCTGCCTAAGTAAGTAAAGTGCTGTAACTTCAAGATAAGGCAAACACCACAGCCAGAAAATATTCTCTGGGAAAACCTTGCGCAAATGAACACTTCATCTTACCTCACCTTGGTGGTGGAATGAGAAAGTCACATCTAAAATACGTTTTAAGTGACTCTGCATTCAAAATGTGTTTCTTTCTTCTGACCTGAGGCTGACTAAGGTGCACAGCATGAAAATTTAAGCCAGCCAAAAGTATTTATTTACAAGCTAAAGATAAATTATAGAACCCTGACAGCAAGGACCGCTCTATTCAGTTATAGATGTCTTTTGCTTAATTCAAATATCTAATGAAAAATTCTGTGACAGGCCCTTTCTCTGATGCCCCATGCCAGCAATATCTCTACAGCAAAGGGAGTATGGAGATTGGCACTGAGGCCTTGTTGATCAGGTCAGGGAAGAGATAAAGTTCATCTGCTTCCTTTTAATTCTGTAATATTTCACATACAACCAAGTTTTGTTAGGACCATGACTGACTACTCTTTCTCTCTCTTACACCTTAATTTGTTTTACTGCTTTTATACTGTTTTCTTTTGACTTTCATGAGGTAAAATCTTGCCCATGGAGCCTCTGAAATATTCTTGATGGTGTCATCCTGACACCATAGCCACAGTGTCCTGGATGGGCATGGGAAGGTTCCCTCCATCCTAATTCATCCTTGCTCCTGGCCTGACTGCACATTGCTATCATAGCTGTACAATATGGCCTGTTTCAATGCATCGTTATTTCACTGTCCAGATTTTCCTAAATGCCATGTGTTGAGACAAAATAGCTCTGTGGTGCAGCTGGGGCACAGACTGTTCTGCCTAGCAGTCAGTCAGTCAGCTACATCCAACTCCCCAGGCCTGCTGCTGTAGAGAATCACAGAATATCCTGAGCTGGAAAGGACCCACAAGGATCATCAAATCCAACTTCTGTCTCTGCATATGAAAGCACCAAAACTCACACCACGTGCCAGAGACAGGGTGTGTGTGTAGGGGAGGACATCCTAGAGCAGGCATGGCCTTGCAGAGGCACCTCACTGCCTGAGGACAATGGCTGAGCTGCAGGCAGCTGCCAGGTGAGCAGTGCTGTGCCAGGGCAGAGGCAGTGAGGGAGCCGGGATGGGCACAGCAACTCCAGCTGTGTTAGCTGGAGAGAAGTGTTGTCCCAAGGTTTGAGGTGCTCCTTAGTCCTTGAGAAGAAGAGCATTATGTATTCTGCCTGTGGTATGTATGGTCACATTTTCAGCTGGTGGGATGTTGGTCACTAGGCATGGAAAGGGAAGAAGACACCCAGAAGGAAGAAGGCAGCATCAACTTGTTTTCATCGACATTTTTTGGCTGAAAAGGATGGTATTAAAATACTCAGTCTCTCAATGTAACTATCACAGCGGTGCCAGTTACCTCAGCGTGTGGCATCAGTAGTGGTATTTTAAATGCTGTTTATTCCTTTTTAAGCCAATACTGTTTCTAATGCATACTTTAGGCATATCTCCCACTGCCTTGCAGTGCCCTGCTGATAGAACTGCTTACCCTATCCTTGGAGCAGGTGACATTGAAAGGCCAATTGACCCTTCCTGCAATGCAGAGTCAAGGAGGAATGGCAGGACAAAAGGCCCACCAGGGATGGAGAAGCAAACTAGGGAATACTGTCAGTCTCTGACCTTGGACTTATGTTATTTTTTGACCCGCTACACATGTTTGGTTTTGGAAAAGGCAGCAACATATAGTTGCACTTACCTGTGCAGAACAGGTATTTGAGAAAAGAACAAAGATCAGGAGAGAGTTGTGGCAGTGCCTGAATGTGGTGAGGGCACAGAGGAGAGCTACAGACCAAGTACACAGTGAGAATGCCTTTTTGGACTTCCAGAATAGCGTGTTGGGGACAATGCCTTCTCCATGTGAGAAGGTAAAGAAGTCTTGTGCCCTCACTCTGTAGGTCTTCCTTGTCTTTATGAAGGTTGTAATGAGACTGGAAAGAAGGACACACATTTTACCTCAAATGAGAGAGATTGGGAGTCTGCTTATAGTTCATTCGTGGTTGCTGTCAGGCACCCCTGGTAGAACCCTTGTACCCACCAGCAAGGAATGATCTCTATGCATTGCTCTGCTGATGAGGCTTGCTCAAGTGTTGCTCAAACTACTTTTCATGCTGGTGCCAAGGATAAACACTGTGAATAGTTCTGAGCTAAAAATGGCACTTGATGAATATTTGACTGGATGAGAAGATGCAGTAGGATGCACATCTCTTGTTAATTTATCAGTGGCTTGCACAATGACAACATCTAAGTACATAGATCCATGCCTCCAGGGAATGTACATCAGAGTGCAAAACCAAAAGGACTTCCTGCAGACACCAAAGGAACTACTGTTGGTGGCTTCTGATGGCCTCTGAGACAGGAGAGATTTTTGTCTCTCCACATACGCACAGCAAGTGTGGGTTCCTTCCCACACTTTGAAACACATTTGAAAACATCCTGAATGCTTTTAGGGACAGAAGCTCTCTGGGCATGATAAACTGAAGGGCACATGGCCTCACAGACTTTTGTGATAAAGACAGGTATAGGGAACTAAATTTCTGTTCAGACTGAAAGGGCAGAATAGAGAAATAGCATAAATGGTCCGACAAGAAAAAAAAAAAAGATAAAAACAGAGCAAACATTAAAATGGGGGTAAATCAGAATTGAGAAGCTGGTATGCTGCTTCTCTGGACCTGGCAACTTTGCATCTAGAATTTAGGCATCTTCTGCTGGTCAGCACTCAGTCTGGACAGCAGCATAGGCCACTAGTAAGTGCTTGCAATACATGTCCAGACAACCACTGTGGTAGTCAGACCTCAGCTGTGGCAGGCTTCAGCCATGTGGATGTCCTCTTAGCAAAACTGAGGGTGGCTGACGTGTTTCTTTTTATGGAATGTAAGCTGTGATTCTGGGATAAGGCAGCTAGCTCTTAGGCAGTAGCAAGATACAGATGTATCTTTAGCCTGGTAAGTTTACTGTGGAGCATCTTGGTTCTCCCCCTAAACTTTTTAAGTCACCATCTCCTTGCAAGGTTGGCAGGGAACAAAAGAGTGGTAAGCAGTGTTTTTTCACTAAGATATAATTTTATATATATATTTCTGACCTAAGTTGCTCCAGGCAGTGAAGAGCAAGGAAATATTGAGGTCTGTTAGGCCTGCAATAAAGAAAAGGATGGTGAACATCAGACCACTTTTGGAGTGGCTTTTGAGAGCCACCTAAGGGAACAGTACAGTGAAAATAATTTGGACCAGCTTCTAGTGTATAGTGCTAAATATTATGAAAATTGGCATAATTGGGCCCATTCAGTAGTAGGAATCTCACATGGAAGTTATTTTACTGTGTGTATGACAAAACTGCAAAATACTGCTCTGAGAAGGTTAGATAGAGAAGAAAGAAAGGTTTTAATACAGTGAAATTATACTAATGGGAAGTTCTCAGCCTTGAAGAGGGTTAGGACATTTAATATGACCATTTAAAAGAATAATACTGCTCTCAGCAAACCTTTCTATTCATAATGAATTACTTTGCTGGCACCTGATTGACAAAGATGTTTTTTGGTATCAGACACAACACATAGCACACAAGGACACATATTTTCTCTCTGGAGAGCAACAGATTATTGCCTGCACTGCTGTTTTTTAACATCACAACCTAAATGGCTTTTATGTTCTGAAAACAAAAAGCAGGGAGGAGAAAGAAAAGCTTTTGAAGGAAAAAAATAATTTTCCAATAACCCCCATTAACTGTAGAGGTCATTGAGGCAAAATGAATGGGACTAGAAATCCACTAAAAGCTACAGTACAAGGTACATTGAGACTGACAAGCCTTTCACCAAGTAGTTACAAATGGGACTAATTGTTTAAACTTGTTAGCCATTGCCAGAGCCTCTGATCCTTGAGTCAGCTATGGGGGCTATGGCAGAAATCAATAAGGCATTGCACACAGTGAACTGCTAGACCATACAGGTTGCCTGAAGGGAATTGCTCAGCTCCCTCTGGTCGGGAAACTGAAAGCAGGCAGCTGAATCTCCAGAAAAATTGAGAACACCACCCTGGGGCAATTGGGGCAATGGTGAGGATAAGGGGAAGGAATAGAAATCCAGCATGAGAGATTATAGGGTGGACTTGATGCTGTGGTGAAGCTTGTGGTGGATGTTCAAGCATCATCTGCATTAAGAAGCTAATGACCTGAGGCTGGCACTTTTGTCTCAGAAGTAACAAAAAGAATTTTTGTCCTAAGACAAAATTCTAAACTGTTGGAAAAATTCGTTCCCATTGGCACATTTTGAAAGATTCCTGTTACATGGATCAGCTGCTTTCAGGTGAAGTACTACAAGGTTTCAATTAAATGAAGCATGTTTTTGTAACAATTTTAGACATGCTACAAATTGTAAGCAAGCTACAAAACAGAAATGTTGGTACTTGCACGCCAACAGACATTGTAAGACAGAGAGGTGCCTTTGCTAGACCTGGTGGTCTCCTTGCCATTAAAGATGGTTGTAGCCTCCATTTCTGACCAGCGTTGCACAAAACATTGATATGCCTGCTATACCTCTGACTGAGTTTTGAAAAAGCATCTCTTGTCTCCTATGGTCTCTCTACTGCTCTTTAGCTGCTCTTTAGCTTCTGTTCTCTCCTTTCCAGAAGTTTAATAATGCACTGCTATGTGGCAGCTGGCTGACCAACCTCAGTTTTTCTTCCAGACTGCCCACTTCCTTTCACCTCTGTCCAGGACAACTGAAAATTATTCACATAATTTGTTTCAGTTTTGTGGGGGGAAGAGCAGTTCCAGAATACTAAATAGCTTGGCAGTCAAAGAACTTCACAGTTTAAGGGAGAATTGAAAATGAAGATGCTTTTCTGATCAAGAAAGTGTGTGGATGAACATATGCTATGCCAGATCCAGGCTCAAATTTTAATAGGGTAATTATCTATTCTGATGAAGGTGTGCATATGTGCTTGTGTGCTCATACATCTTTCTTTCTTGCTTTCTCTTTCTCTTTCTCTTTCTCTTTCTCTTTCTCTTTCTCTTTCTCTTTCTCTTTCTCTTTCCCTTTCCCTTTCCCTTTCCCTTTCCCCTTCTCCTTCTCCTTCTCCTTCTCCTTCTCCTTCTCCTTCTCCTTCTCCTTCTCCTTCTCCTTCTCTTCCTCTTTTCTCTTTCTCTTTCATCTTTCTTTCTCCCTTTCTTTCTCTCTTTTCCCCCTTCTTTTTCTCTTTCTTTCTTTTTCTTGCTTTGCCTTACTTGTTTTTCTCTACAGTTGTGTTTTCATACACAGTGGTGTAAAAAATTCAGAAAACTTTTGTGAGTTAAGGGCTGTCTTGTACAGGGATAGCCCCAGTGACGTCTTTCCTGCTGGAAAATGTTCAAGTACAGGAAAGGCTAAAAATGCCAAGGTTGTGAATTTATTGCTGCCACTGTTTTCATCTCCTCTCATACACGGTGCATTTTGCCCAGGTTCTCACTACTCAGAAAATGACTATTGTTATAATTGCTTGATTGCTTATAGAGAAAAAAGATGACAGCCTGTTAGAGGTCACTAAGGAGCTTTTTCTAAAAAAGACTTCCTAAATGATACAGTAAAAAGCATCTGGTGTGGTTAGAAAATGATGAAGAAAGTAAGTTCAGCTAGATAGTGTGGCTTGTTTTAGATCTTCATAGGCAGTGTTGGACATGACTAAGTTTTTCAAATTCCTCATCAGAGTGGGGATAACATTCTAGCAAACCTATGTGCACCTGAGGAAAAACAGCAAAGTCAACACAGGTAAGCTGAGAACCATTATCATATGATTTACAAGGAATTTCCTTAGTGAATGACACCAGGGCCAGCTAAGTGCTGTTATTGTCACATGTGCATTATTTTGTACGGGAACTTGACAGGAAGGCTATTTCAGGTGTAATTGGTAATGGTCAGTCAATGTAATAGGATATTGGCTGCAATGCACATGACTGAAGGGTTCTACAGTAAGAAGTGGGCTGATTGTGCTAAACCCTATACAGCAGTTTTCTCTGATAGACCATGGTATGACCATGCTTCAAGAAATTGATAGTGTCCAGAAGGAGAAGGGTTTTTGAAATGAGTTTAGTTGTTTATTCTTTTTTCCTTTTATTTGTTCTTGGAAGATTTACTCTAGAAGAAAAACTGCAATTATATGGCGCTATGGCAGGTTATTAACTCTAAATAAAACTTATTTACCTAGCTTTACATGGCTTTCAATTTCTGCAACACATCTATCACAATCTTGTCATGAATTGCTGGCAAGCATATGCAAGTTGATAGCAAAAAAGTCCTTCAAATGCAGAAAAGTCTCCCAATGAGGTCATGTCAGTCAGCAGTGTCTTGACGCAGAAGCAGTTGATGGTAAACACCAGATTAATCTATAGAGGAGAAATCAATTCATTTCACTTACAAACCATATGCCTCCTACTTTCTTTTGCATATCCACAGTGAGGGCTCAGAAGCAGGGATATCGATAAAACCATTAAGCTGAAATTTTTCTATCTGCGATTCAACATCACTTTGACTGAATACCTAACACAGCTTTTGAGTACTGGAGAATCCTTTCTGTGAATGTGTTTTTCCATAACTTTCTTCTTAAACTTTTGAAAATGTGCAGCAAGCATAACACAAACCTCAAAACAATCTCTGTGCATTTATTCTACTTCTTCATGGCGAGTGGCCATTCCATCAAGTTGCTCTGACTGTCTTGTTCTTCCTGCTGCTACACTGACCCAGGTAAGGGCCTGCTTTCTGTTGCCTTACACCATTAATTAATTTTGAAAGACTATGGGCCACTCTCACTTGTGCTTCATCTGATCTTTTTTCATAAGCCTGGACTGAAGCCTTCTCCAGACAATTTTTTTTGTATTCTTTGTGTATGTGTCACATATCAGAGTCCTGAGTGAGAACTCCTGATTAACTATCCAGAAAGTTAGATGTAAGTGGTAATGTTAGAGGTGATGTTTAATTCTGTTTCTTGTGATGAAGACTAAGTTACAAATAGGATATGTGAGCTTTCAAGAGTAAATTAACTGGAGAAGAAGTCACAGTTATATCAACTAAGTTCCCATTGTGACTGCTCCTCAGTATGGGAAAATTTGGTGATTTTGTGTTTTCTGATGATAGCAGTGTTGGAGTAATTCTTACAGAGCAGGCTGCACCCCTATCTTCATAACTCCATTTTTGTTATCCTTTGTACATTATGGCGGTGTAAAATTTTTGATTGAAGATGAAAATAACAGCTCTGAAAGTAGCCTGGGGCTTATAGAATGGCAAACTTGAAATTATGAATGGAATTCCAAGTCTGCGCCTTCATTTAGATAAAGATTTTTAATTCTTGAGGTCTCCAAGTGACCCAAGTCCATTTACTCTGCTTAGCATGAAGTTGTAGTGTTTTCAATCAGGTAGAGCTTTCCAAGACTGCTGCTTGTGATTTTCAAACAAGGAAGTAATAAATTTTTGTATTCATATTATATTATCTGAGATTGAGAACAACATTTTAGCCAACCATAGAAAGAAAGAGAATGTATTTTGGGAGAACGGTGGGATATGGACTGAGCTTATGATAAATTGTAGCCTTTTCCCTTCCCCAATACAGTCTAAAAGAACACCAATGTGTGCTGCAGAATAATACAAGGGATTGAGAGCAAGGCATCAAAAACTATTGTCAAAGAAATAAACACTCTTGTTCATATCTTGCCACACAGGTGCACAGCAGGGCGCCCTGGAGTCATGGAATATCTGGCACTACTTAAGCAAATCTAGGAGTGCATTCAAGCTGAAGAGGTGATGGGTTCCACCTTCTGTAACAGCTGGGATGAATGAGTCAGGACAAATAACTGTCACTGGCTGTGATAATTTCAAATTTAGTAACTTCCAGATAAAAAAAAAAAAAACAGCTAAAAAATGTGCAATTTTTATAGCAAATCCATGAATGACTAAATTACAAGCTTTGGAACAATGTCGTTATTCTTCATTTGGGTCTTCCACTCTGTCTCTTATAGAACAGTGATAAAAAAAATCATGCATTGCATCTATGCCTCATCATAAAGACAATGCTCAAGGGTTTTTTAAAAAGGTACTTGTTCAGACTTACTTATGGTTAATGCATTGTGACCTAGTTAATTCCTCTTAGTTAAAAGAGTTAGGAGTTTCACATATTTGCTAAAGCAGTCTCCTTACTAGTAGTACAATATAAAGAGATCTTAAATCTGGCAGATTCGCCATTTTGGGTTTCTTAATAATGTTTTAGAAGGGTGAAGGCATCTTTGTATGAAATGAATTCAAGGCTTCATGTCTCAGAGTGTCCTTAGAGTATATCCCACCTTTATATTAATGGATAAATGTTGAATAAAGATGCTGTGGACATAATTACATTTTACTCTCCAAACCCTGTCTTTCATTGTGGAAATATCTCAGCCTATATCCTATAATTTGATTTAACAGCAGAATCTTAGTGACCAGTTCATTCTCTTTGGCCTCTCTCCCTCTAGGATAAGAACTGTTAGGGCAGTGTAGATTTGTTTGTTCATATGTCTTGTTAAAGTGCATAGAGCTTTACACTTATGTAGAAGAAGGCAGTTTAAATATGTTTTTCACTTAGACTTGAAAACACAGAAATTTGGGATGGCCTTTAATTGTTATGGGGGCTTGTTTAACAGCTAAGGCTGTCCCTGAAAAATTTGTTTCAGGATGGTTACTGGTAGACTTACGTTCACCCAGTTATTTCTCAGCATCAGACTAGCAGAATGATCAATAGTTTGGATACCAGTATATCATCTATCACTTGAAGTGTAATAAAGAAGTTTCAGCTGTAAGCCTAAACCTAGCACGGAGTTTATGCTTAACTTCATTCCAAAGAAAAATTAAGACATTCTTTAGAAGTATGGGAAATTTATCTGCTTTTTATCATACAAGTCAGTAATCAGAATGTACATTTGGTAAGAACAATGTTTGTTTTCAAAGTTATCTGAAAGGGAAATTGCTCACAGCATGGTCAATGGGAATTCTTTCACTCATGGCTAATCAGTCTAATCCTATGTTATGAAATTTGGAAGACCTGAATTCATTCAGTTCATCCCAGACTGCAAAATTTTGTGAAAACAAAAAGTGATTGGCAGCAGCTTCATGAAAAAAGATGTGGAGAATATATTACTGCACTACTTGCTCCTTGGCGAGCTAATATATAGGCAGATTGATGCAAACACATTAATTGCTTAAACTTATTTTGAGGAAACTGGCCAAAGGGTTCCATCACTGTGTTTAGTTCAGTAGCTTGAAAAATACAAAATAAGCATCTTGATATAATCCCGGTTCCTATGTTATTATTTTGATCTAATGCCTGGAAATAATGTTTTGGCAAATCAGTCTATTAACCTGTGTGTTCTTCCCAATAACCCATCTCATCTTATCCCGGAATTAAAATTAAGAATGAACAGCACTAATTGTATCACAATTCTCTACCAATAAACTTAATCGACACTCTGTGATATTTCTAAGAAAATAACCTTGAAAACATGCTCTTCATTCAGTGTGAGGATGAATCCCCTATCTCCTCAGTTTTTAAGGAAGGTTCTGACCCTAGATACTTAAATGCAGGTCAGATAAACAATCTCCTTTTGATGGACGGACACAGAGCATCCAGGATTTTGAAGGCTGTAATTTCTGTGAAATTCCTCCCAGTGGAACAAACTCTATCCTCAACAAAATATTAAAAGCAAATAAAGGTGGCCATATTTTATTGCTGGATCAGCATGTTGCCTTTCCATGAGTCAGTTTAAAATTTTGTTTTTATATGATGTTCCAATTTAAATAATCACAGAAATGTCAGATATTTCCTAATAGATTTCTGGGATTTGCATTTGCATACCTTTCAGTGTTAACACAGAGTAAATGCACCTGGGCCAGCACCCTATGGAAGGGTTAAAATTACTCTGGAATGAGTGTGGTGTTGTGGATTGATTTATATTTGACATATATGTCTTTATTTCAAGTCCAGAGTTCCTACAATATTAAATTATTATTCTCTACATCTTTAAATGGAGTGCAGCATCTATTAAGTTTAATTAGTTTCCCTGAAGGCTTGCAGGGTAATGGTAGAGTTACTACAGGAGAGCAGCTTCTAATTGAGGGTAGCTTCTAAACAAAGATACATGTAGTTGCATACATGTACTTTCAGGGCTGAGTTAGTTTAATGATCCATTGTTTATGTTGGGAGATGGATGTGCTGTGGGGTTAATTGACTTGAAGGGTGCCAAGTCAACTTATCTTTGAGTTTGTGTGACTCACAATTCCAGTGAGTTAACAATTTTACCATTAACTTGCAGTGGAGAAACTGAGGTACAAATCAAAGATCTGACAGCTTGGGTTTTTTATTACAATGCCACCAGGCATTAACCCTCCCCCCACAGTTGCACTCAAATTCAACTACTCAATGGTTTTGAAGTTAAACCTTGGCCTTTGAAACATTTGAACTACTTCTCAGATTTACTGAGCAGTATGGAGCCTGAATAGAGAATCGGCCTCTTTTCATCTTTCAGATATGAACTCTAGAAGAGGCTTTGACTTGGTCCCCATCGCTTGCAACAACTCCATGCAATGCTAGACTTGGGGAAGAGAGGCTGGAAAGTTGCCCAGCTGATAAGGATCTGAGGTGTTTCCCAGAGAGATGAATGTGAGCCAGCAGTGTGCCCAGGTGGCCTAGACAGCGAATGATGTCCTGGCTAATATCAGAAATAGTGTGGCCAGTAGACTAGGGAAGGGATTTTGCCCATGTACCCAGTACTGGTGGGGCCACACCGTAAATTCCCTGTCCAGTTTTGGGCCTGTCACTCACTGCAGGACAGACATTGAGGTGCTGGAGTGTGTCCAGAAAAGGGCAAAGGAGATGGTGAAGGTTCTAGAGCACAAATTCTATGAGGAGTGGCTGAGGAAGATGTGGGTATTTAACCTGGAGAAAAGGAGGCTCAGGAGAGACCTTACTGCTTCCTAGAACTACCTGAAAGGAGTTGTAGTGAGGGGGCAGTCAGTCTGCCACGTAACTAGTGACAGCACTTGTGGGATCATTCTCAAGTTGTGCCAGGAGAAGTTTTGATTGGATATCAAGGAAAAGTTATTCACCAAAAAGATTGCCAAGCACTCTGAAATTCTGCCCAGGGAAGTGGTGGAGTGATCATCCCTGGAGGTATTTAGAAGACAGGAACATGTGGCACTTGGGGACACGGTTTAGAGGCTGGCTTGGCAGTGCTGGGTTAATGGTTAGATTTGATCATCATAGAGGCCTTTTCCAATATAAAGTATTCTATGGTATTATGATTCTATGATTCTATGACTCCTGTATGCTAACCTAGTGAACCTGGAAACTTCTGCTGTAATGTTTTGGCACTTACACTGTTATTGCAGCTGGTGTGTGAACTTCAGGCAGAACATAATTGCAAAGCACCATCAGCAGGTCATTCCTGAAATAATAGTTGGAGAAATGTATACATGTGAATAATATGTGTGTTTTCACATTAGATTCCCTGGATCTGTTTGCTGGTACATGTGTGAAGATCTGTGTATGGATAATTTCCTTCAGGAATCTATTTTACAAAGTTTTACTTGCTGAGGAAATAGTCTGTGTAAAACGATGGTAAAGGGAGAGCATATTGTGATCGGTGAAGAAAGAAGGTTTCATCTATTATCTTGAAAATCCAACTATTTGGGAAGATATGAGAAGGAGCTCTTATAAAGTTATCTGCTATATGAATTATTGTTGTGGTCTGTCACACAGGGAAAAACTTAAAAGAGGAAATTAAACCCCAACAATAAATAAAAAGGACTTACCTAGAATATGTTTTATTTTTCAATAACTTCTGCTGAGAAGCACAAAGCTCCTTTGAGATTCTCGTATTTTAGCACAAATTCCCACTAGACCAACAAACAATGTGTTACTATAATTTTCAGCCTTTTCTTTCTGGGAGTTATTAATTATGTGTTTCTTCTTTCTTTTTTTTTCCCTCCACGCCTCATCTTAAGGGGTTCTGATAGTTATTTCACATCAGTTAGACCATATGAAAATGCCACTTTTCCTAAACATAGATTTGTTATTTTGCCTGTCTAAGTGAGAAGTAAAATGAGATAGAATTAAGTTCTTTCTCCTGATATTGGCTCCTCAGCATCTCATAGCCAAAATCAGATCTTACAAAATATTTGGGTCTCAAATGCTTTAATTTTTCAACACAACTTAGATAGCTAACTACCCCTGATGACTAGGGCTTTTGGTTACAAAATTCAAAGGCAAATCCCTAGATCCATATTTACACATCTAAAGGAGTAACTTGATTTTCAGAAACACACAGCCATTTTCAATAGGACTAAAAGACATTTGGTATTTCTGAGAAACACGAAATCCTATGAAGCTTAAGTAAAGGTTGACTTTGACTTATTTGTACCTTGCCCCTGCTCTAAGAAGGACAGCAATGCATTTCCTCCTCTCTGAAATGTGCACCTGAAATAGCTTAGAGAAAATGATGCTTTCTGCAATATTAAACTGGCCATTTGGGGAAGGAGACTTTTCTGAACAAACAGAACTATTGTGAAAATGAGTCACTAAAGCTGTTTTAAAAGCAAAAAGAACACGATAATGCAAAAAATTGGATGTAGAAGGTTGTAGTTAATTTAACATCACCTCTCTGGAGAAGTTCCTACAGACTTGAAAATGGAATAGGTAACCCCCATTTTTAAAAAAGAGAAAAAGACCCTCAGGATTCCCAAGCTGATCAGTTTCATTTCCATGCCCAGCAAGATAATGAAGCATATCTTCCTAGAAACTATTCTTAGGACGTGAAAAGTAAGGAGGTCCTTGATGACAGTGAACACGGCTTCAGTAAGAGCAAATTGTACCTAAGAAGGGTGGTGGCCCTCCATGGTGGGATTGCAGTGTTGGTGGATAAGAAAAAAACAACTGGCACCATTTACTTGGAGTTCTGCAAAGCATTTTACAATTTCCCACACAACCTCTTTATCTCTAAACTGAAGAGACATGGGTTTGGCATGTGGACCACTTGTTGGATAAGGAATTGGCTGGATGATCACACTCAAAGAGTTGGGGTCAATGGCTCAATGTCCAAGGGGAGGGCAGTGGTGAGCGGTGTCCTCGGGGCTGGTATTGGGAGCAGAGCTGTTTAACAGCTTTGTTGGTGACAGGGATCATGGGATGGAGTGCACCCTCAGCAGCTGTGCTGAAAACGCCAACGTGTGTGGGGTGTCAATGTGCTGGAGGGCAGGAATGGCATCCAGTGGGACTGTGATAGGCTTGAGACAGGGACCCATGTGAAACTCACGAAGTTCAATGAGGCCAAGAGAAAGGTCAGGGCAATCCCAAGCACACATACAAGAGTAATCCAGTGGAGGAGTAGTTACCATGGCTCAGTTTAACATTTGCGGCTAATACAAGAAATGCCCTTTAATACTTACCTGTTCTCTTTGGGCAGATTTAAGCTGTGGTATTATGCTAATGTACATAAGTAGCATCTTCTCCTTGCAAGCAAAAAAACCCCAAAGCCACCGCAACCAACTTTGAAGAAATTCTTAGTAGTTTTAAAATTCCATGACTTTGGTCAAAGGACTGAGAAACCAGGTATTAAGGATTTCAGGCCTGTCAGAAGCTTCTTCCAATAAGAGGGCTTCTGTCATTCACAGTTGGGCACGTTCAAGTTTTCCTGCATTACTTACCTTCATGCTGACAGCTTGAGTGTCTCAGGGGACTGTGGGATTTTCTCTCCCCTTTTTTTCCTTTCAAAGTGTTTTGAGTGTCAGAGGGAGCTGAGGAGCAATGTGAAGGAATGAGAATGAAATGGGTTTTTTGGTGTTTCAACTACTGTCTATTAAATTTCAAACAAAATATTGGCAATTTGTTAAGCTTTTCCTGCCTAACTAATATTTAAAAGCATTCAATTAAGGCTGTATAATGTGTTCAATGAGTTAAACCACCCCATGATATTAGAAAAATATTACATATATAAATAAAATACATCAAAGCATTAAAAAGCTATTACACACTCTGAACATAAAATGGCAGAGTAATGATGGATCCTGCCATGCAGCAAACATATTCAAAAATATTATCTTCCTGGTAATGAAATGCCATCCGTTTCATTTTAAGCTAAATACATTAGACATATCAGTGGAGTCTGTGCTGACACAGCAGCGAGTTGAAATTGAAAATCTGAAATTATATATATGATTGGACACAGTGTTAAAGTAATTTATAGGAAAAACCACAAATGTGCTGGGTCTGCACCTTTTCGTGAACTCATTTTAGAGAATCAGATAGAGGAAAACTCTACCATTTCTAATGTGCAGTAGAATGGCAGCTCGCCAGGACCCCAATATATTCAGTATGAGGGGCAGAAAGGAGAGAAAGAAAGAAAGAAAGAGGCTAGTGAGACTTGATTCAAATTACAACAATTCTGCATAAGCCATCAAGAAAATGGCATTCGTTTTCATTGCTCTGACCTAATATGATATAGCAGCTGTAGGAACTATATTAGCTATCAAGACAAGAGGGAGATAACGGGGAAACATTTAGAGAGGAACATCAGGATAAGGCTAATTTCAGCTCAGCTGCAGATGCTTTGCATGCTTTGCCATGGAGAGCAAAGTGGCAGCAGGAATCATTATGACTATCATCTGATACTCAAAGTTTAGGCTGAATTCAGTTTCTGCTGACTGGAATGGAGCCTCGATTATTACAAACACACACACACACACCCCCACACACCCACCCCCACACACCCACACACACCCACACACACACACACACCCCCACACCCACACCCACACACCCCCACACCCCCACACACACCTCTCCCCTTGACACACACTGACAATTTCCCCCTCTCTCATAAGTCTTCCAGTTTACCTGGCTGTCTTGTCTTCAGTCTGCTAAAGAAAACAACAGAACTACAAGCATCAGAAAAGCTTTGTTCTTGGAGCAGTTCTCTAAGAACTTACTTTCAGATATCTTTCACCCCATTTCCTGTACTTCTTTCCTGAATTCAGAATGCTTTTCATTTGGTCTGGGAAAAGAATTGAAGAAAGAGGCAGTAATCTACTATTAATGTATGGATTCAGTCCTTGCATTACAGTTACAGTTGTCAATGTGATGATTTATAACTTTATATTTATTTATTGCTTATTAATCAGATATAAGGTAATCGGTGTGATGCAAAATATAGACAGATGTTTTCACAGAGCACTTGCTAAGCAGATCAGACACACAAGTTATTTTGGGATTTTATGTTAATATCTTGCTTTATCTCCAACAAATAGCCTAGATTTGCCTGATATTTAAGAGCATCATTGTTCTGATTAGGCTTGGGTGACCTAGTTGAGGCCTTCCATTACCTGAAGGGAGTCTGCAGGAAAAATTGATCAAGACATTTTCCAAAGACTTGTAGAGACAGGATAGGGGAAATGACTTCAAACTGAAAGTGAGCAGATTTAGATTACAGGTTAGGAAAAACTTCTTCAGTGTAAGGGAATGGGTTGCCCAGAGAAGCTGTGGATGCCCCATCCCTGAAAGTGTTCAGGGCCAGGCTGGACAGTGTTTGGAGCAGCTGGGTCTACTGAAAAATGTCCCTGTCCATGGCAAAAGGTTTGGAGATAGTTGGCCTCTAAGTTTCCTGTCAATCCAAACCTTCCATGATTCTGTAGATCTATGATTTTCTTCAGAGATCACATCATTCAGAAAACATGAAAATAAGTGATGCCTGGGTCTTTCAAATGTGTTTCACACATTGAAGAGTGCACCATTGCTCTTCTGAACAGCAGTAAAAAAGTTCTTAACTTTGACAGCAACTTATAAACAGCTTGTCTTTACTCTGGATGGATGCTGCTTGTTTCTAATGCCTGTGAATGTTATCTTCTAATTTTTTTTGTTATCTGGATATTATAAAGAGGGTTTTGTGTTGTTGATGGAACATCTGTAATGTTTGTAAAAGCTACCTACTACAGAAACTGGTAAGTCATATTCTGCCCATCTGAAAGCTGTGTCTGAGTCTTTATTATTCATAGGGAAAGAAGATTGTACATTGCTATTGTGTTTTTTACCACCTTGCCCTCATTCATAGTTCTTTGATGTTAGGCAAATCCATTTTGCTCTGGGCAAGTCAGAGAAGATCTACCACATCACCCTTCTGGAAGCTCCAGAATAATCCAGAAATAGTCTGTAACATATTTGTCCCTTAGCTATAAATCAGATTCTGCTTCACAGCTCCTGTCTGATGACATCATTTCTAGTTCCACATTGTATCAGGCTTCCTCTTCACACTGTTGGGACATGAATTTCAATCCCCAGGGGTTTTCACTCATGCTAGATCCCAGAGGGACATTTCTAGTTCGAATTTGGGATCTTTAGAGATCTGCTTTAGAGTCTTCCTGTGCACTTCCTTTCAATCTCCTCAAGTAAGATACCACAGCACTTCTCCTTTTAGAAGCCCCTCTGATAATGATAGAAGAAGATAACTTCCTCTTAAAAGGCTTATTCTCTAGCTTTCTTGGCTTTTTAATTTTTTGTTTGTTTGTTTGTTTGTTTGTCCCACGGAAAAAGTGAATTCTCCAAAGGGGAAATTTTTGAGTATGACTCTCTACCCTGGCTATTTTTGCTAAGCCTTCAGAAGGGCTGATGTTGACTGGAGCCTTTTCCTAATTTCACAAGGCTGCTTTGTGGGCAGTTCTCTCCTGAAGAAGCTATGAAATAGAAGCAGGATACATAAATGAAGCTAGCATATATCTCAGAGCTACAGTGTAGGACAACATCTCAGCACTTCCCTGTTTATGTTTCTATTACTGCTACTGACAAAAATAGTTCCTTTGCTTCATTCCCTTGTACATTGTTGTCAGTCCTAAAGGTATTTTGAAATGAGATATTCAAAGAACAAGAAGGAATTTTGTCTGACTCAATTGGTTCTGATTATCTTTTTCCCAGAATATTTAAGAAATGTGAGGACTCCTACTCACTGCTACATTTGCATTATTCAGTGTTCATGATAGTAAAATGCAGGCCATTGCTTTCAGCATTTCACCTGGTCTCCATCACTGAAAAGCTTTCTGGATACGTCATCTGATATTTGTAGGAAGAAGCACTGTAAACACAGTGTTTCGCCCTGGTAATTACTTACTAAACAGAATTAGTTCAGTACAACTGATGTTCAAGGAAATCAAAATTAATGAATGATTACAAATCTCTAATCAGCATTTTAAAACCTACATATGGGCTGGTGGATTTGTATCTATAAGACCCAAGGACACAACTAGGAATTTTTGCTCTTTAGGGATCATTGAATGGGTTTTCTGCTGGGAAATGGGAAGTGTTTTATTCTCTCTGTCAGCCTGGTGATGGGTCATGATTTTTTTGTTTATTCTGCTACTATTATTATGTTTCACATGACTTGTCCTGCAGGCTTAAAGGGAAGTATGGTACTTCTTCACGAGCAATGAATTCATTCACTGTGGTGTAAAACTGAAGTAACATTGTTTTAACAGTCAGGGATCTTACCAAAATACAGCTCAAAGCAGTACAATGAGTAGGGATGATGACTCACAAAATTAGATGTTTTGGCAAATTAGTTAGCAACTTGCACAACTGAACATCACTAGTCCTCAATGGGAGGTCAGCAACTCTATGAATAGTGAAGTAGAAATGTGCTGAGATGGTCTACTGCAATCCCACAGTAGGGTATTATCAGGCAAGGAACAGAGAGCATCACTGATGAGATATCTAGATAGACTTACTCCCTGATAACCATTATTAGCTCAGTACCTGTCTTTTATTAAATAACTGTTTCATTGGATACTACTTTCTTTAATTACACCATAACTGGAAAAGTTATTCAGATTGCAGACAATTGACAGATGTTTTTGATAATGATGCTAAACTGTACTAAATTAATCTTGTAAGTGTGCCAAAAGTAATTTTATGTCTGAAGATAAAATAAGAAAGCTAGAAAGTAATTTGGACATCCTAAAACAACCACATACATTTGAGAATTGGAACAAGCTTTCAATTTTATATCTTTCCCTGAGATTTGTTTTTGATGTCCAGGCATGATTTCAGAGGAGATATTTAGAGCCTCCGCCAAAAAATTGGGCCAGATCCTTATCTCCACTATACTGTCATAAACCTGGACTGCCTCATTGATTTCAAGGAAGTAACTGCAGATTCACATCAGTGTGTGTAGCTCAGAATATCAGAGCTCTAGTGGTATGGAGAGTATTCCATTTAGATAAAAGTGTCATCACAAGGTTGGGTAACTTTCTTATTGTAAATCAGAATATTTGTGCTATTTGCTAATTAGTATTTCTCCTTGTAAGGGGTGGTTATGTTACTAGTGCTGTACTATCTACACGTTTGTTCCAGTTTTCTCTCAGTTTTACCAGGGATGCTCTCAGGTAACTCCATTCATATTGGACCAACTTTTGCCTTAAATCTGAACATGAGATCAGAGATTAGCCAAGCTAATTAATATTATTATTAACAGAGTTGGTTATTGTTAGTATAAGAATAATTATTAACAGTTTCAAGATAACAAAAATGAGCACAGACTTTGCCCTTCATAAATGTGACAGCTGGAATGATAGGCAAGCCCCTACATCCATGGGACAGACTGCCTTTTCTCACAGACAGCTATCACCAAACAGAAATACATTTATCTATTTACAACTTTCCTGTATTTTCCTTCAAAGCTTCTCATATGCTTGGTACTTCAAATTCTGACACTTAGGCAGTAAATGAGATAGACAATCTTCCATAGCAAGATTTAGACAGGGGCAAGTCCCTCTCCTAAAGGCGTAGTAATAGAAACAGGAATAGGGATTAGGGTTGTTAATCTGGTTGTAATGGGGGTTACACAGCAAAGGACAAAACCCAAAAAACCCATATCTGGAAGTATGCAGCATGAAAATCCATGTGGGTTTTTTTGTTTTATTCCTGAGCTGGTACTCTAGAAAAATTATTCCAGTTCTTTGTCCCATTTAATATGCAGCAGAAATCCCAAATGTCTTGTCTAGAAATATCTTGTCTGATAAGAAGAGGGTGTTTTTCTGCAAATAAATGAATAGAATTACCATGAACAAACCCAAATGTCATCAGTGACAAATCTAGAAAAAGATGTGATATAGGGCTTTCCCCATGTTTCATGGCAATTTGCATCATTGATGGCAGACCCATAATGATGCAAGTAGCCATCAAGTAGGATATTTCAGGCCATTGAAATATCATAAAGCTGCAGGAGAAACAAATTATTATCCCAGAGCTTTGTACTCAAATGGCTGCTGTGAGGAATGAACGTAAACCAGTCACAATGGTTCCACAAGTTTCTTGGGCACCATGCCAGCCAGAAATTATTTCATTCCAGTAATTCTTTGTTGCTGCCAAAAAAGTAGACAAAAGACAAGCTCATGTATTATATTGATCAGAGTGAATTAAAAAGCTATATGATCTGGGATTTAAAAAGAGTGAGAAAAGGAGAGAGAAAATAAGAATGATATGATTGAACACAGAACTACCATTTTGTAATTTTTTGTTATTACTTGCCTTCTGATTTCAGTAAGACTTTAAAACCATTTTATCAAGGTCTGAAATTAATGTATTTGACTAACTGAGAGAACAGATTCTTGAGCCTTTTTCACAGAATAAACGTTTGACACTTATTTGTAAGAATCAAGTTTGACTCTACACTATAATTTCTGACTTTATCAACGTATATTTCTTCTACTCATTATGCACTTAAAATGTAATTTAAAATTTATATGAATTACAATTAGTTATAATTAATTTTTTTAATGTTTATTTTTATTGTAATCAAAAATGGATAGGTTTGGTATAAAATATGTTCAAATATATCTATTTAGGCTGAGAAGGCCTATTCTGTGTGCCTGTGATAATTGATAGTCTACTGTTTTCCTTTTCCTTTCCTTTCCTTTCCTTTCCTTTCCTTTCCTTTCCTTTCCTTTCCTTTCCTTTCCTTTCCTTTCCTTTCCTTTCCTTTCCCCTTTTCCTCCTTTTCCTCCTTTTCCTCCTTTTCCTCCTTTTCCTTTTCCCGTTTTTCTTCACCTAGGAGCCTGATCCTTTTGTGGGCGTTATGTGTCCTCTGCTCCAGGCAAAACTGGCAGATATCATATAGTTCTCTTAGCTGGTTTTAAATTTTGCGGAGAAGGTAGTTTGGTTGCTTCATTAACTGCTTAGGAGCCTTTCATCTTTTACAAATCATCAGTACCTTTTACATGAACAGACATATGTGGTTATAGCCATATGTAAGAAATCACATTATTCCTTCCTGTGTCCTCCAGAACCCCCATGTTCTACAAGAATATAAAGTCTGTGTATTTTGGTGCCCATTTATTTGACGTTATTCAAAAGTCCTCTGCACATAGTCTTGGGAAACTGACCATGAAGTCTGGCTTGAGCAAGGTGGTGACCCAGCTGATCTCCTGACATCCCTTCCAATCTCAGCCAATCTGGGATTATGCAGTTTTAATATTTGTTCATCATGAACCTACCTCAAAGATGGTTAACAGAATGGTTCCATAAGTAGGAAAACACATAAATAGCAAGCAGTGGTAAGAGTGGAGTGACAGATCTTGGAGCAGGCCATCCTGTCAGCTTGTGCGTGACTCATATATACTAAGTGTTTGAAACAAATGTATTTCTGGAACATTCAGCTCTCTGCTGACTGATAATTATCTGTTGTTTTCAGCTGTGAAAAATAGAGAGTGTGCAAAGTCCAGAGTTCCCCAAGCACTGAGATGCTGCCTCCTAATTAGGTCTTGGCTCTGGTGCATGTAATGGTCAATGGATGAAGCTGGCAGAGCAGGAATGCACAATGTAGACACTATGGGGCAGAATGTGGGGTTACCCAGCCTTACTATGCCCCATTTTCCCTCCCAGGTACAGAACTGGCTTTCTCTACAGCACACCAGGCTAAGAAATTCCTCTGCTGCCCAGGTAACTGGGAAACCTTGAGAATCTTGGAGTGCCTTGGGGGTGGCAGGGGTCTGGCTGCTGTTCTCGCAGCACAGGAGGACACTGCAGTCCTGCAGGGCTGAGGAGCCTGAAAAACAGCAGAGTACTACTACAGTGTTACAAATGGCTAAACCATGAAGATAAGCACAGCCTGCCCAACGAGGTCTGTGGCAGGGATATGAACCCGAGCCTATGAAGTACTTGGGAAGGTCAGCTCAGAAAGCGTATAAGCAGAAAATGTTGTTGAAACGTCTTCCTTTTCCTGAAAAAATATTTTTAAAAAAAGGAAGAAAAGTGAAAAAACCTAATATAAAAATGCTTTCTTGTCTGTGATTTTTAAAAGCAAAATTGTCATTAAAGAGTAACAAAAAGAATCTAGTGTAGTCTCTTTGGTAAATAACATTTACAAGCAAAATTTTAACATTTTTATCTTCAGCTTAAATGCACTAACAAAAGGAGTTTAAAATAATTTTATTTTGACTCTTTCATAATGTATAAGTACTCTGTCAATTTATTTACTTATTTATTTTTATTTATGAGCATGCTTTTAACCTTATCTTTTTGAAATTATCAGAGTTTTTTTTTTTCTTTCAGATTAGATGAAAGTTTGAAAGGGCCTTTGTAAAGGTTTTGTATTCTTGACAAGAATGCTTCCATTTCATGCGATATCTGAGATGGCTTGGTTTTTAATATCAAAAGAAGAATTGAATTATAGACATATAATTGTCATATTTATAAATGAACACAGTTTTTTTTTCTTCCGTAGAATTACATGCTGGAGGCTATTATAAAGGCAAAGATTTTAGAGAAGTTAAGAAAATTTAGATACAAGCCAAACCCCATCATCCATTAGAGAAATATAATTGAATTTTCATATGTATGTCATATATTGCCTAATTTAATTAGAAAAAGTCTGAGCAGTTCACAAACTATAGCGACAAGGCAAATGAAAGGCAGTTTTCTGTAATTCTATGGAGTCTTGTATTTTGTCCTGTAACAATGTCTATTACTTCTGTAAAAACCTCTTTCCAGATAAGATGCAGACTACTAGGAACTTACTAGGGCTGTTCCACATTGCATCTTCCCTATATAATTCCTTGTAATTTTTTTTTCTGTGAGAATAAGTTTCTTTGACTTGTGGTTGTAGTAACAAGGATTCCATTTTTTATTTAATCACATTAATTATGTCCAAGGCTGTACAATTTTAAACTGTTTTTTCACATTTTCATTTCCTTGTGTTGTACTTGTGTATGTATAGTCACCTCTGTTCTTAAGTGTTAGAGATTTCAGACACTACCTAGGCATTTGTTTTTGTGTCTTACTCAGGACAAGTAGTATAGTGTCTATCATTAAATTCAGGTTAAATGACCAGCAAGTGTAAATTGAAGAAAAGTCAGGGTAGTCCCCTTTCTCATGCTGGTGCATGCAGTTTCCTGTTTCTGACAAAAAGTGTCATGGTCTCCTTAAAGCACTTTCTTATTCTGGACAGCTTCATAGGGTATATGTTATTATTTTGTTATTTGTCTTCTCATCGTTATTATTCCTTCATAAACCCCACCATGATACAGGGTTTCAACTGTATTTTCAGAATATGTAACTTCAAACCTCTTCAATTAATCAACATTTTAAGACATCCTGAATTGCTTTATCAGACACATTCAATGTTTATGGATTTCTCAGGCAAAGAGTAAATTGGTCAAGTAGAGAGACAAGAATGAAAAAATTCATTCACACAGCAAGAAGAAATACTCTACCTAAGACCTACCTACTCTATCTTGTAGAACTGCAGTGAGGGAAATTATTTCAAGAGTGAGAGATGACCTTTGGAATCCAATTTAAGACCAGAAAAGGAGTCAAAATGGGAGAAGAGTATGGAGGAAACTGCTCTTTATTATCGTCTGTAATAGTAAATGAAACATCTGTTACATATTAAATCTTGATTGTAATTTGTCCTTTTCTTTTGTTAGTGATAGCAAGTTAATGTAATAAAAATGGAGAAAAGCAAGGCAGGAGATATCATGACTGTCCCTGCAGACCAAACTTCTCGTTTCGAGTCACAGTATGAGCCAATCCAGAAGGGAAACCTGGATTCAGGATTGCCAGTGCCCACGGGTCTGGTCTAGTAACTCTTTTTTCTTGGGTGATGGAGCGTGTCCATCCAGCGCACAAGTACAACAAGATGCCAGAGGACTGCATGCAGCTGGCATTCCTTCATCCTTTCCTGAACAACCTTTAGAAGGAAGCAATAAAATGTTTATGGCATATGAGCTTTCTTACTGGGACTTCCGGGTTTTCCTGAACCCAATAATCTGTTGACAAAAGAAATCTCTGCAAAGGCATTCCTTATCTCAAATAATCACAGATCTGGCTGAGATCTCTCTTTCTAAGAGCTCACCTTTTCCTGTTACATGCAGAGCTTCTGAGGGATGAAAACAGAGTAAATGTTAGTTAGGAGAAACGTAATATGCCTAAAGACATAAAACACATCCTTGTACTGTGTTCCTGAAATACCATGGTTCAGCAGTATTTTTCAATCTACATGGAACAAACCATGCAAAATTAATGGTGGCCTGCATTTTGAACTAAGGGTTAACCTTTCTTTTAATTTAACTGAGATTCTTTCATTTGTCTCCTTTAGTTTCAAATACAGGATCTTTGTTTTCATTTCCATGTTCTTAACCCTACCTTATTGAGTGAAGCAATGTATCAGTGTACTTCTAAGCAAGAGTCCAGAATAATATTTAACAATTTAATAATTCTGCGTTTATTTGTTACAAACATTTTTATTCTTTGGTAAATCCAAGAGATCACAACTGAAATCAGGGCCAAATTTTATTTAACACTGTGCAGATTTTAAAGGCTATCTCTGCTTGGAAGAACTTACTGTTTTCATGGATATGAATTCAGAGTTAACTTCTAAAGCTGATCCTCTAGACTGGGCAGAGGAGACATAAATTGTTGATGTCCTGATGTTGTTGTGGCAGTGCATTGTCTATGCTCAAGTTTCATTTATAAGAAAACTTATTTTCTGCTTCTACAACCCCATATTTCTGTATATAGGGACATTTTTTGAGTAATTGTGTGGAAAATGTAAACAATTTTGACCCTTGATTTGTGCAGAGGCCTCTCTGGACTAAAGTGATATCGCTCTTATGGCGTGGTATAGAATCGGAGTATAACAATATTTAGCATTCAATAATGTACCAAACCGTATTTAGCATTCAGGTAATCTTTTATTTTCTGTCAGAGTTTGTGACTCTTAAAATTAAAATAGCTCTCACAGTGATAGTTTGGCTATTATTATTATTATTATTATTATTATTATTATTATTATTATTATTAATTACTGTTTTATACCTCTATTATTTCACAGAATTCACAATAGCTTTCTGCATCACTGTGACAGTTTTACAAACAAAGGTGCTTACTTGTCTATTACTTGCATTCTGTTAAATATTTCTTATTCCTTCAGACTGCGCTACAAGGACCATTTCACTGTCCCCTTTGGCTTCTGCATCTTGCTTCCAGCATGAACAGACAGGTAATAACCATTCAGCGGGGCCATTACCTCTTCTAAAGACTATTATCAAAATTGTCATTACACATAATGGAGATTATTACAGGCAACTTGAGATTTTTTTAGATACATCACTACAATAATAGGTGGCCCTTTTTAGACTTACATATTGGTGGGAATAATAGTAGGGTACAAAACACATGGCAAATGTTGCGTTTTATCAAAACTTTTTTAGTTTTTAATGTCTTTTCTTCTGAATTCTTGTGATATTTACAAAACAACTGTGAACACCATCTGTTGGGAAATTTGGGAAATTTATCAAACTGTAAGTGTAGCAATGAAGAGTTAAAAGTTTAGAAGGCAGGTGAGGTATATTTGCCTCTTAAAAAGCTATGAGAAATTTATGAGAAAAAAAGAAGAAATATTATAATACAGCAGTTTTCCAGATGGGCATACAAGTACCAAAACAACAAACCCTCTATTTTTAGACAATCTCAAGCTGATCCCTGATAAAAACAGAGACCATATGAAACCACTACTTTTCTTTATACAGTAGTATTTGTTTTATATTTATCATATTTTTTTTCATTCCAAGATTGAAAACCAAAATCTTAGCTGATCCAAGGACTATCTGCAGGGGACTCAAACCTTGACCTCGAAGAGAAATGTCTTTTCATTCCTGTGACTTTCACTTACTATCCACATCAGTTACAAGCATATTGTTGACAACACTACTTCTGTGTTCTGTGATCTGACCTACTGCAAAGAGAAATGCCAAACAAACCAGACTGGGTTCATTTCTTGGGTTTGGCATAAATTCTCCAGATAAATAGGCTGGGTGGTGAGGGTGAAGAGGTGGTGATCTTTTTTTCCAGAGGATGCTGGTATGATATTTATACCCATCCTCTGAAACTTCCTGTGTTAGCAAGTGCTATGAGTAGAAAAAGCTGCCCATTTTTTAAAAGGTTGCAAAGCTAACAGGTTGGGCCAGTTGCTGCCAGGGTGGAGTTCTAAATGTTTGTTATTGTATTCACCGGTCGTTTTCGTTAACTGCCTGTCGTTGATGGTTAGGAATTCCCCTTTTGTCGAGGGGCACCCTGCTGCTTCCTGGAGAATGGCACCCAGAAGGTGAAGGGACATCGATTCGACATGCAAACGACCTCGGAACCAGCATGCAAAGGGAGAAGCCCCTCACCAAACCTAGCCAAAAACCCCTAAAACAATGAGCCAACACAAAATTGATGAATCAAAGTGATGACTAGACGCGAGGACCAGAATCCCGTATCTGCCAAGGCCTTTTTACCCCTCACCCTAACCTGAAGATGCCAGCTAGACAGAGGAGCTTGAATATTGAACTAAAAGGGAAGAGATCATCCGATGCTCTTGTGCGGGCGGGGTCCTCAGCTCTGCCCGCAGATCAGTGGACAATGCTGCGCTCTTTCTCCTTCTCCGAGTCATTCCTGGGAGCAGTAGCGGCGTGAGCGTGGACCCGCTGGTTCTCCCGCACCCGAGCTGATCACTTTTAATAAAGGTATTCAAAAGGAGAAAGGTCTCCTGCCCGTGTTTATTTCAGCAGGCACAGCTCTGGTGTGCCAGATTTATTTGTGTCTCTGTTCCTCTCAGTTCTACCCAATCTTTAAATCACAGTTCAAAGTAATCCTGTGCTAATATGAACTGTGTTGATATGGGATTTTTATGAGAATTTTCCTTGTCTTGATTATCCCTGCTTCATGTGGATTATATGCCTTTCTTCTTAAAGAGCGCTCTCTCTTTCTTTTGGGTTATATGCTTTGCCTACTCTGCTTCTGATAATGGCATTTTTATCATTTGAAGGAAGCTCCCCATTGCATTTCTCATCTCACAGACTTTGTATTGCTGAAATGTTGCATCCTTGTCTAAGTCTCACTCTGTCTTTCTGACACAGCCTTGGCAAAAAAGAGAGCACTGACCTTTGAAATGTGCATGAGCAGGCATTGGCAGAAGAATTTAGGCAATAAGAGCTGCAGCTAAAAAGATGATCAGAAGACATATTCTGTCTTACAGTATGTTTTACATCTGTTTAACAGTGGAGGCATTTTTTCATCCCTTTAATGCCCAGCTTATATAGCCCAGTAGAATTTCCTAGGCTTTCAGTAACCTAACAGAAAATTATGAGAATTATGGCTTGCAGAGGGGCAGAAACAAGGACTCCTTACATAAATTTTGCTTTTGTTACTTGTGCGGTTCACCTGCACAAGAGCAAGACTCTTCTGAGCAATGACACCATCTATGCCATCCTGTGACTCACTTGTTACAATAAGGTTTTTAAGCATTACCATCCTCTGGTAGAACACACAGTTCTTCCTTTTTCTTCTCAGCTGTCCTTCAGGCATCAAATACATGATGATTGTTGTGGACCTGTGATGTTAGTAAGTTAGTGTGCCAAATGGCAGCAATTGACCAAAAAGAGCTGTTTGGCTAAAAATACCACTGAAAACACAAGTCTGAAGACAATTGGAAAACATTTCTGTTTTGGGATCGGTTGCTTTAAATCACTGGAATCTGTGATTCGCCAGACAAGATGATAGCATGTGCCAAGAATAATATTGCAGTCATATAATATTGGTTATGAATTCATACTTCCCCACCCCCCAGGATATGTAGGTGTCAGATATGACATATTTTGAGCCTCAATTTTGAGCCTCATTCATATCTAGCGCTGAGGAATTCTCTCTGCAAGAAAGCAATGACATAAAACATGGATAAAATTCAACTGACTGTACTCTGAGACCTATGCTTGTGGGTACAGGGAATTAAGTTGTTGTGACGGCTTGGAAGTAATTTACTATCCTAAAATGCAAAACCTTTTGACATAAACAAGGACTTGGTCTAGGTGTGCGGTTTCTTTCAAATGAAAATGTTATTGTGAAAAATTAGCACTACCTGTGCTGATTTAGACTACCCGAGAGGGATTTCCATGCTTAAAATCACATCCAGGAACCAGTTGTGCTACTGCTATGTCTCTTCTTTGCCTTATTTACAGCAGGAAAATGGGTGAGTGGAACAGGAAGAATTATAGGCAGTTTCTTGATAATGTTAACATTAAAGTAAGACCTTTTTTACTGGTGCCAGAGCCTCAGGGATTTAACTGCATGAAATCCAGGAATTGTCACTTCATTTGGCACTGTCATTTTTACAGTGGCTTGTAGGATTTTTTGAAAGAGAGAAAAGAAATGTATAAAGGGAAGGGAATTTAAGTAGAAAAACTATATTATTATTATTATTATTATTATTATGATTATTATTATTATTATTATTATTTTCTAATCTTACCCATTCAATTGATTTGCCAGTTTGGGTCTGCAGGAAAAAGCATTTAACTGGTTGGACTGCCAAGTCCCACTGCCCCTTATACAGTGGTTAAGTTAGGAGCTGTAAATGCTTAGCAATATTAGTTTGATAGTTTGTAGCGTCTTGTGACTCTGAGGGAACAAAAAGTGGAGGGGGGAGAAGGGGGGAGGGAGGAAATGGAAAGGGGGAGAGAGAGGGGGAGAGAGAAAGAGAAAGCCTGCCAGCTATTTGTGAAGTAAATGTTCCCATTTCTTTTAAAACACAATAGCAAGTGTAATTTTGTCACATGCATCTGTTGCTATCACCTCTCACTTTGTGCTGAAGTGCTCACCAGAGCATTTACAGAAGTGATTCTTCCTCCCACCCCTGACATCTGCCACCGAAAATGCTGCATTATTCATCAGCGTGCTAATGGCAGGTGATGAGATCTTTTCACGCTACATCCCTCTCAGTAGGTGTTTATTACTCTGTTCACCAGCAGCCCTGCTATTACTGCGGGGCCAGAAGAACTCTACATACTCGCTTGACAGGTAATGGGAAACGTGCTCTGCTCACTTGGCTCACAAGTGCAGATGAAGGTTATTACTAGGGCAGCTGCAATATCGTGGGTGCAAAGAAGACGGTCACTTTAAGTGAACAGCTTAATTCTGGAAATCCATACAAATCATGTCAGCACCGTGATAATCCATCTTCTTTACCTTCTATCATTTCAGCAGTCATCACACTGTAATAATTTTCTCCTGGTTCACCTGTGGTCTCTATGAATAACAGAGTGGGGTAAAAAAAAAAGAAAAGAAAAGAAGATGAGTTTGGCTTAGTGTCTGATGATCACAGTGGTGAGGAATTTATCTCTGTCTAGTAGCAAGATGCTGTCGGTTGTGTGTATATGTGTGTGTGTGTGTGTGTGTGTGTGAGCACAAAGGTTTCTGTCTTGTGGAGGGGAGAACCTTGCAAGCAGCACTGAATGTGTTTAATATTATAAAAAAAGCCTGACAAGAAAGGCAAGCCTCTGCTGATTTATTTGAAGCCTTGTGACAAAAATTACAGAAAATAAACATTTGAGAACACTGTGAAAATTGAAGGAGGAGAAATTATTTTTACTCCAGAGAACTCAGTTCACTAATAAGCCTTCCCCAGTTGTCTTGCTTCTAGGTTTCTCACTTAGACACATCATGCCGTCTTGAGCAATCCATAAAAAAGCTCAACCCACACGAGGAATAGGCAAACTTTTTAATAATTTAAAGGTGCAGCTTCCATTTCACTTAAGGGGCAGAATTTTCTCAATCTAATGTTTTCTTTACTAAAACAAAAGGTGTGCTGGATCTGCAGAAGGGTGTTGTAAGGCATTGTGTTTTTGGAATGTATCCTACCAAAAATGTAAACTAGGGAGATTTAGAGACAGGCATGATTTGTTCGTATTTTATAAGTGTTGCAACTGCTGAACTGCATCTGTTTCCATATTACTACAGCCTAAAGTAACTACAACCAGAACGGTGAAAGAATGATTTTTTTTTCTTTTTGGTCAGACTTTGGTCAGGTCTCTAAAGTCCTGTTTTTTATTTCCATGTAATAACCATGGAGTTGCTTGTTATGCCTGGCAGAGGAAAAATATCTTTTAGGGAGACAACTAAAAGCAGAGAAAAAAATCCCCTCATTTCAGGTATCTGTTCTGTTTTCAATATATCTGCTTTTTTAGCAAGACCATTCATTTTTATCTGCTGACTTTCTGTATCAGTCCAGCCTGTCAAACTTTTAGATGGTTGTTATAGGCTAACACATGTATTACTTGCACATTTAAAAGTATGACAGTCTGGAGACAAAATGGAAAAGTGATGCACAGAACAGGACTTGCTAGAGTCACTAATAGTTACCTACAGAAGTAACTGGGGTGGAGGCAAATGGAGTAGTCTTGGGACAGATAAGATCTCCTCCATAGGAGTTTCCTTTCACTCTGACTGAGGAGTGCCTTGTGCTGGAGAGGGAAGGTGGTGAGTGGCTGGCTGTGCTTGGGGAATTAGAGCTGCAGAATGTTAATCTTTGGCTGGAGTTTAGGCAGGGAAAACAGAGAAGATTCCAGGAATGCAAAGCATTTTCTGTGGAAATAGTTAGCTTGCCTTACTTATACTAAAATGCTGATTTCATTAAGGTATTGCTCCTCATTTCAGTGGTGATAAAAACATGAGCTGCAGCTTATTGCTGACCATAATTTCTGTGCATGGATTTTTTCTTATGTAGCTGAAGGGTTTAGTAAGAAGGTGGCAGACTGAGTTCGGAAGAGATATCGTTCTCCAAAGATTTAATAGGAATTCAGTTCATAACAGGATGACAACAGGGATGTATTTGCCGTAATTGGGAATTACTAACTTTGCTTTTTTTCATAATGTCTTCAAAAGAGATTTCTATGTGCAAGGAAGAGACAACATCTATCTGATGACTTTCTTGTTGCTAAACACATGTAATTTATGGTGATGTCATCATTGCCATTGAAATATAATTGTGATATAAATGCAAATCTTTGTTGGAGTTCAACAGTTGTTTGAGATTAAATTACATTTAGGAAATCACACTGCATACCTTTGATATTAATAAAACCCCAGTAAAGATCAGTGTTTGTGTTAGAAACACATCTGTGTTGCATAGTGCTGAACTTGAGAAGGAAATAATTATCTTCTCCCTATCTTAACTTCCTCCTCAAACTAGGAAAAACCCCACTTTGGACAAGTGAAAGCACTCTGATAATTTTCTCTAGGCACATGGAAACAGAGATAATAAATGAGTATTTATTATATTAGAGTTTTCTCTAATATAATAAATAAAGGTAAAGAAAACTCTAATAAAAGGTAAAGGTAAAGAAAACTCTAATATAAGGTAAAAGGTAAAGAAAACTCTAATATAATAAATATTCTTATTATTATTGACTAAAAAGAAAACGTTACCTACAAAGAGCTATGAAAACCCACACAGAGAAAAATAGGTTTTTAATTAATATAAAATTCTATCCAAGATCATAAGGGAAAGTTTATCATCAGTCTTACAAAATACGCAGTAGAAGAGTGTGTAAAATACACAGTAGGAGAGAATGTCTCTTTCATATACAGGTTTTAAACTTGAGATTGCAGCATTCAGCATATCTATTTATACTCCTTTCAGAATGAGGAAGCAGCCAACATCATTCTGCAGCTGAACCATTCTTCTTGCTCTTTCTCAGTCATCAATGCTTAGGTGAAGACATCTTCCTATTCATAAGAGTGATGCAACAGAAAGTTTTACAAATTTTTTTTCTCTGAGTGCATGGCAACTATAACTAGCTAATGTAATTGTGGATTAAATTTTAAGGAAAATTCTTGTATTTATTATAATGCAAAAAGAATAAAAGTCTCAAAATTTATCATATTTTACTGAGTTTCTTTTTCTTTTTCAAATAATGTTAATGTTTTGTTTATGCTCCAAGGGTAGAACAGAATGTACTGCTAATATAAAAAACAATGTCCACCAAAACTCATCTATCCACCAATTATTTTTCATAATTTCAAATGAAATTTTGAATTTTTTTATGTTTGTTTTATTTTATGGAACTCTCCTGGCCCCCAAAATTATCAGAAATTCCCATGAAACTGGGAATTTCATTGTTGCTCATCTTCACTCTTGAGCGACCATAGCCAGTGGGATATAACGAGGAAGAGGTATAGGCGTGAAAAAATCATTTCTCATTGCTCTAATATCTGGTTGTTTTATTATCCATGTTGACTTTCACTGTAGACTACAGAAGCCACTGAAATATTCACAATTGTTGTTGGGCTAACTATATTTTGCCTGGCCATTTCAATTGCTCAATGTTACTATGACTTTTGATTCATTCTCTTTCTCCATCTATGCTTGTTGCAGGAAGGTAATTTAAAACTTTGTGTGTTTTACTGGGTGTTTTCCCAGCAATGTATGTACATTTTTGAATAACAACAGATTATACAGACAGTTCATTTTAATAGAAACTGAAAGTGATTTTTGAGAGATTTGGCTGATCACCATATGATGACGAGGGAGGACTGACAGGATGCACTGTTCAAGGACTCTTACAATGAAGGAAGGACTGCAGGCAAGGAATGATGAAAGCAGAAAGTAACTCAAACAGGAAAATCACCACTTCTTGTGCAGCACAAATAATTTTATGCAAAAGTTCTTAGGAGGAGGAGAAGTTGGGTCTCTCTTACAAGGTCTAATGAAATGTGTAAAACTATTTCCTTTTAGCTTTACACATTGGATATCCAGATTTTGTGCTGATTTATTTAAATATTATGTGATTTATGTTCTGTAGCCATGCTGGCAAGTAACTTTTTGTTTAAAAAGGTTTTAACTCTATGAAGGCAAAATTGGATACATGGAATGAACTCTGTAATCAATAAACTGGAGACTAGTTGTTGCCAGGTGTGAGTTACGCGCAGAATTTGAAAAAGGGGTATTTTTGGATTTGAGTTTCACATGTTGTTTTACGTTTGTGGCTTGCCTAATGGAAGTTATTAGTGTGCATGTGGGTTTCATGGTTTTTTTGTTTGTTTGTTTGTTTGTTTTTCTGGAAGAAAACCCTTCTCCTCAGAAATTAACTCTGAAACTGGAATTCCTTGGGTTGCAAAATATGACAGCATTGCTGATGGCACTGCTCTGGAGGAAAGGGAGCAACTTTCTCTGTGGCATTGATCTGTATGCAGGCTGTCATGTTTGCCTTGTTTTGATGTCCTCGGGAGGATGGAGGTACTCACCTCCTTGGAATGGCAGTCAGGCAAGTTGTCAAAAGACAGCAGTCAATAACCATTCACCCTAGATTAAACAAAATAAGTTGTTATGGACTGTCTGGAAGATGCAAGCCTTGTTTTCTCATGAGGTACTGTCCACCTTTCAGAGATGCAATGCAATGCATGTGCACTTAAGTCCTCCCTACCTCCATCTAAGATAATAGATGACCTTGCTTTTTTCTTGGTCTATTAGCACTGAAAGCTGTCTTTTGAAGTATATTCTGAGGAAACTCACTCACAGTCTAAAGACCAGAATGGCTGAATACCTCTGTACTGCTATGTCTGTTGAATTTTTTTACCTAGAGCACTGAACTATATATTTATTTCTCCTTTTTGGCATGAGAAATAGAATTACTTATACCAAACCAGTTGCATATGTACAGAGACAAGCTAGCATTGCATTAATTTTCTTGATGATGGTGGTAGTATAATGTATATCAGTTAACCCTGAAGAGTAAGCTTGGTTTTGACCTGGGACAATCTCTGTGTACACCTAGAGTATCAGAAAAAGCTCTGCTTTTAAAAGAGCATGAGTTTTCACAGTTCATAGTATTAAGCACAGGGGTCACTCTTTGATGGGTTAGGGCCTTACTGTTTCTCAGTCTGCTTCCTCCAAAGGAAAGGCTTTTAATCCTGGTTGCAATGTAGAATGCAGACAATCCTGGAGCCTTTGGCCTGCAGCTACAAACATTGTCTTCTGAGTTCTTCCTGAACCATAAAGCGTTTCCTCATTTCATTTCATGTGAAGACAGATATAACTAGTAGTTTTTAAAAAGCAACAAAGAAGGGAGTGTTTTCTTCAATTCTCTTGACTTTTGTCCATATTTTTTCTTCTTCTTCTTTTTTTTTATTATTCCTAAACTTTTTTTACTGTGACGAGTAAAAACTCTGGAGGAGCAGGCTCAAAGTGGCTGTCAAGAAGACTTTTTCCCAAAGTAAAAGGTGCTGACAGACAAAAGAACTATGTCATGAAAAATTTATAACCAAATTTCCCACAACAGAAAAGGGCAAAACCACCTCACATATTAAGTGCCAAATCTTCATGCATATCTGCTTCCATACTGATTCAGTGGCAAAATAACTTTCAAAATGTTTTATGGTCCAAAGCAGCTATAAAGTAGCTGCATTTGTCATTTTAGTAAACTAAAATCAGAATTATACTAATATTCAGTGGGGTGACAGCAATATATTATCTTGTCAAGCAGGAGATCTGATTTTACAGGAATATGTGGTAGGTTAGAGAGAGAAGCTGTATGGAGGATTTAATTACATAAACAATAATAAGAGTAATGATAAACTATAAAACTAACTTTACACATTAGAAAATACATAATAATATGTGGATTTACATATTTATATTCGTATATGACTGTATGTAAGCTTTCTGGTAAATACCAATGCATATTCTAAACTAATGTCTCATCTTTCACATACCTTATGGGTCTTATTTGTATAAACGTATTTTTCAGATTAAAATAAACTGTAAAATACTTTTCAAATTAATGCAAGCTATAAACTGATGGGTTCAGCATTGGATGCAACGTAGAAGGATAAGAATTTGGATGTGCTTATTGGTCTTATATTAAGTGTGAGTCATTAATGTAAGATGTCAGTAAAACCAGTTAATCTGATTTAGGGTATATCAAACAAGATATTTTCAGTAAAAATGGTAGTGATACTGTTATAGAAATTATTGGTGACAGCAGTAATTGCATCCTATTCTGGCTACTCAGAGAGGTGTACTCAAATTAGAATTGGTGCAGAAAAGGGCAACTGAGACATTAGGAAATGTCTCATATCAGAAGACCACCAAATAGATTGTGTTGGTAGACCAAGAAAAAAAAAATTGTATATTTAATTATTATTGCATTAAAATCTGAGAAAATATTTATAATATTTTCTGCTGGTAAAAGAACTTAAGGAATGGAGCAAATAAAGGGCTGCAAACTTGCATTTTGCCCTCATGAGAAAATGAGACTTAAGTATATCTTGGGTATAACGAGCACACAAATCTTCTGAGAAAAAATCCCAACTCTTACACTTTTCCTGGTAAAGTTCTGTAAATACATGGAAGGACTTTATGTTGTGGCTTTTTGTAGGATCTATCAAGCTTGCTCCAGATCCAAATTCTGGTGGGTGTTTTCAAATAGGGATGTAAGAAGGGTCAGTTAATTTAAAGGTCAGTGGATTATCCCCAGATAGTTGGTACTTCTAGTTGCAACATTTTCCCAAATTTTCATGGCTGTTTGATCAATCTTTTTGGTAAGTAAAAAAACTTTAAGATTCATGTCAGTGACAATAAAAAAATATTCTACTAAGATAAACATGTTCATAATTCTTTTTTAAACACTAATAGGTTATAATACTGGGTGCCTGTCTCTTGGTAAGTTATGGACTAGAAAAACTATATTTATATAAACAAAAAATAAGTACTTGCATGTTTTTATCCCACAAGTGTGTGTACAAACCTATCAGTAAGCTTGCAGGTAGATTTATACAGGTACTGGGCTTTTTCGTTTTGATTGACTATTGCAAATTACAGTTATGTTAATATTTTTGAGTTATCCTCAGAAAAGAACAGTTACAAAGAAAAATGTTCAGTTTTTGTCTTTTCTTTAAAAGATTTGTTTGTTGTTTTACAATAAAAAAAATTAAAATCAGCAGGAAAAAAATCTTTTTTCAATAAAAGTTCTGACAGCTCTAGCATAGAACAAATGTCACCCCTCAGTCTAATAATTATTTCTACATTTGTATATTGTTGCAGAAGGCTCTATATGATACAAAAGAAAATTTTCTAGCAGGAAGATGTTCTCCTGGTAAAATTTTCTCCAGGTTTAATAGTGCTTTAAATGACTAATGAAGAGTAACGGTGAAACGATTATACATAAAATTCTGTCTTACTGTGCTAACTGCACCCATCCCCCCTTACTAAAAAGACAGAGAAACTTTGCTGTTCCTGATTTCTTCCAGATATTTAAGCTCTGTTCTTATTTATAAGTTGTTGGTTATAAGAGGGAAGGATGGTCTTTAGATTATCCTTTTAACAGAACTATTAAGCACTAATTGCTGAATGTGTTATTAGGTTTAGGCAGGAAGCAGCAATCCTATTGAAGATTTCTAGCCCTTTATGTAACATGACGGGGAAATATTAAAACTTTCTAAAACTGCTTAGTTCCTTCTTGCCTCCATATGATCATGTATAACTTCTCCAAATTATTCCAAAGCAAGACATATGCATTTTCTGTTTCCTGTCTTTAGATTATAAAATCAGTTTTCTTTTTCCATGACATGCAGTAGTATGCAAAATCCATTTCATGTTCAGTAGAGTATTGATAGAGTCATTCCTTCTCACACAGAAAATAAAATCCAAGAGACAATCCTCTTATAAAATAGAAAACAAAATAAAGCAGGGAATGAATGACTGCATTTTAATTGGTATATGTGAATTTATTCCATTATACATCCATAATATAATCCCAGATGCCCCCTCTACTCATCAGTTCACTGGTTTCCTGTAGTTACTGTAACAGCTGGGGTTCTTCATGACATACTGAATTCTGGTTTTACAGGCTTGTTGATCAGCTAACAAGGGTCTTTCATGTGAAGAGTGGGACTGGACAAAAGCATGGTTAGTGCTACAAAAGCATGTTAAGGCTGACTATTCTGTGGATAAAACATGAATAATGCTTGTCTAATATAAAACAGCATACTCTTTACATGGACATTTCTGTTGTTTTGAAATTCAGCATTTTTAAATTCGGGTTTGGATATTGAAAGTTGGCTAGATTTTCCTCAAGGAGAAAGGAACTTTTTTTCTCTATTGCGGGACAACACCCTGCATTCAAATAAAATGCAAAATAGGTTAAGGTAACTTTTTATGCAAACACCTCCTATTGATTTAAAAATCTGAGCTGGAAAAATACAGAGTAGATATTTAAAATGCGCATAGCACATGAAATTACCTCACATTATGGGTAATACATGCCTTGTAGCAATTATGTCACTTATGCTTACACTAATTAAGTGTTGATGTGTGAGCACTAAGTTGCAATGATGTTGTTAACTAATGTACATAAATATTCCCTTTAAACGGTAATTGCACTTTGCCATAACTTAAAAGACTATACACTCAGCTGGGTGTATATGATTCTGTTACCTTAACGAATGAATTACAAATGTCTGTCTGTCATTAAATATCATGCTTGAGCTCTATCTTTTAACTTAAAGGTGAAAAATCCTTTTGTCTTGGAGTTTGGAATGTACATGACAATACTGTCATAAGAGCTTACGTATTACTCATTTAAAAGGGTAGTAGTTATATGCAGAGTAAGACAGTTCAGACCACCAAGTGCTGAATGTCCCAAACCTGAAGCAATCCAATGTAACTTAATTCGCAATTTATCTGCACTGCATTTCTCTCTAAAGAACAGAGCTGAACTTGGGAAAAACTGTTGTGTTCTGCCCATCTGGTGAATGCCAGATTTATGGCAGCCTAAAGTTAATGTTGTTTCACTTTTTACACTAGAAATCCAGTGCTTGCTCTAAAACTGATGTGGAGGAAAATTCAGAAATGTGTGTTGCCCAGAATGATCATTTTAACAGGTGCAGCTTCAGTGCTATGAAACTGCAGAGCAGTACTGTCATAGGAGACACCTCAGGTGTCCTGACAATCACAAGCCTGACAATATCTTGCAAAATAGTTTTGCAAAATAGTTAGATAACTTTTAAAAAAATGTATGCCTTTGTGAGCTAAGAATAAAAGGAGTATTACTGTTCTTTATTGTGCATACAACATATATTGACTTGCACTAAGAAGAAAGTGAACAGAGAAAATAATGGTCTTGTGATTAGAGGCAGTGCCAGATGGGGTAACAACTACTGTCCAACAAACATCAGTTATGCTGAGAAAACCAATGCTGTCTGGGAGTAAAGGAAGATGTTTTTATGCTCAGAAATTCAATCTCTGTGTTCAGTAAAAAACTGTGCTTGTTCCATTCAGTTCATGAAAATGTCTTCATTTTGTTAGTGTCTTTACAAGTATTCTTCTGCAAAAAATGTCCAGCACACGCCTAGACAAGTCCATAACACACTGGATGAGCAATTTACTGGTATTTTAGGCTCAAGGGTTTATAGTAAGCTGAGTTAAATCAGGGTGATCACCAGTCAACAGCTGGGTTCTCCATTCAAGAGAGATCTGGGTAGGCTAGAATGATGGGTAGTCCAGGATTCTCTGCCTGGGACAGGATAACCTTAGTTATTTGGAAAAACTGGGGGATGGGAGGCTGGAGGCGGCACTGCAGAAAGAGACCTCTGTTATGATCTAGAAAATGAGTTTTTCTGAGGTTTTAAAGCCTGGGTAATTAGGGCATTGCCTTTAATGATGTTGAAGAAACATTAACACTAGTCTTATTTTAAAAATCAATCAACAAAATCTAAAAAGTCCACCCAGTCTTTACCAAGAAAGTCAACAAAGATTCTCCATTGTCTGAGTTTTGATAAATCATCCTGTTTGACCCTGATTTATTCAACCTGCTTCCTTCACTTTAACAGGAGGTCTTTCCATGATGAAAAGCTCAATTATCTCAATAAACTGCAAAGATTAGCAGAAACTTGAAAAATGGATTAAAAGTGAATATCTTTTTCTAGGGGGAAGAGAAAAGTCAACATAGGAGAGAAGAAACTTAGGAAGGCACAGAAAAGAGGCTTCATGGTGCAATATACTGCTGCTGCAAACAACTGAGCAGCCTGACAAGTGTGAGCACAGCACTGAAGTTCCATGTTTTCCTCCTGATGGTCGAATAAACCTTCTTGTATTTTTACTTGGTCTGGTGTACTGGCCAGGTTCTATTTCTGAGTGAAATCTGTCTTTGACTTTTACTCCTGAGTATGCTTGGAAGATGCTAAGGCAGCTATGGCCTCAAAGCATTTTTGCTTCGGAGCACCCATATAAAAATTTAGGCTGAACTTAGGCATAGAACACAGAGTAGCAAATGTCCAGGAAAATGTGAAAGGTTGACTCATGGTGAGGAGTGGTCAACATCTTCTCTGCACTAGTTCAAAAAGGAATGATGATTGTCAGAGCCCTAACAGCTCAGAAGAGGAGAAACAGGCCATAGTACTCTGCTTCATGGACTAAGATACTTTTGTTCACAGAACAACTTATTCTCCAACCATATCAACAAAAAAAGAGTCGATAGAGTCATGGCTAAACCTACCACATTCCTTGCCCCCTACTTCATTATTCTACTTTATGGCTGGCATCCAAACTGGAAAAAAGAAAAAAACTTGTGTGGGAAAAAGTAATTAAATTAGAGTTATCATTATTTAGCCAAAATTTAGTTATCTCCCTGTACAAGCAAATTACTTTCTAAATAAACATGTAATTTTAAAGCTATGGACAGTGAGAAAGGGTCAATTCATGCACAAGGAGAAGCTGATCAAAGCTAGCTACGTTAAAGCTAGTGTTTTGCAAGTCTACCAGTCATGAATGTTTGATGTATTTGTGTAGTATCCTGCGTCTGGTTTCCACTGTCATCCAATGTGAGTGCTAGGATATCTGTCGCTGTTAGTGGTGTATCTCATATCTCAGCAAATGACACAAAAATATGACTAAACTTTTGCAGCTGTCCTAGCTGCTACCAAATGCATGAAGTATAAATTGCAAAATGCCAAGCACTTTCTCTGCCCCTGCCAAACAATCTTGTCAGGCATAATGAGATTTCTGTTCACACTCTGTAACCTCATGTAACCTGGACTGATTGGATTTATATTATCCCTATGAGTGCTGTGTGGACCTTTCATTGGCCTATTTGCCCTGAGGTGATTTGAAAACACTTGCTAGGCTGCTTCCTAAACCTTCTGGGGTCACTCTTTAGTCACCTGAGCAGCCCTAGTACAGGGGAAGCCTCAGACTGTTTCTAACCTACTCCAGTAGCCTGGATCTCTGCTCCAGCTGCTTCTTCCATATCATTCCTTCTGGGCTGCCAGTGAGGAGGAGCAATGTGTAACAGGCCTTTGTTAGACTTTTGATAAACAGGTATTTGGATTCTGATGTGCTTACCAGCCTCCACTCTATGCTGCACAAAGAATAAGAAACACAAATGTACCTTTTGCTTCCTATACCTGAAGTTTATCTGCTTCTCTTTCACACTGGTTGGGACCAATAAAAAAGATATATTTTCCCTTTATTTATTTATTTATTTCTTCCAAAGACCTTTTAAAAATTAAATAAAGAAAGAAGTAAAGGTCTGTTTTGTTGGATTAAAGTACTTATTCAGAAAGATCCAAGGTCGCAAGACGTTAACACTAAACAAGCACTAGTCACCATTAAGGAATTTAGTAGCATCTGATAAAAGGCATCTGAGATGGTGTACAGTGATTTTGAATGTCAAAGAGTAATCTTTGAAAATTTCTAAGCATTAAAACTTTCCAAAATTGAAACCAGTAAATATTGAAGTTCTGTAAAACAATGGGCAAAGGGTCCTTCGTTGATGCCAGAGAAAAGCAATGGGAAGGATATTTGTGATTACATGAAGACATGGCTTTTCTGATACAGCTACATTCGGGCCATTCAGATGTGTATTGACTAGATCCCTTTTTTGGTCCCTCATTAAGAACTCAATTACCCAAGTATTAGAGACTCCAGCCCCAAAGAAACTTTTGGAATAGAGAGGAGAAAGAAAAAAATACATGCTTATTTCACATATTTTACTTATATATATTGGCAGCTCTCACAAATCTGTAACCTGTAATTTTTTTTCTGTTTCCTTGAGAGTTTTTATTTTATAAATGGAAATGGTTTACTAGTTTCATTGTGAAGAAGGTATTTTTGTAATTTTTTCTTTCTTCTGGTTCTCAAGGTGAGACATAGAGAACTAACCAGCACCTTTGAGTCTTCTCTGTATTAGTGTTAGGCTTGCTCAGCAAAGGAATGAATGCTCTGGCCAGATCATATAATGATTCCTGTGCTCTATTCTGTATGTGACACCCTTGCTTCCTCTGCTGAGAAATTGTATAGTGACACTCCCTTTTCAGTTGGTCATGCTGGATTACAACACGATGTCAATGACAATATTCCTTCATGCAAATGTTAAAGCCTCTCAATCTTAAACGAATTGCCAAAGACTACCAGAGTGCTGGTAATATGGCTGGAAAAAATTCACAATATTGGGCAGAAAATCAAGTTACTCACTGTCTGAAATTAAAATAAAACTGTGTTATACCTGGCCATTAAAAACATTTTCAGATAACTTTTAAAGAGTGAGCAGAATTTTAAATACTTAATACTTTAACTGCCCTAGAGATTGAGAGATAATTGAGTGAAGTACTAAGGACACATTTCTCAAAGACATGTCAGTAGAATTTGCTTCTGCCCATTGGCATTAGGATACTACTGTGCCTCACTTTACTGAAGGAAAAGCTCACCCATGATTTACAAAAAAAAATCAGAAATCTACTACATTTTTCTCCAGTGATGAATAAATATTTGTGAAATGTTTTGTTACCCCTTCACTTGGTTGGTCACTGGTCACAGTTTCTTTGGTGCTGCTCAATACTCTGTGGAAAAGAGGGTCTAAATCAAAGGAAATATATGGTACCATGGATAGGTACAGTGTCACATCCTTTGGTCATCTCCTTCCCTAAAGTATTTGCAACAGTGAAATTGCAGCAGAAATTGCTGCTCAATGTTACCAAAATTTCTATGCCTTTTCTGTGCTCCTATTAATTAGAAATACAAAGTGAAATGATGAATTCTTTGCTGTACATTCAGAAGAGGCTCTATCTACACTGTCTTATTCTTCTGTTGTAGTCTTTGCTGTCTTTTTCCCCTGAAGGTATTTATTTTAATATTCTGAATTGTGGCTTTTATCATTCATTCTTTTTGACATAAAACTATGCTCAACTGACATGAACGAGCCTATAAACTTTGTTCATGCTGTCACATTTTCCTGCTCTCATCAGAGAAAAGTGAGTAATCTCCGGTGAATAATTTGTTAAATTTAGCCTCTTTTTCCTCTCAAACTTTATGAGTTCCTCAAATGCCACTATTATTAGACAATGTGGCATAAACACTCTGGGCTGTATTCCATTTAATGAATATGAATATTCAAAATTTGAGTTATTTATTTTGGTAGAAATAGGTCACAAAAAGGACAACGTAGTATTTCTCATTGTTACTTTTTAAAACCATCTTAGTCAGTTAAAAGCTTAAGTTGTCATTGTGATTGTTATAGTGAAGACTGAAATTAAATTTCTTTTCTAGGAAGCATTGTTTATGTGCTTTTGACATTGGCAAAGTTATTGCTTTGATGACTTTTTACCTTGAGTTTCCTGAGCATAACACTGGTAGCTTCAGCTGGTATATCTCTTTTTTTTTTGAGTTTCTCATTTCTACTTTTTTGGTTTGCGTGAAAATCTGATTTCCATCACATGATGTATGGAGATTTGGGATATTCTTATTCCAAGACTCAAATTAAAGCATGGTTATGATAATTATTTTATGACAATGTTGTAAAACGGTATAAAAAGTCAACACAAATTGTGAAAGCAGCTTAGCACAGTGGGAAGATACACATTTTTTAAAAATGCTTTTTATTCAGGAAAGAAGACTGCTGCATTTCAGCTTATGCTTGCTACTTTATCTGTCTCAAGCAATGATTACCTGGAAAACGAAGACTTGAAGAAAACTATTCCACAACTGCTCAACTTGTCATATTTGTAGGAACTGAGATCTAGGATTTACTGTACCTATTTGAATAAATACAATTGTTGTCTCAGTTGCTCTATTTAGTGAGCAAAATGAATGCTGTGTTTGCAGAACTACTTGATTTTTTCTCTACCAAAAAAATTGAAAACTTGTTCCTCCACTTCTCATGCATTTGGCTGCTGTAAGATATTCTGAAAGTTACAACTGTGAAAAGTCTTAGCTTTCTTTCCTGTCACCTGAGTGCAGGAACATACCCAAATACATAGACATACTTTATTATGAAGAAGATCAAAAATATTTAGTTGTGCTTTTCAACTTGTTTGATCTGGGAGGGAAATGAAAAAAACACCCAAACAACCAAACAAGCAACCAAAACCCCTGAAAACCAGTATCACTTGAAGTTCTAAACCGTCTGCAGAAGAACTGAAGATGAAATCTAATTTGGGAATGAAGCCAACAGCCCAGCAGAAAGGCCTCTACACCAATGCACAGTGATCGCTGGGGAACACCATTGATGTGGGTAAGAAACAGGAAGAGCTGGAGTGCAGCAGGGAATCTACAACACAATCACCACCATGGAAACATAGTGGGATGACTTGCATGACTGGAGTGTTGCCCTGGATGGCTACAAGTTCTGGATGGCACTGGATGGCTGCAAATTCTTCTCAAGGGATGGGCAAGGAGGGAGAAGTGTTGGAGTGTCTCTGTCCATTAGGAAATGTTTCAACTCTACAGTGCTCAAGGCCAGGGATGGTGAGGTTGAGTGTCCTTTGCGTAATAATAAAAAGAAAGTTGGCAAAGCAAGTATTTTTAGAAAGAATGGATCAGGGAGATGAAGTGTTGGAATTGCTCTTTATGTGAGAGAGCAACTGGACATATCCAATTCAATCCAGGGACAGACAATGAGTGGAGAGCTCAGAGGTAAGTACTAAGGGACATGCTAAATTGGGTGGCAGTGTTGTGGGTGTTTACCACCTTGCCACTTATTAGGAGGAGGAAGTTGACAAAGATTCCCGGGCAGCTGGAACTAGCCTTGAGATCACAGGCCCTGGTTCTGAGGGCCTTCAATCACCCTGATGTTTGTTAGGACAACACAACTTGGCAGACACAGTCCAGGAAGCTCCTGCAGATTATTGATAATAAAGCTAGTGGTGTAGAAGCCAATGAGGAAAGATGTTTTGCTGGATACTAACAAACCGGGAGGGACTGGTTGAAGATGTGAACATTGGTGGCAGCCTTGGCTGCAGTGAATACTAGATGGTTGAACTCAGGATCCTACATGGAGGAAGCAAAGCAGGACGTAAGCAGTACTAGGTCCTGAACCTGCAGACAGCTAACCCAGGCCTCTTCAAAGACCTGCTTAGAGGAATCCCATGGGGTAGGGCTCTAGATAAGAAGGGGATCCAAGAGAGCTGGAAAACTGGAAGGGCATCAGCACCAGTACATAAGTACAAAAAGAAAAACTATGGAAAATGTAGGGCTGCTGTGGAATCAGAGTCATGTTCTGGTAACAGAAGATGCAGAGGAGGCAGAATTACTGAATGCCTTTTTTCATCAGCCTTTACTGATGAGAGTGGCCTCAGGAGTCACAGACCTCAGAAGCCAGAGAAGAGAGCTGGAGAAAGGATGACTTTCCCTGGCTGTAGAGGGTTTTTTAGAGATCCTCTGGCTAGGCAGACTTAACATCCATAAATCCAAGTGCTCTGATGTGATGCACGCACAGGTGCCAATGAAGCTAGCAGATCTTGTTACATTCTCCACCATCACTGAAATACTGTGGAGGAGAGGTGGCTGGTGACTGGAGGAAGCCAAATTTTACTCCCATCTTCAAAAATGATAAGAGGGAGGACCCAGGAAACTACCAGCCAGCCAGCCTCCCATCAGCTCCTGGAAAGATGATGGAACAGATCATTCTGGAGACCATCAAAATCATGTAGAAGACAAGAAGGTCATCAGGAGTACAGGAGTAGTCAGGATGGATTCTCAAGGGGAAATCATGCTTGACTAATCTGATAGACTTCTATGATGGCATGGCAGGATGGGTCTACGAGGGAAAAATGGTGTATATTGTTACCTTGACTTCAACAAGGCTTTTGATGCTGTCTCCCATAACATCCTTATCATAAGCACAGGACACGTGGGTTAGATAAATGGGCCCTTAGGTGGATCAAGAACTGGATGAATGGCAGATCTCAGAGGGCTGTGATCAGCAGAGCAGAGTCCAGCTCGAGGCCTGCAGTCAGTGGTGTTCCCCAGCGATCACCACATTTGTACGAGGTTAATACTTTCTGTTTCTACTTGAAATATATAGACCAATATAAGTAGGACCCAATTTGCCTTCTTTCTTAGCTGGGTATATTGAAAGTACAACATGAATTCTGTTCATTCATAAATAAAGGTATTTCCACTCTTTGATTACTTCAATATTGTAAGCAGAAGTTGCTACTAATCACCTTGCCATGGTGAGACTAAATTTTCTCCAGAATTTGTGCACAATGCTACATAGGGATATGCTGGAGTACCTATTGGTGATGAGTAGAGGCGAAGGCAAAAATGATCCATTTGTGAAAGTCTGTTGAAAGACTGGAGAAATTCAGGGATTGAAGCTGTACAAGTTCTGCAGCTTGGGGAGAACTAGAGTGGGCCTAGCTGCAATCCCCCCACTCAGATCACAGCTCCTGGGAAGCAGTACCCTGGATTTCTCTTGGGTGTTGGTGGAAACCTAATGTCCATGGCAGCCAGCTCTACAAAGCAGTTGCTAGTCATCCTGTCCGCACTGGTGCATTTGTGTGGAGCCCCAATGTTTTTGTGAATACAGGCTCCTTGGGCAGCATGTTCCAGCTGCTCAGCCTGGAGTGGAGAACTTGCTGCTCTGTGTCCTCTTGGCACTGTTGGCTGCGGGGTGATAGAACAAGGGGAAATGGCAAATCTTATTGTCAGCAGAGAGAAGGACGGGAAAGATCTCCCACTGATACTTGAACCAACAGAAGCTGCTGTCTATCTAGTATATGACTCCACAGAGAGTGGCAAGTTGTGGGGCTGTTTTCATCTGCTGTGTGGGTCTTCAGGAGAACATATCTTATGCAGGTCTTAGCACCTTTTCTCTTTGGCAGCTCAGATTGCCCTGTCCAGTTGAAAAGATGATAATAATTTCAAAACTACTTTGCCTAGGAGATCAGCTAAAATAGTTCCTGTGACTACGTTTGTCTTCAGGTCCTTCTGGTGTTTTAATTTTTTTTTCCTGTTCTGTTTTATGCACCTGTTTGAGTGACCTGTACAAAAACGAGGCGAAGCTAGTTAAAATGAGGAAAAACATAAAACTTACTGCGGAAGGAAATACTTTCAAGTGTACAAATTAAAGAGAATGGAAGGGTAATTCTCTCTAGTCTCTTTTGATTCTATATATCTTTGGCATCATTTGTAACAGTAGGAGTTGAAAAGCATGTAGACAGAGTGTGATCTTTAAGCTCATGGTGTCTTGAATGAAGGGTCTTGAACCCCTTAAAGAGTCTTGAATATGACCAGGTACAAGATGCAGACAAGGAATAGAAAAGAAAAATGAAAAACTGAAAAAAAATTAGGAAATAGGGCAAGTCTCTAGAGGCCAGAGAAATAACTAATGCAATGCTTCAATTACTTTTGAAAAGGATCTAAAAGAATTGCAGGAAATTAGACCAGTCAGTTTGACATTGATTTTTTAAGTCTCAGAAGTATTTTTAAAGGATCACATGTGGATACATTCAAAAGCACAGCTTGAGAATAGAAAATCAGTGTGGCATAAGGATAGGGCAATGAAGTTTAAGTAATTTGTTTATATGAATTTACAAATATCTGTTTTAAAAATATTACCATGTGAAGTGGTGGGAGAGCAATAAACAACATGAAAAAATGCAACTATCTGAAAAGGTCTCCCTTTATTTAAGAACTAAGGTATGAAGTCCCCAGAGTAGAGGAGAATATGGCAAGTACAACTGACAACAGAGTAAGGCAAACAGAAGAATAGATGTCATTGGCCCTTGCAGGAGTAGTTCCATTTCACAAGTCATCAATACCAGAAAGCTCTGGCAGGCACCCCATGTGGTTTCAGAAGCGCATGGAAGATCTTGTGTGAACAGATTTGCCTTTATGTATCAGGTACCAGAGTACCAGTAAAATGGTGCCTTTTGTTTCAAAGGATTGAGAAAAAATTCCCACTAGAGAAAAAAACATGCATCTGAAACATGTTTTCTGATATTAAAAGCATTCAGCTTAATGTGTGGGCTATGCATACAGTTGGTGGAGCATGGAGAGGAGAACTGAAGAAACTGGAAGTGGTAGACAAGCAAGTGCATAAGAAAAGGATGGATCTGAATGTGTGAATGATGTAATTATTTGGTATTTGCATAAAAAGAATATGTGGCCTTACAGAATTTTTGGAAGAAATGCCCAGGTCTTAGTAGACATGGCTGAGAGCAGGGAAGAAGGGCATAATCAAAGGAATCATTTCAGTGAAGTGTAAGACCCCCTGCAGGGATTACAATGAGACACATATGTCTGATATAAAATTCACTCCTGTATGCTAAGAGCAATGAGTAGGTTTATCTACTTTTAGATGCTGATGGATTAGAAGAACTCTGTAGGAAGATGAGAAAACAATTCTGTCACATACATAGATAGTATGCTCTTCCAGTAATATTCAAGTCACAAAACTGGGATGAAGATCTGCATTTTAAACACTCCAAAGCTTCATTATGTAGATAGAAAACACTTGCAGAAATTCAGAATTCAGTTCAGATTTTTCAAACTCAACCAGGAATCAATCTTTCTCTAACAGCCGGGGAGCATGCAGGACTGTAGTGATGACAAATGCCATACACCTGTAAGTGTAAGTTGATATTCATATTAACTTTCTGCTGCATTTATCATCAGAATGATTAGATCATTCTTTTTTTGATGGAATCACAGAATGGCTTGAGTTGGAAGGGACTTTAAAAATGGCTTGTTCAAGTCTCCCTGTTATGGGCAGGGATACCTTCTACTAGACCAGAGTCCTATCCAACTTGTCCTTGAACACTTCTGAGAATGTGGAAGCACAACCTCTCTGGGCAGCCAGTGCCAGTGCTCGACACATTCCCAGAAAAGAAATTTTTCCTACTATCTAATTTAAAGCTACTCTCTTTCCATTTGGAACCATTCCCCCTAGTCCTGTCACTACAGGCTTTTTTGAAGAGTATCACTCCATCTTACTTGTAGGTAAGTATTTCAGGTACTGGAAGGCTGTGATTAGGTAATACCAAAGCCTTCTCTTCTCCAGGCTGAACAGTCCCAATTCTCTCAACCTTTCCTCAGAGGAGAGGTGATCCATTTCTCTAATTGTTTTTATGGCCCTCCTCTGGACTCTCTCCATGTCCTTCCTATTCTGAGGAATCCAGAGCTGGATCCAGAGCAGCGCAGAGCAGAGGAATGCTGATTAGAGGGGCAGAATCCCCTCCTGGCCCTGCTGCCCACGCTGCTCTGGATGCAGCCCAGGACACGTTTGGCTCTCTGGGCTGGCAGTGTCCATGGCTGGGTCATGTCCAGCCTCTCCTCCCCCAGCACCCCCAAGTCCTTCTGGGCAGAGCTGCTGTGCATCTGTTCATCTCCCAGCCTGTGTTAGTACCTGGGATTTCCCTGCTCCAGATGCAGCACCTTGCACTTGGTCTTGTTAAACCACGTGAAGTTCCCATGGGTGCATTTCTTGATATTGTCCAAGTCCCTCTAAATGGCATCTTGTCCTTAAGGTGTAGGAACTGCACTGCTCTGCTTAGTGTCATCTGCACTTTTGCTGAGGGTGCATTGATCCCTTTGTTTCTGTCATTAATGAATATATTAAATAACACTGGTCCCAGTATGGACCCTGAGGGTCCTGTCACTGATGTCTGTCAGGACTGTGAACCATTGGCGATTACTGTCTACATGTGACTGTCTAGCCTCTTTTTTATCCCTACAAGGATAAATCCATATATCCACCCATGAAATTTATCTCTCTACAGTTAAGAGAGAAGGATGTTGTGGAAGAGCATATCAAAGGCTTTACAGAAGTCCAGATATGACATCTTCCCTTGTCCACTGATGGAGTCACTCCATCATAGAAGACCACTGTGTTGGTCCTGCAGGGCTTGCCCTGCACTGTCCCTGATCACTTCCTGTTCTCCCTGTGCCTCAGCACAGCTTCTAGGAAGATCTGTTCCAGGATCTTCTGAGGCACAGAAGGGAAGCTGACAGGGTGGTAGCTCCCAGGGTCCTCCTTTCTACCCTTTATCAAGATGGGTACAATGTCCAGTCCTCTGGGACTTAAAATGTAATGGCTTTTGAAATGTCAGGGACAGTGGCTTAGCAACTACATCAGCTAATTCCCTCAGGACTTTGGGATGCATCTCATTGCGTCCCACAGACTTATGAATGCTCATGTTCCCTGGATGGTCATGAGGTTGAGCTTTACTTACAGTGGGAGGGACTTTGTTGTCCCAGTCCCCATCCTGCTGTCTGTCCACTCAAGCGCCATGGGAAGAGAAGCCGCTATTGAGGACTGAGGCAAAAATATTGCTGAATACCTTGGCCTTCTCATTATTTGTTTTACCAAATATACAAGCATTGTCGTCCTGCATATGGAATGGTTAAAGTGTTCTGAGCTATATATCCAGCCGCTGCTTCAATCTAATTAACAACCTGAGCAGGGCATATTAATAAAAAAGGGACAGAGGGTAAATTCAGGCAAATATTTAGGTTCTCTGGTAAACATCGATGCTGCATGTGAATTCAAAGCAAGTACTCATAATGGCTTGTGTGGCCTATGACACAAAAATCATCTGAAAAAAAGGAGTGAGAATATGTGAGAGGAACAGCCCTGTGGAAAACAAAGTCAATGAAGAAGAAGGGTGAGGAGGTGCTCCATGTGCTGAAGCAGAGATTCTCCTACAGCCTGTGGGGCAGACCATGGTGAGGCAGCTGTGTGCCTGCAGCCCATGGAGGTCCATGGGGATGCAGAGATCCACCTGCAGCCCATGATGACCGAGTCTCAGAGCAGCTGGAAGCACAAAGAGGCTGTGACCCCATGAAAAGAGGCACCTGCACTGTCGCAGGTTGCAGCTAGGACCTGTGTCTCCAAGAAGAGAGAAGCCCACACTGGACCAAGTTTATTGGAGGGAACTGTTCTTGCTTGGAGGATTCATGGTGGAAGAGTCTGTTCCTGAAGGGCTGAATTCTGTGGAGGTAACCCACATTAGAGCAGTTCATGAAGAATGGCAGCATGTGGAAGGACTCACATTGAAAAGTTAATGGAGGACTGTGTGCTGTGGCAAGTACCCCATGCTGGAGCAGGGGAAGATTGTGAGGAGTCCTACCCCTGAGGAGGAAGGAGTGGCCATGACAATGTGTGATTAACTGACCACAAATTCCATTCCCCATCCCTCTGAGGTAAAGAATTTGGGAGCCATCTTGGGTCCAGGAAGAAGGGACAGTCTGAGGGAAGGTGTTTTAAAATTTGCTTATATTTCTTATTATCCAACTCTAACTTGTTCGGTAACAGACTTATTTCCCCATCTTGAATAATTTTTGCCCATGAGTGATGTTTTCCTGTCCTTGTCTTGACCCACAAGCCTTTTGTTATATTTTCTCCTCCCTGTGCCACTCAGGAGAGGATTGACAGAGTCACTTTGGTGAGTACCTGGTGTCCAGCCAAGGTCAACTTACCACAGTGCTTGATGCAGTGTAACCATTTTCTGTAGCCATCTGTCTGTCTCTCTTTTCCCTGAAAAACCCTGTGATTTAAAGGCATGTTCTTGACTTGATTGGCCTCTGCTGAAATAGTAGCTATCTGGTTATAGTAGCTAATCTAATGAGATTTGGTCTTGCTTTTTTGTACATTTACAGATGACTCCAGCCTCAAATGCCTGGAACCTTCGATAATAATTTTAGCGACTCTATGCTGGTGTTCTCTGATTATACAAAGTGTGATAAACTACACAGATAGGCATGCTCGGCAGGAGCATAAGACTGACCTCTGTGTTTTGTAAAGGTTCACACAATCTAGTGCTGCACAGATACTGAAAGAAGCAGACACTGACATGAACTTGGGAGATTTCTGAACAATTCCTTATACTGGCAACTTTTGCCAAATCTCCCTATGCAAAAGTAAGTGCCATGGACAGCAGGGCCTCTTGACCCCTCCGCTGGGACATGTAGCCACTTAAAATTGTGTATCTAACCAGAGTGACAAAATATGAGAAGGTGACAATAACCAAGTTATATTTTAACCAGTTACAGCTTAAAATTTACTATTAATCAGTCATATTCATGCCATGTTTTTTTATGGTTCTTTCAGATGACTGCAGGTATGGGAAACCCTGATTAGTTGGGTTTGCTAGTGGCACAATGGAATTTATAGCTTTCTGGGCAGAGAGTAGCTCACACTGGGCTGCTCACCAAGCCCTCCTGTCTGTATTTGTTTGGCTTGAGCCCAACTGTAAAATCCCATGCTCACTTACATCCAACATCACTCTTGGTTCATGGTTGCTGTCCTGCTGCCATCTCCACAAATAGCAGGTGACTTCCTGGGAGAGAGTCTGCTCCTTCTCTTTGCTGGCCAGAAGCAGGGCAGGAGACTCTGCTGTACCCATACATGATCCAAGAGGAGGAAGCCAGTTGATGAAAATGATCATTCCCTGCATAGTAGATTCCTCAAAATCTACTGCCTTCTGGTGTAAAATCATGTCCAAAAGAGAAGTGCAGGCAAGGCCTTACAGATTTTGCAAATTCTAGAGAAACAAACTAAATTTATTCCACCTGTTTACTTACCTTTCTTATCCAGTTATCATGACAAGATTCTTTGTTGATATCTTTCTCTGCAATACATAGTGGGATGATGTACTTGTTCCCTTATGTACTATGTGGGCTCCGAAAACTCTTGTTTTATTCTCCAGGGATTACTAGAATATTATTAAATATATTACTACTTCTTAAGGTTAAAATATTTTTTATCCTAGCCTGGTGGTCAGATTGGAAAAAGGAAAATCAGTATATGAATGAACAAGTGATCAATGCTTCTGGAAGCAGAAAAATAAAAAGCAGGAAGAGAAAGCAATCCATTCATTTTACTTCATGTACATACACTCAGAAGGAGTGTATGGGAGAAGGGTAAGAGAAAAGATTTTTTAAGGCTCACACGTTGCACCCATGATTTCCAAGACAAATTCTTCACCATATGATTACCTGCACAGTAATGTTTCATGATATAATTCAAATTCATAATAAAATCAGTTGTCCCACCCAGGAGATCTGCTTCAGTTCATGAGCATTTTGGAGACCCAAGGCTGTTCAAAGGTATCTCAGTTTTACCCTTGTGTTGAAGACCCATCCACTTGAATGCCACCCTATAGGGCAGTTTGTACCCTTGTTCCTTCTTCCTGCTTCCCTCTTCCCAGGGCAGACCAGCTGGGGTGGTAGGCAAGTCAGTTTGTTACTCAGACATGGTGCAACAGGGACTCAATACCTGCCTACCTGGTATTGCTGTAGTTCTTGCCTGAGAACTGCCTGACAGATGTGGTGTCAAGCACATGGCTCTGCATTTCTAAATTAGTGACGAAGGTCCCTGCTGAATTTCAGTCTGACCTGAAAGCTTGAGAGCAGCCATATGGCAACCCTCCACAGCCGAGGTTACTGCCTTTGGATTCAGTTGACTTTTCAGATTTGAGCAGTCTAATTAAATCTGCCCACTTCTCCACACAGATAATTATCAGCCTTTCTATTACTCATGTTACTGCACAATATCCCCTCTCAATGACTTTATTCATTTCAGACAGGGACAGCAGGTGCCAGATGGCAAACTGATGCTGTGTGATACTTGGTATTTCTATCACTTGGTGCTTAGAGTTTCACCTTGCTCCTGTGCATTAGCCTGATGGGGATGATTGCTTTGGTTTGCTTTAATAAGCTCTGGAGCATGGGAAGTGATAGTGTGTCATTGATTTGGAGGAGCAGTTTAAAGGCAACGAACATTGTTACCGTCTATAGAAAAAGGGACTACCTGTAGCCTCTTAGAGTTGCAAGGAAAAGAACAGCTTTCAATTTCAATGAGTATATTAAGTGGTCTTTAGGTTAGGCTGCAATTTAGTAAAGCAACCCTGACTCCGGGTTCAATTATAAAGGCCACATTTTTGCTCAGAAGGAAGTTCAACACAAATAGGTGGCACCCACTGCTTACTGATGGTAGTAGCAGCAGCATAGGAAGCCACAGTGGCCACTAGAAGGTGCATTTTGCATTTATTTTAAGCATGCCTTGCAACCAAAGACAATGGGTGGGGATAAGTCTGTTTTCCTTCTGAAACTGTAAATTACATGAATAAAAAGAAAAAGAAAGAAATTGAAACATGAACAGACAAAGACTTTGTTTATTTATTACCAGGAGAGACCCATTACGATTCAGTGCTGTGTTTCCATGGCATCCCAGAGGCATAAACAGAAAATACAGGCTAATGCATTCAGTTAGACTGAGATTTTGAAGTCTAATGCACAATCTAAATATCTATCACATATGCCCACTATTTATTTATCTATTCTGTATATTGCAGGGAGATGGAGAACTGGCTAAAAATTCCAGGGCTCTAATCCATTTACCTACATATCTCCTGCAGATGTCCAGTACTTTTGGAGGCAGTGTTAGTTGGATGGCATTCAGGTTCCTCTCATTTCTCTCCATATCATTCTTGACTTTGTTATTATTCTCATATCTGTAAGTAACTCTCTAGTATTTCTGGCTAGGAAGCCCAAAGCAAGTTCAAAGATCCAGCCTTTCAGGACTAGATTCTGCTTAATCCCTTATTCCTGGTGGGTTGGCTAAACACCCCTGCCTGTTTCTTGAATATTTCAATTTGTGACTACAAATGCCAAAGCTTGTGGCATTTCTCCCATGTTTATAAACATCCTTTCTAAAGCTGAACAAAATGTCCCAGCAAGATTATTCTTTCACCTTGCAACTCATAGTTTGGCTTCAGTACATAACAATTATAAAAGCTCATCTCACAACCAAAATAATGTGGAGTTGACAGCACCTCCCATTTAATCAGATTTCCACCTGCCTATGTGGGGTATTAGAAGAGATTCTTCATTATGCTGCAAGAAGTCTGGAGAGGTATGCTAGAGTAAAAGATTACCTTGGAGGGAAAATTTTAGGTTACCTGTGCAAGGTCTTCTGGTTTGTGAAACTGTCTCCCAAAGGATGTGGTGAAGGCCCCTTGGGTGTTTGAGTTTGGTAGTGTTTTATGCATCTTATGTGGTCAAATAAGAGTGCCACATAAGGCACTCTCTGGATTTGTCTGTTGTCCAGAAATGCTTTTCAAGGGGGCTGGTAATTAGATTAAATGGCTGGGTTCATATCCGTTATCTTCAGGCATTTAGAGATTCTCTGGGTTTTGGTAAATTTTTGTAGATGAAAAGGAGTTTACTAATCTCACAAATTTGGCAATAAAATATCTCTTCATGCTATTATTTCACTCCTTGTAAAATCTTGCAGCTGCTACTCAGAAAGCAGTGACATAGTTAGTCTGCCAATTACATGAAAGGTCAAGGCACAATCTGTAAGTAAGCCACTATCTAAATATAATTTGTCCATGTCAATGCCTCCTCTTGCATCTTGGTGACACAGGGACCTGCTATACTGGGCTATCAGATTTGAAACGGGAAAATTCAGAAGCACTGGAAATGCTTGTTCAGCTCAGGGCTTTCTTTCTCCGCTGAGCCTGAAGGCCCTGGGGTCCTCAGCCCTGAGATTAGCCATGTCTCTGAGAGTGTGGTGTGATCCAGAATGTGGTGTCAGGTGAACCAATGCGAGAATGGGAAGGTTTCTGGTGGAATTCTGCCTGTCTTTTGGTAAGAGTTTGCCAATTATTAAATAAGCAGCAGCTTTGAATGAAAACTAGTCGTGTTAGAACTATCTCAACCACTAATATTTCATGGCATCCCTCTTAAACACTGATTTATTGTGCTATGGTAAAGTTATGAAAGAGGAGCTGGAGGTATTTTGTATACAGTTACTTACTTTTTCTATTGAAAAGGGAAACTTAAGTTCCTTGGGAAAACATAGTTTGGGTAGGAGTGAAATAACCCAGGGTGCTTTTCTAGGTAGCCTGTTTCTTGTGAGATCCGTGCGTTCGAGATGGGCAATGGAACAAAAAATGGAGAATGATTACACAAAGGAGAAAAAAGAGAGGTAGATGGTCATGGAGACTCTCCCTGTAGTCCAAAGGATTTCTGTTTAAATCCTTGGCAAAGAAACATAAAAGTAAATTTGTAAATGGTTTTTATCATTCTTTTCTTGTATTAGAGAAAGAAAGGGAATAAACTCAAAGGAAGAGTAGGCCAAAAAATTAGAAAAGGGCAAATGGCAGGGTAGGAGGGAACACAAATGAAGGAAGAACAATGTAAAAGGAGTTTTGCAAAAGTGATGAAGAGGACCTAAATGGAGTAAAAATCATCCACACTCTCAAACAGATCTTGCAATTCTTCTTCACTCTCTTTTCTGTTTACATGTAACAGTATTGTAATAGAAACTCCTTTGACTGGAGCTGATCTGACTTGGAAATGTTTTATTTAAACAAAGTTCATTTTACAGAAATGATTAATTGTTGTAAACGATGAAATAATTAAATAATTAAATAAGCATTCAATTATACCTGCTATTTATTTGAACTGAAAAATATTTCTTTAGGATTTCTTCAGATGACTGTTTTGTCCTTCTAGGAGGTAGAACCTTAGGAGAAAACAGTGCAACATAAGGCATAGCTTGGACAGGGTGAAAAAGATTGCTCTTTCTGCAGTAAACATGGAACCAGAAAACATCCCTGTTTTCCCATGTTACAGAAAAAAGTATGCTTGATAAACTTTAGAAACCAGTTTATAATCCAGACTGACTTTAAGCTAACAGGATTTTGCTTTGCTCGTCTCTTGCATAATCTACTGCTGGATCAAGTGCGGTCTCATAAACATCCAAAACAATTCTACTGAAATCAATTCCATCTGTGTAACTTATGTTGCAAGGTTAAAGTTACACAGTAAAAATAGTACAAAAAGTGATTCTGTGCAATGATTTCCACTGAGATTTGTGGCTGCAAGTGAGAACTGAGTTTAGTATTCTCTTTCTGGACAGAGTTGTCAAAGACAGCTCAGGAGAGAAGGCAGGAGCTTAAAACTAAACCTATTGAGTTTTTGTGAAAAAGAACTGGAAGAGCTTCAAAAACAGGTTTCAGAGGAGTAGCCAAGTTGCATCAGCATTTCCCTCTGGGCTTTCTGAACTCTGATAAGGCTACATACTGCCTTGCTGAAAGATGAATACTCTCACAGGACCAACAGGGATGTTTTCTGGTTCCATGTTTACTGCCAAGGCTCTGGAATAGGAGGTGCTAACTTGAGCTATTTAATACTTCTAACACAGCTACTGTTGCTGCTACTAATATTACAGATAATGAAAATATTATCAGTTTGCCATGGATTTAATATTTGGGAACGAAATAAGACCTGGAAGAGCTTCTATGCAAGAGCAGAGAGAGGAATATCTGGGTCTGAAGAACAAATTTAAGCGTGGTATGAGACAGGCTCAAGTTCAAGTTAAATGCCTATTGGTCTTGAATAGGAAATCGCGGGGTTTGAACGGGCTACTGCTAGTGACCACAGATTTTGCCTTTCTTTTCATACCTGGCGGTGAGAAGCTGGGTCTCCAGGGAAAATCCCAGCAGGCCCATCTCTGTGGGAGCTGATCACCTCTTCACATCCCTTGGCCCATCCACTGCTGGCAGAGTACAAAGTTCCTGGCTCACAGTACTTCAGATAAGACAGATCCAATTTTGCTGATAATTGTGAGTTTTGGATTTGTGTGAGTTACTTTGTGCAAACTAGATAAAGCCTTGAAGTAGATCCTAGATCTGCAATACTCCAATTTCTTCTTTTTTTCTTTCTTTCTTTTTTTTTTTTTACTTTAAAATATTGGAGTATTTGAGAAGGTCAATTTAATGTTGATATGCAGAAGTGAAAAAGATGGTGACCCTATGGCCTAATTTCTAGCTGCAAATGTGCTGGGCCAGGTCTCATTAAAAATTAGCTAGACATTTACATTTAAGAGAATAGTTTTAATTTATTCAAAGTCACAATTTAGACTTCTGGAGTAGGATCCAGATATGAACACATAACAAATTTGAGATACAAAGAGAATACTTTTTACATTTTTTATTACTTTTTTAAAATGAATGGACAACAGAGAAGGAAATCAAAAGGTTTCATGTCTTTATGATCTCTTAATTATGATGACTATGAAATTTCTGCTGTCTTTCAAAGAAAAATGAATGATTACTACCACCTGCCTATTAAAACAGCCCATGTAGATTGGTTATTGTTTCAAATTATATGTGTTACGCACTGTTGAATACTTAAACACATGAGGTCTAATATACAAGATAACAGAAATTCTTGAGTTTTAAATTTCAACTTTTTTTTTCCAGAGATCATTTTGTCATTTGCTATAAAACATAACATTACAATTTATGCCCCAAATCAGATGTTTAGATTGGATAAATCAAGAACAATTATACAATATATTTAGATTAAAGAGGACATGTAATTATCCAAGAATCTTGTGTTCTAATTTTGCATTTCACTTGTGTTCATATACCAGATCAGAAAAGATATGAATGGGTGCTGATTCTCTTACTTTTCACATTTGCATTAGTTTTGGCTGGGGCAGTGTTAAATTTCTTCACAATAATTAATGTGGAACTGTGTTTTGGATTTGTGCCGGAAACAGTGTTGATAACTTGGGAATATTTTCATTACTGCTGAGCAGTGTTTACACAGCATGAACGCCTCTTCTGCTCCTCATTCCACCAGCAAGTGGGCTGGGGGTGCACATGTTGTTTGGAAGTGATGGAACTGGGAAAGCTGACCCCAGCTGAGGTATTCCATTTATCATGTGATGCCATGCTCAGCAGAGAAAACTGCAGGGTGGAATATGATGGGGACTACCAATTGTCAGGGACAGGGTGGACATGGATCAGTAGGCTGTGAGCAATTTTTTTCTCTTGCATCGTTTGTTTATCTAGGTTTTGTTTTGTTTCCTTCTCTTTCTCCTTCCGTCCTTGCCCCCTTCCCTTTAAAAAAACTATTAATCTGTCTTTATCTCAACTCGTGGGCATTTGTACTTTTATCTTTCTATATCTTTTCCCATCACATGGAGGGGAAGAGTGGCTGTGTGGTTCTCAGCTGTCTACTGGGGTTAAACCCCAACAGCAACCTATGTATGGCATCTCATTGCTCAGTCCTTTATTGAGTGAATAAGCTGTTTCCCTATTGTCAGAGCCTGAAATAGGGCATGACTCAAACACTGGTATAAAGTTTTATAACAAAAACTGCATAAAGAAGCTATAACCAAAGAAGCCTCCCTGAAGATACCTGACTGGGACTTTGGACTGTAAGTTAAACCACTAAGATTAAATAAAGGGAAAACCCATTATTTAATCATCTCAGACTGAGAAAAAACAAACAAGGCTGAAGGAGAGGAATGCATCCACATGAAAGCCAAATGCAGCAGAACTTCTTCATAGGCCACATCCACGGGATTCACATGAGGGGCAGCTGAGGGGGTTCCTTAATCCATCAAGACCCCCCGAGGTGCCCTGCAGAATCATTCCTGAAGCCTTGCACCACAGCACTGCACGTGATGCACAAACCCCGAGTCTGTTGTAAGAGGCAATCTTGTCCCCCCTCCCCAGGGAGGTGCCTGGGTTTTCCTACCTGGCCTAAGCATATATTAACCATCGGATTCTATGCCTTTGGGGGGAACATTCACCACCAAGAAGAACATCTGGAGAGATTCAATGGAGCATCACCAGGATCCACGGATTGGTAATTTTTTCCTTATACTGTCCCTGTCACTCTCTTTTTGGCCCCCCCCCCCCCACCTATTTCTGATTTCTTTCTCTCTCATATTTACTATCAAATATAACCCATACTATTATCACAGGCATATGGTCTCGTTTGCACCTTAATTTGCACTTTAGTAATCAGATGTTGGCACCTATGGGACATTGTGATGACTGTCAGTGTTAGTAACAAAGATTAGATTTCACCAGGTTTCCCTCTGTCTACCTACAGGGGTTATACTGTCATTTATATACTACCAGGCATCATATCATCAGAGAATCACAGAATATGCTGAGTTGGAAGGCACTCACAAGGATTATCAAGTTAAACTCTTATCCCTCCACAGGACACCCCCAAGTGTCGCACAGTGTGCATGAGAGCATCTTCCACATGCTTTTTGAACACTGCCAGTCTGAGATTCTGAGTCTGTTAGTCAATTCTGGACTTATGTCAGTCATTCAAATCCAGGAGCAAAGAGTATTGTGGAAAAGACACAGAGATAGTGTCGAATCTCAAAATAACCTCTTAATTTTCATACATTGAAAAGAATTTTTTTAATAGTTCTTGTCCTTACAGAGTATCCCTAATTGGTGTTTGTTGTCCAAGTAAGTTAAGTTTCAGCTGATGTTTAGTGGTGTAGCTTCACTGATGGCATTGGAGTTCGACTGGTTCACTTCTGTAGAATGGTCAGTACTCTCTCTATATTAATCAGTGCAATATTAAGTTTGTCTTAAGAAATATTTGGTTCTTCTTAGTTTAGATTGGAAACTTTATTTCAGAGATTAAGAGAAAGAAAAAGAAGGAAATTATGTCAAAAGATGAATGGGTAAAAAACCCAATATTTTTTTGCGTAATGGCACTTGCAAACCATGGAATATTTCTGCTATTCAATGCTCCTTGTTTACATCACCTTGGTTTTAATTGCACATTTATGCATTACTTTAACATTTCATATGCTGCACACTGCATTTCATGGTGACACCAAAAATGAAATCCTAATGTGCTAAGCTACGGATCAGACAACAAAGAATAGTGTTAAAGGAGTGTTCTTAAAATGCTTCATCATTAGGCAGCAGCATTAGGAGCTCTTTTATTTTGGTAAATGTGTTCATAAAATATTTCTTGCTTTCACTGTTTACCACATTAATTTTGTATTTTATATAAAAAATTTAAACCCAAGCAAATATTTTAAAATAAATGACATCCACAAAGTGCTTGAAAGGTGCCACTTGACAGGTTGCTGTTGACTTTTTGGGTAAGTAATAGCATTGGCAACAGCCTGAGTTTATCTACCCTTTAGAATATGGAGCTGCAGGACACTAAATTTGGGAGCATGCAATGAGACAGCAGGAGAGGAGTCCTGTGGCAGGATCCCCCTGCTCCCTCCGCCAACACCTCAGCTGGTGCTCATGGAAGAGGTAGCCCAGGACAGGAGCAATGACTGACAGGGGTTTATCTCTGGTGCCAGGAGGGCTGAGACCCCCAAGTAAGCATAAATATCTTGGTCTGGAGATGTGAAGAGAGACTAAGATTAAATATCATTGGCCAAAACCACTGCTTTATGCTATAAGGCCACACAAATTATCACGGAGACAGAAGCCTCCTACACACTCCTTGGAAATGTGCAGGCTTCCCCCACAGAGTTCGGATGCATCTCTATGGACAGTTTTCTGGAAATTGAGAGGAAGGGTCCTACATATGCCACATCAGAAATTGGATGGTAAGATACATTGAATCTTAATCTATACTTTAGATTTCTTTGCTATCTGTTTTATAAGAACCTCAGTTCTGTTCTCTTGTTTATCCACAAGTAGTATTTCTTTGTTTGTCCTCTATAATAAGTCATCCATTGAAGTCTCATGTCTGTTAAATTTGTATCTATCAAATAATAAATTCATTTTGTAATAGACCTAATCAGCTATTATTAAGAACTTGCAATGAGTGGGTTTTGGGGTGCTGGCCATCTCAGTAAAAGTACTGTCTACTGCCAGAGGCCTAGGAAAGCCAGAAACTTGTTTAAAATTCCCCTCTCCATTTGTAACAAGCCCTTCACTCTGTAAATAGTTGTGACTGAGCATTGTCTCTTTTAAAGGGCTGAGGTTCCATCTGAAGCTCCAAAAATGTGATCTGTTATATCCTCAGCATGAACTGTGCCACCTCTTGTGGCTGTTTTGTCCATCATGGGTTGCTGGTAACACTTGAGAAAAACCTGTTTTTAAACATAAGTGCAGTTTGTGTCTGTTTATGGCCAAAGAGAGGAATGAGGCCAATGATTAGGCTTAGCTGGAAGGTGATGGCTGATGTGTCAGAGAGCAGACCGTCTCGCACAAAGATCTGGGCACTCTCCTCCTTAGGCCTGGTCAAATCCAGGGGCACACAAAGAGCAACGAGAATTTGGGCAGTGTCAGCCTGTGTGCTAACATGCCTCTGCCTTTCTCTGGCACCCTTTTCTGCCCTTTGGGCAGAACTGTGCACTCTACTGCTGTGCAGGGAACCTCTGTGGAGAGATGGTGATGTGAAAGGAAGTGGGGGAGGGAATGAAGATGGACAACACTGAGAGGATGATGACAATGGAGAAGGCAGGAGGGACATGGGAAGCCAAATGCTGCCCTGATCTCCTTGGATGGTCAACAGAAGCAGGAAGGGCTAAAAAGTCAGAACATATTACCCAGTGTTCCAGATCAAAACCATTTCCTGATATGCTTAACATTTACTCACTCAACAAGGAAACATCCCAAAGAAAAAAAACAATGTTTTTTACCTTGAACCTGAAACTGTGCAGTAGCTATAATGCATCGGTACTGTTACAGTCTGTCTTGGGTGTCTCCCATCAAAATGATGAAAACCACGAACATTTCTTTGACTGTGGTGAATTGTGGCTACCACTGTGTGAATTTCTGTCTCAGATGAGTTAAAGTCAGGGTTTCTAGTATAAAAAGCATGACAATCTTTTACATGGGGAATGTTAAAGTATTGATTTTGGTGTTCAGAGGTCAGAATTTTCAGTGGTTTTTGTGTAGCTAAAGTTTAATAAATTTCTTGTATTTGTCTTCACTGTTTTCAACCCAGGTATATAAGGATCACATTTCTCTTTATTTTAACATACAGCTTTCTGCTTTTAGAAAGGTTCTATACTTACAAAGCAGAGTTAATAATCAAAAGAACTTGCTTCTGTGCAAGGTCAGAGAATGTTTCCAGTGCTCCTGCCACTGTGTTGTCAGAACTTAAGTAAATCCCTCCACTGCATTCCCAGTGTTGCTGCCCTAAAACTACATGCCAACCCAGGCTGGTTCAGTGCATTCATTATGAAAAGAAATGTTTCTTTAAAACTGAACCTGCTTTGCCCCATCATGTAATTTGTGTTTCATCACATGATACTGGTACATATGAGATGTCTAAGACCTGAAGTGTCTTGTCGGAATGGGTAACAATATTGCTGTCTGCACATCTGGTTCCTGGGGTTTTTGAAATTATGATAATGTTTTTCTGTCTGTGGGAGAAATGGTCTACCTTGTGAACTTTACAAGTCTAAATGGACTAGTGCTTTCACTTACTACAGGTTTGCTAACTTTACAAGGAGATCAGGTGTCTGTGATGCAAACAAAATAATAACCAAGATGCAATAGGATGAAAAATTACCCTAGCCCAATTAAACATGCGGCAGTCATTAAACTGTTTCCCATAGGATGTTTCTGAGGTGCTTCTAGCTTTGTCCTGTGTCAGGTTTTGTTGTTTCATATAGTACTGCTGGTTCCTTATTTTCCCTTTTTTATCCTTGAAGGAAGATTGTTCACAAGGATTACTCTACTTTATTGTCCAGAAATATCAGCTATGATTAATACTCTGCCTTGTACAGTACATCATATCTTCCCTTTGGGGCACCAAGTGCAGTGTCCTTTCATACACCTTTGCATCCTGACAAACAGGTTCAGCTATATTGTGTTTACACAAGGACATATTTTCCAATGTCTACTGTCTGCATGCATTCTCAGATTGGACTGCAGTATCTAGAGCTTGAGATAAATCCAAGTTAAGCAATGCATGCCTATATGGCTATTGAAAACTAAAATTTTAGATACTGTGTTGCATTATCCTGGCTTGCAGTTCACTACAAAGTGAAAACAAAACATGAAAAAAATAAGATCAAGGTCTGAGTTCACAAGATATAATATATAGAAGATTGTTGCTGAAGAATGAGTCAGAAACATTCTGCATTCAGTGAATTAAATGCAAAGAAACTGCAATTTTTTAGCACAGTGTTAAAAAGTATGTTCTTATATTGAAGATGTAAAGCAGGATTAACTGCCATTAGCAAACTGAGAAAATTCTTTCTTTACCAGTAGATACTCTTTGCTAATTCAAGGGCTGCTTTCTTTTTAATTCTTCAGACTGTATTAAATGCCTTCTTTCCTTATTAAGTGATACAATGTGCATGAATGAGACTAAAAGCTGAAAAAATTAGTGACTTCTATTCTTCCAGGAATAAAACCCAAAAAGTACTCTTTCAGGAATTAAACTGTTCCAGGGAACTGAAGGTATTTCAAACGAGAAAAGGAAGGAAGGAAGTGGCGGAAGGAAGTAGCGGAAGGAAGTGGCGGAAGTGGCGGAAGTGGCGGAAGGAAGGAAGTGGTGGAAGGAAGTGGCGGAAGGAAGGAAGTGTCGGAAGGAAGTGTCAGAAGGAAGGAAGTGTCGGAAGGAAGGAAGGAAGTGTTGGAAGGAAGTGTTGGAAGGAAGTGTCGGAAGGAAGTGTCGGAAGGAAGTGTCGGAAGGAAGTGTCGAAAGGAAGTGTCGGAAGGAAGTGTCGGAAGGAAGTGTCGAAAGGAAGGAAGGAAGGAAGGAAGGAAGGAAGGAAGGAAGGAAGGAAGGAAGGAAGGAAGGAAGGAAGTAAGTGTCGGAAGGAAGTGTCAGAAGGAAGGAAGGAAGTGTCGGAAGGAAGTGTCGGAAGGAAGTGTCGGAAGGAAGGAAGGAAGGAAGGAAGGAAGGAAGGAAGGAAGGAGGGAAGGAAGGAAGGAAGTGTCGGAAGGAAGGAAGGAAGTGTCGGAAGTGTCGGAAGGAAGTGTCGGAAGGAAGTGTCGGAAGGAAGGAAGGAAGGAAGGAAGGAAGGAAGGAAGGAAGGAAGGAAGGAAGTGTTGGAAGTGTCGGAAGGAAGTGTCGGAAGGAAGGAAGGAAGTGTCGGAAGGAAGTGTCGGAAGGAAGTGTCGGAAGGAAGTGTCGGAAGGAAGGAAGGAAGTGTCGGAAGGAAGGAAGGAAGGAAGGAAGGAAGGAAGGAAGGAAGGAAGGAAGGAAGGAAGGAAGGAAGTGGCGGAAGGAAGGAAGGAAGGGAGGAAGGAAGTGAGGAAGGAAGGAAGGAAGTGAGGAAGGAAGTGAGGAAGTGAGGAAGGAAGTGAGGAAGGAAGTGAGGAAGGAAGGAAGGAAGGAAGGAAGGAAGGAAGGAAGGAAGGAAGGAAAGAAAGAAAGAAAGAAAGAAAGAAAGAAAGAGAAAGAAAGAAAGAAAGAAACAAAAGAAAGAAAGAAAGAAAGAAAGAAAGGAGAAAGAAAAAATGAAGGAAGGGAGAGAATGGGCATTTCATGCATGTAGGATGTGTATACATTTGTGTGTATGAGTGTTGGGAGGAAAGGGTTGAAACAGAAAGATTTGGTGAGGAAGGAATATTTGAATAGTTTCCTCATGAAGCCCTTTGATACATCAGGGAGGGCAGCAGACCCCATCCCCAGCCTGCCCCCATCCCAGGGCTCCTGGATGAACTAACCCTAACAGAGCCAGTGTCCCCATGTGTCGCTGCTGCCTGGCATTGCTAGTAAGGTAGTGAAATAAATCTGCTCTTTGTATTTCAGCTGTAGCTTGGTGGTTGCCCTGGTTACCTGTGTGTGTCAATTCATACCATGAGTAACTTCAGTCACAAAAGGAAAGGCTATATGTCTCCCATGCTCATTTAGTTTCATGATGGTCTGTGCTCAGCTCTGCTGTTTGGGGAATTATTTCATATAAGCTAAGCTGTGTGAAACAGCGTATGTTGCCAATCCATCAGCTCAGTGCAGAGAACTCACTGGGCTCTCTTAAACGTTGTTCACTAAGGTCCTCTTACACAGTTACTGCTTGTAAATCTGTAGGCTTGTACTTCTGCAGCTGCCATTTCTACCTGTCTACTTTGATTAATTACCTTGAAAATAGTTTCTGGCTCAGAAGACCTGTGGTACACAACTTTTAAGAGGAGGTTGCACATACATCAACATGCCCATGTCCACTCACTATCTTTGGTCTCAGTTTCAGAGAAAATCTTTTCCTTATCTCATGATAAGAACCTGTGAAGAAAGCAATGCAAAGCAGCTTTCAGCAGCTGTTTATATTACCTCTCTGTACTTTTGTTGTAGTCTGAGTAATGATGATGAAGCATAATATGTTTTTTCTCTTAATTACTCCACTATTGTTCAGAGACTTTTTCCATTTGTGCTCATCTGTGGCTGAAAGATTTTTAAATGCTTTTTTGGTCTGCTCCAGCTTTATATCTGCAGCTTTGTATCACTTTGGATCCCACATCTGTCTGAGCTAAACCAACAGTCCTTAGGGTTGTGTTTGTCTGACAGTTTGCCTATCTGCTCTGCAAAGTACATTTAACGGAAGAGTTGAATTTGGATGCAACCACACAATGGCTGTACGTAGCTGGGAGATCTGCCTGCAGCGGCTACATATGTGACATGTAGCAACTGCAAATGATATGAGGTAACTTTAAGTTCAAAACACTGGGAGTAATTCCCTGTGCACCTACACACCTGCATCTTCTTCCATACATGAAGAGATGTTTGTATAGAATTTGTATTCTATATCTAAGCAAGGCAGAAGATGGAATGAAGAAATTTGGAAGCTGCATAAAGAATTACATTGATTAAAGACCTGAAAATATTCTTTAGTCATGCTTTATGAGCAGGTAAATAGCCAATTGTTCAGTTATGCACCTTTATGTGAAAATGTCTTCATAGAACTTTGATGTTTAAATATTTAAAAATTAATAATAATCCCATTTTTAAAATTTTGTTTTTAAAATTCCAAGGTATATTTGTTGTAGTTTATTATAGCTTGTTTGAAAAACTTTCTTTGGAAAGCAAGCTTTTTTTGCAGCCTAAATTGCTTATCTCTTTATTTCTAGAGTTGTGTTGACTTAACATTCAAATAACCAAAAGTCCTTTTAAATGCATGAAATAAATAAAGTAAAAAAATAACCAACCAACCAACCAAAAAAAAAAAAAAGAATCCTGATTTACTCCTCAATTAAAGATTTGTTTGCCCAGATGCAGGTCAGAGTGAATTTTTACAGCTGAGATATAAATTGCTGAAAGTTTAATGTTTAAATGGAAATGCTGACAGACCTTTAGCTGCAGTGATACTCATGAAAGCAAATAAAAAATAATAGTAGCAATTCAAATCTCCAAGTCTTTAAAATCATATGTTTCTCTATCTGCAGAAGTGATGTGGTGTATATTGAGGCAGCTACAATGATATGATTAAAATATAAAGCTCAATAACCCTAGAAAACAAAAGGTTCATTCATTTTTCAAACAATATTTGTGGGAGAAAGTATCTTAATGCCTCAATTGCCTTTTTCATACAGTAACAAGAACTAACTGTATTGTGAAAAGTAGGAAGAGTTATTATTGTTCCTTGACCAACGTGTTCCTGTGTCTTGCTGAGCAGACTGAAAGGTTAAATCAAAATCCATTGGACAGCACGGGAAGGATTCCCTTGGCACTTCATGTGGTCATCTGAGAATGGCATTGCCCATGATGTATGTAGCTTACTACCAGTTTGGTTGGACAGCACTAGCTGAAGGAGGAAGCTTTCTGGCCACCTCATGTACTTCCCTTGAGCACAGGACTGAAACCTCAAGAAATCCTTTCATGAAGCCCAGCAGGAGCTGTCTCTGCCTGGTGACTCAGCTCCTTCAAAGAACAGCAGAGGAGCACAGATATGTAATGAATATGTACAGGATCATGCATCTGAGAAGCACTGCTCTAGAAGTGTCCATCTTTAGGAGATGCCTGGAGGACTGTAGTCCTCGTGCCACTTACTAGGTCCTGCTGTGCACCAGCATGGCAAACAGGACTCTGGGCTGACTGCCTGCCCTGTGCCCTCCTCACAGCTCCTGGAAAAATTATTTAAATAACAAGACCTACACTTATAATACTTTCCTTCATGTGTATGCTTCCTTCTTGACAACACTGAGGGGAGGTTAAGAAGTTTCGTGCTATTTGCCTTTGTAATTTTAAATTTTTTCAACATTTTCCATCTGATTCTACAAATCCCAAATTCTGTGAGTGTTTATCTTGACAGGCTTATTTCCCTTTAGTTTAGAAGATTATTAATTCCTTGCTGTAATACGGAAAATAAACCTGCTTGTACTGACTTTTAATAAACTTCATTCTCACCACTTTTCTTTACATCTTTCACTGCCATTATGTATGCAAAATGCTTAGCTACTCAGAACATTGCTACTAAGGTAATTTTCTACTCATAATAGCCAAATCGGCAGCGAAAGTACTTCATGGTTTAAATGTACTGACCGAAGAACTCTGGCTGCAGAAATATGTACGATATAGTAACTTACTTCATCACAAAGGCTCGGGAATTTCACATAAGCAGAAATTTATATCTTTCTAGCTATTCTGTAAAAGGTGAGCAAGACACACTTTTTGGCTCTGCACTATCAAGTGCTCTTGACCTAATGATGATATTGATTTTTGACTACTGTCCTTATTTATAATGGTCCATGAGGACGAACCGTGCTAGTACTCTCTTTCAGCTATTATTTGTGATTTCTATGAAAACTGTGTGGAGGAAGCCCTCTAAAGAAGAACAGAACTCAAATGAATGTTCATGTGCGGGTAGCAATAGACACCCAAGGAGAAGGGGATATACCTGTATCTCTTCTGCAGTGCTGGGGAAATTATTTCAATACATTACTCAGTCACTTCATCTCTTTGCGTATTTAGGAACAGATTTTCATTTGTGCTAAGTCTCCTCTATACTTTGACAAGGAGTAGAGGGACATTTAAATGAGTACATACTTTATGAACAGAGGTGAAAAGGATCTTATCATAAATAAGGATTAGACTTTTAGGGTAGTGTTTAATTCAGTGTGAGAAGATGCTACATAAGACATTTGAAGATAGAGAGCTATACAAATATAGGCTCTGTTAGCTATGTAACTGACAAAGCTGATGGCAGAAATTGGGCCATTTTCAATGCTCAGTTACTGAGCAATCACTGATCGTGTGAACAAAGCTCGCATGGTTTCCAGTAATGTCAAAAGTAATAAACTATTGTGGGGCAGAAATCTGGCTACTATATAAATGGCCATCTCTCTCTATTGAAGTATGCTTAATAGCCCATTTAAGAATGACACTCACCCAAACTTCCTAGTATTTATAGAAAAAGTCTATTAGGAACATCATTTAGTGATGACTTGGATGTGGGGATTGAGTGGACCCTCAGTAATTAGGTGGGAGTATTGATCTACTTGAGGATAGGGAATTTCTACAGACAGACCTTGAAAGGCTCGATCAATGGGCCGAGGAACAGCTACCTGAGGTTTCTCGAGGCAAAGTGTTGTGTCCTGCACTGGGTCACAACCACCCCATGCAGTGCCACAGGATGGGGGAGGAGTGGCTGGAGTTTGGCAGAGGGACGTGGGGGTGCTGGCTGACAGCTGGCTGAACATGAATCGATATACTCTGGCTGTATCAAGAATAGCGCAGCTTGCAGGGGCAGGGCAGTGGTTGTCCCTCCATTCAGCACTGGGGAGGCCACAACTCAAATCCTCTGTTCAGTTCTGGGCCCCTCACTTTACAAAGGACTTTGAGGTGCTGGAGAGGAGACCAACAAGGCTCATGAAAGGACTAGAAAACCTGTCTTATGAGGAATGGCTGGGGGATCTGGGTTTGTTTAGTCTGGAGGAGAGGAGGCTCAAGGGGGACCTCATCACTCCCTACAGCTCCTTGAAAGGAGGGTGTAGTGAGGTGGGGGCTGGTTTCCTCTACTGTGCCAGCAGGGAGAGGGCCAGGGGAAATGGCCTTAGGCTGAAATTAAGGTGAGATTCAGATTAGATATAAGGAACAATTTTTTCACTGTTGGGGTGATCAGGCATTGAATTGGTTGCCCAAGGAGGTGGTGGATTCACCATCCTTGGAGCTGTTCAAAAGAAGTCTGGATCTGTCTCTGAGTAATGTGGTTTAGTGGTTAAGGAGTTGCTGTGGTAATGCTGGGTGGATTGTTGGGCTCAATGGTCTCTTCCAACCTGGATGATTCCATGATTCTGTGATTCTGTGAACCAAATCTTTATGGTGATTTGGACAATTTTATCACTTGTATTTGGAGCCAAAAGCTCTTTTGTGCATATGTGTTCTTGGTACCTTTTGTTTTAGTGAGTAATTCTTCTGACTACACATATGCTTGGAGTGGCTGATTAGCTGAATATGCAGCTTATTATGTGATTTTCAGTAGTCATGCGAGTGGTGGGATTTTCCTTTCTGGCACCAGTATGAACTACACACTGCCAATATGCTTAACTCCATCTGCCTCTGTGTTGTACTGAAATGATGAGTTTTAATTTGTAGGTATTGATGACTACTTAGATGTGCCATACAGTGTAACAATACTTTAATTGTCTTGTTTATCCATCAGGTTTGTATTTTTCATTTTCTCTAGAGATGTCTAGCATGCTCTGTCTCTTCAAAAACAAAGATTTTGTGGATGGCAAATTAAGAAAACATTGATTCTACTTTTTAACAAAGATTTTCAACAAAGATTTTATACTCCATTATATATTTTTAAGAACATGCATATAATTTTATTACTAAAATGTCAGCATTTCCTCCTGTCCTCCTGTGTAGGTTGATGGGGTGACTTCACCCTGTCTGGATCCAAGGCATCTACCGAGTCAATCTCTCATTCCCCTCCATGGCTGGACAGGGAAGGAATATGTAACAAAGGGTTCATCAGTTGAGACATGTTGTAGTGTGTTTATAAATTTCTTGTTTTGTTCCCCCATTTTATGTTTTATTCCCCCCCTGTTCTTTGTAAGATGGTTCTTCCCCCTCCAGTTTTCCTGCCACAGAGCCTTTGGCAGTTATGTTACTATGGTTACCCCTGCCCCTGTTAATTGTCAATCTCCCAAGTTACATAACTGCTCCTCCCTTATCCCACCATATAAGTAAAGTTTTCGTCCTCCCTGAGCCCAGTCAATCACCCCCCACTCCTCCCTGCTTTCTAGAACATTCTTTTCTCTGGGGGTGGTGGTTGGCTGGCATCCCAGGGCCCCTCCTTTGTTCTATGTTTATTGGATAAGTTCTTGTGTCAGTTTTCTTATGTACCTCCCCACATGTTCCCCTATTGGTTAGCTGGGCTTCCCCTCCCGTCTCCACCCCTTCCCTGTAAAACTCTGTCTCCCCCCGTGTTCGTGGCCATTTTGCTGTGGGTTTTTCCACCTGTTGGTTTGCCCTGTGCTGCATGTGGGCTCTTCAATAAACCGACGTTTTACCCCAGCAAGTGGTCGCCTCCTCTCTCATCTCGTCCAGCGCGAATCCAAGTCCTCAATCCAGCCCAGCCCGAGGCCAGGACACCAAGGGGGGCTGGCTTCCGATGCGCAGGGGCGTCGGCCGCTTCACCCCTTCAGCTAGCCGGACTTAGGGCCGTGTACGCCCTCGCGCAGAGACAGGGATAGAGAGAGGCCAAACACCATCACAGGCAGAACTGGCTGGAATTAGAGGTAACTATTGAACTTATTACTACAAAAAAATGGAGCAGGACAACAGGAAGTAAAAACAGACCTTGAAAACACTTTCTTCTCCCCCTGCCTCCTTCCCAGATCTACCTCCTTCCCCCAGTGATGCAGAGGGACAGGGAATGGGGGTTATGGTAAGTTCATCAACATGTTTTTCCTTCCACTGCTCAGGGAAGGGAGTCCTTCTCCTGCTCCAGTGTGGTGTCCCTCCCACAGGAGGCAGCTCTCCATGAACTTCTCCAATGTGAGTCCATCCCATGGGCAACAGCTCACCATGAGCTGCTCCAATGCAGGTCACGGTTCATGGGTTGTGGTCCTTCAAGGACAGGTTGCTCCATCCTGGGTCCCCCATGGGGTCACAAGTACAACAAGGAAACCTGCTCCAGCATGGGCTTCTCTCTCCACAGATCTGCAGGTCCCTGCCTGGAGTCTGCTCCATCATGGGCCTCCCACAGAGGGTCACAGCCTCCTCTCATGCACCCACCTCGTTCAGTGTGGGGCTCCTCAATGGGCACAGCTGCTTCACCACAGTCTTCGCTACAGCCTGGAGGGGAATCGCAGCTCCAGTAGCTGGAGCACCTCCTTCCTCTCCTTCTGCATTGGCCTTGGTGTCTGAAGAGTTGTTCCTCTCATGTATGCTCATCCTGCTCTTCTCTGGCCACAATCACAGCTGCCAAAGACCTTCTTTTCAGTTTTTTATAAATATGTTATCACAGAAATTCTGGCCCAGCCTTGACCCTGCCCAGTGAGTCTCTCTTTGAGCCATCTTGGCAGTGGCCCCTAAAGGACACAGGGAGGCTTCCAGCAGCTTCTCACAGAAGCCATCCCTGTAGTCCTGCCCATCTGTATTGGATTGGCTTGTTTGTGCCAACCCAATACAGTTAACTACCTAGATTTACGCATGCTAGTGGGGAAATTCTATAGAACATATCCAGTGTCTTGTCAAATCTGCAGTCTGTCATTTTATATCATTCTGTCCATAGAAAGTCTCTCCCTCCAATACCTACCTGTGCATTTTAACAAAGGATTCATATAAGTCATACAGGTGTGACTCCTCAGTGATAATCTGAAGTTCACTGATCTTATGTCATAGAGGTGAACAATCACAGAAAATGAGATACTTTCCAAGTATGTTTATTGTGACTTGAAACCAGAATTGGGAAACTGACCCATTTAGTTGTTTTCACTTGACAACAAATACCTTTTTATTCCCCAACACTGCAATATATCAGTATCCGTGATTCCCACTGATACTTATTAAATGACTGAAATCAAATTTAACAGTGGCAGTTCCTGACATTAGCAGACAGGTGCTGCTACATTCCTGCTGCTTAGCAATCAGCTATATGATACAACGTTAAATTCAGATCTCTTAAAATGCAGGTTTTAATTCTGATATTGTTTACCTTTCTTTTTCCACTTCACTTTCTTATTTTGCCTATTCCCAACACCTTTTATGCAGATTTTCTGCTATGATTTTCTTTTTGACATGTGTTTCCTTCTTGAGCAACTCAAGAAAGCTGCTCAGTGAAATTTCCCCTTAACAACCGTATTTTGATTGCTGAGAAGCAAAATAACTAAGTTAAATAAATTACCTATTTATCTGTTTATTTCAGTATCCTACCCTTCTGTTCATAAATAAAAGGGGAAATGAAATATTTTAGAAGACCAGTGTGGGTGAATGAGCTCCATTAATAGGAAAATACATGCCAGTGAATGTAGGAACAAGCTAGGTGGTGTTGAATGATTAAAGACTGAATGAAACATAGTAAGTAAGGAGTTATAACTTAAAAGACTGTGAACAACAAAAGACATTGCATTAGTCATCAAATTGGTGTTTTTATGTGGTGTATGCATTCTTTCCATCTTTAACATATTTTAATTTAATTTATTTGAAGAAGGACCTCTTGCGTTTTGATACCTGAGAAACAGCCCATGATTTTAAACCTGGTCATCCTACATCCCTTAACTCTAAAAGACATGAGAATTCCATCCAAAAGTTCATCACTACCCTTACTGAAACGGAAAGGGTAGAGGATTCCATATGCCTTAGGCAGTCTTACCTCACGTCGCTGGGCATTGAGAACACTAGTTAGTGGCATTTTATTATTGCCTTGTCTAAAGGAAATGATCTTTTGGCAGCTGTTGTAACTCTAGAAGCTATATTTTGGTTTTAAAATGTCTTTTTAAGCATTGATAAGATGTGCAAAAGAATTCAGAGAGGGAGTTGTGACTGGCAGATCCCATTCAATCCTGAAAAAATGCAATTCTTGCTAATTCCTCACCTGTACTCAGAATCAGAATAACAGCAGGTTAACTCTCTAACATCTTGGACACTTGTTTTACTTCTCAGATTATAACAGCACTTGTAGATGTTTTCTGTCGGACATTTGCAAAATTGTACTTTGATCTGTTCTGCCCTAGAGACTTCTGAAGTAATTTGAAAAACCACCCATCTTTCTCAAAGAAAGCATTTCAGGACAAACACTTTGAGATTCACTCAGGAGTTAGTAAAACTTATGTCTATATTTGCATTTATAATGCACTGGGTCTGTATGCCAATATTAGGTAACAGCGTGTATAACTGATTAGATATATGCTTAAAGCCTGACTGGAGAAAATGTTGATATATGTATGCTAATGTTACACTCTAAAATCACCATTTCCATCAGTTATGTCAAATCCAGTGAATCCTTTTTTTCCATTTACAGGAAAGGTTACTTGGGGTGCTGGTGACAAAAATTACGCAAGTGCTCTTTAATGCATAGAGAAACAGATTTTGCTTCATTTCTGGAGTATCCTTTGACTCATGGAAAACATTTACTGAAGCCAAAAGTACTTATCTCAGGGATGGCTCTTGCCTCTTGCTGAGGTATTAGATAATGTCTTCAGAAGACAGGCTGTCAGTATCATCATCTTGGCTGCATTTAACCACAAATTCACCAGGACACATCCATCCATGAGGAGAGTCAGATAAAAGAGCTTTTCTTGTCTCTGGCTACTGAAACAGAGCAAATTAACTCAATATAGTTTCACCTAGTCTATAATTTCCTTTATTGTCTCATTCAATGTCTCCTCCCAGGTGAATATTACTTCAACTTGCTATTCCTCATCTGCATCCCTACGTTGCTAATGTGAAGTCAAGTAGTCTAAGCCTTAAAATCTGGGATATGCCCCACCCCTACAATCAGTTCTCTTAAGCCTGGAGATCATGGTCATGTGTAGATCCTGTTAGTTTTTATATCTAAAAGACCCTAGATTTATACAAATGCAAAGAAAAGCAGTTATGTGCTGTGATGTACTTATGAATTATCACCTGGGCATACATGGAACGTGCTGGTCATATGGTACTGCTGTGCCTAGTGTGAGTTGTGCATAATTTCACTGCTATGGGCTTCATTGGAACCCAAATATTTCCCACTGAATAATTTATTTTTTTTCCCTTAAATATCAAACCAAAAGATTAACACTAATAAGAGAAAAAGCAACTATTCCCAGTTTCCAACCAAACCTGAGTTTAGAGATGCTTTTTTTAATCAGAGAACCTTGAAAAGCCAGACATGAAAATGAGCATCTTCCTCACCAGACTAACAAATGTGTGAAATTTCATAGAAATCCATTCTCACAGTTTCATTATGCAGAGGATTAATGTTTAATGCTAGCAGGCTGCAGGTCCACACTAATAAGAAAAGATACAAAAGGCTATTGTACAGGGGATGAAAATTTCATCAAACATTCCAAGAACATCTAAAAGGTTTACAGGGTAAAAAGTTAGCAAGAAGAGGTTCTATTTGTGTTCAAGCAATTTCCTTGATGTAAAATGAGATTTTAATCATACTATAGTTTTACAGTGTCCATATTACTTTTTTCTTCTTTCTTCATTGACCTTGATCACACAGCTGTAAGAACTTGAATTTTCTTTGACCTGTTTTGTCCCTGCATAATGCAAAGCAGCTTGTTTTTGTTTTCTTGCTTATTAGATAGAAATTAATATCCAGGCTATGTTTAACAATACCACGACAGTCAAAACAAAACAGTAACAAAACAGTAGGCAGTCAACCAAATATTACTAATGACTGTGAATTTTTAAAGTAAAAAAAAAATTATTCAGACTTCTATTGGAAATCCATTGCAGACACGTGTGGATTTAAATATAGAAGGAAACAATATAAATTTGTGCTCACAAGGAAAAAAAATTGGCAAAAGTAACTAATTTGAACAACAACAAAAATATTCCTTCCAGAACTATTAGTGAGAATTTTGGTCAAAAGTCAATTAATTATCAAGTTCTTATGAAGTAATCTAGTAGGTTTTTATGATCCTTTTCTGGAGTTATGGATGCTTTTCCATCTAATTTTCAGGATCTATCAGAAAAGATTAGCTGAGAGTTTTACCTGGGTAAAGTCTACAAAAATGGTATTGGAAGGACAATCTTAGAAAAAATATTTTAGACTTGATGCTTACCCATTCAGTGCTGCCATCTTTCAGTATGAGTTCCTAGAGTCTAGGATGGATTTCCAGCAAATGTTTTTTTCTGTTCAACAGTCAATCATGGCCACACTATTTTCTAAAAACTGATTTTATTCTCCTTTTGCAAAGTTAAGTAATCCCATGTAGATCTGAATCCCTTGAAACTAAGGGTAAATTGTCTGGATTGAGGAGACTTCCTTCTTCTTCGCTGGATCAGCTGAGACTCCCGGAACTGCTCTGATGAATTCTTATTATTCATGTGGTCAGTGGTTTTGTGTGAGAACTCCCAAGTATGTACAATCCATCCATTGCTATTGATTATCTTGAGCCATCCAGAACAGAAACATGCACAAATAGGCAGGAGAAAAGGTCATCCTACATGGCTATTTCTGTATCTTCAGGACATATTTTTGAAATTCACTAGAGTCTCATTTAGGTGCAATTTGGTCAGATATGCAGCCAAAGCTGTTTGCATGGCCGGAATCTCCACCCTGGGTAATAATCAACACATGTAAGTGTATAAATAATAAGCATCAGCTGACCTATACACACTTGATGGGGGAATCTTCCAGATTCCAAATTTTTCCTGAAGTGTCCTGTAGCATTTAGTCTAATGTCTTCACAGAATTACATAATATGCTGAGTTGGAAGGTACCCACAAGGATCATTGGGTCCAGCTCCTGGCCCTGCACAGGACCATCCCCAAGGGTGACACCGTGTGCCTGAGAGCACTGTCTGAATGCTTCTTGATCTCCCTGTCACAAAGGCAGCTGGAAGTGGAGTCCAGCACCATGCCTTATGTCTGTCTGCGCTCACACCTGTGCAGTAACTGATTAAAGCTCTCCTGGATGACCTGGGGGCTTGATGACAGCACACAAGCACAACCCTGACACACAGTTAGAACAGGGCTGTGGCTTGAATTTCCTCTTTAGATAACCACTGTAATTCAAATTCATTACATTACTATCCTTCAATATTTACCAGAGAAAAATATTTATTAATTGTAAGAGACCTAAATTCTTATATTAAGGCTTTGCAAGTGCTGCATATATACAACAAACTGTTCCTGAAATCATCATGTGCATTGAAGTCAGCAAGAATGTAGTATGAAATGTCAAGAACTCTCCGAGATATAAGAGTAGATTATACTCCAAGAAACACGTCGCTATTTTCAGCAAATCTAGTTCCATGAAAACATCTGAACTTCATGTATAAATATCCGTACATTGTTCATCATGTTTATTTTTAATCTGTAATCAAAGTATGCTTATAAGAAAAAATAGGAAAAAAATCAGAAGCAAAGAAAACATCTCAGAAAACCAGAAATAAGAGAAACACTGTGAAGAAGTAGCAGCTTGAATCACTACTGAGAGAGGTTTCTCTGAGAGTAGATGTTTTTGAACTCTTCTGTCTGAAAGGCTTTGCATACAGAGGAAAGCAATGCTCTTCCTTGATGGATTCCTTGAAATTCAGAGAAACAGGAGTTTAACTTTTTTACCCCCAGTAATTAATAACTTCACCTAACACAGGCAGACTTTTCCCCCTAGATCTAGGGCTTTATCTTGATATTAGATATGGCATAAAAACTTGAACTAAATATGACCACGGGTGATAGACTGATAAAACTCTGTGCTGAGCATTACTCATTACTTTGGGAACAGCTAGAGATACAAATTAATTTTAAGAAGTGAATTTATCCTTTCAGTTTCAATAAAAGTGGAGCATCTAATCCAGAAGCTGTTTTATTCTGACAAGATAACAAAGATGATCACTAACCAGCATTGCACCTTATGAATGATGGAGAAAATATATGCTTCTGTAACTGTGATTATCTTTTGTAAAAATCCAATGCCAAAAGCTAATAAGGAATCCCTCAGATTTTTTCACCATGTTGCTTTTTGAAAACAGCGCTGTAAGTGCTTCCTTTTGGCAACACTCCGCATCTCACCTCTCCAGCCCCCTAGTGCTAGAACTGGTTTGTCTGGATACTCATTCAGCATCACCTGGTTATAACTGAAAAATTTTCTTGATGATACATGTAGTTATTTGGTGGGGGTTTTTGTTTGTTTTGTGGTTTCTTGTTTGTTTGTTTAGTTGGTTTTTTTGGTGTTTTGATTTTTTTTTTTTACTTTACAAAAAAATGCTTGGAAAAAATGTAAGGGGGGAAAAAAAGAGCCCAGCTAGAAGGACTTGAAACCATTGCTGACACTTTGGCTATATTCATACTACTATCTCTGAGTTTCTAAACAGCAGTTATGGTACTTTATTGGTGTAATGTGTGTACTGAAATCTCCGTTAATATGTACTCTGTCATGCACTGCACCAAATAACAATGTGATTAAGGCAGTGTGCTAAGTTTATTTTCCCTTCTTGGGATACCTTGGTATTTATTCTCAGAATTTTTTTGTGTATTTCCTTGCATTTCTTTCCTTCCTCAAAATGCATAGTTCCTGTTTATTTGCCACAACTAGATGTTCAAAAGCTCTTGAAGGCTTACAGAAAAAAAGTTGCCTTTTTTAGTATAAAACTAGATCATAAGTCTAGGAATTTGAATTGAGTTTGGTAATAATAATTTAAGTACCTAAGAACCTAGAGAAATTTTAGTTTTTTGGAAATGAATGGTTCAATTATACTAAAATGTTCAGCTTAGAGGCAGTGGTAACTTTTCCTATGATTATTGTGCGTGCTGGCATTCAAATATATGGATCACTCTCACCTCCCCTCCTGAAAAGGAACTTAAACCTGTAGTATTGTCTTCACAATAGTCCTCCCCTGTAGGGCTTTTGGCACTATTAAGTATACACCATGAGAAATATTTATGATACATAGTAAAGCCTGACTATGCCTGAAAGTAGGAATAGGATAGCTGAAGATGGGAGGCATAACACTCAATTATAAAGCATTGCATAAAAAGAAAAAGTTGATAACCTTTCATTTGAAAACAAAAAGTTCTAGTGCTTAGAGCAATATATTTTATGGATAAAATTTGTCACGATAGTAACAATACAAAGAAATTAAATACGCTGTAGGTGAGAAGTGTTATCTAGCAAAGTCTGAACTGGAGATAGAGGACACTGTCAGCTTGTTCAATACATCAGAATAATTCACTAATGGATGCTCTTTACCTGAAGAAATCCCCTCCCGAATTTTCATTTCAAAACTAAATAGATCCCATATACTTTCACGTTCAGTTCAGAAATAGGCAACAAAAATAGTAAGAAGGGTAAAATGAAGTGGTAGAATTCTTCTCAGGACATGTTATCTCTCAGCTGTAAGTCTTAAGACTGTATTTGTTCTATGTGTATGCCCTACTTATTCAAGTGTGTGTGGTTGTGTGACCCCTTTGTGTGACAGTCAAATTGATATTTCAGAATAAGTTGTGAGAGTTAATGTTGGAGTTTCAGATGGTGTGTGCTGCTCGTACTCATTTCCACAGAAATGAATATCATGCCAACATTACTACAGCAGTATCATCAACAAAGTTTTCCTGTGAAAGAAATGGGGGCTACCACACTTTAATGCAGCAATGCATGTAGAACATGCATGTTGAATTATTCCAGCTGAGTGGATTTCATAACTGTGAAAAATCATGTGTATTATATTTTATTCAGAGAATACATACAAGACAGAGAATCAAATTTTATTATAGAAATATAATCTGATTTTTGGCCTGGAAGAAATATTTCTGAGGATAAAAATATAATTAATTTTAAATAAAAATTATGTGTTGAGATTTACAAATTCCATGAAAAGGCTTTCATTTTTATTTTCAATATGGGTGTTCTGTATAGGGCTCAGCCACGCATTCATATCTCTGCAGCTATCTATCTAATATACTACTTTTCAGCCTTTTATTGGATCAGGGTATAATGCTCCCAGTCCTGTATAAGTATGGTTTTCACTTTTAAATTTTTATTTACATAATTTCCCATTATTTCTTCTTTGTAAAGGGCTCTTTTAATTCCTTATTGTTCAGCCATTTTAATTTTTTTGTCCTTTAATGTGATTTGGGTCATTTTCAGTTTATTATTATCTTAGTGCAAACATCAGAAAATTTTTAGGATATCTTAAAAAAGAGGTTTCTTTGCTATCTTATTAAGGATTCACTATCCTTGTCTTAGTTAAATTTCTGGTTTAGATGGAGACCTGAGTATCCACTGTAATTCTGAAATGAAAACATTTTTCCAATCTGTGAAAAAAAAAAAAAACCAAAGAAGCTCAACTCCCACAATCTTGAGATTTCCTCTCCTTTTTTGTCAGCTATACATTTTTAATTCTCATAAATTCCCTGTGTAGAAATGTAATTTGTAGGCAAAGGCCAGTAGACATGCTGATGGCAAACTCTGAAAGTTGACTTCTAGAATCCCTTAAGACTGGGATGAAAGTGGGACCTTTTAAATGCATCAAGTACTCACAATAGCTTTATTACCGCATTGCTACTTCACTCTGTAGATTGTACGAAGGCCTGGAGACTAATTTCAGCAACAGCCACAATTTACTAGCTGTAGTAGCCCTCAGATGAATAGTTTCTTGTAAAATCAGTGGCAGCTTTATCCTGCTGGAGCACAAATAAATCAGCTCTTATTATTCCACATTCATTTAATCCTGGGACATTAGTCAGCGAGACCTTTCTGCAGCCTAATAAACAGCAGCAGCAGCAGTTTTTCTTTATGAGAGTAGTTGTTCATCCTAAATTAGAGCCGGCATTAGGGGAAGACAGAAACTTTTGCAGCATGATTTAAAGATATACAATGTGAGACTATAACAGTGTGTGAAAACTGCACCCATGTGTATAAATATAGCAGGGTCATAATTTTGCTATATGTGGGTTACTTTAGAACATGTAGGTTATTTTATCTTGAAAACATGTATTTTGTTGTGGCAAGTAATATTCATATTGTCTAGTTGTTTCAGTGGATTTAGCAGTGGCTCCTAATAGTGTATCTTTTTTACCATGTGCGGGAGTAAGAGTAAAGACACTAGTTAAAAAAAATTAAATAACAGTACATTATTATTTCCCTCTCAAACCCCATAAGCAAAAAAAAATCTCTGCATTCATATTTACAAAAATATATTTTTCTTTACAATGTTCAGCCTTTTTTGTGAAATGGACAGCAGGATTTTTAAGTGTACACTCTTCTAGTGACTGCAATATGTGAAAAATAATGGGTGTTGTTCTTTCTAAAAGTTTTATTTTTACCTATTTTGACATTTCTTTTTGTATGGATATCAGTGTTGGTCTATGCTATAATTTACAATATAAAAAAATCACAATTCAGTTTTCATGAAAGCCATTTGCCTGAAAGCTGTACAAGAGCTCCCAATCTCTTCATAGTATCTGGGAGGACATTCTAGTGGCACCCTGTGAAGTCTGACCTAGAACAGAGGCTAGACAGAGTTAAAGGAATGAAGTAGGAATTTATTAGAAGACCTCAATGGATACATCTTGGGTGGTACAAGAGCCTAGCCAGGGCCACACCCAAGATGGACCCAGAATGGTCACAAAATGGATGACTGGGCATGGGGTCTCACACTTTTAGAAGTTGTGGGCCATTAGCATATTGGAGCTAATTGTTCAATTAAAGCTTTAGCTTATGAAGCTCCATCATTATTTTTCTCTCTTCAGTCCACGTTGTTTATGCTCTTGGGCCTGACATTTGGATAATTTGTCCTTGGTGCCCAGCTAGAGAAGCAATTGTTTTGGCTACCTACTCTCTGAAGAGAGCTTACTATCCCCTAGTATGAAGGTCAGAACTACACACTAAAGCAGTACAGAATCTGAAAAATATAAAAGCTAAAACCTGAGGCATCACTAGGGCTTTACCTTTTGCTAACTGCAGTTTCTGTTAAATTTCTTGGGATTAGGTGTTTGCTTGAATGATAATTTCAGAGTGAAATTCTGGAGTTGAGGAGTGACTTAAGGTCACATGGCTTGGGATGAATTCCTTTGAATTAAGACTTTTGAAAAATGTTAGCATTTATTTTTTTTTCCTGGTAAGTGCACTATGTCTATAGTACTGCAACAGGATGCAAATGACTAATATTGTTATTTATTTGATCTGACTAATAGCCCATTCCTAAGAATCTTCCAGTTGAAAAATGGTGTCTCTTGAAGTACTTATTTTATGTCAGTTTAGATCCTTAAGTAAGAAAAATAGAGCATGAATCTTTGCCTGTTGTAAGTGCTTAATATACGTAATAAGTTCCTCTACTTTTAGCCAACAGTTTTCAGTTCCACTATTATATGAATTAGATATTATATGTGCATAAACATATATGCAGACCCACAGGCAAATGGATGCATACACATTCCTCCAATGTTATCATCAGCTATAGTCAGAATTTTTACGATACTGTAAGTGTATTATTCAAGTTCTCCATGTAGTCTGGACATTTTTTTTCCTATTTTTAAAATGGATTTTGCTGTTGGTCTTAGCTGGGTTTTATTCTGTTACATTTTTGGTATAAAAATAGGGAGTGAACTATTACCATCCATAGTCACTGCTATCTTGTTGCCTTGTGATGTAGTTTATTTATTTATTTATTTACAATATCCTTTTAGGTTCTTCTTCCTTTTTGTACCACTGATAAATAACAAAAATTAAATTAAATATAATATGAGCACTGCTTTTTGGATTAATTTTCTGTTTGTGACTGACTTTTTCTAGGAATGATATAATTGCTGCCAAATATCTGGATGAGTCTTTTAATGAAAATTACAGCTTTCATGCTTGCCAACAGTGCCACAAAGACAGAGTACATGGAGCAAAACCATAATTTAGTACTTCCACTCATTTCTACCAAACAGAAAGCATAACTAATGCCTCTATTTCTATACTGTTAACATACAATATGGGGAGGTGTTGATGTAAAATCTCTGCTGTGCAAAATACTAGCAGCTACCAGGCTACTAGTCTCATGCAGTAAACATTTTCCAGGATTTTTAATTTCCCTTCCTTTTCATACACTGTTAACCTTATAAAAGACCAGAAAAAGAGATGATATTTTTACTTATGAATATTCTTTGAATAATCTTGAGTCAACAAAGAAAGAAATGTGACAGCTCTGTCTTCTAGTAAAACCCACCTACACTCTACTTTTGGTGCTTATATTCAAGATTCGTTCTTGCTGCCTCAAAAATAATTTTTCCTCTTTTACAAGAGATGTCCCACATACATGCTGCCTGAAGAATATGTTTGACTGCAAGCTCAAAAAATTGTAGCAGAAAATGGAGGGTTTCTTCAGAGCAACACTGCTGGTTTTTGCAAAGGTGTTGAGGGCAGAGCTCCCCCAGCCTCTTTTGACAACTGAGTGACCTTTCAGTATCACTCAGTCTACTCTGGTCTACATAGTCTGTTACAGTCCAAGACAAATACTATGTCTGACTACATTCAGCTAATGCATCAGGGTTTGTTTGTGTGAACCAGTGCCACTGAATTTAAAGGATCTGGTTTGAAATTAATGTGGCTAGGCACATGCACTCTTCTGTTCATTGCTCCAATATACCCTTTTGAACTGCAAGTCTAAATCCTTTTGAATACATCTCATGGTGTATCATAACATGGGCTGCTTAGTGACAAATGAACTGCTTGCCTGGAGTAGCTGATATGCTAAGGAATAGTTGGTGCTTGATGTCTTTCCTGCTGCAGCAGGAAAGACCAAGAAACAGGTTAGCAACCTAATACAGAAGTTGTTATCTAGTATTGCAGTGAATGTTTGAAACACAGGCTGAGTCATAGGCTGGAAAACGTCCTCACATTCTCTAGGGAGAAGGTATTGTGGAGAAATATCCTTGTACAGTTGAAAAAAAAAATTGCCCTGCATTTTATGACTCCAAAGATTTTAAATTTCTGATGCAATTTACTTTACTGACCTGTAATACCTATATCAGTATCTAACATTGCCCTTAACAGGCACTTTCTGGAGTGGCTAGCAGCGACCTGCTTTGGAAATAGAAAACTGAAGTAGACTGGTGGGCTGGCAACAGTCAAGAAATGGATTTCAGTCCACCAATGCCGAGAAGGAAAGTTAGAAAATGCTTTCAAGGCTTTTTTCCCCACGTTCTCTCCAGCTCATTTTAATTCTGTCTGTGGAGAAGAACAGTGTCTTATGACATACAGGGTTAAATTTCCAGCATGTGAGGATTAGTTGCATTCTCTTCCCCATACAAGTAATGAGTTGTTCAGCTCAATGCCTGCATACTGTGCTGAACATTTACCCCTAGGGTCTCAAGTATCAGCAAGGAGGGAGGGAGAGAGCTCTGGAGATCCCAGGACAGGATAATGGAAAATGGCAAATATTGCATCTGATAGAGAGTAAAGCTCAGGACTGAAATGGCAGGGGGATTGCAGCTGAGGATTAAGTCACATTGACAGAGTGGGTATGGAGTAGGCAGAACATACTGTGCCCTGCTCCAGCCACCCTTAAGTTGTGCCCCTCCACTCCTGTCTGTTGGTCAAGGGAAAAAAACCCCCTGATATCATGGTAAACAAACTAGGTGAGTCCAGTTTTCAACACTCATTTACATATGCATTGCTCACCAGGGAATCCTCCACGGGCAAAGCAAAACTCTGATTTGCACACTCAGATTTTGCCTTCATATTCTGCATGGGCTCATCAAATGCAAATGTATGCATTCAGTTGTGTGCACCAAGACTGGGAAATCATTCCTCTGGTTTCAAGGAAGAAAAAGAGAGAATAATAATCACACCACCACTACCCTCCCCTGCTCCTTTTCACCCCCCAGCCTATTGTCAACAAATTTCAATTCATCACTGTTGATTTTGCTGAAACCTACTTTGGAATGTTACAGCTTGGATTGATGTTATCCAATGCCATTTATATCAGGGTTTCACTGTGCAATACAGAGTATTCAGGGAAGTCACTGCAGGCTGCTGGTGCCCATGATTGCCTCTGACATGTACAGCTGAAAGGACTCTTATTCAAAGAATGATCTTCTTTTTTAGACTGTATTGAGTTGGGACTGATTTTGATAGCCAGTTTCAGTCAAGAATCATAAAGTTATTGCACATTTAAGACTGTCAGTATGAGAATCATTCTCTGTCTCTCTCTCCCTCCCCCCCTCACTGTTCTTTCCCCTCCCTTTCTCTCTCTCATCATTTCACAGGACTGCAAGGTTACAGAAAGGTCTAATCAATTGTCAAACTCTCCTTTATCTCTGAGAAGGTGGTAAAAAAATCTAACTGCCCTGCTGTAGGGGGTTCTTCTGACTACACAGCACCCTTTTTCACATACAATGCTACCATGATTAATGTCCTCCCACCTCAGACCTTGTTAAAACCTGTTCTTTAAAGCAGGCTGGTGCACCACAGTGAGAGCAAGAGCAAGGTTGCATAAATCAACGTGTTCTCACAGCCCCCAGGATATCCATTATAGATGCCAGCTGGATGACTGGAAGATAGAGAAAAATGAATATTGTATCCTGTGGCCTTTTGCCTCTAATGACCACTTTTCAACATTTTTGAAGGCATGATTAAATTTTGATAACTGGGGAAGTCACTCTGAGCAGGCTGAAATAGAGATAAATTGACTGAGGGTCTGACATCCCAGTGGAGAGCAGGCAACTAATTAGTGTGTGAATCTCACTCTGAAAGAGATGTAAAAGGGAGGCTAGTTTAATCAGAGGAGCTGCTGAGGTACAGGAATAGTCAGGGATAATAGCGGCCTAGGTAGAAATCACAGGCTCAATGAGCAGCTTTTCCTGTCTGCTTGATTGGCAGCCACTGACCTAGTGTCCAAAACCTTTGAACTCTTAACAACAGTAACAGCCTTGTCAAGGCAATTTGCTTGCAGCTTTCTGTGACCAGTTATTTCAGCGGTGGACTGGGACACCCTATTTGAAAGGGCACTTTGCTCCTCTGCTGTAGTGGAAGCTGGGCAGAACACTCTCATTATTTTTGATGACTTTACTTTTGAACCCTTTATATTCCCACCCACCTAGGTCCTCTCTTCCCCAATGCACTCCACACAGTGCATACTTCCCCTCTCCCTGGGGTCCTTGCTATATGGATGAAGTGTCAGATCAATTTAGTTGTTGATTGCAGCAAGGGAAATGTGGATAGGGAGAAGGAAAGACCCCCACTGCCTAGTGTAACACTGTGATTTTATTGCAGGAACAGAACTTCCTTGGTGCCTGAACTGGTGGTGGTTTTGGACATATGAAAGATTAGGGTATCTGGAATTCCTTTTGCTAGATTTAGAGGAATTAAAGACAATTTAATGAGCTGCTTTATGAGTCCAGATAGAACTTTCGTTTGCTGGAAATGAAGGATAGTATGCCTGTGCAAGAGACGACTTAATAAATTTTCTTTCCTGGAATGCTTCCTATTTACCCAGCATATACATGTAGAATTTTGTTTGTGATAGAAACTGTTCTGAACCAAACTGGAGTTTAGGGGAGTAAAAATAATCCCCTGAAGCTGCATTAGCTGGTAGAAGTGGATTTCTTTCTCTTTTTTTCTCCCTGTAGGGGAGGAGGATAGCTGAAGAGAGAGTAACATTATTGATAGAGCAGAGAGCTTGCTGTCTTCTTCCATTTGGTAGTGTGAATTAGTGTTGCTCTGAGTTATTTTTTTTTTGCCTGGGGCTCACTAGTTTCTTTTTTTAAACTGATCAGTCCCCCTGGGTCTTGTATTATGCCAAGGACCAGGAGACCTGATGTGACTGGGTTTTGATGTGACAGCATACCTTTCTGCAAAGCCTTTGGCTAGGATTTTCAAGAACCACAATTTTTCACACAAAAATGAGGGCCAGCTCTAACTTGGTCTATGTAATTAGGCATTTGCTGCATATTAACGCTTCATTAGTAGGTGGTTTATTCTAGTGGTAGCTTGGGTCATGGCTACATGAATAAGGTAAGCTCAGCTCCTAACTGATAACGTGCAGGCTACTTCATGACCCATGCTCTTACCTGCAGTACATGGCTGGAACTGCCTTTATGCTCACACGTCTCTCCACTAAGCAGCATACCAATTGCCAAGGCAGGACACATCTGGACCCTTCAAGGCTGTGATGGTATCTGACTTCTTCTGTCACTACTATCACTACAAATATCAAAACAAATGGGGAAAACAGGTGTTTTGTCTAAGCCCATACATAAGGTCAGGTGCAAGGCAAATGGTTCTGGTGTGTTAGCTGCCATTCCTAATGACTTTAGAAATATCAAAAAGAAATAATTGAATGGAATCTTCAATTTGCTAACTAAACTGAGAGGAAAAAATTTGGCAATTGTTCTGGTTAGATATGAGGTTTGAGATAAAAGCCTGATGATTCCTTTTTGATCTGCTGTAAAAGAGTAACTTAAACAAGTCTATGGGACACAATGAGATGCACCTCAGAGTCCTGAGGGAATTTGCTGATGTAGCTCCCAAGCCACTCTCCAAGACATTTGAAAAGTCATGGCAGTTGGTTGAAGTCCTAGTGACTGGAAAAAGGAAAACATAAAAAGAGAAAGGAGGACCCTGAGGACTGTCAGGTTCACTGCTGTGCATGGGAAGGTCATGAAACCGATCATCCCAGAAACTATGTTAAAGCACATGGAGGACAGGGGGGTGATTCAGGACAGCCAGCACAACTTCACCAAAGACAAGTCCTGCTTGACCAACCTGGTGACCTTCTACAATGGAGTGACTTCATCAGTGTACAAAGGAAGGGCTACAGGTGTCATTTGTCTGGACTTCTGTAAAGCCTTTTTTCATAGATTCCACAATATACTTCTCACTAAATTGGAGACAGATGGATTTGATGGATAAAAAGGTAGTTAGACAGTCACATCTAGAGGGTAGGGGTCAATGTCTCAGGGGTCATATCAGTGACAATGGTGTCCCTTGGGGGTGCATACTGGGACCAGTGTTTTTTAACTTCATTAATGGCATGGACAAAGGGGTCAAGTGCAACCTTAGCAAATTTGCTGATGATGTGGTTGACACACTGAAGGACGAGGTGCCATCCAGAGAGACCTGAACAAGCTTGAGGAATGGGCCCATGGAAATCTTATGAGGTTTAACACGACCAAGTATGAGGTGCTGGCTCTGCACTGGGGCAATCCTTGGTACCAGCACTGGCTGTTGGATGAACAGATTCTGCTGACAAGGACTTGGAGGCACTCATGACTTAGAGGCTGGACATGACCCAGCCATGGGCACTCCCAGCCCACAAAGCCAAACGTGTCCTGGGCTGCATCCAGAGCAGCGTGGGCAGCAGGGCCAGGGAGGGGATTCTGCCCCTCTGCTCTGCTCTGCTGGGACCCCACCTGCAGGGCTGCATCAGCTCTGGGCTCCCAGCACAGGAAGGACATGGATCTGATGGAGAGAGTCCAGAGGTGGGTCAACAGGACGATTAGAGGGAAGGAGCACCTGTCCTATGAGAAAAGGCTGAGAGAATTGTGACTATTCATCTTGAAAAAGAGAAGGGTTTTGGGTGACCTTATTGCCTTCAAATACCTGAAGGGAGCTTACAAGAAAGATGGAGAGAGACTATTTACAAGAGCATGTACTGACAGGACAAGGGGAGATGGCTTCAAACAGAGAGAGAGCAGGTTTAGATTAGAAAAGAATTTTTTCCTGTGAGAGTGGTGAGGCACTGGAAGAGGTTGTTTGGGAAGTTTTGGGTGTCTCATCCCTGGAAGTTTAAAAGGCCAGTTTGGATGTGGCTCTGAGCCTCGTCCTAGTCTAGTGAAATATGTCCCTGTCTGTAGCATTGGGGATGGAGCAAGCTGATCTTCAAGGTCTCTTCCAATACAGGCCAGTCTGTGAGTCTATGATTCTATGACATACACTACTTTAGTATTGATAGCAGCAGCCACAGCGAGGAAATTTTAAAAAATAATAAATAACCACACCACAACCAGAACAACAACAACTTGTAATGGAAGTTGTTTTTACATCAGTACATTGGGTTCTATGAAACAGAAGAGATGGCATGACATAAATATGGGAATCTTTTACAAATATTACTCATAATCAAGTCAAGAATTAAAAGATAAGCAATGCAGCTGAAGCACATTAAAGAAAGATTCTTCTGGTTGTATGTCAGTGTGCATATTCCTTATTCAGAGTGCAAATAGACTGAAACAGACATGTACCTGCAGCAACAATGATTGCAGGGGAAAACAGTGTTTTAGATGCAAAGCTAATTGCCACTGTTTAAATACCAGTGGAACATTCTACAAAATAAGAGTTTCAGTTAATGACCTTTCTTTTTCTACCAGTTTTCTCTGCATGATTTCTGACTTTGGTGTCAGATTTGTGGCAAAATGGTTCTGAAGGTAAAAGCAATAAACTGAGACACAATAAATTTGTGTAGGCCAGGGAACAGTGATGACTTAATTGCTACTTTAGTGAAAAGGCTGCATCCATTATGTTAAATTATCAAAAATAACACCCACTGTAATTTATCAAAATCTTAACCATTACTCCATTAAAAAAAAAAGTACTAACAATTTTAACATTACAATGTTTGGGATAATAAAAGTCAGGAGAGGTAGCATGAAGTACAGTACAGAGGTGGTAGAGATAGGAGCAGGTATTTGTCAGTCTTGCCTGTTCTTACAGCTTTAATTCTGGTGGCTGGAAGACTAAGAACAAAAATATTTGTGTCCATTCCAAAGGAAGGGAAAATGGAGGAATTGTCATGGCTAGGGATGAGGCTTTGAGAACAGGAATTTCAGTCCTGACTCTCACATGCTCTTAATAGTTCTGCTTTCTCTTTTTCTGATGCAAAACATTTACAACGCAAAGGTTAAGGCCCTGTGAAGGCAGGTCTCGTTGCTCAAGCTAGGTAACTGCAAACTTAAGCTTTACCAGGGTGTGTGTGATCTCTGCCTGTGTGTTTCTGTCCTTTAGACCTCATCTAGCCAAACTCTGAAAGTAGCAGCTTTTACTAGTACTGTGGTATTCCAGAAAGCCATTTATTGGTATCTGGATATTTGAAATACTGCAAATGATCTTTCCACATGGCATCGCAGACACACAGGTGAGTATTGAGAGATTCTTTCCTTCTCGACAGAGGAGGAAAATCTCTCAAGAATCCAATTTTCACTCCTTTGAAACCTCTGTTTTGACTAACTAAAATGGATGAATTGAGAGCGGTAATACCTGCCAGTCTCCCCACTGCCATGACCAGCACAACCTGAGGAATTTACTCTGATTGCTTTTAGGAAAATAGACACAGAAGGTAGGAAACTGAGGCATGCAGAAAATTGCCAAAGACAGAAAGACTTAGTAAATAAAAGGCCAAAGTTGTTAAAGTCAGACATAGCTGTACAAAGAGCCTTAAACTTTGATTTCACCATGTGTATATGTTATCATGAAAATATCTCACAATTGCCTTACTCATGCTTTAAGAAAGGATAGTGAAATAGAAACAGTAGGAAAAAAGCTATGACAGAGAATGGTATTTCCATTTATAACCTTCAAAATATTATAAAACAAAATTTTGAAACAAAGTTTTGCAGTGACTGTATCTCCCTTGCCCAGGTATGTGTTTCTAGAGCATAAATATTTACTTACATGCATGTGTATATAAACATGTGTGTAAGTCCATGTGCATTCACGTGGTAGTACACAATTGAAGCAATTAGTTACATTTAATAGCAATCCATAAAATGGAGTGTCTTGAAAGGCTCATTGCAAGTCCTGCCATAATAGCAATTTAATTAAAAATTTGTATTTTTCCTAACCCTGCGTTAAAAATCTAGTGAAAACATTTCTGAAATTGGGAGAAACCATTCTAAACATCAGCAGAAATTAATGTTTTATTAAAATCATAACAATGCCTTTCAAATCCTCAACAGGAAAATAATGAATATTTACAGATATTCTTTCATTATGTACTGTTACTTTGAAGAAAAAGGTTCAGACTTCCTGTGGAGCTTTAAAAATACCATCATACATTCAAATCTAAAATAATTGGGACATATGTTTCTCAAAAAAACCCCAGAAAATGAAGAACTTCTCGTATTTTTTGACATTTCTTTTGCAAACACCTAAAAGCAATCTGGAGTTAGCCCCAGTCCCTCACTTCTGTATTAATAAAGAGAATGATGAAAAACATCTCTAATTCCCTCCACACCAAATCCTAACTTGGAATCTTTTCTTAACTGAAACTTGTGCTAGAATTATTGCAGTTTATGAATCCTGTTTTCTTGGAGATTTACTGCTACATAGTCTCCAAACTGTATTTACTGAATTTACTGAGTTAACTCTTCTGTGCAATAGGCCAACACATTTTTGCAAATGTGATGCTCAATCATCAGGAGAAAAATAGAAGACCTCTTTTGAAATGCTGCAAGCATGAAGATAATTACAGAGCAGAGCTCTTAAACATTTTTCACTCAGTGAATTACATGCTAGTTGAAAAACACAGAGCTAAAGAACAGGGAAATGTAGTGTTGGGAATGTTGTTCAGAGGAAGAAATGTAACAATAATTGGCATTTAAAAAAAGCAATCCAATACACTTCTATGACGTCTCTAGCAGTTGATGAGTGCCTAGTCAAATTTGCGATGTAAATTATGTTTTTATGTGGCACATTCACACATATGTCCAAAAAGTATTCAATTAGTGACTATATCCTTCCAATCTTTAAAGATAAAATCCTTGTGAATAGCTTTTAAATGGAAAAACCAGTGTTGTACCCTGGCTTCAGATCTTGGTCCATTCTCGGGGGATTATGTAGGGTCAGATGAGGGTTTTTGCAGTCAGATGAGGGTTTTAGTTAAAAAATGCACCTGAGCTATAGTATGCTATAGTAAAAAGTTGAATTGTGACTCACATCAGTTGGGCGAGCCTCTGAAGAGGGGTCACACACTTATGGCATGAGGGAACATAAACCTCTATGAAAGCCTATGAAAAATTGTTATGTGCAGAGTTGATCTGTCCTCGGTTGCAAAGTATGTGATGCACTTTGCCAGAGAGTACTGAGAAGAATAAGGCATAACTTGCAAAATTTGAATTTAGCAAAGTATTTCCTGGTTGGTGCTAAGAAAATATTGGCAAAAGAGTTGAACTGCTTTTAGATTTTAGCTAGAAATACAGAGGTTAATACAATAGCAGTTTCTCAAAGATACCAGTAAGTCAGGGTGATGGTCATAAAATTAATGCTCTTCAAAATAAAAGATTGAATGTTACTTCATACTCCCGTTTTTCCCCATCTACTATAGAGTAATAATGATTTACTAGTATTCTACAGTGGCATTGTAATAATATTGCTTTCAAAGCATATCTGTTAAAATCCACAATTCCAACAGCCAAGAGGTAATTTATATTTTTTCTTTTTTTTATCATTTGGACATCATGAAACCAAAACTGATTATCCTATAGCCTCAGTATTAATCTTTGCTGCCCTATAAGAGTAATTTTTGTTCCATTAACTTCTTATTTAAGTACTGATAAAAGCAGCTGTCAGAAAAAAATACCGTTTATCTTATGTTTCATGAAGAAATAAGAAAGGATTTTTCAAGGCAAAAACAAAATCATCATTTCTTCTATGGCTAAACAGGGCAAGTTTTGATATTTTCTGTTCTGATAATTATTACAACATAAAGCAGATTAAACTCAATTTGCAAGTACTGATAGATGGGAAATTTTACAGGGTTCCCCCTGACACCCTGAGCAAAATAATTGTTGGAGTTTCCTTGTTCTTGGAAATGTGGCAGGAGAGAGAGAGGAATTTGGCTGTGCAAAGTCCTTTTGTCTCCATTAAGGGGATTGTTACTTCTGCTAACCTTAGCTTTCCATGGAAAACAGACAGCTTGATAGCAGTGGAGTGTAAGTATTCTTAGATCCAATGGTTGAATAAAGGTAGTTTTAAACAATTATAATTAAATTCAGAAAGTAAAAAGGAAGATCAAATAGCTGTGATGCAGGCCACAAAAAAATGGGGTTTACACAGGTGATATGAGAATACCAGATATTGAAAGGACATGAAATTCCTTCACATCTAAGGCTGGTTAATTGAGGTCACATAATTAAACATTGCAGCTGGCAAGGAGGACAGCAAGTGATACTGCTTTTGGCATAGGACTGCTGTGGATATTATTGGTAGCCTCGCATAGAGATTGCTAGAGAATAATAATACATTTGAAGTTATAAATAGACAAGTGCTATCAGATTTTATATCTTGAATTTTCTGTCATTTGTAAGTGTATTTCTATTAAAGAAATCCTGGAGCTGGGGGTGATGTCTATGCTACAAGACTACTTATCAATCCGTGTTCATTAGGTCATTATGTAGGTGCTAAATTGACAAGCAGTACTGGGAATGGTTTGCTTCTGAAGTTGATTAAAAATACTATCCATTACACTCAAAATGTATTTTGACTTTTTTATAATATATCATAGAATGTTTGGATTGCAGTGGACCTTAAACATCAGTTTAAGTTCCAACACCTGCAAAGACAGGGGCATCTTTCACTCGACCAGGTACCTCAGAGCCTCATCCAAAATGGTCTTGAACATTTCCAGGGATGGGGCATCCACAAACCTCACAGCAAAGAATTTCTTCCTAATATATAAATTAAACTTACCATCTTTCATATTAAAGCCCTTTCCCTTTGTCCTGTCAGTACATGCTCTTGCAAAAAGTCTCTCTCCATCTTTCTTCTAGGCTCCCTTCAGGTACTGGAAGGTTGTGATTAGGTCACCTCAAAGCCTTCTCATCTCCAGACTGAGCAATCCCAATTCTCTCAGCCTTTCCTCACAGGAGCGGTGCTCCTTCCCTCTAATCATTTTTGTGGCTCTCCTCTGGACATGCTTCATCAGTTCCATGTCCTTGCTGTGCTGGGACCCCAGAGCTGATGCAGCCCTGCAGGTGGGCTCTTAGCAGAGCAGAGCAGAGGGGCAGAATCCCCTCCCTGGCCCTGCTGCCCACGCTGCTCTGGATGCAGCCCAGGACACGTTTGGCTCTCTGGGCTGTGAGTGCCCATGGCTGGGTCATGTCCAGCCTCTCCTCCCCCAGCACCCCCAAGTCCTTCTCCCCCGGGCTGCTCTGCATCTGTTCATCCCACAGCTTGTACTGGTACTGGGGGTTTCCCCGCCTTTGTACTTGGTCGTGTTAAACCTCAGAGATTTTCATGGGCCCATTCCTTGAGCTTGTCCAGGACTCTCTGGATGGCATCCTGTCCCTTGGGTGTGGCAGCTGGACCACTTGGTGTCATCAGCAAATTTGCTAAGGGTGGACTTGATCTGTTCACCTCTGTCATTAATGAAGATATTAAATAACAATGGTCCCAATATGGTACCCTGAGGGACATCACTTGATGTCCCTTGGGATGCTGAGCCATTGCCAATTACCCTCTGGATGTGTCTCTCCAATAAGTTCCTTATCCATTTAACAGTCCACTCATCAAATCCATCTCTTTCTATTTTAGAGAGTAGGTTGTTGTGGGGGCTTGTAAAGATAATTTGGTTCACCCAAGTGTTGGACTTGATTACTGCTGTGGACTCCCTCTAACTAAGAATATCCTGTGGTTCTGTACCGCTTCAGCTGTTTGCTGTGTTTGCTGTGCTGCTTCAGGTGAAGATGAACAATGAGGTTTAAGCAGTATGACTACTCAGCAACGGAGAGGAGAAGTATGCACTCTACCTCCCACTGCCAGATGAAAATACTTCTGCAAATACTTTCCTTCTAGTCAGCTGTTCCAAAAGGAAGAAACTGAAGGGAGTAAAATGGTGTTTCTCCTAAAAAAATGCATTTGTCTCATGTCTTCTCAAAAAAAGAAGACAAAGTATTTTTTTCACTGAGTACTAAGGACTACTTTTCTCTGAGTGGGGCAGGGCAGGGGAGGATTAGGGGTGTGGGGCACAGAAAGAAATAGAAACACAGCCAGTATAATTGACTTCTTATTTTCAAGTACCAGGCAACTGTTGTGCTGTTTTAATGATTCCTTAATGCATTTCAGGTATGACCCTTGTTACTGCAGGATTTTGTGCTTACCTTGTGAAAGGTTCATGTTTTGCTCCTAAAATAACTTCGTGATTTAGACAGTTTTGGGGCAGCTTATCCACAGTGTCTTACTTTCTCCCAAGTACAAGACAGAAAAAAAGCTATGTGAGTTAAAATTTCAGTACTAATTCAATTAACTGTCCTGAGGTAAAGAATGTTTTATTGTCTCTGAGAATGAGCTATCCATGGTTGGAGTTATTTGATTATTAAAAGAAGTCTGTCATAAAATCAAATATTTTGTTTGGGTTTCTCTAGGATGGAATTATTTGCAAATTTCGAGGAAAAAGCCCTTCTTACATATCTGATTTTTAATGAGTTTTAAGCCACTAAATATAAGGCCACCCAAAACATAACCAATAGCATTTTATGGACTTTGTTGTTGATGGTTTCTCTTTTTTTTTTTTTAAATTAATGTGTTAGTACTGGACAGGTAGCTGCCTTTCTCAGCATTCTGCTTTTCACTCTATTATTTCTTTATATTTTTTCAGGATGTGAAGATGGAAAAGAAACAGTGGGTCATCTGGCCTTACATTTGCTACCACCAGACCTCAAATATTTCTGTTACAGGACTGTGTTTTTGCAGTTCTGAGAAATGCATTGCAGTTCACGAGAAATGACTGAAGAAGAGAAGGAAGTAGCAAAACACCTACTTTCTGTTGCAGACTCTATTTCTTTTGCTGAAAATGTCAGATATGACAACAGCATTTTCTTTTCTATTTCTGCTATTTTGTTATCATATTATCTCTTTGCTGTTGAAGAAAAACTATCCCCAACAAAGGGGAGTTTTGAGCAGGAAAAATATCCTCAGAACATTATTCCTCCATTGGGAAAACAAAGTCAAATAATCCCTGATAGCAGCCTTTACTTTGACTGCCACCAATGATGAGAATAAATAAACTCTGACAGCGGACTGTCAAAAGGGCAGGAAGGATTTGCATAAAGGTGACTAGCTGGTGTGACTGTGTCTAATTCTGTACACAAAATATAATTATAGACAAAAATTTTAACTGTAGAATGTGATGTAAGAGAGTGCACATCTAAATGTACCTAAGTCAGTGTATGAGAATACTCTCAGTCACAGCAAGTACCTATGATAGCTGTTCCAGGAAGAGCAGCAAGCACTACCCAGGAGTTCAGCACATGTATTGAGTAAACATGAAAAGAGATCCCCATTTATTGCTTTATTCCTTGCTAAAGGCAGTAGTTCTAGTCTGAGCATGAAACCTAATAGTGAGACAAACTAGAAACAGAACCCCGCTTTTGACATTAACTGACCTCCTCTCTTATCAACAAAGTGTCATATCAAGACTCCTTACAACTCCCAAGATGACAATAGCTATGCTGCTATACTTCAAAAATACCACAGCTGAATAAAGTCAACCAACAGCAATAGGGCTGCTATCATCAGCTTCACACAGGTAAAGAAGTGGTGCCATGGTTTTACTCCAGCTGGTAATTAAGTACCATGGAGCTGCTGATCATTTCACACACACCCCCACGAAGGGAAGAAGAATATGAAAAGAAAGGTAAGCCTCATGGGTTGAGATAAGAACGATTGAACAATTGAAACAAACCAACCAAAACCAATAATAATAGTGATGATGATGATGATGACAATGATGAAACAGTAATGATGAAAAGAATGATAACCATCATCATCATCTTCATCATGATGTAACACAGTCCAAGAGAAACAAGTGATGCATAAAAAAATTGCTCACAAACCAGTGGCTGATGTAGAGTGTGTTCCCAAATGTCAGTTAGCCACTTTTCAGGCAATTCATTGTGCTTATATTACACACACAACTTTCCATGGTAAGGAATATTCCTTTGGCTAAATTCAGGTCACCTGTTTCAGCTGTGTTCCCTCACAGGAACTTACTAGCCTGGTATGAGACAGCAAAAAGTCTTTGACTTAAAGATTAAGTGCTACTTAGCAAAAAATTATCAGTGTTATCAACATTATGTTCATACTAAATCCAAAACACGCCACTGTACCACCTACTAGGAAAAAAAAGAACTCTATCCCAGATGGAACCAGGACAGGTGGGCAGTGAGACAAATCTAGTAGTCTTGAGCACTGAGTCAAAGTGGCTATTGTATCTTCATTATATGCACATTTACTTCCTGATCTCCCAATGCCTATGTAGCAATATATAAGATAGACACATAAACCCCCCCCCCCTAATATACATATGCATACATTAAACATACATGTAAATATCCCTTTGTCCAAAAACACTGTGAAACCATGGGGAATAAGATTTCTGTGTAAGTGATACCTTTTAAAAAGGAGGTAGAAGTTTGAAAAAGAGCATCTGATCCACTGGAAGTAACCGGCAAGCTATTTTGCTTGAATAATACATCAAGATCTGAAGCTAAATTCATGCTGATTATTCATGTGGATGCTTCCCAGGGTGATGAAACCCTGCAAAGTCTGAGATGTGCCATCTCAGTTGTGGTTGCCATGGGTATTATAATTTTACTAGGCAGGTGAAAATAGAATAGTCACCTCCAAAGACATCAAAGGCAAAGGAGTAAAGAGAGCTATGTCAGAAAAGTCTGGTCCTCTAGCCATCATGTACCTGCTTACATGGACATTTGTATTATCCATCTACCCACATAAAACATCATGTGTTCATGGGCAGAACTCTCTCTATAATGGGAAATTGTCACCCTGTCACTCTTGTTAAACTGTGACTCCTGTAGGGACTGCCAATTCTAAATAGATAAATAAAATTTTTTGCCTAATATAGAAACCTTGTATTCAGAGATCTGGGGTCTGATCTTATTCAGATCTATTCAGATTTTCTGATCTGAGCTGGTGTGTGATGGATCTCACTATGAAACTGTAGGGGTGCTGACCAACCACCTTCCATGTGTGTCCATGAAGCAGAAGCAGCACAGTATGACAATTCAGATAGCCTTTCAACACCTCCTCAGCATGACTGAAATGACTGTTGACTCAAATCTTTTGGTGCTGAGCTTTCCAGATTCCTTCTAGCATTCCTTATAAAGATTGTGACGGATGAAAACTTGGGCACTGTGGGAACATGCCACTGGTAAGCTTTCTGGGATCAAGAGTCTCTATCTTAGGTCTTTGGTGGGCACACTTAGATCTGTTTATCATGGTTTGCATTGTTTCCTTATCTTTTCTTGAGGCCAGACATTTGTATTTATGACTGAAGAAATGTTAGGAATTATTTGTTTTTATATATGGGTTTCTCCAGAAGCTCCATTACATTAATCAATATGTCAATATGGTGTTCTTCAGATTGCATATATGTCATCTTTGAGTACCCAGTTACTTGAACTTATTTAAGAAACATCTTGCCTTTTCTGAAACACTGGAAACAGAAGGGTATTCCTAGTGAGACTCCAATGAATTGGCTGTACTACATGCTTCCCTGTTGTCAAGACACTCAAGAATGCATAGCTTTTGCAATTGCAAAATTATTGAATATATAAGGTTATCTGGTCTGATATCCAGCTCAAAGCAAAACCAACTCTGAGGACAGTTCAGGTGGTTCCAGTTGTCCAGTACCTGGAGATATTTGGAGTATCTCCAAAGACATTCCATCTGATTTGAGCAACCTGTTCTGACCCTTGACCACCCTTACTGTGGCTTTTTTTTCTTGCATCTAATCCAAAATTCCCTCCAATACAGATTTGTTCATGGCTTCTTATCCTTTTACTATGTACCTCTGAAAACAGTCCATCTCTATAAAAGTAATCAAAGTCATCAGTTACCTGATTTCTCCATGTTCTTCTTTGTAAGTCTGAAAGAACATAAAGGAGAGTTATGTTTCTTCTGGTCTGCACCAAAGTTTATCCTTGCCTCATCACAACCTACGCAATGACACTGCTGACAACTGTTGGACTGAGTCTTTGTTAATGTGTCAGCTTCTGGAATCATGTGAGCCCTGTATCTCTAGGCGTCATTCTCTTCCAGTCTTTGGGTGGGTGGGGGCCCTTTATCTGCAATTGTCATTCTGTCTATATGTTTACTGTGTTCTGTTTTGGGCTACTCACTGCAAGAAAGGCATTTACGTGTTGGAATGTGTCCAGAGAAGGACAATAAATCTGGTGAAAGGACTAGAGCACAAGTCTTATGGGAAGTTGGGGTTGTTTGACCAGAGAAAAGAGAAAAGGTTGGGGAAGACGTTATTGCTATCTCTCTACCTGAAAGGAGATTATACAGAGGAAGAGGTCAGTCTCAACACAATAAGCTGAGAGGAAATTGCATCACGTTGCACCAGAAGTTTAGATTGGTTAAGGAAAAACTTCTTCACTGAAAAGCCTGTCAAGCACTGAATCAGACTTCGCAGGAAAGTGACTGAGTCCCCAGCCCTGGAGGCATTTAATAACTGTGCAGATGAGGCACCCAGGAACGTGGTTTTGTAGTGGCCCTGGCAGAATGAGGTTAATGGTTGGACTTGATGATCTTAAAAATATTTTCCAATGTAAATAATTCTGTAAGTATATTTATTATGGAGTGAAAAGTGTTCATTTTCATAAATGAAACAAGTAGAAGGTAGAATAACACAAATAGAAATAAGTACAGGAAATCTAATATGAACATGAATCTTTTTGCTTCTGAAAGCAAGATAATTTCATGCCAAACTGCCTGGATGCCTGAGGAATTCAATTGCTTTTCACATCTGAAAGTTCATTTTATTCATTCCTCATTTTTAAACTTCCTTAAAAAATTCTAACATGCTCAGTTTTAACTGAACATCTTCAGAACTATTATTAGCTCAATTTATTTTCTCAGCAGTGTTACCATAATTACTAAGCAGATGCAGCAAACCTGGTTTATAATCCTGTTATTTTCCGTAAATTAGGATTAGCTGGATGCAAAGAATACATACCATGGTTTAATTTCTTATTTTCATCAATGCTATCAGAATTTTATTTTTTATTAAAAAGCACAAAATTTCTAACATGTTTAACCCCACAAAGAATCTTGAAACTGCAATTTAATTTCACACATATCAAGTTCCAGATGTTTCCAGTCCACTTCTTCAAGGAAATATATATCCCACTTTCTGTAACTATTTGTCTTTAGAAAAAAATGGTGATTGGAAAATGGAGCTCCATTGACCTTTATTCAGTTTTAAAAAATGCTAAAAAAATATATTTTGGTTCTAAAGCATAAGAAGGAATCTCAGCAGCTACAGGTGGGATGTTCCATACCAAGTATTCTCTGACATTCTTCCTGCATGGGGCACCACATAGGTAGAAATAAAAAGTCAAATTCAAAGAAGCTATTGTTTACCTCACTGAGATAGTCACATATTTTGTGGTATTACTGTCTACTTAATATAAGCTAGGATTTTGTTTGTTTGTATTTGGGGTTTCTTCCTTTGTCAATGGTCTCATACAGTAAGTCAAAAAGTCCTGCCCCTGATTTTTTTAGGATTCTGGTCCAAAGCATCTAAATGGAATAAAATGTTCCCTCTTGAATTAATTTTGTACATGTAAGCGAAATAATAGAACATTATCTGCTGCTGGTCTGCATGAGATTCAGTGTAGCTGAGTCATAGCCAAAAATATCTAATAAAATGTGTTACACTTTTTGTCAGCTACAGCAGAAAGCTTGCACACTCGCTTTTTGGGCCAGCCATTGTCTGTCCTTGTGTGGAGTTTGCTTGTCTTGTGGCAAGGCTGAGGCTCAGCAGCAAGTAGCATTCCTCGGAAGCAGTGTCATCCTTCAGGCAGTAGGGAGGCAGTGCAGCCACCCCTGCTGCACTTTTTCTAAGGGCAGGGAGGTTTGATAGCCATCAATCAGCTGTTTGTGAACTTTAAATAAGAAAAAGAGAGGAAGAAAGCCAGAAGTAGTGAAAAGACACAAGGCCTTATGGCATGAATGTCAAAGGACTGTTGATTAGCGCTTACACAGACAAGGTATTGTAACAGTAGAGGGGCAAATGTAATTTCTGATATACCGTGCAAATCAAAGCCTTCCAGTGACATGAAAAACAGACTAATATGAATAGTACACTGACAACTGCCTGGCTTTCCTGCTCCATCCATCCCTTCCTATCTTTATATGTCAGAAGAAGCAGGAATTTTCCGAACAGGACTTTCTGAGCAAATAGGAATCCTCCCATTTCCTTAGGGGCAATTCAGGTCCCCTTAAAATTGCAGAATTCTAAAGTGGCTGCTAAGAGTACCCTCATTGTTCTGCAGTTTGTACTAAGAAAAAATTAAAACTGACTATTACGAGACATAGATTGAGATTTTTCAATAGTTTCAGCTACTGATAAGGACAAGTGAAAACCCAGGACACAAGCCTTTTGCAGAAAACACCCTTTCTTTTGATTGAATGCCTTTTGAAATTGCCCTCATTATGGTGCAAGGTAACATGCAGTGCGGTTGCCTCTCAAAGTGACCCTGCTAGAGATTGCCACTTGTGAGAAAATCCATTCAAAAGTGGAGGCTGGATTAAATTGTCTAGTAGGTCAAATGGCACTAGTTAGAGAAATGAAGAGAGGTGCTTCAGTCCAACAATTCTCTGGTAAGTTAAGCAACAATAACAAATTCCATGAATACAAATGCACAAAGAACAGAGATGAAAAACTGTAAGAGGCAGGTGAGAAAGATCTCCAAATTCTTCCTCCTTCCAGGCTCCACTGAGTAGAAGCAGCTCTTCAGTCCTTGAAGTATGATGAGATCTCGGAAAATAAACATGCCATGTAGTCTGGAAACACCTACTTTGAAACCTTTAAAAAGTTGCTTTCATCTGTGGTGTCCCTGGATTATCTCACTATTGTCAAGGCTGTACTGCAGCCCACAAGTAGACTTTTTGAATCACCTGTCAACAGTAAAGTCTGGCTGGTACAGCAGGGGTGTCAAAAAGAAGCCCTGTTCTCTCTGATCTGTCAAAGCCCAGTGAAAGACTCAGCTCAATCTATGGGCAAGAAAAAAATAGATGAAAAAAACGCAGGGCTCCAGCATTATTGACTCTAGTCACTCATGAATGGACAATCATTTTGGTGTGCCTCCACACTCTGCAGATATCAATGCATTCAACAATCAGCTTTCCCCTAAACACATGGCAGTTTTCCTCCTTGACCTGTGATGAGTACAAGGCACAGCACAGAGGCTATTTGCAGGAGTCATGCAGGTGAATAGGAAGGGGAGATACACTGGTTTTAAATTGGTTTCTTTTCTGGGGTTTCCTCTGACGACTTTCTGCTCATCATTTTTCATTTCAAAATACAAGGACCAATCAGTCATCTGTGTGCTTTTCTTTTTTGCTGAACAGTACTTGGAAGTCAACACTCACTGCAGGTTACTGAGTGAAACAAAAAATGGAAACAGTATGCTGCCGGTTATTTACAGATTGCTGCTGAGCAAATTTAATCACAGACCTCTGTAACGCCATCATCATTTCCCTTGATGAGAACATCACAGACTTAAATTTTGTAAAGGAGGTGGAAAATAGACTTAATACACACGTAACAGTAACAGACTATTCTGCTACGATGGGAAGTGGCACTGTACTAGGACCAATACATTTCATCAACTTTTGCATTGTAGTTGAGACTCTTAATGGCCATTAAAATTCCCCTGGCATTTCCCTGAGAAGGTAACCAAGCCCCCTCAAGCAAGCTTTCATTTTTAGACCTATTGAGAGGACAGGAAACATCATAATAATCTTGGTTAGTTGCCTTCTTATAAATTCTTTTCATGTAAAAAACATTAAAAGAACTGCAATATATATGTTGGAGGTCGGTGCAAGTGCCTGTGTGTATCACGAATCAAGTTCAGTGCAAGTGCCCGTGTGTGTCGTGGATCATAAAAAGGTTTTTAATTATGAAAATCAATTATCTGGGGGTTTCAGTGTACTTCCACTCATTTTGGAACTGAAATTACCTTCAGGTTTGTGTAATAACATCTTGTGATTCCATCTATGACAACTCCTTTTTAATGGAGAGAGGTGAATTAATAATGATCAGAAAATCTGGAAAACAAATGTACTGTGGCTGAGGACAACCATTGCAGGTTGCAGTTTGTGCTGGTAAAGGTCCCTGTATCTTTTTCAGCTTGCTGGTGTAATAAAGCACAACAGTAATTGGACTCAGACAACCTAATTTAGTCTTACTTTAAACTTTCAGTTAAATCTGAACAACGCTTTTAGAAAGAAACATATCATTACTATTATCTCCTGTTCTTTGCTTTCAGAGTATCTCATATTTCAAAACCCCGCTGATGTTGCCCTGCCTATTGGGTTTGAGTGGCAAGTAATAAAGGGGCTGCAGGTGAGATGCTGCCAGAAATTTCCTCCACATCCAGCAGAGCTGACACCAGCTGGCTCCAAGGTGGACCCACCACCAGCCCATCAGTCACAGAGGACGTGGTTCTGGGACAATGCATTTAAGTAGGTGGAGAAAACCTGCAGTGGAGCAGCAGCCAGAGAGAGGAGGGAGAATGTATGAGAGAAACTGCCCTGCAGACACCCAGATTGGTGGAGAAGAAGTGGGAGAAAGCTCTCCATGTGCCAGAGCAGAGATTCCCCTGCAGCCTGTCAGGCTGGGTGTCCCTCTGCAGCTCGTGGATGTCCACAGTAGAGTCCAAATCCACCTGCAGCCCATGGAGGACTTCAGGTGAAAGCAGGTGACTGCCTGAAGAGGGCTCTGACTTTGTATAGAGAGGAACTGACAGGACCTGTGGACTATGGAGAGAGGAGCACAGGTTTGCTGGTGGAACTTGTGACCCCTTAGAGACACTCATGCTGGAGCAGTCTGTTCCTGAAGGACTGCATTCCATGGACAGGTCTCATGCTGGAGCAGTTAATGAAGACCTCCAGCCCATGTGAAGGAGAAGGACCCAGGCTGGCAAAGTTAATGGAGGACTGTCTCCTGTGGCAGGAACTGCATGCTGGAGCAGGGCAAGAAAAAGAAGGAGCAGCAGAGACAGTGTATGATGATCTGACTACAACCCTTATTTCCCATCCTCTTGCTGTGCTGTTGGAGGGTGGGAGGTAGAGAAAATCATGAGTAAAATTGAGTCCACAAGGAAGGGACAAATGGGGAGAAGGTGATTTAACATTTGGTTATATTTCCTATTTTCCTACTCTGTTTTTTTTTTGTAATAAAGAAACTAACTTCTCTGAGTCGTCTCTTTTTCCAGCGACAGTAATTGGTGAGAGATCTCTCCCTGTCCTTTCCTTGACTCATAAGCCTTGGGTTGTATTTTCTCTGCCTTGCCCCATGGAGGAGAGGAAGAATAGAGTTGCTTTGATGGGCAGCTGGCATCCAGCCAGAGTCAACTCACAATTCTGTACTTCTGTGAACAGTTTTGGTTTTCTAGGTATTTCTAGCTAAAACTACATACCATTATATTACATTGCATTATATTTCTAGGTATTTCTACCTAAAACTACATACCATTATATTTCACTGCATTTAAAGCTATTAGACCCCTGGAGATCATCTAGTCCAACTGCCCTGCTGAGACAGGATCACCTAGAGCAGGTTATACAGGAGAGTGTCCAGTCTGTGCTTTTCCAGGCCTTTGTCTCCTATTACTATCTGTATTTGTCTTCTCACTTGCTTGTTTCTATACATCTCCCCAAGCTTGCAACACATTCTAATTTAAGCCAAAAGAGCCTTTTGTGGCTTTCATACCTTGGGTTTTCTATTAGCCTTTCATATTCTGATTTCCCTCAGTATTTTTATCCGCTTACCCAAAGGACAAATCCTGTAGGCTTCAACAGAAAAGCAAACATTTCCATAGGTTTTCAGGCAAGAAACTCACCTTTGAGGATAATTATTTAGGCTGAGGTAAATAATCTGTAAGACTCCAGGTACACTGTAGGATTTTTTTTTTAATTTTATTGTACTCATTAGAGTCATCAGTGTGGAAATTGCCTGAACTGATGGAGTGGGAGTTTCAGTAATTGTTCTGTGGAATTTTCTCTCCTTCCAGTTCATGACTATTGAAAATGGCCATCACAACCCACCACATTTCAGACAATTTGGTCATTACTAGGTGAAGTTTCTGCTGTGTTGTTATTAAAGACTAGCATAGCTGTCAAAAGTGCTTATACTTTTTTTCTTCTCTGATGTTAAAATAAGACCATCTATCAGTCTGTCAGCTTATGTGAAAACCAGAATAAAACCTAATCTGGAAAACTCCACATATAGCTTCCTAAGTGTCAGCCATGTGAGTGTGATGACTAATTTCTAAGAAAGGGCCTCTGATGTCCAGTGTGACTTATTGCAGCATGTGTTAATAAGAATGGTGACTGAAAATTTGTACCAAATGTGAACCTGAAAGAATAATTGTGGACTAAAAATGTCTTCTTCCAGTAAATTATATTGCATTAGAAAATTATGTTAGTTTAGGCATCCAGTGTGTTTCCTTTCGATTTGATTTTCATATTTTGTTTTGGTGTCATAGCTCTCAAACTTTACATCACAAGCACTATTAAATATGGGCAAAAAGAATTCTCTAAAAAGGTTTCAAATATTTTAGGTCCAACTATTTCATTTCTCCAGATCACTTCAGCAAGATTTAACCAGTGCTATCTCTACATGTAAATAAAAGAAAGAAATAAAGCTTTGAATTAAAAAACAGTTTTGTGGTGTTGATGTTGCTGCTTTGTAGCTTCCTTTCTGTCTAATTCTCTGTCTACTACAAAGAATTTCAGGTAACAGTAGGATACCATATCCATCAGGAAATAGATAAAGGCTTTGAAGTGGCTTAATGTACATCTGGCAGAAGTATCAGGTATCTAACTTATTGACAGATACTGTACTTGGCACATGACACCATGATTATCCACTTAAATAAGGCAGCAGGCTCTACTTGGTAAGATTCCTCCAGTGTTACCCTTATAGAGCACTGATTTGCATGAAGTCTTGCTATAGGGGCATCTTTTTTGTCATTTTGGGTTACATTATTTTGAGCTTGTCCTTCTGCATTTTTGGCATGCATTTCAGTGAGTGTACTGCTGTCTGGAGTTCTTTAGGGAAGAACACCCTGCTTGCTCATGTGAGAAGGTGAGGAGTCCCATTAGTGATGAGTATGTGAAATGCTTACATCAATCCAGCCACCATTTTGGGTAGTGCTGGGTAACAGAAATCCTTTCTTACTGGAACATCAGGATTTCAGATTTTCCATGTTAAGAACAAAACCTTACAACTGTCCCTGAAGATATCAGAGATATCAGTCTCATCTTTGACACCCATAGCAATCAATGATTATTTACTTCAGCTAAATATGTGCTTGTGCTGGTTTTGCACTAGTAATCTTTTTTGCCAATTTCTGAATTTCCTTCAGCAACAAATTGAAGCCAGTATCAAACTTTGTAGTAACAAGGATTGTCCAACTGCACCTTCAATACTCTCACAGCACTTGAAGGCCAAGGCCATCCTAGCCTATAAAATGTCCTTAAGCATTTATTTCCACATTCTCTTTCTCTTAATATTCCCAGAGATACTAAGGTAACAGGCTTGATAGCAGAAGCACTGGAGTGAACTTGAGCTAATTGATCTACAGAAGATACTTCAGGACTCCAATGGACCATGAGCTGTGGTCTTGTACATTACTAACAGACTGACAATTCCACACTAAGGGATCTGAAAGGCTTTGTCAAGCTAAATTTAGTAATTTTTATGGGTAAAATCTGTAAGTCTTGCAGTGCTTCAGTTTATCAGCTGATTCTGAAAATTCACTCAGCTAAAAAAAGTCCCATTCTGTTCAATTAGAATAAAATAGAGGATTATAATTGTAAAGGTGTTTGTTTGGTTGCCTGTTTTTTTAGAGACAGAACTCCAGCTATGTGCAATCAGGGAACCCAGAAGGGTTATTTTATTTTTATGCAGGAACAAATAGAGAGAGAATCCAGAATCACTAGCGTAAGAAGGAATAAAATGTTATTTATTTACTAAATATTGCCTCTTTGGAAGGCCTACTTTACAGTAGAGACTATCTACTTTTAGATATCAAAGTGAGTTTTAGTAAATAAATGGCTGAAAAGCTACTTAAAAAAAGTGATAGGTTTGGCCATAACAGTTTTGAGATGAGAAAATATAATAATTTTGTTGCTATGTGTACCTAGGAAAGAGAAAAGCCCTTTTTTTTCATGCCCTACCTCAATAATATGATGTATTAAGGCTCATTTTATCTTCTAGTATTTGCTAGATGTATTAGATGGGTAATTTCTTGATAAACTGGTAATAAAAGAAACCTATGTAGAAAGAAGTGTCTTTTCCTTTTTCTTGCTATCTCTCCATGGTATTATGTATCTTATTTATATTTTTTCTATTGCTGTAGAAAAATGTAAACTTAAGAAGGGATTCTATCAATCCATGTAAAGCAGTTTCCCATCCTGACTTCCAATGACAGTCATTTTCTGCAATCCATAAATGAGGAGTTGCCTTACCCATCACCTGGAACCCATATGCACCAGAAAAATCCCTAAAAGTCAGCCAATCTCTGGAAGATGATATTTAATATATATTTAAAATACATACATATTTTAATACATACGTACGGATGTAACTGACATAAAATGTGTGATTGTGGGTTTTTTTTCTTGCAAGCAGTGCCTGTGTGTAAAAAAAGGGTACTTACTGTATTTTAAAAACAACAAAAATTTGACATGATTAGATAAAACAGAAAAAGCGTATAATTTTTATTCTAGTAGGCCTAACTGTTATTAATATAGTAGGATGAAAATTTATTTACTTACATTTTCTTAAAAACCAGGGTTCCTATGAAAATGTAGTTCAGCTTGGTGTGTTACTAATCAGGTTTTTTGTTGGCCTAAGCTGAGAATCCTCCCTGGAATTTTGTACTTTTGTATACCATTACTGATTATTCTTTAACTCTGTGCTGGAGTGCTTATGCGTTGAAATTTCACCGAGAGTCACTTCACACTCATGTCGGTTCATTAAGGTATAGCTTTGGGGTTACTGAACAGATGGTAAGATCAAAGTCAGTCTCAAAATACATCTCAGTATATACCAGCTCCATAAAGGTGATTTTAAAATATTTTCATTGAAACATAGTCAAAGGTAGGCTTAGACAGTGTTATATCCAGCTGCTTAATATTAGCTCCAAAGGTAATATGTCTCTACAAATTTATTTGCCTTTCTCTCTGTCATCTCTCTCTCCCTCTGCTATAAAACAGGGCTTGCTCTGTTTTTGGCCCCAGTTACAAGTGAATGACAATACTTCCACCAGGAGTGCTACCTCCTTCCTTTTTCTCTGAGGACAGGTTGACCTCACCTGCATTTGCATTCAAAGCAATCCCTGCCTCACGTTTCCACACCTGGAAGTTATTTGGGAAGTGAATGTTTGTGAAGCTGCAGGGAGGTGCCAACCATTAAATAGTAGGGATAGATTTTATTCTTTAGCAGTAGCCTAAGTACCCAGGTAGGATCATTGTTGATGCTGCTGACTCTGCTATCTCTCCAGTGGTACAAAAAAGTTGAGATTCAAGCACATTCTCTATAAAACAAACTGTGAGCCTGATTTCCAAATGCCAGGTTGTGTTTTACATCCACTTTGCAATATGGTGCTTACAGGAACCATGTTCATTTATATGATTAGATTTGGTTTACATTTCTTCTTTCCACTGCTATCTTTTTATGCATATTGGTTACTTTGTGGGTCATGAAATTTGGTGGAAATTAAATGTAACATGTTAGTCAGGGAGAAAAGGTGAACCAAAATTCTTTCAGACTTATAGTACTTAAAAGTGTGTACTTCTTATAGTACTTGAAAGTGTGCGTAGCAAGATTTTTAATTATTGTTCATTTCAAAGGAGATAGGTAAGGTAGCATTTCAAAAGCTAAGGAAGTATTTCAAGTACATTAGGTTATAATGACAACTACTTTTAATACTAGAGCTTTTGAAATTAATCAGTGAGCTAACATTTAGCAATTTTAGTAGAGGTATGAAAAAGTGGATATCACCAGAAGAATATAATAAAAGATCCAGTAACTGTAGTCCACACGGAGTCTTTATGCAAGAAAGAATCTGAAATGACTTTAGTAAGTTTTGACTAAGAACTGCAAGATTTGATCTACAGGCAGCAGTAACATTCAGTGAGTAACACAAACCTCAGCTTGTGGCTTGAAAATTTGTTTATCTATGTTTTGACTACTTTGCAGATATGTGCAGGTGTACAGCAGTGGATCTTGGAAACAGCAGGCAAATAGATACATATTAAAAATATGGACATTTTTCATGAAGTAAGAGGCTGTGTTGTCACTTTCTTTCAGTAATAGGTATCTTCAGCCTTTACTGATATTTCATTGACAGACAAGTATCCTCAAGTCAAAGCACACATGTTTTACAAAGGAAATTAAAGAGAGATTCAAGATACATGAAACCTCATTCTTCCTCTTTCTTACTTGTGGGAGATTTTAATCCAATTTGCAATAACAACAGTCTGATTTCCTAGAACAAGTCACTCTTCTTCTAATTTTCTCAGAAATAAAGAATCAGGTCTATTTTCTTTTTAGATAAACACATGCACACGTGCAAGTCTGAAGTAGACAGGATGAGATATCATCACATAAAATAAATGAAAATGCCGCAGATGAAAGATCTTCATCAGGAATAAAAAAAGTGTGTTACGTATTAGGAAAAGTAATAAATTGGAATGGCAAATTAGCAATTCTATTTGAGACATGTAGGTTTTGTGGGTTTTTTTGGGTGAAGGAATAAAGAGGGAAAGAAAACACCCTGACAAACTCCACTGATGTTAATAGAGAACTTGTGAACAAGTGAAGAAACTTAAAGAAAAATGTTGGATGAGATTTTGGTCATCCTGCTATGATTTGCTCTACAATGAATCTGCACAAGTTCTGCATACAATATAGAGTATTTATACAATTAAACAACTCTGATATAATTAAACAACTATGATATAATTGCCTTTCAAGTATTTAAGATTGGTGTTTACATTTCTATTGACCTGTTGGTCTTGATGTTTCATTTTGTGTTTTAATATATGTGAAATAAAAGATCTAAAGTAATTCCATAATGGGAGATTTGTGTCTGTAACAAGACAATTCATAGATATAACATATCATAACTTTACCTATAATTGATTTTTTAAACATATTTTTTTATTATAAGCATAACCTGAAAGAGCTAAAAGGACCTAGAGGAAAAAAACCCAACCATTTTCAGGAGGAGATTTAAAAATTGCTACTGGAAGTCAGCTTGCCAACTCCTATAAACCTTCACAGGTGTATAGGACTTTTGAGTATTTTCCCATAAACTTGAAGTCTTGTGGTCTTTAGGTCTTTTCAGTATTTTCCCATAAACTTGAAGTTTGGGCAAGTCTAGAGCTAAAAATATGTAAAGTGTATTGTGCAATGAGCCAGTCTGTAGAATGAATGGCCACAAACAAGAGGCTGCAGTTGCTAAATTATTTCATTAGTAAAAAGAAAGAAATGGTGACATCTAATAAATTTAAAAATTTCACTAGTACAGAGCCATGTGTTATACCAAACACCTGATCTCAATTACTTATGTTGATATTCATCACTAGGAATAAATATATTAAGGATGAAAAACAAATGGCTATTTTACGAAGGAAATAAAATATATTCAAGGACTAATAAGGATGATAAGGTTGTAAGAGAAAATATTTAATTGATGTGCGGAATGAAGTCTAATGTTAACATGGTTAGAGTCACTTGACAAACTACTGTAAATTATTTCTCTCCTTGTACCACCAGCTGTTTATGAGGTCAACACTGGGAACTGTGCTCTTTGTGCTGTTACTCTTCAATGCCACACATCTAGGAATAGAATTTCAAAAAAATCCTTGACGATAGCCGGAATGTCCTTTTCCTAAGTACTCTACTCTTGTGAATACACAAAGAAAATATGTATTTTTCCCTTGCAAATTGCTTCAGCAATGTAGCCAAGATATATATGTATGAGCATCCCCTGTTATGTTTTGCTGTTCATTCTGTTGTTATATACTTGACAAAGGAAGAGATTGCAAATTGCATTCCTCTAGATGATCTGAGAGAAATCAACTCTGAATACAACTTAAAATAATAGTTTAAATCACACCTAAAATCTATAATAAAAGCTTCAAGTGCAGTTCAGAGGAAGAGTATTTTTAATAAATTTCTCAGACTAAATGAATTATGCAGTGCACACCTGCCTCTCAGGATTAATTCTTATGTTAGAGTGAGCTTGGAAAATTGTTATTTCTTGACCTAAAAGGAGGTTAAAACACTTTCACTGGAAATCGATTCACTTTAAAGTATTTAGCACTGTTCATATGTTGTAGAAGTATCCATGACAGGGTGAGTTTCAATTGATACTTTATATAGCAGTTGTGGAAACCCATCATACACAAAAAGAATTGTGAATGAGTGCTTAAAAAGATAGATAATTTCATTATTCTTCTCCTGAAATGCTTACTGAAAGAAGAGCAGAGAAATACAGATGTTCCTTATGTCTTGTGCTGGTGTACCTGGCTATTTCATATACTGAATGAAAGGGGTTGTTAAAAAAAATCTCTTGTTAACCTTGTTCTTTACATAAACATGACCTTCAACATCCTCAAATACTGCTGCATGCTGCAAAACATCTTTATTCTTTATGCTATGCTTCCAACTGAAATAATGTTTGTGTATCAGTGATAAGTCTCAAATTCAGAATAAAGACTGGGGAAAATTGATAAAAAAATTTGACTAGTCCTCTGCTTGAGCCAGGGACACTAAACTTTCAACATTCTTGACAAATACTTGCCTAAACTTAACCTCCACTGAACAAAAAGACCATTTGTGTAGTGGCATTATTGATAGCATTATTCAAAGGTGTACAGAGAAAATTAACCGTCATAAGAAGATGCAGAAGTAGATTACATAAATCCTCTGCAATGATGCTCCTTACTTAGAGAAGGTGAAACACAAGCTCAATTACACCCCCACAGCAGTACACTTGACAAAAAGAAGCAAGCATTACTATTTTATGGGGAGAGTAAAGGTAAAGAAAAAAGGGCCCTGACACACAAATTTTGTTCATGTCACAAACAGTCCTAATGCCTTTCTGTTCCCATGGCTATGTGTACATGAATTAGCATTTCAACAGAATACAAAATGATCAAAATTGGACTAATTTTCTCAGAGAAGCTATGGAGTCTGGCTTTGGCGATTTTCAAGCCTTTACTTGAGCAGGGCAAAGCTCTGAAAAGCCCAGTCTTGATTCATTACTGAATCTAGTCTGGACAGGTGGTAGAGTTTAAAGGCCTCTCTTCCCATTTGAGTGATTACTTCATCAGGAGACTGGTGGAGCTTGTACTGAGGCCCTGGCATCTGTGCTGAGTGCTCCTTTGGAGATTTTACTTCAGATTATCTTTAGTCCTGCCTGCTGGACCAAATTTTGCTAGCAGAGATATGTTTGAGGCTGTGTAATGCTCAGTTACTGCCCTGAAGCCCTATAGGAGGCTAGTTGCATTTAATGAATACCTATATCACAGGGTCAGTGCTAGTGTCCTCCAAAAGGAAAAATTTTCACATATATCACAAGTTAAACAGTATGCAGTCTCTAGTTGCATAAAGAGATTTATTTCAGAATATCATTTATCTTTTGAAACAAAGTACTATAGTAGACACAAACCATATATATGAAAATAAATTTGAAAATTTGGCACGTAGTACCCCAGTGATCTTAGGCTGTTTTCCTCACTCTTCCAGAAGTGATCTTGTGAAAGACTTCCTCTCAGCCTAAGGAGTACTCTGTGATTGGAGGTAGACTTGTTGAAAGGACAAGTGGTTTACTAAACTCTGGGTTCAATGCAGTAACAAGATTTAACTGGAAAATTATGTAATGGCTATAACCCAGTTTTAGTTGGGAATTTATTGAGGTGTTTTTGTTATTATTTGTTACCAAGAAGAGAGGGAAGAACAAAATTATATCATGGAACTCTACTTTGTCACGTGGAACTGCACTTTACCTGTTTTTCCATTTGGACCTGTAATTTTCTTGTCCTTCTTCCTCAGCCACTGATCACTGACTGACAGGAAAATTTTTGTTACTCTAGTATCACTTAAATAATTTTCTGAACACTTAGAAATGAAGTGATAGTCATCCATTCCTCTCATATACTGCTGAAATATTGGAGACATAATCAAGTATAAAAGAGAAAAAGTTTTTCCTACACCAGGAAAACAGCTAGGAAGTTCTTTCCTACGAACAGTCTTGCTTTGAAATCTAGAGGAAGAAAGGGAGAGACAGTTGTTTGAACTTCCCCTCGGTAGTGAGTGATCGTATACAGCAGCAGTGATTTGAGAATATCTTGTACTAGGGAAGTCTTGCAGCAAGATAATCCTGCATCTGTTCTTTGAAATTCATCTCAACTATTTTTATCTTTCGCTTGTGTTCCCATTCAAGTTTTTTAGTATGAGGCAGTTTCTAACTTTAGGTGGCTCCATTGCAGTCATTTAAACTGGCCTCTTGTCTGACATAACTTAACAAAATTCAAGTATGAATTTCTGTGGCAGAACCAGAGACATCAAAAGACTCCACGTTTGCCCTAAAGCTTTTCATTACTAAGGTAATTACATTACATTCGTTACATTACATTTTAAGGATAGGAAAAAAAGAATACAAGGAAGAGATGTATTGAGGTGGAAAGAGGTCTAAGGTGCCAGAGAAATTAAAGCCATACCTTCCACCTGATGGTTCTAAATCAAATGTATTACTCCAATGAGAAGGCAAGTTTCAGAAATCTACAAAACGTAGTCAAGTCTCAGTGGAGCTGTATTTTTGCACACGAGCCTGAATAGTATAAATACATGTCAGTCTCTGCAGGGAACAAATAAAATTCAATAGCAATATGTGCAGTGGTGGATTGACCCCAGTTCGATGAGAGGAGCCCACTGAAGTGTGTCTAACTCTACTCTCCTCCACTGGACATGGGTGAGAAAATATAATGGAAGTCTTGTGGACTGAGATAAAGGCAGGGAGAGATCACTCAGCAATTGCTGTCATGGGCAAAACAGCACATGGGGGAAATTAGTTTACTGTTAATCAACTTGGAGCAGGGTAATGACAAAACCAAATTTTAAAATACCTCCCTCCCATCTCTTCCTCCTTCCTGGGATCAACTTCAACCCCTGGATTCTACAGCTCTTCTCCACCAATACCACATGTGAGTGAGTGGGGGATGTGGTTAGTTTTTTCCCCTTTTTCAAATATGTGATCCCAGAGGTACTGCCATTGTCACGGATGGCCTGAGTCTTGGCCACTGGTGGGTCCATCTTGGAGCCAGTTGGCATTGGCTCTGTCAGATATGGGCAAAGCTTCTGACAGCTACTTAACGCAGCCATCTCTAAAGCACCCCTTCTTTTTAAACCTTGCCATGCAAACCCAATACACTTAATTGGACCATGTGGCCTGTACTCAGAAAGAAAGGAGAACATGTCAGAATATAAAGAATGGGTTCCTCTTGAAGGCCAATTTGTTTTTAATCTTTCCTTGTGTACCACCTTTGGAAGCAGTGTTGTATTGATAGACATGTCCAGAGACATATACCCCCATTTTTATTTTTCCATAAAGCAGGCAGTACTTTAGACTTAATTTTTTGTTATGGCAAATTATGACTTTCCAGAAAATCTTCTTTTTCTTTGTAAATAATGAGTGCTAGACGGTGGCAACATTGTCATATGAAGAGAGGTATTGGTAATTAGAATGGCTCACAGGTAGCTTCCAAAAAAAAGATTTCGTAATAAAAGTAATGATTTTGAGTCATTACGAGGCTGTTTGAAAACGGATCTATTTTTCTCCCAATCTAAAAGAGCCATAATAAGACTCTTCTTTGGTCCCCTGTTCCAAGACTATTAGTCTTCTAAGTTACTTGACAATTTGAGTATTTTATTATGAAGTTTAGGTGTTTCAGTATTTCCCTAAACACTGGCAAACACAGAAAGAGAAGACAAGATTCAGCACTGGGGAGTGCTTCTGAGGAGCTGGCTCAAAGGTCTTTTTCCAACACAGAGTAACAATCTGACCTTGTGCTCCTTAATGCATCTATAACTTCAGTGGGATCTATACATTCCTGAAATATGCAAGTATTGAAGATCCATGATGAACTGGATCCTAATTGATGAATCATAAATTAATGATGACATTTTTAGTCTTTTTGAACAACAACTTTGTGGTTTTGATCTCTTAAGATATTTGTTTCTATCCCATAAAACGTATAACATCTGTTCTGTGAATAGTCACAAATGGTCTGGGTCAACCATCTCATTCTTGATGACTTAGAGTGCAATTACTGTTTAAAGGATCTGGGACATGTAGCTCCTTAACAAATGTCTTCAAAGAGATTAATTCTCTTTTAATTTTTTCTGTATAACTTATGACTAGAGAAAACATGGTATATGTTCAAAACCTTTGGGAAGCATTGAACAGTATACACATAATACCAGCAACTTTGGAAGGTATTTAAAATTACTAGCAAGGAAACATAATTATTTTTAATAGCCATTGGATTAAAATACCATGTTATATTTGAGATATGATTTTGATTGAATTTACTCTAGTTTTAATCGCTCTTCACTCAGTTGATTTATTACCAACATAGACTCACAGACATGAAAGAAGGAATCAGATTCTTAATGATGACTTAATGTTGTTGCTGCTGTTTTCTACGGGAAGCATAAAGGCATATTATTTCCAGAGTTCATGTGTTGGTAGGCTTAGATGCAGTTTTAATTGTAAACTTAGGAATACAGGCGAGTTTAAAAAAAATCAGTATAAGGAAAATTATAGATATATTCTTCCTTCTAATCAAGAATATGTAAGAAACCTAAAAGCTAATAGGGATTATGGTGTAAATTATTTTTATTTTTTAAGTGGTCTATTATTTTACTTGCTTTTATTCTTGTAAACAATAGCTGAATCTTTTGATCCTCATTTCATAAACAAGTGTTTTGAAACAAAGATGTATTAAATGGTTTTCCTTCAAAAGATAGTTCTAAGTGTTCCACACAATACCTTACCATGGGAAAATTAAATTCCCTGGACAGTACAGGGAAATTACTTTCTCATGTCTATCCCAGACTTTTTGCAGGTTTTGGAAATGTTGACTATCTGAAGCTAGTTGCTGTACTAACATTCAAGCAAAATATTTTAAAAGCACATAAAAAATTCAGGGGCTTTCCTCAGAACTTTAAAATATGAGGCACTAACCAGATTTTTCTCACAGACTATTGACAAGATTTAAATTCTGAATTCGTCTGTATGAACAGAAAAAGAAACCACGTTTATGTCCAGACAAAAATGGTGAATGTGTGGGGGCAGCCTTGCTCTGGACTTGGTCTCTAGCAGCAGTGAGGTTGGGGCCAGAGCAGAGCAATTGTCTGGGCCTTGGGTAGCCTTGGGGGTGTGCTCCAAGAAGAAACACGCCACGTCCCTCCTTGCTTCCAGCTTTGCCTCCGTGCCATCAGCGCCTGCCGGCTCACTTCCCTCGCCAGTGGTTTAGCAGGGAGACTACATTGAGAGTCTGTGGTTTGGATGGTGACTTGAAGCTGATGGAAGCATTTCTGCTCAGGGTTATGCTGCATGTCAGTACCTGTGTGTGACTCCTGGTGGTGGTATAACTGGACACAAGATTTACTCGGTGTGTGTCAGTGCCTGCTGTTGGAAAAGAAAGAGATTTGTCCAGGGTTCTCTGTCAATGCAGGCTCTCAGATACAGTTCCCATTCCTCCAGTGCTTCCTCCTGAGGCCCAAGTGCGCTGGGCTTGAATGGAAGCCTGTTTCAGGGCTACCGCCAGGAAACCTGGGAGTCTTGGGGAGTGGAGCTTCCTTTGACTGACAGGGATCCAGCCAAGGTGTGCACATGGGCAGGTGAGTTCCAGAACAGCAGAGCAAGCCCTGTCTGCCTTCCCAGCACAGCTGTGGGAGCTTGGACTAGCAGAGTTGGGCTGCTCTTGCAGATGAGTGAGAAGGAAAGGCTATGTCAGGTGAGACTGGAGAAGGAGCAGGGATGCCTGGGTGCAGAGGTACCAGTGGGAGGACCCATCAGGGCTGGTGCTGTCAGCACAGCCAGCATCCCCAGGCCAAGCACAGGTCTTTTGGGCCATGTGCAGCCTGACAGCCCTGTGCTGGCACATGGAAGTGGCAGGCAGGGAGTGCACCAGGGGAAGGTTGTCCTTTGCAGAAAGCTGACCAAAGTTGCTATCCTGATTGCAGCAAATGAACAAGTTTCTCAAGCATGTGAAACTGATGCTCAACAAACTAATTCTGCACCCCAGGAAATTCTCCCCCCTGAATTTCCAGCCCTGCGGAGAAATCCTTGGGTAAGCATTCCTTGCGATGGGTAGCTCTTTGGTTTTGGGATGAAATCAGCTCCTGGAAAGCATCCGGGTGTTTATTGTACGGAAGAGCAGGCAAAGTGCCAAGCTCAATGCACCGCTGCAGCTGCACAGCCAGCCAGCTCCCCATGCTCAGCAGGCAGGCTCCAGAGAGGCACAGGAGCTGCCTGAGAGCCCCACAACTGTGCCCTGCCACCACAATTGCCACAGGTTCACCTCTGCCAGCAGAAGGGATGTTGCTCTGTGGTTTCTTGTGCTGCTGTGAGTGTCTGTGCTGGGCCTCCTCTCTGACCCTGTTCCCCTGGCTGTACACAGTACAGAAGCAGCACAACAGAGCAATGCTGACCACATCAGTATTGAATAGAGGGCAAGGATCAGCTCCCTCGGCCTGTTGGCCATGCCTCCGATTGTGGGACACAATTACTCTTGTTTAACAAAGGGGTACATTTTGGTAACCAAAGGGGTACATTCCTGTATCTTTTCCTGTTACAGAAATAGTTTAAATTAGTTTTTGAAGGAATTTAACATTCACAATTTTTAATCTTCTTACTTCTGCCTTGTGCCGTTCTATTCCATCATACAAGCATATGAGAATTGAAGCTTTAAAAGTTGAAATCAAATGAAGCACATCAAAATTAGAGGTATTTTTGCTAAGGTGAATGGGTTTGTAATGTAGTGCACTCTGAAAATCTCTAGGGCATGTGCTACATTTGCCTAAAGGATGAGACACACCTCCTTTCAATGATATTTCATTATGATGCTGCCAGTTATCTTAGATGCGGTAGTTGGGACTAGATTTCCCATGAAAAATTGTGTTTCATTTAAAAATAGGGCTTGTTTTTAATCCACTTACCAAGCACATATAACTACACTGTTGATTTTTAAGGACACTTTTGCTGCTAAAAAAAATTTAGGAAGCCAATGTAAAACCAAAAGTTTTCTTTTTGTTTCACAAATTTTAACTGAAAACATGGGAAAACAGGAAAATAGAGAAGGATCTGTTACTTAATTTTAGAAATCTTTGCTTAAATGTTCTTAGGGAAACATTTCAGGAACATAAATGTCTGAAATATGAACATACAAAATATGTCATAGATTCTTACCACATTATGATCAAGGACAATTTTAACAGAGGAGTGCTCCAAAAGGGAGAGAAAAAGGATACTCCAGTTATTTTAATTGAACATATCTATTTTCAGATTTATTTATCTTTCCATGAGAAGTGGATGTTTCAGGCAGGCACTAATTTCTTCATTTTTGTGTCTATCTAAAGAGTTGGCAGGCAGGCACTAGTTTCTTCATTTTTGCATCTGTCCAAAGAGTTGGCATTGTATTCTATTTTTCAATTTTATGACCTTGTCTTAGGGGTCTGGGGGTTTAGAATTTAGACTTAGACAAATCATTCATCTCTTCCTTTGTAATTGTTTCATGGATGTAAAACTGATGATTATGCTCTGTTAGAAGGCAATGTGTTTCAAAATAAGTATTTTAAGAAAAGCATCAGTTATAGTATGTTGCTCAAACTACTTACATAGTTATAGACTGTCAGTTGTATTAAGGTTTCTATTTATATGATTGATTTAAACTTACATTTTTGTGTGCATGTACCTGGTGATTTTTTATCCCTTATATACCTTTCTTCAGTTAGAGAGACACCAACTTTGCCAGCAGCTCACATGTATCAGGACATGAGGTTACTGTGAGTAACAAGGTGGTAGCTGTATGCATTAAGATCTCCCACTGGTACAATTTTGTGTGGTTTTAAACATATATAGAAAATGTCCTATTAAAGTCCTTCTTCAGCTATATATTATCTACATGCTGGCAACATCACAGCTTATGACAGATTCTAATCGTAAAGGTTGTGAAAGGTGTTTTGCAGCGTATGACTTAGAGTTCAATTATTATCTTTTATCAGGTGGCATACACATGAATGTTCAAATGAACTTGGAAAGAAAACTCAATTCAGCTGCTAGAAGAAATAACTTTCTGAAGAGTCACCACTGAGTAATTGTAATTGTTTTAATATTTTCCTTGGACTTTAGGCAAATTTACACTTTGCAACCTAATTTGAATGAGATGATACCAAATGTGTCCCAAAGACAAATTTCTAAGACCTTTTGATTTTTCTTTTAATGAAAACTGGGGAAATGTTGCTGCATTTTCAATGTACTAAACATTTATCACACCAACTAAAAAAAAACCCAACAGAGTACATGCCAGAAATTGACAAGTCTGGAACCCCAGCTGAAGGAGGAAGTTAGCAGAATGTCCTTTGTCCTTTTCATGCATCTGTTTATGCTCCAGAATCAATCCCTGGTAATTATAGGGTAGATAGTTATCTGAAGAAGATTCACTGTTTATCTTATATGGCCTGCTGAATATAGACAAAGATGAGGAAGCTTACAAATCAGCTGAAGAAAAGCAGTGCTGTTTTGAGTGACATGAGTACATTTGAGTACATGACAGATACTGTTGTCTGGGTCTGCAGTTCTGAAGTTATCCTAGTATCAAAGAGGGTGTTTTGCCACCAAACACCTCTGGAGAATGGAACATATTTACCATGAAATATGGAGGTATCATCCCTAACTTATATTTTCTTCATTGTAGTGTGTGTAACTTTCAGGTGGATGGTGGATAAAAAGAGTCTGAAGTTGCTGGTTTTCTTGCTGCGAGTTAGGGTCGTTTTCTGTGATGCAGTCATGTGGCATGCAGGAAAAAATGAAGTTTGCTTTATTTTCTATTGAGCAAGAGATAGGAACCTGCAACATGTCTATGAGCCTCAAGTAGAATGACTCGCCTTTGCAAGTAGCAGAAACACAGGAAGTTCCCACTGTAAACATCTAGCTTCAGTCCTCAAAAACCAAGGAGTATTTTGGAGTCCTCCCAACCATATTAGCTCTTCTGACTGAAAACAAAACACAGAAAGGTGCAGTAAGTTCCAGTCCCCAAATGCAGCTCTTGTTTATCTGCCAGTCTATCATGAGTCAGCTAACACAAACTGCCACCCTGATCCAGAGCAGCTGTCTAATTACAATTTTGTTATTATTAATTACTGAGTAGAAAATCATTTGTAATTAGCTCAGACTAAATCATAGTTTAAACAGCCAAAAATTACATTACAAACTAAAGTGTAATTAAAGCACTACACTAAAGTGTTTATTTAAACCCAGTCTAGCTACTGCAGATTTTTCAATCAGGTTCTCAGGCTCATACATAGATGTAATTAGTCTTCAGTACTGACAGCATACTGCATTTATTCATTAAGCATCAATATTGTTGAACAAATGTAAATAAAATTTAGACAGGAATTCTTTAAAGGGGCAGTCATGGAAACATCTGGGTGAGATAATGAAGCTGGGAATGATGTGAATGTTAATGAGTTTTGGTGCTGCTCTAGTACCCAAAGAATAAAAAAAAATAAATTCTTTTTTCCAGTTCTATTCAACATCCACACATTATCTTCTAGGGAATTTCTCAGGAGTCACATGCTCAGGTGAAAAAAACCAAAAACATCCAAAATCTTTAGAAGCCTGGTCTATTTTAATCCTTGAGCATTTGAAACTTGGCTTTCCTAAAATTAAAATTTTTAAAAGTGCTCAAAAGGTGCCATTAAAAAAATGCTCAAATAGATTTTAAAATGTCTAGCAAAGGCTGTTAAAAAGCATTCACTGACAAGCCCATCCTGCTTTTTGTAGATGGCCTGAAGAAACCAATCATGAAGATATGTTGTGCTTGTCTGTGTGAGTGCACTAGACACTTGCTTCATAATAAAAGAGTGTAAGTGAATGTATTACCATCTGAACTAGTGTTTCTTTGCTATTTTGCTAAGATATTGCTCATGTCAACATTTCAGTCACTGAAGTACGTTTATAATACCTTAGGCATAATACTCTTCTGATTTTGTGTTTGGCATTCATGTCCTCAGCTCTATCCCATAATCAACCTCTGACAGAACTTTGAGAAGCAATGCACTTTATACCTCCACCTCCAAACCCCTTGGCTTAATATAAAATTTCTTTTCTTCTTCCCCCATTTATTGAAGCTGGCTCTGTGACAGCCCTTAGTTCCACACTAATGCATTCAGTAACTATCTAATAATAAGACTTAATGAAAATATATATCACCACATATAATACTCTGCAGAAGCTGGCTCCCTTGACGAAACTTTGAACATCATAAACAGAAGGCCAGCAACATAAACTTTGCATCTGTTAGTGCTAAAGATCTTAAAAATTTAAGAAAAGTTAAACAAAAATAGTATTAGTCCTCCTTGAATAAGTAGTTATATTATCAAGAGTGGAGGAGTGGAAGAGGCACCATATTAGCTGTCTAAAATCCTAAATCTAAAATCCTTTGATGTGGTGAAAATGATCTTTCTGCCTGTCAGACAATTGTGATGTTTTGGCTGAAATATTAATAGGACAGAACCAAGACACCTCAAGGCAGTAATGAGTTTCCTTTCTTTAAGGGTGTAGACAAATATAGGCTCTTGCTAGGAGACTTAGAAAAAATGGCTAAGGAAAGTTAGAAAGAATACTACTATGTAAGCCTATAATTTTAACTGCAGGTCTGTCTCTTTTTCAGGTAAATTTCAATAAGCTCATTTTTTTTCTTATGCTTCTCCGTCTATGTTTTCTGTCTTCCTACCTACTTCTTTAGGTAATAAACAATGTCTCGGATGACCACTGTAAAGTGAATCAGAGCTAAGTAACTGTAATAACCACTTTTTAAATGCAAGCCTGTATGAATCCTACTATTCAATGTACTCTCAATTCTGAGCAAATGCAGGCCACTTGTGAATGTTATGTGAAGAATATGGTCTTAGTTTGGTAGAACAGTTGATTGGAAAACATGATAGGTGCCTTTCAAAAGTAAAATCAATTATGTGCTTATTTCAAGATTTACTTGCAATAGATTTCTTGAAGCAGGCGCTTATTTCCATCTCTGTTCAACACTATGTACATATTTAAGGACATAAACAATATATTTTTAAAGAGGAAATGATACTTTTGTCAAGGAAGCTATCAACCAGATATGATATTTGGTGGGATTTTGATTTTCCCAGTGTGGGAAATCTTTGGTTTCAGGTGACACTGTCCTTTCATATTTTTTCAGTTCTTGTGACAAAAATTATTCCCACAGAGGAGGTGTTATTAAAATTATAAATAAAGCACATGGGTATTAATAAAGGAAAGAAAAAAATTATGTCTATAAGGTTTAATGGGCTTCTGACTGATTCAAACAGGCAAAAATAATACATAGTCCATCAACTCTTTAAGGGTAAAATAAAAGCCTTTTTATTGTTATAAAGACTTAATTGATTATAAAAATCTATACAACTTTAGGCTTTTAAATGCAAACAGTAGAAATAGTTCCTCTCTCAATATTCATCATGTGTGTCTGTTTGCTCATGCTAAAGTGAATTTGACATAATGGTAAGTAGTTCAAACAATCTATACTGCTGGAAGCTTTCCCTCACGAACTATTGATTTACTTAGCCCATCCACAGCATGCTCCAAAACACTTTCCATTCTCTTTACCAATCTGTATAGCTAAAAATGCATCATTTCACACTGTCTAATGGAATTAAGAAAACCTTGTCGTTTTGCTGGAAAACTTGCTATATTTATTTGTAGCTCAGCATAGTGGGGAGAAGAACCTGGCTAGTTTAGTACCCAACCCAAAAGTTCTTATTTTGGCAACTTGCTGTTTTGCTTAGCATCTTCGGGTGATTTTATGATGATACTCTATTCCCTTATCATATGCTTTACACCCAGAAACATCTGCTGTATCTTTAAAGTGTGTCTGAGAAAGGGGTGGGAGCCCAGGGGCTCTTGCCTGGGTTTTGTTCAAAGACTCACTCCCAGGTGTGCTGAGGTGTGGGGAGGACTGGATGTTACCTTCTCACTTTGCTGCCTTGGTTTTTGCTGCCTTTTGCAAGAAGTTTCTTCCCCTTTCCCTGGCCTGGAGAGACTGTAGCAGCAACCCTTTGTTCCTTTTGTCAACTTTTGTTATTTTCTTAAATTGTTCAGCTTGGTTTTGGTCTGAGATCAGACAATTGCTGGGAAACAGCCATCCAAGACCTGTAGGCAGCTGTGGGAACCGCTCTGCCTGGGCCCAGACCTCCGGGAAAGCTGAATCAACACAAGAAAAGACACCGAAATTCACCAGTTTATCTGCTGGGAGGAGGAGATCAACACCAGAGGTTCAACAGGTTTCCATCTGTTTTGCCTGAACTGCTGTGTGAACTTTATTTTCCTTCCCTGAGACAACACCTGGGTGCCATTTTGCTCCCCCTTTTCATGTGGCCAGCTAGTTTCTTTCCCTGGCCTTTGGATTTTTTTGTTCTGATGTGGGTGGTGGTATGAGTGTCTGGGGTAAGGTTCTGATGGTTCAATATCTAGAATTTATTAATTTTTTTCCTGTGCTCTGTGGGCACTTTTTTTATCAATAAACATTTGGTTTTCTTCTCTTTCACCCAGTGGTATTCATTTTCTCATTGGCAGGAAAGGGATTGCTGAAGCCCTTCTTTTATTAGAGGAAACAGATATTCCAGAGTTTTTCTCCTAAACTTGTGTCTAAACCGAGATGCTTAGATAGAGATATTGGTGTTAGCAGGCAATTTGTGTTTTCACAATCCTGAGATTAACAGTGGTGAGATCATCCTCTCTTTGTCATGAACAGTCAAGGTCAGTGGTCAGCCTTGGTAGGTTAGAGTGTGATTAGCTCTAAAAAGAGGTAGTGCAGTATGGGTATCCTACTTGTCACTTTAAATTCTTATAGGATAAGGAAGGAGTTGTACTAGGAAATGGAGAATTTCCGTAGGAAGTGTAAATTCTGCTGTGGGAGAGAAACATCTCTGAAATCACTTGAGCACATACAGAAACGTTCAATGTATACATGACATGGACATAAAGAGAGTGGTAACAGTGATATTTGATAGCTTGGCTGTTACTCTGAAATACAGCAATTATAAATGGATGAATTTAAAGTGTGAGCAAATTCAGGGAATCATAGTAACAAGGAATGGTTTAGGTTGGATGGGATCTTATAGATCACCTACTTTCAACCCCTCTATCATGGATAGGACACCAGCTTGCTCAGAGCCCCTTCCAGCCTGACCCTGAACAGTCCCAGGGATGGGGCACCATGTTCCAGTGCTTCACAACCCTATGTGTAAAGAATTTCTTCCCAACATCCAGTCTAAAGCTGCCCTCTTTCAATTAAGGCCATTCCCTCTTGTCCTGTCACTACACTGTCCAGCATTCTTGTAGGCCCCCTTTAGGTAGTGGAAGGCTGCAATAAGGTCTCCCTGGAGCCTTCTCTTCTCCAGCTGATCAACCCCAACTGTCCTGTTTTGTCATCATGGAAGAGATGCTCCAGGCCTCTGATCTTCTTTCTGGCTCTCCTCTGGATTAATTCCTCCAGATCCATGTCTTATGTTGAAGGCCCCAGAGCTGAACACAGTACTCCAAACAGGGCTCACCAGAGCAAAGTAAACTGGAACGACCACCTGCTGGCTACACAGCTTTGGAAGCAGCCCTGGACACTCTGGCTTTCTGGGCTGTGAGCACACAATGATAGGTCACATCGAGCTTGTCATCTATCAGCATCCCCAAGTCCTTCCCAGGTCTGGTCTCAATCTGCTCTCCTAACAGCCTGCATTTTTTCTTGTGATTGCCCAATCCAGGTGCAGGACCTCACACTTTGGCCTTGTTGAACTTCATGAGGTTCACACCACCCCACTTCTCAGGCCCAACATGGTCCCTCTGGATGGCTTCCATTCTGTCCACCATTTTGACCACACCACACAGTTTGGTATTGTCAGCATGCTTGTTGAGGGTGCACTCCATCCCATTGTCCCTGTCACCAAAAAAGCTGTTAAACAGCTCTGCTCCCAATACCAGCCCCTGAGGACAGCACTCACCACTGCCCTCCACTTGGACATTGAGCCATTGACTGCAACTGCTCGAGAGTAACCACCCAGCCAGCTCCTTATCCACTGAGTCCACTCATCAAATTGCTTCTTTCCAGCTTAGCAACAAGTACCTTTGTGCAGGACAGTATCAAATGCTCTGCACAGGTCCAGGTAAAACATGTCACTCTGAATTTACAAATGTTAAGGTTCACAATGGTCTCAAACATGGCCTTCATTCTCCTACTCACTGCCATTGCCTTCTGAAACCTGGATAGTGTGGCTAGAACACTTGCCAGTGAAATCTAACACTTGCAGGTATCTCAGCTTTCCCCTTATCCCAGGTTACCAGATCTCCTGTTTCCTTCTGGAGAGAGCTCATATTTTCCCTGGTCTTAATTTTAAGCCCAATGTACCTACAGGAACTTTTCTCATTGCCTTTGATGTCCTTAGAGAGGTTTAAAAAAGCCATCTCCAATAAACAGAGTTGTGTCATGGCTGAAGTGCAAGTGGGATGTGATTGGAACAGCTATTATCTCTGTTACTTTGCCAAATCTTTAAGAGACTCAGAGGGGTGTTTTGGAGGCCAAGCTTCTTTCACACCCACTTGAGCAGCCTGGGTATTCATAGGGTGTTCTGATGAATGTTCAGCACTGCCTTTTGTTTTTGGTTATGAACAGAATGACATTTCACTTGTAAGAAAAACTATCTGTTGTGTATCTGTTGTGTGTTTGTGCCTTTTTTCCCTATCTCTTCTTGATGCATCAAATTTTGTTGACAAATTGATAACAAATCTCACTTTGGCTGAGCATCTCTCTCAACCCAAACATGAATTTGTGATCAATCCTGTTGTGAGATTTCCAGAAAAAGGGAAAAAAAATTCTTAATCTTACACATGTGTCATATTAAAACTCCTCAGAGCTTAGAGAAGAGGGAAACTTGGATCCTGATAAGGAAAACAGACCAGTGGACTGGGCTTGTAGAGCTACATGGGTCAGATTTTCATGTCTGAAATGGTACCCATAGGAATCAGTCCAGCTTTGTTCAGTAAATGAGAAAACAGACTGATGAGAAGGAATGTGAGTGCTGCAAAATACAGATGGAGAAGAGAGCTGCTAAACCACTTTAAAACATTAGAGAAGACTTTCAAAAAGACCTCCTGTCAACTTTTCAAGATGTTATGGATGATGAAGTAATTTTGCAATACTGCTACTATATGGCAATTTTTTTAAAAGGGGAAGGGAAAGGGCATCTGGATAGACAACTGAGGTGTTTTTTTTGCATTTTCCTTGTCTTTTAAGCATGAAGAAAAGAGCAGTTATAATGTGATGTTCTTCTTTCAGGAAATCTGTCACTGGCTATGTTATACATTTTAGCTATTTATGTCCATCATTTGTTTATATCTACCTTTTCCATAACTGTATGATTAGTTGTACTGTTTCAAATTAATTCTGATCTATAAATGGGAATATATATGCACATATTATTCTTGCTGAGGTTTACCTTGAGGAAGTAGTAATTGCCTTCTGGGTTGAGAAAAGGACCATTAAGTAGTATTATTGCTCACTAGAGATCACTATTTTAACCAAGACCAGCAATGGTTTTACCTGTAAGCCAGAAACTCTAGTGTATATATGTTTTATTATACCTTTTAAAAATGTGTTTTCTTGTAGCTCCAGCTACTTTTAACCAACTCTTATTCTTTATCTTGCTCACAGCCCTCAGTCCTACAGGCTGGCAAGTGTTTTTAATTTCTTACGCATTAATTGGGATTATAGGTAATCACAGCAATTTCTCTTATCTATTTTTTAAATATTTATTTTCAATTCCAATTGTAGTTCATTCCAATTAGTATTTTAAAGATGAAAAGAAAAATTTCAGTAAAATGTCATGAGAAAATAATTGTCTGCTTTTCCTCATTATAATATATTTCCCCTCCAGAATCACAGAAATGCTGGTTGTAAAACATTTACAGTGTCTTCAGTCCCAAATATCCTGTCAAATTCTCACCAACACTAAACCTGGAGAGTCATGGTGTTGTCTAGCTGAATGTGAAGAGCCTCTGAGATTCCCTGGCCTCTTACTGGTGCTCTGCTACCCTGTAAGAGCAATGTTTTTTCCTGATTCTTAGCTTGAACCTCCCAAATGATCATTTCCCTTTGTAAGGTACCATTTTCTGCTCAAAAAAATAAATACTGAATGTGTAAGCCAGAACCTGTGTAGAAGAGCAGCTAGCAAAAACATCCATAAAAACACATATATATAATATAATATAATATAATATAATATAATATAATATAATATAATATAATATAATATAATATATAATATACATATTTATGTATATATTTGAAATAAAATAGCTATTTCATTTCCACAGTTATATTTAGCAACCAGAGCCAGTAGAAAGTCATAAAGTTAATTTTGCTTAATATGATTTGTCAGACTCCTGAGAATAAGCTCTAATCATATTCATTAACCACATTAGATAGTGTCTTATTCAGAATAGAACATTTCATCATTTAGACTGGAAGACAGATTATTTTTTGCCCTCAAATTTAAAGAACTAAAATATACAACAAACATTTCAGTACAAAAAGCCCCTCATATTTTGACTACCTTTAATTAGCAGAAATTTTTATGAACACAAATAATAACAGTCTCCTGAATATTGAAAAGAGAATAGTTAGAACATGAATAAAAATGAAAATTGAGTAAATTTTGTGACTTAATGTACAGCCACAATTAAAAATAACAAAGTAGTGGAAAAATATATTAAAATTTTATTTTCATAACAAGCTTCAGAAGAACAAGAACCAAATGTCTGTTATATGTTATGGCTAATATTTTTTCATCTACAACTGAAAGTACCATTCTATGACTGTTCACAGAGTACATTCAGAACAGATGGATGTCTCTGTGTTGGGAACTCAGTGCTACAGAACTAGGGTAAATATGCAGTGGGGCAAATTTATTTGAGCATATTAAATGGTCAGTGCTGCAGGGCATCTATATGAAGTGAAAAGATTTGCTGGATAAACTGGTCACTAACAACAGATGTACCAATCAAAACATGAAAATGGTGGCAGTATGCTGTTTTGTTTTAAGCAGTGAACTAGATTTTGTTGCAAGAACACTTTTGTGGAGAAGCCAGCCCTGAACTCAAACTAGAAAACCTCTAGTAACCAAAGGTTTGACTAATCAAACCAGCCGATTTGTCTAGAAGTCATAAGAGATGAATTATGAGAATAATGATTATTACTCATGAGGTAACAGAAGCCAACAGGAAAACACCAGGGAAATATCTTAAAGGAATTAAAGGGTGCACCTCTAGGAAGACAGCACAGCCAACAGACTGGCTGGGGTGCCCTTACACCAATGCACACAGCATGGTCAGTAAGTAGGAGCTGGAAGTCACTGCACTGCTAGAAAGCTAAAACCTTGTAGCTGTGGCTGAAACGTGGTGGGTGAATCCCATGACTGGAGTGTGGCTATTGGTAGTTATAGGGCAGAAGGAGGGGTGGAGGGTTTTCCCCCCACATCAGTAGGTGGATTGAGTGTGAAGAGTTGCCTCTGAAGAAGAGCCATGGACAGGTCAAAGCCCTTTGGGCAGGAATCAGAGACTGAGGCTACAGAGGGAACCTTGTGGGTGGTGTCCACTACAGCCCCCTGATCAGGTGAGGCCATTGGTGAAACCTGCTGGCTCCAGCTGCAGGAGTCATTGCTCTCACTGGCTCTTGTCCCGCTATCCTGGACCACTCTGTGGTCTTTGATCTGTGCTGGAAAAATAGCACAGACAATTGTAGGAGATCCAGGAGAGTGCTGGAATGCATGGAGGATAACTTCCCAACCCAGGTAATAGACAGCCCTACCGGATGGGATGCAATACTCACCTGATGCTTGCCAACATAAACACACATAGTGAGGACATTACGTTTGGACTGGAGGGAGTCCAGGCTGCCATGATCCTGCTTTGGGGGAGTTCACATTGCTGAGAGAGATGGGTTAGAGAAGTATGAAGTTTTGCTTGATGAAAGCGAAATTCCAGATCTTCAGGGACATAATCAATAGGATTTCCTAGGTCACTGTCCTTTGGGACAAGGGTGTGGAACAGAAATGGCAGATCTTTAATAAAGTCTTCCACAGAGTATGAGAGCTAGCAATTACTAGGAAGATCTTCTAAAAGGAAGGCAGGAGATTGGTATGGCTGAGTAGAAAACTGTAGTCAAACCAAGTGCAAAGAAGCAAATGCACAGACTGTGGAAATGATGTGAATTTGGAAGGGTATACAGATGAAGTTCAGTTGTGTAGGAAGGCCAAAGCAAAGCCGGAGCTGAGCAGGGGATGCAAAACATTAATAAAAAGGGTTTCTACAGATATGTTTACCAGAAAAAAAATGTAATAAAAGTTGTAACATTCCAGCCCCACCCCCCAGTATGCACTGCTGAAGAACAAATAGCTATGGATAAGGAAAAGGCTGAGGTACTCAACCCGTTTTTTTGCCTCAGTGCTCAATGGCAAGTTCTCTTCCTGTAGCTCTTGGATGGATGAACAGGAGGATAGGAATGGGTGTGGGAAAAGTGCTTCACACTGTACGTAAATATCAGGTTTGTGACCATCTGAGGAACCTGAACATACATAAGTCTATGGAACCAGATGAAATACATCCTAGAGTCCTGAGCAATTTCGCTGCTGTAGCTGCCAAGTAAACCTCTACAATATTTGAAAAGTTATGATAATCATGTGAAGTTGTGGGTGAATGGAAAAAGGGAAATTTGTACACATCTTTATACATGTTAGAAATGAGGATCCTGGATACTGAGCTGTCAGTATCCCCTCTGTGCCTGAGAAGATCCTGGAACAGATCCTCCTGGAAGCTGTGCTAAGGCACAGGAAGGACTGAGAGTTGATTGAAACAGCTATCACAGCTTCACCAAGCTTGTCAAGCTCTGGCTGACCAATCTCTTGGCTTTATGTGATGGGTTGGACAAGGAAAGGGCTGCATATGTCATTTATGTGAAAGTCTGTAAAGCTTTTGACAGAGTGTCCCAAAACCTCCTTCTCTCTAAATTGGAAAGAGAGGGGTTTAATGGCTGAACTGTTAGTGGAATAAGAAATTGTCTGGATGGCTGCATCCAGAGGGTAGTGGTCAACAGAGTCCTGATGGATATCAGTGACAAGCAGTGTGATTTAGGGGTTCATATTGGGAGCATTTTTACTTAATGTCTTCATTAATTACATAGACAAAGAGATCAAGTGCACCATCAGCAAATTTGCTGGTGACGCCAAGCTCAGTGGTGCTGCTGCAACATCTGAAAGACAAGAGGCCATCCAGAGGAACCTGAACAAGCTCAAAAAATGGATCCATGGGAATCTCATGAGATTTAACGAGGCTAAGTTCAAGGTGCTGCATATGGATCAGGGCAACCTCAGGTTCCGACACAGGCTGGGGGATGACCAGAGCCCTGGGGAGAAGGACTTGGGGGTGCTGGTGGGTGAGAGGCTGGACATGACCCAGCCATGGGCACTCCCAGCCCAGAGAGCCAAACGTGTCCTGGGCTGCATCCAGAGCAGCGTGGGCAGCAGGGCCAGGGAGGGGATTCTGCCCCTCTGCTCTGCTCTGCTGAGAGCCCACCTGCAGGGCTGCATCAGCTCTGGGGTCCCAGCACAGGAAGGACATGGAGAGACTCTCCAAAGGAGGCCATGGAGATGATCAAAGGGATGGAACAATTCTCCTATGAAGATAGGCTGAGAGAATTGGGATTATGCAGTCTGGACAAGAGAAGGCTTTGGGGTGACCTAGTTGTGGCCTTCCAGTCCCTGAAGGAAAACCTACAAGAAAAATGGAGACTTTTTACAAGAGCATGTAGTGACAGGACAAGGCTAAATGGCTTAATGCTGAAAAAAAACAGGTTTAGATATTAGGAAGAAAATTGCTATGAGGGTTGTGAGACACAGACACAAGTTGCCCAGAGAAGATGTGGATGCCCTGACCCTGTGAGGAGGCCAGGTTGGCCACCTGATCCTGTGATAGGTGTCACCATCTACGGCAGGGGAATTTGGAACTCCATGGTCTTTAAGGTTCTTTCCAACCCAGACCATTCCATGACACTATGAAGATCAAATTTAATAAAATATGTTGATTTTGCAGAATAAGCACAACTGTTTTTAAGATCAACATCTCAGGAATGAACATGAACAGATTTAATTTGTTGTGAGGAGGTACAGATTTTTTCTGGTGTAGTTGCCCTGCTATTTGAAAAGAATAGGCCATTACTATAGCAACGCCATATCACCTGACCCTCATACACACACCTGGGCCAGATTCAGATCTCAGTCTTGTCAATGTAAATCTGAAATAAACCTGAATGATGAATGATTATGTATTATACGGACCACTGTAGCTGGAGACCACATAGGCCATCACATACAGTGAGTGTGCTACCCTCTGGAACTAATTCACATGATATATTTCAAGTAACCAATGTGTAATGCCTATTTTTATTGGAGAAAACATGAAAAGAAGTAGTAGTTTTTCTGCTAAATTGGTTATAAGAACATTATTATTTTAATGGATCTCAGAATGTACTGAAGATTTCTCAAATAAAACATTAGTTGTACAAAAAGGAATTTGCAAATTAAGGTGTTGATCCTGCACAAGTATATGTACACATTTAAAATTATGTGCTTGTACAGCTCTCTGGACAGCCTCTTCAAAGTTTTAGCAAACAGTCTACCAATCTTTGAAGGACTGAGTCCTAATTCAAAATCTGATATAACCAAAGGGATTACCATAACTGCAAAAAAGAAAAGAGAAACACTTCAGCACATATTTAATGCCTGATGTGATCTTATTCAGAGGATGAGAGGCAGTGGTTTGTACAGCCTCTGCTGTAAGTTATGGTGGTGATTATGGCATTGGGTGAATGACAACTTCCTGAGTGCTGTGTTGTCACAAAGCACAGCCCATGAGATGGTGTCCAACACACAAGGGAATGTGTGTGTTGACTTACCATTGCAACTGTGAAAAGCCACTGCCCAGCTTGGCTTGTGATGTTCAGCCCTTCTAGAGTTCCAGGTTGATGCCCATTGACTGCCCATATAGGCACACTCAGGTTTCAGACTACACAGAGAGAGAGGCTTGTGAGAAAGAAACATAGGTGTGAGCTTCACCCAGCCTCCACATCTGCAAAATTTCCAGCTCTGGCGATTCCCCAACATTACACTTTGTTGAAACCTGAGGAACAGGTAGTTTTCCCTGAAAAAGCAGCTGTGAGGAGCCTGAGCCTGGGCCGCTCTTTAATATTTTCATTCAAAAGTCTGAGTCCCAGAAAGCCCTCATGTATAAGATGAACATGACTGAAACTGGAGTAGATTTAAGATCAGTCCATTCCCTCTCTTGCGCTCTTACACAGTGTAGTTAGAGCAAATACAATGTAGGTTGGAAACACCTCCTCAAATTTGTAGGCTGCAGCTTTTAGAGTGCAGAGTAAAATGTGAGAGGACAGAAACAGTCACCTAATAATAATAATAATGAGATTAGGTTACACAATGGCATTCAATGTCAGACAGAAATGAAAGAAAGCTTGTAAGACACCAGACTCAAAATACAGCCAGGTCTGACATTTCTCCTTCTCTAGAACTTCATCCAGGTGTTAAAGAGCCAGAGCCAGACATCAGTAGATATATCCAGTTCCAAGTTTGTATGGCTATAGGAATACAGAGGTGTCTATTCTGCTTTGAAGGCATTAAAAAAGAGAGACCTCAAATTTAGCTACCTCTGTGATAACTAAAATTGCTGAGAAGTTTCCTTTTTTTTTTAGAGATGTCTTGAAAAGTTCATGCTGCATATGTACTTATAGAACAAAGAGAGGAAATATCCAGGCAAATCTATCCTTATATTCAATTTGCTGGAAAGCTTTTAGATCCTACTGTGATTTTTTGTGCATATGCAAGTGTAACCTTTACAGCACATCTGGCATAGTGCATACAGCTTCCTGTTTCTACATAAACCGGTGCACACTTAGAGAAGGAATCTGGGCCTGGGGTTCCTCTCTAGGCAGTGATCTCCATGTTGCCTCTTTGTCCCAGTAATGAGGACCACTCTAGTTAGTGCCGCAGAGGTGACAGGAAAAAATTGTTGATGCATGACTAAAGATATGATTGCTTCCCTCTACCACAAATGAGCACCCTGTGTCCAGTCAGCAGCTTCCTTTAATTTGCAGCATGTTCTGAAAATATAATTGATAAAAAAATTGCTGTGTGACTTAGGTCCTATCTTTAACCATCACACATTTTTAATATTGGGGTGGGTTGCAACTATTTGCTTCCTTTACAATCCTACCACACACAAAAGTACATCAGACTAATGCTTCAATGATTAACACTTCTGACTTTGATTTGAGGCAAATAAAAATACTGGTGAGTGTGCTTTTGAGAGCCGTGAGAGGAGCAAACCTTTAAAGAGCTTTTATTTCTGTCCCATCATCTCAAATTATCTTGTTTACCCCCTGAGTTCTGAGCAGGTACCATTACTGCACTCAGTTGTCCACATCATCTTTTGAAGGGAAAATTAATTCTGAATTACTGGCCCTATAACTGCCTACTTCTTCACATCATCTGTCAGCAAAATAAGCAGACAAAAGCTGGCTAAGTGGATTTCTGTTAGCTGTCATTTAAAAGGAAAGGGACAGGTGTTGAATGAAGCTTCTTTCTCTGACTGCTAGTTAACAATACATATAGAAGAAGTTTAATTGCTTGCATCCACCTGCACCCTTGTCATTTCCCGGCTTTATTGATTTTAATGAAAATATTAAGTGCACTTCAGGAGCAACAGCTAAAGTGACATGTTGATTGAAATATACAGGAAAATGTATAATAGAAGCAGGCTATTACAGTTTTAATAGAATCTGAAAGAAGTAACATCTAGAGAAGCATTTTTCCCTGCTATTCTTCTGCATAGAGCAAGTTCTGAAATGAGTAATTGGAAGCTGAATAAATGTTTGGTCATTGTTAAAGCAATCTTTCACCCTAATAACCTAATTTTTATTGAAAGTGACCCAGGCTTTTTGGCATATTTTATTCCATTAGGTACCCTTCAGGGTGCCACATAAACACAACAAAGTATGAGTATGAACAGAATCCAAATCATGATAACTCAGAAATGTACACAATTACAGCTGTGTTTTGAAACATTATAGTAGTCTCTCTGTTTTAGTAATAGTTGGTGTGAATGGCTTGGAGTTTTTCTTGAAGCTACATTCTCAACTTTCATTTAGATGATTTTGGACTTAATGAAGCAAGGAATATAGAAACAACCATGGCATCTTTGGTTTGGGAGCAACATTCAATGAAAATTTGATTTTTAGTTCTTTGTATTCAAGTCTCTTTCTGGTAATACTTGGTGCATCCAAAGCTGTCAAAGAGTTAAAATACATAAAACTCTCTAATTGAAGAAAGATCCTGTGCCTTTTCTGTAATAGAATTTCTTTAAGGAAGTTGTATTTTGCTGATGAGTGTTTATCATGAAGAACGCTGCTCAGATTCTTCTCTTTCTCAGTTCAGTGAGTCTTATGTGCTTTGAAACTGCTAATCTAAAACAGCTGCAAGCCCCAGTCCAAACTGTTTTACACCTATAAGAACCAATTTCTGATATTTCACATTAATTACCAAAATTTTTATACCTTTAGAATGCCTAGTCAGAAACCAGGGTCTCTTGTTGCTTGGTGCTTCCCAAGCATAGATCAAAAAATGCTGGTACTTAAAAGGGCTCACAATCTAAGCATAAGACTAGAGAGACAAGTGAGCAGAAGAAGCAGGTCATCTTAATTGGCAAAGGTGACACATAAACTGTCTGCTTGTCTGTCATATGTTCCTGTAGGATTTGTGGAACACGATGGATTCACGGAAAGATCCCGAGAGGATCTTATCAATGTTCATGGGTATGTAATCCCTAGGACAAGGAATACAATGATGGAAAAAGGACTTTTCTGAACACTTAATAATGCAGGAATGATCATACTGAGTCCACTGCCCTGTCTTTGCTGTAAATAAAGGTGACTATAAGAACAGAGCAAATGCGCAGTATCATCTTCCTACAAATACTCTCACAGATTCTGGGAAAGAATTTTCTAAGAGGGATCCTATCTGGGCATGCCTTTCAAGATTCTTTTCCCCTTGAACTTCCTTAGTTACTGTCTGAACATGTTCAGCATTTGAACACTTGCACTGCTTTCACAGCTTAGCTACTGGATGAAATACTTCCTTGATTTATATTCGAACATACTGGTGATCACTGTGTCACTGTGTCTCATTCTGATACTGGACAAGGCATTCCCTATCAGGCCCTTCTAGATTTTGCAGTTGTCTTCCACAGCTGAATTGTTATTATACAAAAAACACTTTATGTGAACTTTGGTTGTCTTAAGTTGCTGCTCTGTACCACTTTACAGTTCTACCTCAACATGGGGAAACTAAAACTACGGACAGCACTCCATTACTAGCACAACAAAGATTTATGGAGAGGCATAAAGATGCTTTCCTTTTGCTCTCCATGCATTTTGTTAATGACTGACTCAGCATTCAAGATGTCCTTTCTGTGCTGCTAAATATTGCATCAACATTTACAAAGAGCAGATTTTGCAAATTCAAGACTTTAGTTGTCAGCAATACAATACTAATTCCCATCCTGATTCAAATTAAAATTTGGCCTTTTCCCCTTCTAACCATTACTTTACATTTATGGCCATTGAATTTCATTCGCCATTTTACCCCATTATTCAGATTTTAATTCATTTCATTTAACAAGTAGTTCTTATCTTTCCAGCCTGGAAATCATAGTACAATTCCTGTCTTTTCCAGATCCCTTGCCTACATGCTGAGCAATACAGACTTCTGTGGGATTTCATTAGTAAGCTGTTTTCTACTTTTTCTTTTCTCTCTCTTATTTTGATGTATACATGGGAGTATAATTGTTTTTGTAAGTCAAGAGTCTCCTAGTTTCTTTATCAGATATCTCTGAGGGATTTTTAAAATGTCTTTTAAATAGCAATTGATCCATCTTTTCCTTGTGTTCAGTGTTTCTTTTAAGAAATTGTAATAGATTGAGACATTGTTTCCCTGTACAGAAGCCATCTTGATTCTTCTTCCTTACATCATGTTCTGTCAAGTAGCTTATAATTATTCTTTGGGCTAATTGCTGTTGATCTATCTGGTATGCATTTTGGACTTTCTGGTGTGTAATTCCCAAGATCTTGCTTATGACTTCTCTAAAATTTTTTTATCATGCTGCTCACCACATCTATGACAGGGGCAGAGCTTTAAATGAAGATGGCATATTGCAGTTAGTAGGTTGTCTAGTTCATCCTTGAATTCCTTTAAAGCTCTTGGGTGAACATCATCTGGTCCTAGTGATTGTTACTGTTCATTACAAGCAGGTGGATTAGTTCAGGTTGGACTGGACATGTCCATATAGAGATGATAGGAGAGGAATGGGTTGGTAGTAGTGGAAATATCTTAAAATGAAACTCCTTATGGTGGATTTTAAGGGCAATAGAGGGGTATTAAAGAAGGTTATGATCAAAGACATGGTTTCAGAGGATGATCTTCACAGGAAGACTTTGAGGAGATCTGACTGGGCAAAATTTGTGAACAGTGCAGTAAAGCATACAGAAAAATAAAAATGAAATTAAATGGACAGCCAAAGAAAGCATTCTTAAAAGACTGTGTTTACAAAAGATATGGGGGAAAATTTTGCATGTGAGAACCTTATTGACTAAACTACTTGTGGGAATTTGAGTCCCACAAACCGATTCTTAAGAATTGGATAGCAGTAAGGATACTGCCTTAGTGCTGTAGTCTGGCAGCAATTTGCTAAGATTGATACATAAAGAGAAAGTCGTGAAAAAAATAACTTCACACAAGGTATCAAGTGTAATAGCTTAAAATGAAGGAGAGCTGGGTATATTTCTACATGCAGAATCATACAAAATAAATATACCTTGTGACTGATTATGGGTGGAATTTCTAGGGAATTCTTAAGAAAAGTTATTTAAGGTAATGGACATTACATTTAGTAGTGCTGACTTTGTTCTTTGTGCTTTATTTGTCAAATATTACTATACTTAAAAATATTTTGCAAAGGCAGTTTACTCATGCCAGTCATGTAACTATTTTGAAAAGTTGAACTACAAAAGAGGAACTTCCATGTGTCATGTCTAACTGTGAATTTAAGCTGTGTAGGAAAACTGGGAAATAGGCACAGGACATCTGTACCATATACTCCAGATGTTGGAAGGGACAATGGGTCATGAAACTCAGAAAAATAATGCTGAGGATATAAAAGGTTGTCTGAATGAGATTTAAAATAATAATTACTTGTGATATGCTTTTGGTGAGAGGTCAACACGTACTCAGCCAGAATCTGAAAAAAGCTGTTATCTTAATTTTCTGTTGTTTACATAAAGTTAATAAAACATTGCTTCTCAGTTCACAAGTAACTATGTTTCAGAATGAAATAAACCTTGGTAGACATTGTTATTTCTACTCAGTTGACTCTTACTGATGTTAAAAATCCAACTACGTGGACATAGGGAAGAAGAGAACTCCAAAAGTCATGCAGCAGTAATTCCAGCTATCAACAAATGCAGTGTAAACAAACAGGAAGTCTTTCCCTATGCAAAACCCAGATCTGAAAAATAAAATATGAGAAAGATAGAGGGAAAATACAGGTATATACAGTTCTCACAAAATTACATGAAGAAGTATTTTCCTTTCAATACTTTCAATACATACACTTGTCCTTTTCATGTAGGCTTTGGAGGGAGAAATAAATATTTGTTTACATGCAACTAAATCTCTTTGAAATTGCCCTTGGTTTGCTTCTTAGAGCTAGATTCTGCACAGGCAAGATATGAAGTCTTTAAATACATACAAAGCCTTAAATTTTTCATTTTGCAGTTTCTTACATATCACTTTCATTTACTATGTTGTCAGCACACTACAGGTGTTCACACCACACAGATTCCCACTGTGAGTCCTGAAAATCCTAAAAAGAAAAGGAAGCAAATCTGAAAGAGAGAGAAAGGTTTTTACTCATTATATTATTATTTTTTTGTATTTGAAAGTGATTATAATTGAAATAACATTAGGAAAACTGGAGTACTTTATTTAAAATAATAACAGCTGAATTTATAACAAACATCACTGGCACCAAGTCTGTCTGACTTTAAGAAGTTTTCAGACAATGCTCACAGGCACATGGTGAGATTCTTGGGCTGTCCTGTGCAGGGCCAGGATTTGAACATCATTGATCCTTGTGGGTCCCTTCCAGCTCTGGATATTCTATAGCTTTGAGGACATGCAGATTGCTGATTTTGAGAAGAATATTCATTTGAGAAATCCTGAAACAAAATGCAATCTGTTATATAAAATAAAGATGCTTAAATTTGTATATAATTCTGAATAAATTTTTTGTCTGTATTCAGCCTTTTGAATGAATTTTTCTTCAGTATTGTTGGTGAAATTAGCTTCTGCTTTTTCATGTTTCATTTTGCGAGACGTTTTCAAGACACATTTAATTCAGAAAGTCAAAATTTTTCTGCATGTCTATTGCCAATGAAGTCAACCTCTATATTGTAAAAGCTGATGTTCTGGAGAAAGAGATGAAGAACAAACCAACTTGTTGTCTGTCTTTCAGCCTTGAAAAGCAAAGAGTTACCAGTTTTATCTGCCAACTTAGCAGCTGGTTCATAGAAATTTGATGTACACATTATACAGTTGGGTATACATAAAAAAAGATGGGATGTTGGGTCTATTTAATGACTCTATTCCTGTCTAATATTAATTAATAATAAAACATTATTCTATCAGACATCTGCTGTCTAATCTACTATGCCATAATCATGCAAGAATATATCTGTCTGCAAAAATTGTGATGTTAATAAATATAATGGGTTAACAATTAATACACTGCAAATTATTTTGTTCATTTCAATGAATAACATTAGAGAAGGAAAATTCAGACTTAGCAAATACCTTTTTGCTAGCTCTGGAGATCAACCACAACAAGGAAAGCACTTTCATGTGGAAAAATAAAACACGTCTTGGAGTGTCTGATGAATATTTCATAGCACTTGTGACTTTCAGTGCTCTCGTTGTACTCTAGTCAGCACTGGGCTAGAGAACATAATTTTTGCTCATATCAGTAAGCATCAGTCACATACAAAAGACTACATTTTAAAATTGAAATATAATGTACTCTTGAACCCTATAAATTTTCTTTACCTTCTGGAAAAAAACAACAGGGAATTTTAGGGACCAGTTTTATCGAATTCTAAATGACTTATCTGCCATTTCCAGGATAAATAGGCAACCATTTAAAGTAGTTTATTTTTCTCTTCTCATAGTTTACTTCTATTATAAATTACATCAAATATTTTTTATTGCACAACACCCCATGGCACTTGGCATTTTGTGATCTCCATTTCTTTCCCCACTGCCACTTTTTAATGTACTTATCTTTGCATTAAAGTAACTTGTTACCAATTTAACAGCAAAGTTTTGATGATAATATCTTCTGAGGAAAATGACAGGAGTTTTCACAGAAACTGAAGAAACACAAGGTATAGAAACACACAATTAGAGGAAAATGTACACAATTAAAGCAAGATGTAAGCTATAAATTTATCCTCCATTCAATGACTGTATGATACTAATACAAGGTAGTGTCTACAGTTTCATATTAGATTAGAGGACAACATTTTAGATTAAAAAATTAGGTGACTGAGTAAAAAAAAAATTAAAGTATTATTGACTTAGAAAAATTCTTTTTAATGGGTTTTGTGCAAGAAAAACTAGATTTTGAAATAGGTCTTCACAGGAGATGTGCAGCAGATCATGCTCACAAATGAATAGCTTCAAAAATCCAAGGCCACATCAAATATAATTTGTTTTCCACTGCATCAAAAGCTGCTACATGTCATTTAGGTGATTCATTTCTAAAGCACGTACCTTGACCGTGATTAATGAGTAACTTGAGTATTGCCTGGCGTCTGTAAATGGGAGGGATATTTAATTTCTCATAAAGAATAAAGTACCTGAACTACTCAGACACTGCGCTATGAATTTTTGAAGTTATGATGGGATTTCTATGATGGAGATTAAGACACTGGTAGATGAGTAGACACAATTTTGAATTTTGTTTGCAGTTAATTTTAGGAGTAGTAGACACAAGTTTGAATTTTATTTGCATTTTTTAAGCATTATTTTCATATGAAGATGAAACCTGTCCAACACATAGAGATAGCCTCAGATAATGCAATAATAAAACTTAGTCAAATAGTTTAAAATTTAATTCTGCCGAGCAGGGATTTTTAAATCTAATTGTCCTGAATGAAGCACAGCCATGCTGTGATTTCAGTTATGGAGAAACGCTGTTGGAAATCAGTAAAACAGTATATTTTTCCACACACACCCCCTTTCTATTCAACAAATGTATCAAGTTATGTGATGTAAAAACATGGTATTTAGCTACATACGTTAGAATGAAAGACCAGGTTTTTTTTCAGACCAGGTTTATGGATAAGACTTTTCCAGCTTGCTTCCTAATACAGCTTTTAATTTGATAATGTTTAAACAAAGTTCTGAATCAAGATTACCAACTTGTTTGTCTGATACTGCCTATCTTTTCCTCAATTCTCAGTGGAAAATCTTTATAGAGCACTACCTACTCTTGAGAAAGTTTAAGGTGCTGGAAATTTAGCCTTCTTCATCATTACATAGAAATGGTTGCTTCTGAATTTGATTTATTCACTGTCTTACAGAACACAAACAAAACCCCAACCAAACAAAAAACCAAAATAAAAACCCCCACCACTTCTTGAAACTTGACTCCAAAGTAATAACTTGCCTGTATACCTGAATTGAAAGCAAGGTGTCTGTATCTAAACTACTTTCTGGGACTTTGAAATGTGAAAGAATTTCCTGGAATCACAGAGTGGGTGAGGCTGTAAGGGTTCAACCTCTCTGTGCACAGAGGGTTCCCTTTAGAGTTGTGTTCAGATGACTTTTGCATACCTCCAAGGAAAGAGCCTCCATAACCTCTCTGGGTATTTTTTCACATCAGAAAGATGAGTAAGCACTGAAATTCCTCAGAAGACTAGGATATCCCTAAATAGGAAGCAAATACTACGGCAGAGCTGGACAATTCAAACAGCACATTTCTTTCATTCTTGAGTCCCTTGTGCAGGGACACTGAGAATGTGCCATGTTTGGCTGTGTTTGTTTATGCTACACATTGCAAGGAAGCGCCTCAGCTGGGAAATAAACAGAAGAAAAATACTCAAGTAGATTTGCATTTGACAATTAAATAAGAGTGATATTGACTCGTGTAATGCCACCATTAAATGTCACTGACCAGATTGGTGCTAACTGGCTCAATAAAAATACTGGATATGTCATAAATACTATGTCCTGCACAAGTCTGAATGATTCTTCCGACGCTTGGCCTTTGCATAGAGAGACAGTTGGAGGCGGAAAAAGAAAGACTGCTTGTGTCATTTGTTGCAGTCAGTCACAGTTACAGCTGTCCTGTTGCTGCAGTGAGAAGAAAGGCTGCTTTCCTAACCTCATTCAGGCACAATGATTTATTGAAAAATGCTACCTTTCATTTGGATGTGAGACTTCTTATATTACTGTCATGGTTTGATGCTGGTGCAATGCCAGTGCCTCCATGGCAAAATATATTCTTCCCAGTGCCTGCTATGAGATGTGACCAGAAATAGAGCAAAGCAGGCTTCAGCTTAGGAATAAAGGAAAAAAAATCTTTAATAACTCACAACAGGTCAAAAGGAACACACACAGAACTCAGAATGAAAACCTACCAAAACATTCCTCCTCCTCCCCTGCAATTTCCACCATGGCATAAAATAAAACCTTAGATTCTCAAACCAGTTACCACCCCTCAGATAATCAACTCTCAGTTCATCACCAACCCTCCAATAATAAACTCTCAGTTCATCAAGGAGAGAAGAGTCCCTCTTGTGCCATAGGCTTTCCCAGGAAATACAGTTGAAACCTCTTGTGTTTCCATGTCACATGTGGCACATCGTGACATCTTCTTTCCAGGTCCAGTGCTCTCACCACTGCACATGGACCAGAGCTGCTTCTAGGTTTCTCCTTTTAAGGATGCTTTGCCCGGTTCCAAAAAAGCAACAATCTCAGTTTTGGGACACCGGGCCCCCCCCCAGATTCACCCCCTGGGGCCGAGGGGTCTCGAGAACAGAGATCTTCACTGAGGACAGAGGGCACCACCACCACACCCTCCTCATCCATCTCTGTTCACGCACTCCTTCACATAGCATCACTGCACTCTCTTGGCTCCAAGCCATTGCCTTTCCCTTAATGCAGTCTCTGTATTACAGGAAAAATGGTTCTGTCCACTGCTATACAAGAAAAGAGTCCAGTCAAAGGCCAATCCATCACCTCCTCCACCTAGGATTCTTCTCAACAACCTCTGCCATCCTTCACTTGCCCAGACCTTAACCACACTTGCCCATTTCCTCCTATTTCATGTCTGTCCTCCTTCTAGGAGGGTTTAATGTTCTGCAAAGTTTTCATTGTCCAAGAGAAGGGTTAAAATCTCGGGCTCTGTCTGCTCTCGCCACATGTCCCCCCCCCCCCCGCCTTTGGCCATGCTGCCAGCACCACATATGGAATCTCAAGGTGGCACCAGCACAGGCACAGGCTCGCTCCCTCTATCTCGACTGGGGAATGTCTCTCAGTATTCGACTGCCCGATGTCTCTCAGTATTCCTCCACCCTTCCATCCTGCAGGGGCCTTCACCTCCCTTCTCTGTCCAAGGCCCGGCCTGAGCAGCTGGGCGGGGGCGGCCTGACCTCTTTCACCCGCTGGAACCAAGAGTTCCTCAGGGAGTTCTGTGCTTTCTAACTGCTGTGTTCTCAGAGGCATATCCATGTCCTCAGTGGCCACAGCAGGTGCCACTATTCAAATCTGAGCACTGATTGGTTTCACCACAACTTCCTGAAAAGCTCTCTTCCTCATCAAACCAGGACAATTATACATACATCCCCCTACATGTCAATAACTTTACATTTATATACACCTTCTGTATATGTTCACATACACATGTCCTACACACATGCACAACCTCAAACTATATTTAAATAGCACCACATTTAAGGGCATGTAAATCATAAATGAGACAACTGCAAACACAGTGACAATGGTGAAAGAACTGAAAAAAAAAAATCATTATAAGGTGTAAGTCTCAGCTTGTTGAAAATATTGGATAGTCAAAGTAACACATACATGGTGTTATTCCCCGTCATGAAGGGAAAACATGAAGGAAAAAAATGACGTTGCACATATTAGTTCTGCCTAAGAAACCCTAAGTGCGTGGGAGAAGAGCTGAAGGGAAGAAAACAAAAGATAGGTTTTCTGTATGTAGCTACAGCAAACCCAGGTGAATCAATAAACTGGGTCACAACCATCATTAAACGGGTCTAGAAAAAGGGCTCTGAGAGACAAGATTGCATTAAGTAGAAATGTGTGCTTCCTTTTAATGGTGATGGATTGCAAGGATGCTTTCATTTTTGCATTCATGTCTTCTCAGACTATCTGCTCCTCACAGAAGAGAGTTCATAACCCCCACACATCAGGCAGCACCTGCACTATGCTGAGCTCCACCTCTCACAAGCAACTCGTACTTCCATGTTGACACAATGGGACTGAAATTCTGTGGAACTTCCACAGAAAAGGTGTGATCACACCAACCCTAATGGCCATAGAATCCTTGCAGCAGTAAAATCTTTAAGCACCTTTGACACCACAGAAAGAGAGCCTCGAGGTATAATTATTTGTATTGAATGTGATGTGTACAGCAGGTGTGAGATTTCAAAATAGAATCTTACTGCCAGGGGATGTAAAGCACACATTTGACAAAAAGATACTTGCTTATTAAAAAGGTTGTGTAGTCTAAATAAAAGTCTACTAGCTGATTGAGGTATCTCAGACTTCAACTGCAGTAGTGTTCATTCCAGTGGGCATTCTAGCAGATTGGTACAGCTTGTGAGTTTTCTGAATATCTTTCTGAACACTTCTGAACAATCTTGAACTGAAGCTAGTGAAGATGTCAGAGCCAATCCTTTGAGAATTTAGTGTCTGCTTGAGACCTTATTTTGAGACTTTGAGTAGCTGGCTTGCTTAGCTTTTTTTCTCCCCCAAAACTTACTCCATTACACTCCCTTGTGCAAATTAAAGAATGAAAGAAAAAGCACCCCGAAGTGAAAACAGTAGGTACTGAAAAATATGTGACATTTGCCTTCAAAATGTACACTGAATGTGATGCAGACAACATTTAGTGTTCATCTTGTAATGCTTTAGATAGCTGAGTGCATTATCTATTAATGTTTAGAATGCTGCTGCAAATAAAAATATATTGCCTTGTCCTTTTGAAAGCTGTCCTTTCCATCCATGCTCAAATATAAACCTCCTTTAACAAACCTTAAAAATAATAATCCCAGTATCTTTTTTTGTAAACAGTTCTAATTGGAGTTTGTTTGAAGATACATAAGTGACTCCATTGTCTATATGCTTTCTTCATTTAATGGGATGCACAGAGGTAACAGGAGACAGGATTGTCTCCACCCTGGAATCCCTGTGAGCAGTTCTGTTAATAACAGGCCGGACACAGCACATTTGTGTTCCCTCTCAGAGACTATCCTACAAACAGAAATAAAAACTTATTCAGAGCAGAAATTAAAGAAATCAATTTTAATACTATTTATTAATTCAAGTTTGTATATGTGGGCATTTATGAAGATCAGATGGAGCTGAGAAGATGTATTTTTCAGAGCAGAAAAATATCTAAGTATTTGCTATTCTGTCAGGCTTCAAAAAAGAGGAAAAATGGGAGCAATCCATGTAATCTGTGAAATATAAAACATATTAAGAAGGCTTCCAGTGTGATTTTCAATGATACATGAGATGCAAGTCTTTTCCTTTAACAATTCATATGTCAGCCTTCCCTGGTTTGCTTGTGAAATCCACCCTCTTACATGTATGTCAGAACATGTGAGGAATCAAAGAAGACCCTGTTACTCAGTTTAAAAAGTATCTGGTGTATCGTAAGGAAGACGGTAAAGTCTTCAGAGAGTGTCAGATATAACTATGGGAACTGATAAGAAAGATGTTCATTTGAAAGCGCTGGCAGACAGAAGGAACACAACTGTGTAAACCTCAACAGGATCCTTATTCTTCACTTTTGTTGTCTCTGTCTAGAAACTGAAAACAAGCAAACTCAATTTTATGTGCTGTTGTAATGCAACAAAAATGTTATTTTGAGTGACTCTTGTTCAGTCTTACATGTTTTGCCCATAGCTTCTGCCTGTCTGTGGCTAAATGGACTGGCTGACAATCCTACAAGATTTGGTTCAGTCAGAGATTACAGCCCAGAGGATGGGGTGAATGAAAGAAACATTTGTGGAGAGCATGACTGATGCCTTGTCACATTATTTCCAGCAGGTAATCTGATAGTTGTAGTCTTGGCTTGGTGACTCATAAGAGATAATTCCAGCAGAAGGTGTCTTGGTCACTTTTTGAGAGTTTTCTGCTTTGCTGAGCAAGGTCTTCTCATCACCTCCAGATTTAGAGCGAAATAGCATTCCCTGATGGCTAGTATTTTAACTTTAAGATGTATCTTATCAATAATTTCTAGCAAACACTTTCTAACATTATCCTGACATTTCATTTGATATGAACAATATTCATTTGCTTTTCTCAAATTTGCATTCTGTAGGTTGGTCCAGCTAACAGAAACTTTTCTAAATAATTTCAGTGCATATCATTTCATATGAGCATATTACAAAGTAGGTTTTCTGCTACTTCTGTGTACAGGCTTACCTGAAAGTGAGTGTATTGAAGAAGCAAATACCCACTTCATCAACACTGATGAGATCTTCCTGTACTGTATCATTAGCAAGAACTGTTAGAAGTATTCTCTTGTACTGATCTTATTATTGAACCTAATTTTGGTTCCAGAGCAAGTGACTCCTCTAGTCATCTCTTTCTAATCAAATAATCAAATAATTCTTCAAATCACAATATTCAGTGAATTTAGAAGAATTTACTTTTGACCATATGAAGATGTATTGTTTAGCATTGCGTTTAATATCATAACCAGTTTTTTCTCTTTTTAATTTTGTTTTGTCCAAAAAACTTTGATGTTGCATTAACTGGTTATATCAGTGCAACAGACACATCTGATCCCCACTTTCACCACAGTTTATGAACCTAAGTGCAGTATTAACATGTTGTATAGTCACACAAAACAGCACCCTTTCCTTTTCCCTTAATATTATCCTTCCTTGTGTTAAATCCTTCACATGAAGCAATGGTAGATGTCCGTTTAGAGATGACTTTAGTCAATGCAAACTCAAAGATTGATTTGTGCACCAATGCAAAGTCATTGCATTTTCCATTTCTTACTATTATATAAATTAATATAAAATACTACAGATTTCCTGAAATTCTTGGTAGGTACTAGTTTTGACTAGGAGAGAGAATTGATTATCTTCATAGTATTGGGCTGTGTTTTCAATTTATGCTAAAAACAGCATTGAAAAACTCAGGGATGTTTTAACTATTGCTGAGCAGTGCTTAAGCAGCATCAAGGACTTTTATGAAACTCTTGAAACGCTATGACAGCAAGTGGATAGGGAGTGCACAAGAAGTTGGGAGGAAATACACTTGCAACAGCTTATCCCAGCTGACCGAAGGAATCGTGCAGACCACATGGCACCATACTTAGCAATAAAAACTGAGGGAAGAAGGGTGGGACATTCAGAGTGATGTTAAGATATTGTTCAGCAGACATTTAGCAAGATTGTGAAATTCTATTCATTAGTCTTTGCGGCTCATATTTCTTTCAAAGCAATGGCAAAAAAAAAAGAGAAACCTTGACTGATTCACAACGACCTGAATTTACAATGTACACCACAAACACTTAGCAAGAGAAAGTCTCATCATTGTGTAAACTGAAATAAAGTTCTTCCCAGTAGATTGCAGGAGCCTGGGAGGAACCAGAATGCATTAAGGTTACACTACAAGGGCTAGGTGAGAGAATACTTCCAGTAGCCTAGAAATGGTGTATCCCAACTGGAGAGCTGTGCTCGCATTGCATTTTGTGTTCCCTACTCTCATTTGCATATGATAGGGAAACAAACACTGTTTATGAACACTACATTATATTTGTCCAAGCAACTGTTTTCTGTCTGCACTTTCAGGATACATACATCCACTTCGTGGATTTTTGTTGTGTACATTTATGCTGACTACAGTTATACAGAGAAGTGTGCCAGATTGGATAAAACCTTTTTCCATTTTTCTCTAATAATAGTATTTAGCAGGGAGGAGAAAGAAATACATTTATGTGTGTGTATGCACTCAGATACAAAAGTGTGCTCTCTACTGCCCTACACACATTTTTACTGACAGAAAGCTCTCCTTCTGGAAAGTATAAGGTTCAACCCTTTAAAGTGTCAGGGGCAAAACAAAGCTTTTGCAATGCTTCAAAATGATGAAAGACACTTAGGAAGCTGGTTTGGCTTTGCTTCCAGTTTGACTGACATAAAAACTCCACAAATATTTCTGGAATTTACTAGAGTTACTAAGCAAGTATTTTAATGTTTAAAAAAAAGAATCTGATTTTTTTTTATTAGTTCCTTTTAGGAACAGGAGAGACAGAGACTTACTCCACATCAAAATCTAAATCTTTGTCCTCTCACCCTGTGCTTTCTTTTCTTCCCCTTTATTTTTCTTTACAGTGATTCCCTGGAAATAAGTACCTAAATATTTTATTTGAAGACTATTAAAATATATGGGAATGTTTCCACTGACTTACTTGTTCTTTGCACCTGACCATATGTCTGGAAGTGCTGAAAGTCATCTAAAATGAAAACACATCATTCACTACATAGGGAACCTACTGTACAGACAAAGGACTGGCTCCTTCTTCTGTCTGTTAACATTTCTTAACTTCCAGGGGAACAACCTAAACATGATAGAATCTGACTTTCCGTTGCCTACACCTTCTGTAACCTTTTGCATCTCCGCCCTGTGGAAACTGTGGTTTTTCTTAAAACCACTCCTGTTGCTGTTGGCAATACAATTTATTATGTAGTGTTTCATTGTTCCACAAAATAAACAGATAAGAGTTGAAGATGGATTTTTTTAAAAAAAAATTTCTTGTTCAGCTCTTTTGGATGAACAATCTAAACAAAGAGACAGGAAATATAAACGTTTAGAATTAGAATTGTCTTAACTGAACAGGTACTGGTTTTTTAACCTTGCGTTCCTTTTGCATACAGTTTATACTGCTGAGCAACAGAGTTGCAAGTGCATTTTCTGTAAAATATTGATGACTATAAAAAACAGCTATTGAGACTGTCATTATTTCAGAAGGAAGGTGGAGTGATTTGTTTAGGCTAATGTCACTTTTTTATGCAGTTTCCTTATGAGAAGTAGAGAATGTTTATTTTATTTCATTTGTTGTTGATTGCTGCATAAAAGATATGGTTAATTCAGCTTTATTCTTTTGAATTCACAGCAAGTCATCCAGAATAAGTATATTAAACAGTAGCTTCATCATGAAGTTTTCTAGGTGACTCAGAACACAAGGACAAATTGGAAAATTAATATAGTTATTTGTGCATTATGTTGTTGTTCACCATCAAAGGAAAACATTTCATAGTCTGACAGTCCTTCCATTTCCTAAACAATTGAAATCACTGAACATTGCAACGATTATCTGCAGTAAGTGGCATTAACAAAGGCATTGCTAGTTATGCAATTAGTGAGTTTCACAGAATCATTAGAGATCACTTCAGGTGTTACTTTTCATGGCTTGGAAGGTTAATCATTCACAATTAACAGAACTGCCTCTGATGGTTGAAACCTTCTCTTTTCACACAAATGTTAAAAATTTTCTTTCTCTATTTTCAGAAGTCCATCAGATAGGATATTACTTAGGACAGGATCCATTTAAGGTGATTCTCCCCTGATATCTCAATTTTTCAGATTCTAGTGACTGACACCACTATTTTGAGAAAGTGAGAATGAAGTTTCCTATCAAAACTGATGAAAAGTAATGCAACTAGAATATAAAATAGGATAAAGTATGACATTATCTGATGCTATTTTAGCAATAAAGTAGTAAGAATGTAATTTCTAGAATGAAATCATGGATCAGAATGACAACCTATGCCCTAATACTGATGGAAATCATCATCTAAATGTTACTTTTACACCCGAGAGCCTAATGCAAATTTACCTTGCACCAAAGTATTTGTGCTGATCAGGAATATATGCAACTCTCTCCCTCCCGACTTCGGTAGTCACTCTGCGCTTGCTCAGATTTGCTTAAGCAAGTTGGCTGCAAAAATATTAGGCTTAGAATAATTTTTTTTCTTCCCTCTGAACTGTGTATTCCAATTGGATAGTTTGCATTCTTAAATGTTGTAGTGAGTGCCAAAATTTTGTGCAATGTTTTGATTGCCTAGATGATACTATGGGGTTTTTTTTTCCACTATGTATCTCTGGGTAACTTTTCCTCATGGCAACTGGTTATACCAAGTGAAGCCTGAATCTGTTGCATGTCATAAATTTTGGCTATAAATTCTCGTTGTCTGGATGATGTTAAAAAAGCTGTCTTCAAAGGGGAAAAAACCCAGGATAGGTAGGAATTTTTAAGTAGTCAACAAATGCAGGGAAAAAAAGAGTAGTTTTTGACATTCTGAATATGTGTTGTTTGTTTGTTTTAGATTTTTTGTTAAGTTTAAAAGTGTATCAGATACATGCATGACTGTGACTTGCTATTATCTCTCTAATCTTCTCCCCTGTGACTTTTGCTAGTCGGAAGATCTCTGGAAAGACATATTCAAGTCCATTTGTGCCTATTAGAGTCTGAAATTCATCTTCTTTGTGGTCTCTGTGGGTTTTGTTTTTTCTGTTGAAGAGATTGAGCATTATATCTAAAGCTTGGTGCAGGATTCTCTGTTTATTTGTGTTGTAATGGAGTTGCAGAAGGAATAGAACTGTTTATTTAATTTCTTCCATAAGGAAAGGGTATTTTATTATCATTTTGTAGTGCCGTATTTCTTATTGCTCCATTGAGCCAAGTGTTGTTAGCACACATAATTAAAAAGACAGCCCATGCTGCAAAGAGATTGTGAAGAAAAAAATTGAAGCATAAGTGAAACAGCAGAGGAGTTGGGCAGAATAAGGTAAGGCTGAAACCATTCACCAGTATAACCAGAAGTCACAGGAAAATCTCACTCTGACTCCTAGCAAAAATTTATTGTCTAGTGGTACTCTAATGGCAGGATACAGATCTCGGGAGGGATCTGAGAGACAAAGACTGTCAGTGCCTTCATGGAGACTGGATATTGTATATTTTTGCTTTGCATATGCTTAGCAGATATGTTTGTGATGGCTCCAATAGACATGCAGTTCTGATTTTTCTGTTTGATGAAAGGATCTCCTGGAAGAAAACTTGACATGTTGGTGTTTTATTGTTCAACTTGTCTCAGTTATGGTTGGAAATCACTGGAGTACCCTTGTAGAGTAATTGAACTGTGTGGTATGTGCTAAGTCGTTACATTTTGCTTTTTTATTTGGATCAATCATTGTAAATAATTTTGAAAACCATAATAACCAGTTTTATTTCTGAGTTCACATGCAGAATGGAACTAGTAAAATAGGTTAAGTAACAGGAAACCCTTTCTTCCTAATAGAAAAGAAATTGTCATGACTCTGGGTGCTGTTGCTAATTGCTACAAGTCTATGATGCACTAGTGGAGAAGCATTATTGCAGCATTTCTCTTACTGCTGATGTGCTGTGTTTATATTATTTTGTAAGTTTTACAGCTGTCATTTGGGAAACTTCTTTCCCCTATAAAGGGGAATATACATATGTACATAAATATATACATAAGATAAATTATTGTGAAAGCCACAGATGCAGTGCACAGATTGTCATGCAAACAGCAAAAAGTTAATTTCTAACATACAGTCTGAATAACAGAAAAGTTTTTGCGGGAGGCTTACACTCAAAAGGGAACATGTAGGAACTACAGAGAAGCATTTTCTGTTTGCTTGGGCGTTGGTTTTCCTCAAGCATAACAGACACATATATGAAAATCTTTCACTATTACATGGTGGCAGCTTAGTCTTTGTCTCTTCGTGTTCCAATAGTCTTCTGACTATATGAACTTGAATGAGATGAGATGAAAACATGGAAGGGTAGAATCAGCTGGTTAACATTAATTGTGAGGGAAAATGTGTACTCTCTAGATCCTGTGGTGTTTGTAACCTGCATTCCAGACATTCCATGCATTAGTTTGTTCTTATTTTCTTCCCCATTGAGTGAATTTATTTTAGCTCCTCCCAGATGTCCTGTCTCAAACAAATAAACAAAACACTACTATGTCCATGGAAGAAAACAAGAAAACCATGTCTCTGAAAACATGCCAGGTGATTATAATACACCTACATATCACAGTTTGGATCTCTTACTAAACACGTACACCTTACTGATACAGATTGTCCCTGGATCCCTTGGGAATACTTTAACACTGCTGAAACTTTGCTCATTGTGCTCCAGTTGACTTACTCCATAAGGAGTTACTCTTTCAGTTTCAGTGTTGTGTCTTTACAAAACCTGCTTTGACAAGATGAAATATTCTTAAATACCTACTCTAGTGAGGTGGTTTGCTCTTGTGTTGACTTTTATTTGTCTGAAACAAGAGGAAAAGATTGCAAAACAGTCAGAAAAGTGCTGGATTTTACTCCTGCATTGCCTGCCACATAAACTGATCCATAAAATCTTTGTTATTTAAAACATCCCCAGATCTTGGGATGAAATGTAGTTACAATTTTGTTTAAATAGCAGTTTCCAAGTGTATTCATGGTTATTGCAGTCTGAACCCTTGTGGGAAAAAGAGTTCAGCATAGCCAAGGCACTTCTAAAAGTGGTGCCACATGTTACAAAAGGAGGGGTGTCCCTGTGCAGTAAGGAAAGAGGTGAGCCTTTCTTCCTCTCAATTTCTCTGCAAATCGTTTAACCTTATTTCTTCCTCTTCGTCAAGCAAAGACTCCAATACTAGAGTCTGCTGCAGAACCAGAACGTTGGCTCTACAGTGACATGCTTTGTTGGAAGAGAAAGATGTAGAAACAAATATGTTAGACACAATTTATAAAGACATATTTCTAGCTGATAATAAATTCCAGAGCTACTACTAGGTTGCAGAGTGCTGCTTAAAAGTTTTTCTGCACATATGTTTGGTTTGCAGGTTAGGGGTACCTGGTTCCTCCATACAAAAAGAGTTTATAATAGTCAACTAAATCTCTCTGAAATGTATTGCAATCGAAAAGATGAAGTGAGCTGTAGGCTGCTGACCTTTGAACCAGATGCACGATTAGGTATTTGAACAAGACATAGGAGAAGAAAGGAAAAGTTTTTCAGCAAGTCTTGAGAGACTCTTTGCTTATGCTCTCTTGGCTCTGGGTATGTCGCCATGCTGACCACAACTGCATGTGAGGGTGATGAATGGGCCTACTGCCATCTCTGCCAGGTGATTAGTCCGTTCGAGTGCTGTGGGGAGCAGAACCACAGGGTGAGGGCTCACCAGTACAACTGTTACTGGAGGAAAACAACAGCCTGACTTAATTTAATGGAACACTGAGGTAAACAACCTCTCTGTCCAGAGGAAAACCAACAAAACCGCCCCAGACTCCCTTTCCTGCTCATTTATGTTCTAAATTAACTGCAGTAGCTGAGTAATGTGACCTTGTCATCACCTCAGAAAACTCTATGGAATTATCATTGTTATGTGAAGTGAGGGGCGAAGTAAATAACTTTGCAGAAAAGAACAAAGTGAAAAACATATAATTGAATATATGAGGGGTGGAATTGAATAAAGATACATACAAATGATTTTACTTAAAAATATGGCAATGTCACAATATTAGCATAGTTGTTGTGGAGTCAACAAGTAAAATCAACATAATTTTTTTTGCATGAATATCTATTTTCTGGAATTCATTGTCATGTTACATTTGAGATGGAAGAGAGCACAGAGAAAACAAGCAATGTGGAAGATTTGGTTTTTAATATTGATCTCACTTTATGAAGACCCATGATTTGATATGATTTTAGACTTACCCAACATTACTGTTCCAACTAATAATTCTAGAAAAAAAATTGTAGAGATTTCTTTTAGGTAACACTTATTGGCAGCAAAAAAAGATCGAAGCACAAATTTAGCATAAAGCAGATTCAAGATATAAAAATGACATATGGTTTCTACACTTTTTTTTTCCCACAAACCTATTATTTCCAGTCTTTTAATGGGTTGGTTGTCTCAAGCTGAATTGTATTATGAATAATAAGATTCTTCTGGAAGGTTTGTTTTTCTTCTCCTAACCAGAAGAATCATGAGTAAATGTGAATGGCCACAAGATTATCTGCATTACTTCATGATAAATTTGAATAAAGATAATAAAATTTTGTCCTCAACAGAAAAGTTTTGAACCCACTCTCATCCTCTTTTTTAAGTGGATTTGCTACAAATCTGGACAGAAGTCTCATCAGAAGTTATTTTAAATATCTGTTCAACCAAATCCACCCAGTAGGAATGATCACAACTTAATATTATTAATAATATAATATAATATAATGTAATGTAATATAATGTAATGTAATATATTATAATATAATATAATATAATATAATATAATATAATATAATATAATATAACATAATATAATATAATATTTAATATAATAATATTAAAAATTTTTTTGAGAAATATTTCAGGTTTTGCATTTTAAATGATTCTATAGATTTTAGGTAACCTTAGGAATCTGAGGCCTTCTCAAGGACCCTTCTGCAGCCCAGCAGCAGTGGGTGTATCTAAACTGTTTCACTAGAGACATGTGCTGCCCGGGAGTTCAGTGAAAGCAGGGCCAGATGCAGCCCAGATTTCCCTGTCAGTGCACTCAGCTGGACATCTCACCTGCATGGGGCTGCCACTTAGCAGGAAGATACAATGAACAGTGGTTAAACCGCACTTGAAATAGTCAGAACAAGTAAAAGGACGTGTGGTTTTGCATTGGCACATGCCATGATGTGTGGCAGGTTGTAACAAAGAATAACACCATCTTCTGAGTGCAGTGGTCAAACACATTCTTGGAATTCCTGGATTTACCTGTGAAATCATGAACAAGAGCATTTAAAGACAAATACTGAAAAATTATGGATGCATGGGATTTGATTTGTTTTGAGCTCTATCATTTTAAAATTTCATGCATTTCTTTCTGATAAATAATTTTTTTCTTAGGACTCCTCCATCCTTGTGATGCATACCAACTCCTATTATCATGCCTCTGTCCTTTCTGTGACAGTAGCTTCAAACATGTCATCAGTCAGTCTACCCAGAAGATCTGTGATTTGTCTGAACACTTAGCACTGTAGAAGTACAAATTATTCCTACTCTGGTGCCTCTTTATGAGCTGACACTGTGAGAGAACTGTCATGAAAAATTTGAGCTGAATGTGCTTGATTCAAAGCTTGAAGGAGAGGACAAAGACCCTTTTCCTTGAAATCTGCCTCTCTACAGGTGCATATGTGACTGAGAGACAAAAAAGATGGGCTGAAGCAGCTGTAAGACACTCCACATAAAATGTAAAATGGAAATATTAAAAGGAATAAGTGAAGAGAAATGGAGAAAGGTTACAAGGCCTGACTGAATAAATTAGGAGGAAATTCTGAGATGTGACATGGACATTATGGAGGAGTTGCTCCTTGATGAATTGTAGTAGGAAAAAGGAAAGACTGAGCAAAAACTGAAACTGATGTCAGGGTCATAAGTCCAATAAGAAACACAAGTTCTCCAAAAGCTGAGCAACCAGAGGAAAAAGAGGAAAGTTTTTCCACCATTTTGTCATATTCCCTGTAACTTGGCTAAGCTCTGTATGTCACAGGTAAGTCCTCAGGATGCATTTAGTAAAATATGATTGACTGGTGACCTCCAGTCAGTAGACAGGAAATCTGCAAGTGTGTCTCTAGGTGTAAAGTATGAAGAAAACATCCCAGGGTCTGTAAACTGTAATATGTTGGCTCATCTCAGCATTATATGGCCTTTTTCACCATTTGCCAGTCAAAAGCCTTTCTGTATTTGCTGCCTGGGTAGATTTGCATAACTCTGACTCTGTCTTTGGCAGAAACACATGCTCTGCTGGGAGTATCCCACTTGCATTTTTATAAAATCTGTTCAGCAGTACAAAAATGCATGGATTCTGTGGATTGAAGGAAACCAGTTTTTTTAATAATGACAGTTTCTTTAGATTGCTGCAGAACATAGAAATAGAAATTACCTGAGAATTTTTCATTAAGTAACAACATTTAAGATTTTCTGGGATATTTTTTGGTTCCACTAGTTTGTTGATGCACTGTTTATCATGATTATTTGCCTGAAAACCGGTAACTATGACATTCACTTGGCTGTTTCCTTTGAACCAAAACACACTACCAGTTTTCTTTCAGCCTTTTCTCTAATAGATTGGAAACAAGACAATGTGACACACTATAAAAAACCCACTCTTTCTGTGTTGACTGTTCATTTTCAAGTGGGTTTTTACCCCAGACATGGACACATTTTTCTATTTTAATTATTTAGAAAGAAAATATCCTAAGCAAATGATTGCATTTTCCTTCTAAAGTCTTGCACCTTGTCTTTTAAGCAAGTGTGTGTGCTTTGACAAATACCATTCCTTCTTTAGGTCATATTATTTTCCTCTTCAGGTCCTTACTTTCCACTCATCTGAAACTTTGACTGCCTGATGATATTGTATTCCCCAAACAGAGGGAAGGTCCTAAACTACCATACTGTTCTCAGTGTGAATGCATACTTCTACATTTTGTTAATGAACAGGAGAGACAAAAGAAATGCTCAACCTTGTTGTGCCACTTCATCTGATGGGAAAAAATATGCAGGAGACTGCAAGAAGGCTCCTCTCCAGTTGTCAGATGCTTTTGTAGCCTAAATTGACATTTATTTAGAAGCACACCCAGAGTGTGCTGAGTAACTGAGGATTCACAACCAGATGCTAGTTTAGTGGGATTGAGTAATGACTGTGTCTCTGTTATTCCTGTCTCTGATGTTTGATATCTAATGTGCATTCGGGTGCTGGCTCTCCTGCTTAGAAATTACTCCTTGCTATAGGATGAATGCCAGCAAGGCAGCCATCAGTTCTGTTCCACAGCAGCCAGAGCTGGCAAACTGTACAATTACAGAATCATATTCAAGAAAAAGGACATAGCAGAAAAGAGAGCTTAGAAAATGAGGAAGTGCACAGTAGGGACAAAAAGATTTTTAAAAGTATGATTTTTCTCAACCACTTCACTAGTAAATAATGACACCAAGTTACACACAGGCCAATACATGTATTTAAGTATTGATACGAATTCTGTATAGTTTCTTCACATTTTTCTGCGCACTACATTTTTGGATGGAAATTTCAGGAGCATTTTAATCTACTTCTTGAACACACTCTCTCTGTGAAATTAGCTACACCTATTCCATGACACATTTTAGACTTGGCCAGAATGATATCCAGAAGGCTGCTTTAAAAGAAACTTTCATCACTTTATGTTCAGAGTAGGCTTTTCTGTCTTTTTACTGCAATGTGTTCTGATATGCATTGCATTTGCCAAAGTGTTACCTCCTCCTGCAGAGGAAAAGGACAAGAAAACTCTTAAAACACTAAAACAGATCTGAAATTATTCCTTATATCTTTAATGTGATGTTAATTGTAGAAAGGTCCTGCATTTAAAAAAAAAATTGGTCCGCAATTTCCAATTTTCTTGTGGTTGCTCATGAAGCCAATACAGCCACTGAGATATCCCAGCCTCCTAAGAATTTAAAACTGCATTTTCACATGCTAGGGCATTGATGCCTCTTTAAAATTGGGCATAAGATGAAGACAGTGAACCTCAGTATATTTTCACAATGGAAATTATCATTATCAGTTTCTTCATTGCTCTGAAGGTTTGATTCCCCACCTTCAAAAAATAAATAAAACAAATAAATCTCCCTTACAGATTTTACAGTGTGCTTTCCAAAACAAACTAAGTGCGAATGCACAGTAATATCATGCAGTTTCATGTGTTCACATAAATATTATTAAAACTCATTTTATGCATTTTTTTCTTTCAAATATCTTTTGCAATAGGATCTTTTGAACCTTAGTCTTCAGTTTTCTTGTTGAATACTGTCCTTAACTTTTGTCAGAATGGTCAATAATTTGTGAAAGTATTTTGATTTACTTATTTGTACTTTACTCTTTATTTGTAACTGTTTAAACTGGACTATTAATACTCTCAAATACCTTGCTCAACTTCAGCCAAACCCCATCTAAAAATTTCCAAATTTTTTGTTAACAGTCATCTTTAAAAATCTGCAACATACTTTTCAGGTTGATAGATTGCATTAAAAGCCATTTTAATATCCATTTTTCAGCTGAAATTCTTTAAAATCTTGGCTCAGAAATTGTATCAGTAACAACACATATCCTGAAGAGTAACATATTTTCCTATGCTTGGTTTCAGAGTAATTTAAAAGGATATACTGATTTATCATGAGATCACTTAATTACTATAAACAAAAAAACCATAGCCTCATATGTAAAATACATCCATGTATTTGAAAATGTATGATGCATTCGTTGACTCAAGATCATCCGAAAGACAAGAACCTTAATGTAGAAGACCTAACTTGTAGCCCTCTGCTGTGCTGTTACCTGCAGATTATATTGTCTAACACCAATTGCAACAATTTTTCCTTCATCGTACTTCTTTTATAGAGATTTTTCTGCTGTCTGGAAAGTTTGCCATGATGCGATCAAACCTTTCTCTAATTCAAAAAAAAAAAAAAAAAAAAAAAAAAAAAAAAACCCTAAAAAAGGGAAAAGAGGGAAACAAATTAACAAAATACAAATTTGATCTAAGTCCTGAGAATCAATCCAAGTATGTCCTGAAATGTGCATTTTTGCTGAAAAGCATGCAGCTTTTTTTCTATCCCTAGAATTCTTTCATCTTGGCAAGACACTGTTTCATTTCTTAGCTAATCTTTGTAAGTTACTCTTCATCTGCTAAACATTGAATCTTCCAAACTATCACAGTTTTACTATGAAGAGACAGCAAGACAGATGGATAAGGTTCAAGAAAGTTGGTTTCCTAGTCAGCATCCATATAGAGTATGACTAAAATATAATATACAAAGTGCAATCTTAATAAAGTTATTTGGTGGTTGATATAGGAGATTTCCAACAGTCAAAGTAGATATACTTCTAATACTTCTAATGGAACTGAAAAGAAAAAACTTTTTCAAATTGGGACCAATAGTTTCAATGAAAACATGACTCAGGAACTGACAATCTACACAGACAAAATTGCTGTATATCCCTCAAATTGTTGCTAGATTTTGATTAAATCCATAATTTAGCTATGTTTTCCATAATATTAAAATATCTATATTTTTTGCAAAATTTTATTTCCCTGATTGTATTTTCTAAGTTTTATTTACACAGTGTCCAATGTAAGCTACTTTTCTTTAGGAAAACAATAATTGAAAATATGCATTCTATTATTTGAACTTGGTATGCTTGGAAAAGGACCAGATTGTGCCATAATGTGGGGAAAAATTCACTGACTATGGGTGATGTTGAACAAATGTTGAAAAATCTTAGGAATGATAAATCCACGAGAAATTGATTGCCAATAGTACCTTTTGTGTCTATACTTGTGAGGTGGGGGAACTGAAAATCAAATAATTATTTGACATTATTTGATTTGAGAGTATGTTAAGTTAGATTTTAGGAAGGAATTCTTTACCGTGAGGATTGTGAGGCACTGAAACAGGTTGCCCAGGGAAGCTGTGGATGTTCAAGTCCAGACTGGATGGGGCTCTGCACAACTTAATCCAGTGAGTGACCTCCCTGCCCATGTCAGGGGGGTTGGGAAAAGATGGTCTTTATGTCCCTTCCAACCAAAGCCATTATATATTTCAACGATTTCTAAAAAGAAAGCCTGCAGCAGAACCCATGAGGGCTGCTTTCGCTCTGTGCAAGGCAATGCACTGTTATTGCAAACCTGCCATCAGGGAAAATCTGATCTGGAAGAGGGTGTTTTCTAGGTTCTATAATTCTGCAGTGATAGTGGAACCCAACACTGATAGTGTAAAATTCTAAGGGAAACTAACAGACAAAACAATGGGTAATTTACCTTTCCTTGCAAAGCAGCTCAAAATTCACCTGGCTTGATAGACTCAGTGCTGATGGTAGAAGTATTGACATCTAGCATGGGACCTTTCGGTGAAATCTAAAGTGTCTGTGCATGCTTAAAAAAGTTTTTCAGATAAAAGAAATTTAAGTTTTCCAGAAGCAAGGGAGTTTTTGGAGGACAGAAGACTCTATGACATAAGAGTAGTCTCTGCCATAATCAGAAGGAAACAGACTACTTTAATGAATATTAAAAAGGATTAAACTATGAGCTTGGAAAGACATACAGCAAAAAAAGACAATTCATCTAGGAATAATAGCAATACAAATGAAATTGTTTTATGTATCCAATAACTAGAATTGGGACTGAAATTCAAATGCTCGGGTGATATGGGAGCAAAGAGGAGAGAAATCAGTAAGGCAATAGAGGTCAGTGTAAATGATCCTACCAAATCTACTAAAATAATAGGTCAGTAGTAAAGAGGTCAATGGAAACGACCTCATGAAATTAAAAACTAAAAACACTTATGAGTGAAAGTTTGAAGACTATCAGAGTTGGCATAGATCATATGAAACTAGAAAGTAAAAAGAGGGAATAGGCAGAGAATACCTCTTTATCAAAGTTCTAAGACAAAAAAGTCTTCCTTCTCTTAGTTCTTTCCACTTCCTCTCTTTCTCTTTCTGTTTTTCTCTCCACTCCTTCCTTCCTTTGCTTCTCCTTTCTTTATGCTTTTTCTGTCTTTTCTTGTCTTCCTCTTCTTCTCCCCGTCCACCTTTCTACTTACTCCAGACTAATTTTCAGCTCTCCAATGGTAAGCTGTGTGTCTAGCTCTTTTACCTACCTATATTCAGTTCTTTACAATTCTTTCTCCTTTTTCCTTTCGGTCTTTTTACTGAGGAAAGTAGTAGCAATGGAGTGCTCAATTTGGACAAAATGTTCTTAGGAGGTGTCTCAGCATGTTGTTCTTCCTACCATGTATGCTTTTATCTCATGTATCTTATTTTGCCACACTAATTATCTGCTATGGAAAGTTGGGGAGTTATCATGTCTTTGAAAAATTTCCACTGTGCTAAGCAAACAGCCTGATAACTGCAATTTATAACATAGAATGCAAAGCTGAAAGTTGAACATGGATGTTGTTGAACCCAATTCAAGCCTGAATTCCTAGATATGTGTATAAAAAGGCTTAAACTTGTGTTTTCATAAATTGTTTGGGAGAGAAATCTTTATTCAGATTAGGGTTTAGAAATAGAGTTGGAGAAACATGGGAAAGCTTGCTTCAGTTTCTGGCAGCAAAGTTTGATAACAATTTCTCTTACAATTGATAACAATTGATAACAATTTCTCTTACAATTCTCTTAGAAAACAGTGTTTGGCAATCTAATTTACAAAAACATAGCAGAAAAACCAGAGGGAAGTCAACTGACATGCTTAGATCTACACCAGTCTTGACCTAGGGAAAGATAAGGAATATCCGGTTCTAAGTGGATTTATGGAATTAACTAGACACTGAAGTATGTTGTGCAAGGACCTTCTTGTCTGTGGATTTTTGAGAGATGTGACTAGACAAAGCCCTAAGCCATGTCTTCTACGTTCAGTGCTGAATTCATTCTGAGAAGAAGGCTGAACTGAAAAAACCTCTAGATACTCTCCAACTTGTGTGTTTCTGAGACTGTAACATAAAGTGAAGACCTTACCGTGAGGGTTGATGTATGAATGATGAATGCCATGATGAATTGCATGAAATTGGTTGTACATTTACCCTCTGTCTATTTTTTTTTTATTATCAGAACAAAAGTGATAAGTGGAATTATAAGTGAATATGAACAGAATATATATCTACATATCTATATCTATGTATACCATGTATATATACCCAAAATAGGCAATACTTTAAAATAAACATCCTTTTAAGTCAAAAAACTCCCTGTTTTTTTGACAACTGAATAACTATATTTTATAATTTGAAAGGATTCCCATTTTCAGTGTGTCCTTTTTCTACAGCAATACAAAATAATAGAAAAATAAGAGCTCTTTTTCATTTCTTTCTATGGCTTGCTGTTGCTGTCAAGCTGTGTAAGGTCAAAGAGTAGATTCTACATCATTGTTGAGCGGTAGGAAAGAGAGCAGTGGTTAGAGAGGTGGTATTACCATCTCTCTAAATTCTGTGGTATTGCTGGCAGCAGAAAACTCCCAAAGCAGAGGATACAAGTGAAGGAATTGTGATTCAGATTAAAGGCTTTAAAGATCTTTACAGTGGAGTTTTCTCTGCAGTGTAGTTGTGTGTCGTGTGTTACCTATCGTTACGTACCATTGCTTACCCAAAGTGAAATGTAGAACCAGGTTCATCACCAGAGACTGTCTGCTTTTCTCTGAGGTACTCAGCTTTGACCATAGTCAGATATACAGCACTTTTCTGGTACAGCACAGTGCTTTCCATGTTCCCAACTGCTGGGATGCAAGAATGTTATTTTCCATTTGCTGGTGGAACTCCTTGGGGTTGTAAAGAAGAAAAAATGTTTTAGAGATCTAAATATAAAAGAATGCAATTTTAACATATTGTGTCATTAAGAAATTTAGAAGCTTTTAGACAGATTGTGAAGGTAGCAGAAAATGAGATGCAGTGTTGCATTAGATATGTTTTTAGTATTTTCTTCTTTTTGTAAAAGCTGTAATTTTCAGAGTTTAGAACCAATTTAATGTCCCTGGAGCTAGAGCTTTTTTGTATCCATTGTCCATTAGGTGAATTGCTAAGCCAAGAATGGAATCCATTTATAATGTATAAAATATAGTAAAATGCTTTAAAAACAGTCTAGATAGGGAAGAAATCAGCAGGAGTCCATTAAATTTGAAGATGGTGAGTCCTGAGGTTCTTCTTATAATCAGATAATGTGTTTTTGTGCTTTGATAAGAGGTATTAGATATAGGAAGATTTATTTAAAAGTTTGAATTCAATAAAAATTTATACAGAACAAATGCAAAATGCATTCTGTTTGACATTTGAGACAGATTTCAAAACAGTATTTTGCTTTAAAGAATACCCTGTGACTTCAGTAATATTTATTATGTTTTAATAAAAATTAATAAATAAAACCTGAAATTATAGTGTCAGTGTTACAGACTTTAAAGAGACGCCTGTCAGAATACCCTACTAAGTTACATTCTTACGGCATCACAACTTGGACATGAAAATGTGGTCTTACCAGGGAAGGTCACAGGCGCTGACATATTGTTAGCAATGAAGAGTAAATCTCTGCAGAGAATTTAAATCGTTAAGAACAATATGAAGGGAACACGAAGGGAATAGGAAGGGAACAAGTGAATCTAAGACTCCCTGCAGAACATCCCAAGTTCCGCAGCGTCTCATTTGTGCCCAGCCTCAGCCCACAGCCCACAGCCCACCCGTGTGAGTGTCCCCCGGCAGCTCACGGGCGACCTGCTCGTGCTGCCAGGGCCAGCGGCTGGCAGGAACTGGCCATCGTAGAAGCCCTCACCTGGAGCCTTGCATTTATTTATTTCTGCCTGTTGAGTAGAAACTCACTGAGATAGCATAAAAAGTTCTTCCTTCACTGTTGAATCTTGATTCCTCTGTGGTTTGGTGCTTTTTATTCTTTTTATTCTGGGAAGTAGATGTATCTCCCAGTAAGAATCTGTTCAATGTACAGGCAAGGAACCAAGGAATATTCTGGATTTGACAATCACAATGTTTTTAAAAATCCTCAAAGTTGTTTTTGGTTGAAGTTAAAAGAGAATTTTCCCAAAGTTTTCAATGTAGCAAAGGTATTTTAAAGCTTAGTCAGCATAGATTAAGTATGCTTCATCCTTTTTTATATTTTATATTTTTTACCAAAGTGTTTTCTTTTTGGAAAGTATTAAATCCATCCAAATACATAATTATTTAGTCTATTTTTGTCCATCATTCTAACACATCTTTGGCTTATTTACATATATTCTTGTAGCTCTTCCTTCGATATCCTCCTATGGCTTCTACTCAGATTGGAGATCTTTATGTGAAGCAACAAGATGAAACCAATGATGATTCCTAGGTTTTATTTTGTACTATTGAGCTGATCATGGGGGATGGAACAGAGCAAATGGCAACTTTTGCAAATCAGATATTTGAAGGGTCAAAATATTCTAGATTGAATGTCCACTGCAAGAGCTGTGTAGGAACAGAGAAAACAACCAAGATGCACTTAGTGGATGATTCCAGGACAGAGAAGACACAGACAAAACAGAATGTTACAATTCTTAGGTTGTGCTTTCTATCTTGCCTCTCCCCTCCTGTTTCTGTGTCAATTTACCTTACATATACATTTAGAGTTTTCTAGTTCCTCCAGAGCTCTCATGATGCTCTAGATAAATTGTAAACATTTCACAGAAAGCATACATAAATGTAAATTCACCCAAGAGGTTTAAATGACTCCTTGGAGTTAAATGAAATGCATGTTAATCACATTCATATAAAGTAAGAAGCACAGATTTTAACAATCTGTCTCTATACACATACAGTATCAAATAGCAGAGCTACCAATTAAACCATAGCATGTGTGCCTCCAATGACACTTGAATTGCAAACAATACTTTGTATGAGAATTTTGCACCTTCAAAAATTCATCTTCCCCTATTTGGAATCAACAGACACTTTGAACAGTACCGGAGAGGTCTCAAGATCCATTATGAAAATGGAAAACACCATGAGTGGAGAGAATAGTGGTGACTCACTGCATGGGTGAGACACAGCAGGATCATCATTTGGGACAGCAGCAAATATGTCAGATGAGATAATTCTATTACAGGAAGAAGGATGTTAGTGACTTCATACAAGGCAATGTGTATACAAAGGGAGCTTGTTTGTATTTTACTTCTTGATGTGACCACCTATGCCCTTAAAATCAAATCAAACTACAACAGCTAGGGAAGAAAGCTATGGCAATGGCTAGTGGAGTGCAAAACATCATTTAGGAAAAGATTAAAAAATATGCTTTCCAGAAGAAAAATGTAGTCAGAGATGTTTTAGCTAGGTATTTTCTGATTTATTGAACACTAGTTTTTAAACTGTGGCTGTTTTACGATGTATTTACATGCTGAAGGTAGTTTGCAGTATTCCAGACAGCAGTAAGAGAGAGGACCCTGAGAAGCTTTAAAATAGATATTTTATAATTTCTGAGAGAGATTAGTTGGTATAATTGCCAGTGGTAGCATGATCCATAAGGGTATTCCAGAAAGGCTTTTCCACTGTCTTGTGTCTGTTTCCAGCACTAGATGTAGAATAAAGTACTGAGTCACAGATCCCCTTTGGTTATCTAGCCAGGACACCAAAGCTGATGTAGGAACATTGGGAGTTACTGCCTACTGCCTCTATGAGTCCCCATGACATTTGGGCACAATGTGAGAGAAAACAGTGTGCGGACCTCCTCCCACTTTCTGCTGGAGACAATGGAACTACTTCGGCCTTATTCACACGTTCTAGGATCTCCCATGCCCAAGAGACAACACCCTCCCCAGTGGGGGGGCTCTTTTCACAGTTTGTACTTCCTTGCTTGAAAATGACATCTGCCTCTTTGAGCATTGCTAATAACAGCTCTGAGGTCCACAGCATTCCTTGTTTTTTGTTCTAGTTTCAATTATATTGGTTGTATTGTGAAGAATAGAAAGCAAAGAAAGGAGAAAACCATGATAATTCAGGCAACACTTGTGAATCCTGGATGACATTTCCTCTGTAAAGCAAGTTAGTGTTTTAGCAGAGCATTTTCTTGGCTTCTGTGATTGGGTTACAGTAATATTATTTGTGTTATGATTTAATACATTCACTGGACTTGCAACACCGTTCCAACCAAGACAAGTGGTAAGTCTTAGAGTACCACAGAACAGAGACAGAGAAGTGGTTGGCTCTGCTTTTGACTCTGTTCAAGTAGCAAGAGTAAAATCCAAAAATTAGAAAATATATGTGAAAATATTTCCTTCTAACTTCTCACAGACACTGTGTAGGTAGCCTCACATCTTGTGTCTGGGTCTGGAGAGCAGGTACCTCTTGGGGAGAGCAGCATGTGACCAGTCCACCACTGGAGAAATAGAAGCTCTAACTGTGCCATTGAGAGCCACAGCCAGCTCTCTCTTCTCCTCCTTCCCAGATTAACACCAGCAGCTTGGTAAGCCACTGCTGCATTCACTCAGTAACAAACTATAACATGTAGAATAGTGATCTCTGAATGTGCAAAAAGCATTACCTGTAATGTAAATCCCTGAAACTTGGCCTTTTGTTTTACTGCTGTGAAGGCATAAATCTCCAGGTCCCAGTCTGTCTTGGACACGGGCAGTGGTGAAGATGAGTCAAAAATATTGGTTGGAGAGGAGATAAGGGTAGGATTTCTACCTCTTAATGTCTAAAATTTAGTTGTACAAGATATTAAACCTAAAAAAAGAAGAAATTACAAGATAATACACATACAATATTTATTCTGAGAAGGAGATAAAAAATAAAAGAACATGCTAGGTGTTCATCATATCATTCAATTTACACTGAGTTAAGATACTGCAGTGCTGAAGTGTTGCTCCAAAGCTAGTTACAACTGAGGAAATCAGGTTGGCTTTTATTTTTTAGTTAGCTATATCAATGTTCTTCAGAATCTCTTCTCTACTTAGTCATCTTTCAAATGAATGCAATTGCTTCACCAGTGTAAGGCAGCTGCCATTGCAGGTTGCCCTGTTAAGGATAGGCTGCTTTTTTGAAAATGAGCCAGAGCACCCAGGAAACATATTTTATGGCCTAAGAGAATTTTTAAAATCCTGGATAAAAAAACGCCATAACTCCATCATCTGAGAAAGTAAATTCCTTTTATGTATTATAATTAAATTGATTAAAACAGTGGAGTAAGGCTTAAATTTCGTGCAGTGGTCTTTTTGTTACAGGTCCCCTTTAAGACAGATCACATCATCCACACCAACAATTAAATAATGATGGTGGGTATTGTTACACTATTGCATGCTGCCAAGTAGAACAATAAAAGGTCACAAGAAGTGACCTTTGCACACAGGGGGTCCAGAGATTAGCTTCAAACTTTACTTCCTTTTGGCAGGGTGTTTGTAGACAGTTTTTTCCAATGGCAAATAAATCATATCTAGGAAAAGTCTGGTGTAGTAACCATTTATTTCCAATGGCAAGTAAATCATATCTAGAAAAGTCTGGATTTAAAGAAGCAATAACAGTTTAGTTTAAAAGTTTAGATGGCATTACTTAACCTCATCACTACATCACTTTTTATTAGTACAATTACCTTTTAAAGATAGTGAAGGACCAAAAATCACATTGACTTGAGGCCTTCAACTTGTCATGAAGAAACCCCTCTCAAACAAGCATTCACATTTGGTCTCTGCAACCATGGGAGAGATTTGATACGCAGATGACATATACCAGGGTTTGTGACATGGAAAGCTGGGAAAGAAACAACTATTAGAACTTTCGGAATGAAAGAAAAGACAAATATTTCAGTTCTGGTAGAGTTGCAGTAATGCTAATGTAATGCATAATCATTCTTTTGCTATATTCTCCATGTATTAATTTTATCAACCTTTATAATAATGTTTATCCTACGGCATTCTTTCAAAAATGCCCCACTTTACCTATTTGATGTCATGGGGATACCTATCTCTCATTATTTTTATGTAATTTTCTACTGTCTACTTTGAAGGAGGACTATAGGACCAGAACCCCTCTACAATAAAAATGTGAACTTGCCAAAGACTTATAAAAATGTTTTCCATTTCATGTTCATGTCTTGATATTCAAAAGTTGTATTTGCTTTTTTGATTGCTGCAGAGCACTGAATTGACATTTGCAGAGAATCACCCAGAATGACACTGAGTACTAACAGTCAATTCAGAGGACATTGTTGTCTGTGAGCTCAACACTGTGCCCATCATTACTTGTTACAAATGGAAATATCTAAAGCAATCAAAATATTTGAAATTTCGTAAACCAATTATTTGATCTCCATTGAAATGAAGGTTATTAGAAAATTAGGATCACAGAATCATTGAATATCTCAAGTTGGAAAGCAACTATAAGGGTCACTGAGTCCAGCTCCCAAGATTCTAAATCAAAATTACTTTTGCTACTAATAACAATTTAAATTATTTTTTCTTGTAGTAATAAAGGTGGATTTAGTTATGCTAAAAAACTAAAGACTAACAAACTTAGAAACCATATTGCACACAGTGTCTTGTGTATTTCATGACAGTGGAAATAAAGTGCTAAATTTGTGTTGATGGTGATAACTGGAGGAAAAAATCTCTATTCACGCATATAAACTTCTATTAATTTGTTCTCAGTAGCTACAACATTTTTGGTTTTGTCTGTGGCAGGATCAATACTAGTGATGAAAACCAACAGGCGCAGCTTGGTAAGGACAGAGTAAAAAACCAGTTTAAGAAAAATCTGTTGCAACATCCTATCCAGTGCACATGACAATGCTGTTGTTCAATCCAGTCCTAAGAAATAATCTGTCATACTGTATCCCTCTGTTTTTCAATCTCACTTCCAGCATGAGGGTCTCTATGACTTCTCTTGTTGTCTACAGTGGTTTTTTAATTAATTTTTTCAAGTAGATGATCAGAAGAAACATGCAAGTGACTACTTTCTTACTGCTCAGTCTTGTTTTGACTGGGAACTTTGAATGCTGCTGTGACAGAAATTCCTAATCTGCCAGAGATTGTAAGTATAATGTAACTAAATTCAGTGGGATAAATCATCAGGATTGAATTTAAGCACAAGTGTAGTATTTTGATTGGACTCAGGCCTGCATACTGAATAATAAGAGATGTTGTGGATTAGAGAACTACAGGTTTTATATGTGAAAATACTCATTTCTCCCCTGACAAAACTGAAATTTGCATTATTCTTTCTACACAGTCTTCTTTTTATCTGTGATCCAAATCTTTGGCCTATGCAGTGCAATACAAACTTCAACACATTTCACTATGCATGTATCCCATGTGTTCAGCCATACTGAGTGAGTCTTTGGCATAAGGCAAGAGCAAAACTAAAACCAAATATTACTATAAGGAGAATATGATATAAATTCAAAGGAGCGTGATGGAGAAATAAATTCAAATTAAACAACAGCTAACATATTTACAACATGAGTGGGGTGGATATAAACTTGCCTTGAAATTACCATTACATGACATTAAAAACAATTTTATGTTTTACTTGACTTCCTATATGTTGGAACATTTCTATACAGTCTTGGAAATTTGGGCAAATTCTTCTAGCATTATGGAAAAATGTTCTCAGAAAGTCGACTATTTGCAAGAATTTGAGGAAAGAAATGAAAATAGGATTGTAAAATGGGGTCACAGATTGTCAAATTTCCCAACCTCAACCTCCAACACAGCTGAAACTTTCAGGAACAGAACTGAACACTGAAAACTGGATGGTCTCTCTGGAGAGTTTTACAGAATTGCAGCATTATCTGTCTTTGTGTTCAGCTTGGTGAATAACAAGTGATAAGAAAGCTTTGTGGACTCAAGTTCAGGGAACTCTCTCCGCACTCCACAATGAAGCATAAATATCTAATACTTTCAGATGCCTCTTAACTTTCAAAGTTTTGGGGCTTGTTTGGTTTCGTTCTGTTTTGTTTTGCTTTTTACTGTAACTCAAGGTTATTTTCTACATGTTTATTCTAAATTTACTTTCATAAGTCTTCTATATAAATTTCAATGCTTTTGCAAGCAGACATAAATTAACCTGAAGTAGAACTTTTGTGACCAACACGGATCGTGAGAAAGAGATGTGGGCCACCATATATTCACAAATCATATATTGAACCACTATTTTCTTCCTTCTATATACTAAACTGTTGGGGCAAATATAATTTTTCAGAAAGAGAAGGAGCATTGGGATTCACCCTATCATTGTTTGTCTCAGTGTCCACTGATAGTACTTTTATAATCTTCTCATCCCTTTCAGATGTACGTCAGCTGAATGAGACACAATGGATTTGGGTTTGGTCTCCTGGAAGTACTGGGAAATGTTACTTTTTATCTATTACTGTGTGTTGAGCTCTCACTCTGTTGCAGTCATTGAAGGTATCACATAAGTGAAGAAATTATTATCATAATGCTCAGCTTGTGATTGGTAACTTCCTAAGACAAAATATCTTGATGGCTCATCTGGACTTAGTAGGCAGAATAATCTACAGTCTTTGGTTTTTTCAGAAATTTAAAAGCATTTAAGCTAATGTTTTTGAAAAAGTACCTAATAGAAATGACAAAATTAATTGGGGTAAGGTATTCAGACTTTGAAATGCATTTAGGCCAACTCTGCATATCTCTCTCATTTAGGGGTTGTACTAAAAGAAGGAAATGAGCATTTGGTAGGATCTTGGCATCTTCCTGCTCTGCCTTTTTCCCACTATGACTACATGATCCAATTGCTTCCAAGTGAGCAGTGAGCCTGTTTAGTTTGATTAAAACTTCGTACTCTTCTTTGACTCTATCAAAGATAAAAAGATAAGATTTTAATCTAGCAGCAGGGAAAGCAGCACTCTGACACTAGGCACCTCTAACAGTTCTTCCAGGGTAATTTTGCCAGATCCCGTCTATTTCTGAACTGTGTGCAGTAACATGATGTGCCCTTCTTCTCTCTCTTCTCTCTCTTTCTCCTCCTCTCTCTTGCTGCCTCTCCCTTTCACTGAAATGGCAGCTAAAGAACAAATTGCCTTCTTTGTCTGAAGCCTGCTTGTTCGCAGTGGGGCTCTTGATCTGAAAAAACCCAGAGATGTCAGGCTGTATAAACTCTCAGGGAAAGATATATTGCATAAAGGTTCCCACTCTGGAAAATTATATGCTACTTTCAAAATGCTTTGCCACTTTTAAAAAGTGTAATTATACCCTTCTCCTTAATGACTGACATAGCATATGTTTACACATGTTTTAGCTGACTTATGACAGTACACAGAAGCACATTGTGCATTTGATTTTAACAGCTAAAAGGAAATGGGACCAACATCCGAACCTGTCTGTTAACATTGCCCAAGTACTTTTGAACACAAAGTACACCTAGTGCCAGTGCTTGTGCCCTTCCTGGCCCTTTCTCTACACGATAAATTATGTTGTCATTTTTTTCCTCTAGTCTGCAATCCATGTCATGTCAGCCCTTTCAATTCAATTTCAGAATTTTTGTTTGGTTGGTTAGTTGTGGTGGGGATTTTTTTTGTTTATTTTGTGGGGAAATTTTCCATTTGTTTGTTTGGGGATTTTATTTATTATTTATTGGTTTTATTTGTTTTATTGGTAATTTTTCCTCAATATTGTCTGAATTCTCACTCAATCATGCAGTTTGTGCCCCTATTATAGGAAGCTTTGAGAATATTTTCATATTTTGGCTTTAAAGAGCTGGATGGAACAGAGAACTAGTTACCATACTGGAGCCTTTCAACTTTTTGCCCTTGGGTGAATATATCCCCAAGGGTGTTGTGGCTGAGAATTATTATGCTTTAGTGTTTCCTACAGGGGGGTTTAAACCCACAAGGTGGTCCCGTCCTGACTATCACCAGACAAGCATTGCTGTCACAGTAATTGCTACCTCCTTGGAAGGCTTTGGGAAGGAACTCAAGACCCAGATATGGAAAGAATGCCTCTTTGTGAACTGCTGAGGAGATAGTGCCAGGTAGCTCAGTGCAGGGAGCGCACAACAGCAAGAGCTTTCATCACTCCAGGAGGGCACACAGGCACAAGGAATTCAGTGTGTTGGTTAAGTCTCTGACCCCAGAAAGCTTTTGAGATGCAGTCATAAGTAAAACCGGGCCCTTGCCTACACTTTGTGAAAAAGACACTAAACAAACCTAGGACCATCTGGTCTCACTCTCTGGGCCTCCAGGGCTGGGAGATCTACTGAGAAAGAGTTCAGTCTCTTGAGGGAGAAATTGCCTTGCTTCACTAAACTAGTGGTAAGAAAGCTGTTCTGGCAATTCTAAAGCATTCACTAGGGAAAGTATTTTTGCACCATTTTTGCACCATTTTGGAATTGCTAACACAACAACAAAAATTACTTAAAACCAAAACCTAAAACTAATAAAGCAATGGGCAAAAAAAAAAATCTGTAGAGAAATGTTCCCTGATCATCTCTACTGCTACCACACACATTCACTAGACTGTCCTCCTCAGCTAACACTCTCCCAACAGAAGCATTTCTTTTAGTTATTAACAACTAAAACACATGGACAGTTGCTTAGAACTAAAGAAGCAAACAATTCCCTAAACTGACAAAGTGCACATCTAAGCAAAACAGGACATTAGTGTAGCAGACTGAATCAATGTGTTTTCCCACTTGTATATTGTTGTGACATTGTCTTCCTCTTTTCAAAATTAACAAAAATTTTTCTAATTTTCTATACACAAACCATGAGCTCCGGCATGCCTTTGTAAAATACTCCCCAGAGAAATGCAAACCTATCATTTTCTTAATGATTCAGATCCATGGTACCTTTTTCAAAACTTAACAACAAAGATATAATAACAGATAATCTGGCATCAACATCTTCAGAATATAAGCATTGTTCAACAAACTTCTGGGAGACTGCCAGGTGATGATTCCCTCTTCATTGGTGTATCTTTCCGTCAATATAAACTATGAACCCAAAAGATCAAATGATGTCTGAGGAAAAGGGCTTGAATTCAGAATTGGTGTGTGGTTATATAGCTCAACAGAAGTCAGTAGGAAGTGTTATACCTTAGTCAAGGTGACTGATTAAAAAAGAGTTTTCCATCTATTATATCATAAGAATAATTAAACATACTTGCTTAATCATTTTAGAACCGGTGAAGTTACCTCTTACACCCTTTGGAAACAGAAAGCCAGTGAACTTGTCTAGAACTAATAGTGATTATGTGTTTGGACAACGCAATCAATCACTGAAATAGATTTAACTTGCTTCTCAGGTAGAAGTGGAAATTTTGCATTCACAGTGGTCAGTGGCTGTGAAGTCTTCCAAAACAGTTTTCTGGGGTGAATCTCATTTTGAGCCATGCAAAAGTCAAACAAAATCAATGCTCTCCACTAACAATCTCCCACTGCTCAGAGAATAACAATTCCCTAAGGTATGTTAATTTATTTACCCCTTTCACTTTCCTTAGCAGTGTTAAAGCTAAATATATTCGAATATCTCTGATCAGTTCAGTCTCTGATTCAGTCCAGTCTCTGTAATTCAATCTCTGTTCAGTGTAATTAAAAATGCCCTTAAGCAAATATCTTTCTCTTTTAAAGCCAGTATACCTCAGAACCTCAAATTGGAAACAAAATCACAAAGAGGGTGAAACTTTGTTAGAAAGAATAAAAGCTTATTTTAATTGTAACTTTTGCCTCTGCACATCCTGTGACAAGACCATGACTTTTAAGAAAGGTGCTTTGTTGTGAGAAATCTTAAATTGTTGATAAGAATTTGGGTTGTTGTACTTTCTATATGCTTGCTATTGCATGTGTAAAACATTTGGTTTTAACTTGATGATGAAACTCTATTAAAACTTTGGCAAACCTCAGGCATCTCATTATTTACATTCGTATTTATAAATCACATATTCAGTAAACTAACGACACTCAAGCGATAAATAGTATGTCAGTGTGGGCTGAGATGACATACTGTCTCTGAAATCCAGGTCACTCACTGAGTTGTCTAAATATTGATTTAGATTCCTCACTTCAGATACTTTAGTCTGACAACTTTGTCCTTAACTGGTACCTTTGTCTCTATCCATCCAATGCTAAAGATGTCAGGAAAAAAAAAATCACTTGATTTTTCTCTCGCTTAACTTTTTCCAAATAGTTTCCAATGTTTTCCTGACATTCTATTTCCTTCCCACTCTCACTTATCAGTTTCCAAACCAAAACATATTGTTGAATATATCAAAAGAAGATTATCCCTAATTTTAGGCTTTTATGGTTCCACAAACCAAATACATTTTCTTACTGGCTTTTATTATTGGTCAAGCTAAAAAAAAAAAAAAAAATTCAATTTACTGGACATTTTCCTGTCTTTATTCCTGTCTCTCCTATCTGCCTATATTGGTTTTTAACTCTGATGACCATATCAAGCTTTTGCAACTGATATCTCCAAACAGTTTGTACTCTACTCGTGTAAACAAGAAAATTAAGTTGTCCATTCTTCTGATATGTATCTTTGTGCACAGATTTCCTCTGTCCTGGACTCACCTCCTTTAGAGAAAGTTGTCTTAATAGTAAATTGGCCAATGTGCACCTTCCCACCTTTCAGGACTATAGTTTCTTAATTAGCAGTAAAAGCTAAGATGATGGAATTATATAAGATAAGACACCAGGTTTTCAGTTGAGGGAAAGTCTGCCTACCCAAACAGTGTGTGATATGAGGTACAGGGACAACTTCTGTCCTTCTGGTACTACAGCCTATTGACCTCAATAATACAACTGGTAGTCCCTAAGTGAGCCCACAGTCAGATGCCAGTCTTCTCCTTTACTGTCCATGCTGGATGGTGTTGTACATGGTACAGACTTAGCAAGGTTTTCATGGACCCCACTGCCTTAATTTCAAATGCATGAGAGGAATAGGTCTTGGCAGTGGTTAGAAGAAGGACAGCTGAAAAGAAAAGAGATTGCCTTGGCATCAAATTGCCGTTCAGTGAGGACAGAGAGAAGTCAAGAAGCAATGAATCCAGGCTGGTGAGGACAAAAACTGAAAAGCATGTGGTTGCTTTTGGTTGTTTCTCTGTAGAACAGTTACAGGTGTATCTCAATCACGTGTGTTCTGAAGATGCTAATACGGCAAAGGCAAGACAGCAAGGATTACCCTAACTTTTATGTGGTGAACTGAAAAATAATGTTCCAAACTTATGACATTTAACTTACTTTAGTACAAAAGAATGAACATCCACTAACCCAAGTGAAAAAAAAAAAAAGCTTGGAGAAAGAGTTCTGCTGCTTTATTCTCAGAGTATTAGGATTCATCTTCTAGTTTGATCGTAATTAAATTATTTAACTGAAATGAATGAGCAACTATCACAACTAATGTATTGGGTTTGCATGGCAACATTTTGGTAGTGGTGGGGCTGCAGGGGCGGCTTCTTTGAGAAGCTGCCAGAAGCTTCCCCCATATCTGACAGAGCCAATCCCAGCCAGCTCCAAGATAGACTTGTGGATAGCCAAAGCTGAGCCTGTCTTTGGCTCTGGGCTAATGTGTCCAAGAAGAGGAAAAAGTTACTGCATAGAAGAAAGTGGCAGGCAGAGAAGAGAGTGAGAGTACAGAAATGGCTCTGCAGACACTGAGGTCACTGAAGAAGGAGGAGGAAGATGTGTTCCAGGCACCAGCACACAGATTATCCTGCAACCCATGGCGAAGATCACAATGAGGCAGGATGTCCCCTGCAGCCCATGGAGGTCCCTGGTGGAGCAGAGATCCACCTGGAGCCCATGGAGGACCCCATACTGGAGCAGATGGATATTTGAAGGAGATTGTGACCCCATGGGGAAGAGCCTGTGATGCATCAGGTTTGCAGGCAGGATTTGGGACCCCACAGGGAGCCACATTGGAGCACTTTGCTCCAAAGGGGCTTCATCCCATGGAAGGAACTCACACTAGAGTAGTTCATGAAGAATTGCAGCCTGTGGGAAGGACTCACATTAGAGTAATTCATGCAAGACTGTTACCTGTGGGCGGAACCCTACACTGGAACAGAGGAAGAGCGTGACTAGTCCTCCTCTTGAGGAAGAAGAAGCAGCAGAGGGAACATGTGATGAACTGTGCCCCTGCACTGCCTGGGGAGGAGCTGAAGAACTGGGAATAAAGTTAAGGCTGGTAGAAGGGCAGGGTGGTGGGAAGGTAGTTTTAAAATTTGGTTTTATTTCTTATCACCCTACTCTCATTTGATTGTAATAAATTCAATTTATTTCCCTAAGCTGAGTCTGTCCTGTCCATGAGTAACAGGTGAGGGATCTCTGCCAACTTTCTTGCTCTTAGGGAATAGATCTGTAAAGCAAAAACAAATAAGAGACTGATGTTAGAAAAAACTCTTTAGTAATTTTACCTTTGTAGTGTAAACATAACAGATATTTGATGCTGTGAGAGTGTTTATGCGGACTCTCATTTTTGTGATATTATTTTTACGTATTCAAAACATATCATTCTTTCAAATTACCTAGGGTACAGTAGATGATGTTCTGAGATTGAACTTCCTAAGTCACACTGTCTACTCTAAAATGACTCCACCTTTCCTTTCTTTGCTCTTTTCTTACTACTTAGATAGGAAGTATCTTTGGAACAGAAACATCAGCAAGAAATGCTTCTACTATGAAATAAATACAAATTGTATTCTTGTGAGGATTTTGTTGGCATCTAATTTGAGAGAAGGAATTTTGAATAAGTAGGAACTTGTAACATTTATGTGAATGTGTGGATTTATTTTGAATGCCACTCTCAAATCTTTAAATGTTTTAAGATTACATATTTCTTAGAACTTTTTTAAAAACAATTGATGCATATATTATTAATATCACAGAAACGATTTTCAGAGAAACACAAAAGAAAAATCTGAAGAAGTCTTGCTCTGTCAAAGAATGGTAATGAAAAGTAGTGTGAAATTTTGAAGTGAAAATATGTAAATATTTCTTTTAAATAGTATACTATTTGGAGAATGGGAGTACTGTTTTTATTTTCATTTATAATCCACTTAGTACTTTTTCTTTACAGTTTAAAGCACTGTGCAGACAAAGATAGCAATTAATACTACTGTGAGATACTCTGCCTTCATCGCACTCCTGCAATTGATGATAAAATTATGGGTCATCTAGAGTACAGAAAACAAAACAAATATTATATTCTTGGTGTGAAGCTTCAAAATACTAACTGCTTTTTCAAATCTTGTTACATTCAGAACTCGCAAACACTCTTAGCTTACAAATATTCAACAAATTTTGAGCCTCTTCCTTATTAAATCCTATTCTGTTTTTCAAAAGTAACCCCATAGACTTAGAACATGAAAATGTATGGCAGTCTTCTGTCAGCATATTCTTCTATCTGTTGTTACAGGGAGATTTTAAATGGCATCAGGGTGGGTTACCTGACAAATTCGTTTTATAATGGCCTTAATTCTGCATCTTCATGCATAAATTTAAAGGGCTATGCTAGTTCATAATTACACAGTATCTACAGTTTGGGTCCCTGAAAACTTAATCTGTATCACAGAATCATGGAATGTTTTGGGTTGGAAATGACTCATAAAAGCCATCTACTCTAGCCCCCCTGCAGGGGGGCTAGATTGCCTTGTATATGAAAGTCAATACCCGCATATCTGTACCAGGCTTACTTGAGTATTTTCCTTCTCCCACTATCACAGCTTCCAGCACACTACATTGACAAATGGTCTAATCTGGTGTAGGCTAAATGACTGTGAAAAAAGTAAAAGACACAAATTATCTGTATTTCAACACAGAAACCTTGCTTGGAGGAGCAGGCATAGCTAAAAAGAGGTGCCTTTGAGCATATGCATGCATTCAAAGGTGATGCTCTGTTTCAGAACACTTGGAGAAGAACAGACAGCGTGGCACATAAGTGACAGTAGACCAGTCTTTAATTACTGTGCAGCCTTCTCTCAACCAAGTATTTTCTTGGCCTGAGGCGGGGAGTGCATGCACACTGAAAAATGTAGGAGGCCTGTACCTGGAGGGTTAAATGCTTTGTACAGAAAAAGAGTACAGGAGAAAGAAGAAAGGGACGCAGGTGAAATAAAACTGCCAGGAGGATAAGGTTCATAAAACTCAGGTTAGTCTTGTCATACTGATAGAGATATTAAGTGTCCCAAACCCACATTTTTCAAAATCAAGCTTTTCATTGCCGCTGCACAAGGCAGAGCCCAAGTTCAGCCCATGCACAGTCCAGCTTGGCACAGCCATACATGGTAAGTATTGAGCAAAGCCGCTATTTCTGCAGACAGATTTCAGATCCAGGGGACAAAGCAAAGGAGAAACCATTGGCAGCAAGCACCTTCCATGACCTGTAATGCCGCTAACATGTGCTGTGCTGTTCTTCGGCATGTGGGAATCCTGGAAATCTGTCTCTATCTCACACATTACTCCCTGCCCACCTGATGTGTCGAGTCCCATTATTCACTCAGGGAGGATGGATGGGCATGATTTAGGAAGCTGAACAGCCTTCAGGAACAACGTATTTCCCATTTACAGGAAAGTATTGTTTTGTAGCCTTGCTAAACATACATCACTACACCACAGGGAGTAGTATGGCCTAAGGACTGAATCAAGGGACAAATTATCTTTACCTAAATTCAGGAGTTAGAAATGAATAATCAGTAAGCTGTCAACTCATATACCTATAGGTAGTCGCTGTACATGACATAGGAAACAGAAATATGTTTTTGACCTGAAAGTCCTGGCACTAACATCACATTTCATGGACAGTCTTAGATGTCTTAGTCACTATGTGTGCCAGCCTATCTCTGTACCCAGCAGAGGCTAATCTCATCCTGGTAAAAATTTGAGCTCTGATTCTGTACAGAAAATGGAAGCAGCTTCCAATGCAGTCCATTATTGAATTTCCAGTTACCCTAATCTCGTCATACTTTGTGGTTTCAAAGTTTGTGGAGGTCTGCTACATTCATCTTCTCTTCCATGAAAATATGACTCACCTGCTACCTGGTGTGTCACTCTTTATCCTTCCATCTCCCCTGCATATGTTTAGCGTCAGGTTTGCTTCATCTCTTGGTCCTGCATATTTCTCCTTCTGTTTCTGTGCTGAACTGAATAGTTCCTGTACTTACAAGTTGTTTACTATGCTATTCTTTTTACAATTCCCCATGTTATAGCCTAGGTCCTACATCAAATTCCACAACTGATGTCACTAATTTTCTACTGTGCCCAGAGCCTGACAGCATTTATATCAAGAATTCCCTTCTTGTATCTACCAATTTAACCAAAAATTGTCAGTCATCTCTGGCCTCCTCCATTCATCTGGATTTCTCTTCTCAGCCATTAGCAGATGATGCCCTCATGAACTCAAAGAAAGGTTTCTTTGAAAAAGTGACCCTGATTTTCTCCAAATTTCTTAGTTTTTTCTTAATCTTTATGCTCTGTGACCTCTGTTACCTGTCAGTGGATGTCACTATTCCACTGACAGGTAACAGAGTGCTGACTTCTTACTTAAGGAAAGTCACTGACCAGAGACAGAAACAGTCAGTTCTTGTGGGATTTCAGTCAACACCAGCTCCTGGAATTACCCCAGTACCAGAGTACTATGCTACTCCTGGGGCAGCTGCAATTAAAAAAAATTGAGATGCTCAGATTCATTCATAAACCCACAAAAGCCCATGCTAAATCTTTAATCCCCTCTAGATGTAAAACTATGGAATAGAAATCAAGCCTTTTCCCTTCATGAATTCAGTAGCAACCATGCAGGGATCAGAAATGTGACCTTCATGCATATGGTTCAGAAATAATTGGTGCAATCTTTGGTAGAAATATGTGGAAACTAACCCATTTGATGCATCTGGCACTGGTGTGTTTGTGGGTGGTCATTTACAAACACTGCAGCATATTTGTCTACCAAAAAAAAAAAAAAAAAAAAAAAAAAGATATCCCTTTCCATGCTTTAACTAAATCAGAAAGATTGGGAAAGAGGGTTTTTTGTTTCCACTAAACACGTCTGTCTACTCATCTATATAGACTCATGAAGAAATTTCCAGTCATTCAAGTCTCCAGGGTGTTTGAAAATGTCTGAAGTCTTTTTAAAGAGCAGATTAGCATGTATCCTAAAAGTTAGACTGTAATACTATTTAACTGCTCTATTTTTCCATTATGGGCCTGTCAGCAGGAATATGTTGCCCTATAGTACATGACAAGTGAAAACGCTAGTAACATTGTTTTTCATAGACAGAAAAAATACCAAAGAAGCAATTTCTTAGCTAAAATGTCACCTGTTAGATGTATGGGGCTCACTATATTTTTGTTGCCCTGGTAACGAATGGTGTAAAATGACTCCTTTGCACAGCTCCATCAGAATGATTGCATCCTGGTTTTTCCATCATTTTACAAGAGGCTGTTTTCATTCTCCCTTCCTGACCATATTAAGTGTAAAGAGATTGAATTACTGTGCCGTACACTCTCCATCCAATGTGGATTTAAGAGTTGATATTGATGTACTGAGAACTGCGTTCTTCTTCAAGAAAAAAAAGCTACAAATTATAATGAATTTGACTTTTATGTATTGACCGCTCCAGTAGTGAAGTAGTGTTTCTGCACCCAGGGGATAGACATGGCATGATCAGCATTTTTCACTTGAGCGAATCCAATTGATAAAGCAATATATTCAGTGTCACTTTGCTTGATCTCCAGGTTTAACAATAGTCATGCTAAAAGTAGATACATTACTCCATAAATTTCACTCATAAAAAATGTGCTAGCCATTGCTTTATACAGTTGCACTCTTTCCAACTTTTCACTGAGCAGGGCAGAAAAAGACGAACAGAAATATTGTGCCAAAAGCATGTAAGAGTGGGCAAGTGGCTGACAAGTATTGGTAGGACTCACGTATTTACAGCTAAAAAACCCAACACAGGACAGTGAGGTGGGTGGTGATTAGCTTAGCGCATGTGCACATTGAGACCAAATGCCATTCTCACACTGATACTGCCCTGCTGGGCAGCTGCAGACATAACCCAGGAGTCATTACTTAACATAAGGGTACACAGGAACATTTGGAATGCTTCTGAAGGTTACAGTACCTAACCCCTTTGGTTATAGAAAAAATTATCGCGCATCTCACTGTAATGCAAATATGATATCACCACACATTTTCTGGAAGGAAATGGTATGTCATTCATCCATGTTGCAGAGGATTAAAGGTACAAAGAAGATGAATAGTACTGTAAGTTTTTATAATTAAATACAAGCTATGGAATACATAATTAAAATTGTAATGAAAAAAATACATGTTAAATTTTTTTCTATAGTACAAGAAATATCTTTAAAAAACCCCTATGTGTGTAATTGAATTTTTTAATGCAGAATACATCTTCTCTGAAAGTAGTATTTTATTTAGAATTACAATCCAAAAAAAGATGAAGGGGAAGGAGGTGAATGTTTAGTGCATGTGTAAAAGTTGCTTGTGACATTAAAATAGTGTGAAATTGAGATGATCTGTTTTCAGCTAGTTTATTGTGTTCATCGGGGGCTCAATCCAGACAGAAATTGCTTGAAATGTATATTTTGAGGCATCCGGTTATTTTTTTAAGAAGTTTTGAAGTGCTTATCCTAAGTTCTAAAAAGTAAGGAGAAGAATACAGAACTTGATATAAAGGATTTCTTGTTTAAGATATATCTAATAATGTAGGTTGCAGATATCTAACCTTGAACTTTATTGGCAGTTTTTTAACTTAGTTGTTCCGCACCTTGGGTTGTGTAATTAGTGAAGTGACCTATTCACTCTCAGGTAGAACTCTGTTTAGACAACAAATCTCACAGTGGGGAGAAAACAAATCACTCAGTTTGACTTGAACTGCAATTCACCAATACTCAATGAATGGTTTGGGAAGTGGGGACCTCAGTGGTTTCTCCAGCTCCAGGTTTTTTTTGCTGTTGCTGCTTGTGATGGCTTTGCTTGGTCACCCACCAGGTGCAGCATTGCTGAGCTGAAATGCTCATGTATAAAAGTGGTAAGAATAGTTTTGTTGGTTTGTTTAGGGGCTCTCTAAATGACATGAGATTTCACCCAATTATCCATAGACAGTCTGTAAATCTTCTTTTTACCACGACAGCCTCTGTAAAATTAGCTAAACTTTGTTAATTTGCATTTTCTTCCGCCTTCTGAATCGCCTGACTTTCTCTGCCATATTTTCCCATCACTTTTGTGATCTGGAACTGGATCATACACAGTATGTTTTGGCACACCTCAGATGTATTTGGCAGGGATAAAATCTCTGCTCAAAGAGAGTATAAGTACATCAGGAGCAGCAAACATCACTTCCTGGTGAAGGCAAGTGGGTTACCAGAGCAGGGCTAGCAGTCAGATCTGCATAGTGCCTGTGGAGCTGAACCCATTGTCTGCCTATGTGATTGATTGTTATCACCTCATGAAGCAGACACTCAAATGCTCAGGAAGTTTTAGATGAAGGACAGATGAAGATTCCCATTTGCTTAGCAAAATTGCTATAGTAGTAGTAGTAGTAAAAATAATTAGCAATAGTTAAAAATAACTTCCTAAGGAATAACAGAAATAATGTCTAGTTTTTGAACTGCTGACAGTATGCACACTGTTACCCTAAAAAAGCTGTATTTGATATAAAGTACTGTTCTGATTTGTTTTGTTTTGTTTTTTACTCTGCTGTAACGATGGCATAGAGGATAATCTTCTCCCTTTGGGGGAACCAGTATAAAGGCTTTTTCATTTTGTGCTCAATCACTGAAACCATTCCTCATCCATATTTTAGGGAAGGTGAAGTCTGCCACGCATTACTGCCCTGTAAAAATATTTCCTTTGCAGGATTATGGCAGCAGGAGGAACTAACAAGCATGGAAAGCCCTTTCTGGAGTGCGTCACACCTAGTGGGCTTGGGCAGTCAGCTGAGAAATTTCAGGGTGGCCAGGAGTTTGGGAGATAGTGCACATATCAAGGAAAGAAATGTGAATGGTTGGAAAAGCAAAAAGAGTGGAGTCATGGCAGCAAAAAATAATCTGTTCTAACCTCCCTCACCTTTGAGATGTTGCTGCTGTTGCCCTCCTTGCTAAAAAAGGCCTCTTCTCTGCCTTCTCGGCAGTATTATGAAGGCAATGATTAATGTTTCCTATTTGTGAACACACTATACTTAGACCAAACTGTACTGCTGCCCTCTCCAGAAGCAAATAGGTTGACAGCTTCCTTTGTGCACCTCTGGGTTAAATTTCTGATTATCATTTTTCCTGAGCTGGTTGAAGAGAAAGAGGTGGGGAGAGGCATGGATGGGAGAAAGATTTTTTCCAAAGTAATTGGACCATCAGCTTACAATCATCTCTGACCTCTGGATAAATGGAGGATTCCACTTTGCTGTGCTTGCACGGTCCTTCAATACTCACAAGCATAAATAAGTCTCATTTTAAAAAAGGTAAATCCCTCTGTAAGGATAATTAAATGGTGATGAGAACCCTGCCATAGTAAAAGCTCTCAATGGAAAATGAACTTTGCCTCCCTTATGTATGTATGTGTTCGTCTGAGTGTGTGTGAGATAATTCATCCTACAAACACATTGACAAATGTAAAACTTCTTCACCTCTATTCACTGCAATATTTTGCAGTAAGGTGGTACAATTGTCTTTCTGAAACCTCAATATCCCTCTCTTCCACCCTTGTCCCCCAGAAGGTAGTTTTAAAATGTCTTTTGACAGGCCTAACTTATCTTATTATAAATCATCCAGCACACACACACACACACACAAAATCACATACACACACACACACACACACACAGAGAGGCACAAACAGGCACAGCACCTAATCAGGATGTTGCTGGCTAATTTAGGACCACTGATTTGATATAACTGGGTAGAGTTTTATTATACCCTGTGATTGTAAATATGTCTGCTATCATTCACAGCCGGGGGAGGCTGGAGGGCCATTACATTTTAATTGAGTAATTTCTTTTTAAATCTCCGCAGGCCAAGTTGCTGCTTCCGCAGTGACCAATCCAGGGCGTTGATCTCAGTCTCTGTCTGGCTCCAGAAAATTCTGCTAATATGACTCCCACCTATTTCTGCAATTTTGGTTTTTAAAGGTCCTAAAAGGCCAGAACTGGTTTTTTTGTATACACAATGAGGAGAGCAACCTGGAAGCAGATAACACATTTGTGTTTAGATAGACAAAGCAGGCAACTACACCTAGCGGGGCCAAGGAATGGAATGGTCTGAGCTGTTTGGTGGAGAAATTAATCAAGAATATCTATAATGGAAGATGATTGGAGTGATCTTCATGTTTTCTCACATCCAGACCTTGAGAGGAAACTGAATTCAGCTTTCTATGTGGAAGGACAATAATTTTGGACTTTCATTCCTCTAAAGTAGCAACATTGCCTTTAGAGAGATATATTTAAAGATATTTAAAATAGGCTGACAACCTATTTTGTAATTATGACAGCCTAATTGTAATTATGTACATGCATCCAAGCACAGGCATGTATAAGCTTTCATATATATATATATTTTCCTCTATTTTTGGATGTGTTTAAGAATTATTTACCCAGAAAAGAACAGAAAATCCAAGGATTTATCACAGTTTTTATGTCTAAAGTCCCTAATACAGAAAATGTTTGACTGATATTTATAGGCTGAACACCAGTCCTGTAAAATAATTTTTTGCTCCAAGTATGTCTGGGCAACGTTAGAAAAGCTACTGATGAACTGTATAGTATTCTTTAAATTCATATACTTGTAGATTAAATTTATGCCAGTTTAAGAGCAGACAGTGTAACTTGTTCCAGTAGGGGTTCTTTTGTGGTCTCAGTCTAATTTCAGCTGGAAAAGGAACTGTTTTCCTCCAAAGCACGGGCATCCCAGTTTGCACTTCAGACTAAAAGGCTAAAGAGCAAGAGGCAGGAGTAGTCTGACCAACACCATTCCCTAATGTGGTGCCTCAGATGGTAAGAGGTATACCTGTCTGTCTGGAGAGGGGAAAACACCATGAATTGATTTTATGGACAAAAAGTCACACCTGGCCCGCTGATACTTGTCTCTACAGCTAAATTTCTTTGTCCTGTTTTACTGCTGATTTGAACAAAAAAAAAGGTCACACCCCCATTCCAACAACGCCAAATATATGATTTCTAACTATTTTAGATTATGTGACAAAATCTAGCCTTTTGAATGCTTCAGGCTGCATGGTAACACTGCCGAAAGATAAGCAGGATAGCGCATGCACTGTTTTTGTAAGAAAAAAGACCAGGGAGTAGGAAATCATGGGGTGTGATTCCCACAACCTCTGAATCTGCTCAGGTTGGTTTTTTTTTCTTTAAAAAGAGGTAGCAATCAGCGCTGATTGAAATACCTTTGAATGCAGTTATAATGAAATTCCATTTCTCGTCCATGCCAGAGTTGCAGCCATTGTTGGTAATGGTCTCCTTCAGAGCAATACAGTCACTGCTGCCTTGTGAGGTACCATGTGAAGTAGAGGCAGGCAATCCCTGAATACAATTTAACAAGAAGAGTTTGCTGTAGAGTTTTAACCAGGGCTCATCTGTCTGCTTTCTCTATATGTCCTGAGAAAAGAATAAACTGTGCATATTCCGTGGGAGCAAAGAAGAAGACCTGATAAAATATATTTTTATTTCCAAACTGGCAATTTAGGTAATTTTAATTTCCTGTGCAGGTCTCTATGATGGTATTGTGTATATACAATGATCCATTGTTTGAGATATTGATTATGCTGGACTGTAACTTGGTTTGTAACAGGCCAGTTGAAACCTACTTTAGTTTGACATAACACAGCCCTGTGGAGGAATCAGAAAAACTGCTGCTTTAAAGGGGCCCTGAGTGAGAAGCGCACACACTACTTGAATAACTCAAAATAATTTCTTTGCATTCAGTCTTGTTATTGACACTGTAGTGAGTAACAGCTGATTTTTTTGTTGTTATTGGATATGATGCAGAAATTAAGGACCTTTTCTTATTTAGCTCCAGTTTAAGGATTATTACTTTCCAGTAGTGTTTCTTATTTTCCCAAGTTAGTGAACACACAAAAGAGCTTCGGTGACAGATAGTGAAAGAGTTGTCTGGAGTGCTTCCTGCATCAGCTTCAAGATCCAATCCTCTCTGTTAGTTTTAGAAACAGGTTTATGTGATCCAGTGTTCCTTCATCTCCCTCTAAATCCAGTTCCTAAAGAATGAAATTTTCCTGAAAAATAGATCTCTTTGCCTAGTAGTTTTTCTCAGAGCGGAATGCACTTTGTCCTTGTAAAACATTCTTCACAATCTTCCTCTTTGCCTTAAAATGAGGGTCTTTGATGGACTCTGATACCACTGATGCACCCCACTCAGTGTCACAAACTTGGCACCCTTAGTGGACTAGTTTGAATTTGGATGAGCTGCAGCAGAAGTGCAGATGATGGAAAAACTTGTGATTTTGAAAAATTCAACATCTATGTTTCAGCCACATGACACTTCATGAAACAAAGAAGATTTTACCAGTCATTGATCCCTGAATTCTTTGCCTGATCCAGTGGCCTAAAAGGGTTGGATTAGTCTAGTAAGGCTATTGCAGTTTGTAAGTAATTCTAAGTGGGATGGAAGCAGCAACACCATCTAACCTTTGGCAGCCATAGGGTGGGTGCCCTCTGTCCAGAGAGTCATCATTGTGCAGTGAGTGGGAAGAAGGATGAATGCATTTGAGTCCATCTCGATTTAGTGAAGGCTTAAGTAGGTCAGAAAGACTGCTCCTTATATGTATCACATTCTCTATGGGTACTGCAAAAGGAGAGTACACACTCTGTACAGCCTGGTGTACACACACACACATACACACACATTTTGTGAACATCTAGAGCTACTGAGATGTGTCCACCAAGGTTTTTGCTGCATGGCTCCAGCTAAAATCAACAGAAGTGACATGGCAGAAACTTAGCTTGAGAATGTCTAGCTCAAAGAGCTGTCAGAGTAAATTAGCAGAAGGAGAAAATATTTTCATAGCAGTAGTGTCGTCTCTAAAATATTGGAAGCCTTTAAAAGCCACCATCCAGAACAATAAATGCCAAATAAGAACTCTTGTACTGCCATATGAATATTTTAAAATAGTGCTTCTGGAGGATGATTTGACTGTACAAGTTTAAGTTATTCTTAGGGAAAAGCCAACCAAATGAAGAGTTTTCTGACCAACTTCAGGAAATTACTCGTCAAAAGTTTACAGCAGTTTTAAGTGGGTGACAATTATTTTCCATGTTGTTCCTTCAAGGATGCTGCCACATATTAGCAGGATAGCCCTATTTGACAATCATGCCAAATTGCCCGTTTTAAGTTGACTTTCACAATACTGAATCGGAGCTTCCAGAAGCAGTGCATTGTCTATCAGCATGCATCATTTTCTGAGACAATAAGCAAAAAAAGTTTAGGACATTAGTGCATAGAAACCTATTGGCTGCTCCCCAGTATGATGACTGAGATCCTTGTACCTTGGTACCTTGCAGTGTTCAGTTTGTTTTCAAACATAAGTGATCCAGAATTCAGGTGCCAAGAGTCAATTTCCTACAAAAGAAAAGAGAATAATTGAGCTGCATAATGATTTGAATTATTTGTACTAGATGAGGAAAATAGCAGTTGGAATTTATCTCCTTATTTAAAAAGTTTCTGTAAAGTTCATTTACTGATAAAAAAATCACAGAGGCATGACAATCATGAAAATGTGGGACTCTGTTTACCTGGTGCTCTTAGGCTCAAACAGAGAGATCACAAGAACAACACTGAGAGATAGAATGGAGAAACAACAGTGGAAAGTGAGAAATTCTTAGAGAAATGTTGATTAATTTTCTGGTTCAGCTGTGTTATGTCTTCAAAGCCATCTTCCTCAGTTTGTATATTTGAAGGAGATGCATAGAGCTATTTGATTTATACTTGGCCTTAATGAAGATTAGACCATACCTTTCCACAAAAATCAAGAAATGAGGAAAAGCCTGTGAGGTATGCTTTCTGGAGTAATGTCTTCCACCAAGACAGCTGGATTTGTGTTTGCATAACAGGTAGGATTCATATTTAATGTATTGTCAAAAGAAGAAGACTGTAACCATAAAGAATTTTTTCTTCTGTAATGAATTTTTGGGGTTTTTTTTCTCAGTTCTTCACACAGAGAAAATATCTTCCACATGTACCTTTTCCCTGATACCTTCTTGAAACTGCTCAAGGCAAAAAAGGAAATCACAGCTCCCAATTTCTCATGGAGTCCTTCCATGACTCCAGCCGAATGAAAACATTGCAGGAAGGTGTGTGCTAGATGTCATGGTTCTGGCTGTTTTGTTTGCCAGGAGCTAACTCTCTGTTTCTATAGGGTCCCTCACTGTGCAGATCTAAAGATACAATCTGGCCTTGAATCTTTAGCTAGTCAGAATACAATTCTTCAAATTAATTGATCTCATTTCCTGCCAGGCTTCTGTGCTTATTAGCCAATGTGATGCCAGCTGTAGTTCCTTAAGTACACCAGAAACAAAGGGCTATTATTTCTGGCTAAATTCCAGTAGGCTCATTACCTTCTGCTTCTTTTAAAATTCCCTCTGCAATTATACTACATAAGATTTTATTTATTTATTTATTATTCTTTATACTGCTTTTTGTATAGCTGTGCTCTGTGTGTTATCTTCCACACCAGAAGAGGCTGCATTTAAACAACAAAGAAAGTAATATCTCAGAATACCGTAATCTGACATATTGTGGGGTTCATTAATTTTGAATTTTACCATTAATACTATCCAGGATTATTATTATTTATGTGTATAATCAGGTCTGCCCTGCATTTTGGACTGCTTAAATAAATGCTGTATAAATTTCATAAGATGCAAAAAGGTGCTTTTGGAGGTGGATGTGTAAGATGTCTAGAAAAGTAAGACTTTCAGATCAGAGTTGCAGGCGATTTCTTAGCTGACAAATTAACTTCTTTTACAAGGGTTGGTGGTCAGCACAGCCTGTTCCAAGAGAAAATTTCCCTCCTTTTCAACAGATGAATTCATTTCCCCCTATTAAAAGACATTTTAAAGCAGAATATTACATAATTCCTGAATTAGATTTAACAGAAAGCAAGGCACACCAAAGTTATCAGATTGCCTCAGGCATGACGGGTGATGCTTTGTGTGACATTATTTTTTCGAGCTTTATGGATTATGTACAGGCACATGATGCAATCTATTATTGAACTAACCGGCCGAAGGAGTTTGTTACAAGGCTAGTATGGTAATAAGTATAATCTAGGAGTCTGCTGCGGTAAAAACCCCAAGAAGCCAAACATGGGCGCAGAAATAGATCTGCTGCATTTCTGGTGACCGGAGAACGAAAAAGGGCGGGCAGGAATCCTGGGTAAATGAGGTTTTCGAGACGAGCGATGCTCCCCAGGCGGGGCTCGGTGCCCGAGGCCGGGCAGGCCGCAGCCGGGGAGGCAGCAGAGGGCAGTGCAGAGCCGAGGCTGAGCCGCAGCCCTGGCACAGCACCTTACTCCTTATTAAATAAATTCATAGGGCTAATTTAGCCTCTGAGGAAATTAAACTGCTAATTACATGTATATAAACCACTGAAAATGGGTCTGGTTTTTGCATCCAAACGGAAAAAAATAAAAAAGAAGAAAAATCTAAATTACCTAGCTTTGTCTCTCATATTTAAAATATGGTATTTTGGTAACGGAGAATGGAGATGACTTCGAGGAGATTTTGTTATGATTTGAGGCATGTGCTTGCCTGTGTATGTGTACTGTGTCTCTTTCTCTGTGTGTGTGTCTGTGTGTCTGTGTGTGTGCGCGTGTGCCTGCGCGCATGTGTTTATAAGATTGTGTGTCTGTACAAGAGGGTAATCTAACCATTTCCACAGTCCATCTCCTGCTGAGTAAACAATAGTGCTTTTTTCCTCATTCATTTATCCAAGCCAATGTCTTTATAAATGCTGGATAATATGCCCTTGGGTAACATAAGGGCAAAGCTCTAATTGAATCAGGTCAAGACTCCACACATTATCTCTGATAGCACTTTTAAAATGTAGCTTCCTCTGTCAGATCATCTGCCTCTGAATCACTGCATTGGAGATAATTCTAACATTAAGATATTAGTATTGCAGAGCTTATAAATATACAGTTGCAAGAATTATTGTCTGGTGATGTCAAGCTTTCTCTGAACTGTTAATAATCCTGATAGTTTTTAAAAACCATCTAAGCAAGATCAATGGATGTCTTATGACTTAGAAATGCATGTAATCCATAAAGAAGGATAAACATCTAGTGTTTTACATCACTTGAAAAACTTCAGTATCATGAAATGGCTATTCCCTTCAAATGTCTGTTCCTTTAAAACATTTAAGATCAGAGCCCAAAGCACAGTCCTAAGGAACAAACCAGATATTTTTACTCCATGCCAGGATTTAGCAGCCTGCATGGCTGAAAGATTAGACATTAAAACATAACTGGGTACTCACCCTTGCATCACTGTCATAAAACTTGTCTCATTGACACCAGCTTCCAAAAAAAAATTATTTGGGAATATCCTGTCCTTACAGTGACAGAGGCCTTCTGGCACTAAAGTTCTCACTTTCCTGGATGTCCCCATTAATAGCTCTGACAGTTTCATGTCTGAAAGATCTCTGGTTTGTATCTACATGCAGAACTGAAGAGGCAACTAAGAATGTTCAAAAGCATGGAAACATATTGTGTTTTGGTACACTAACTGGGGCACTCCCAGGGCATCCCACCTCATGTAATGCAGTCATACTAGAAGCAAGACATTAATTGTACCAACACTGTAAGATTGTCAGGGCTATCTCTTAGGTGAAAAGATTAACATATAACACTCTTTTACTCTCAAGATGAGAAATTTTGTCATCTGAGAAGGCAAAAACCTGATGTATGCCCAGATTGAATACTGGAGGATATATCTCACTTACATATATTTTTCAGTTTGTTCTTCTAAGTCTTTTAAAGGTTGCTTGAAAAGATAATAATGACCCATTTTACTTATCCATCAAGAGTTTTGAACTGAAGGCTTTTTTCCTGAGAATATAGTTAGAGCATTAAGGGCAGTATGGGTAGAACAGCCAATCAGAGTAATGAGTCTCCACTGCTTGAGAAATCCAGATTAATCTAAATCAAATACTTCCCACTATGGCAATTTTAACTAATTCCCTCATGAAAGTATAAGAGATATATGAAACCCCTACAGTCAGCATAAACCTCCTGGTAGGGCTAGACAGGTAATACCTTTTAAGCTTGTTAATGTCTTATCCTGCTGGTTTCTACAGCTGACTCAAAGAACAACTGTGTGCTTCTCAACCCGTCATTACAGAGGAAAGCAACTTTCAGCATGGGGATGGAAAGGGTGATGCTGTGTTTTGTATATCATGGTTTCATAATGCTAGTATGGCTGGATCTCTCTGGACTGATGTAATTAATGCCTCTATTAGTTTATTAGTCTCAATGTGTTTGTACAATGTAGACAGAAATATTCAGGGTTGAAATTCTTTCAAAAGGAGAGGCTTATTTATGTATTCATCTGTTGCTTCAATGTTAGTGTTGAACCCACAAATTTGTGGGTGTATTCACAAAGGGGACCATAGGCACACCAAACTCAGGTGTAACAGGTGCTGCATATGAAGAAGTTATGAAGTGTCACCACACAAGGTGGGCTAGTTTAGCTGCAGTTCCTTCTATTTTCGATGCAACTGCAATTTCATTTTGGTTATTTAAATCCTTTTCAGTACTAAAACCCCATGGTTTGGCATTGTTTTTACAAACACAGTGTTTTATGAGCTCTGTGCCCCAAAGTGTCAGCAATTGTACAACAGTAACAGCAGAGCTATGCTGATTTACATAATCTGAGAATCTGTCTTTTTCCCCTCTGAGGTTCCTCTGATCAGTGTTAAATGAAGATTAACACGCTGAAAAGTCTTCGCAAATCAGAACATTATAAATGAGGGAACAGGAGGGAGAAAAGGTTAAGAAATATATTCAGAGCCACTCAGGAAAATTCAGTGTGAATTTCCCTATTTGTGATTTTCTCTGTTCTTAAAAAAACTAGTCAGAATGTCTGTCCAGAATAAAAAGGAAGCACAGGGCATTGTACAAGTGTGGAAACGGCTGCTTTCACTGAAGTAGAAATTTCTTCTATTTCCCTTCTGACTTTCAGTCACTTCCCGAGTTTGACTCCAGTCCTGCCACAATAGAACAACTCCCTGGTGACAATGGTCCTTCTGATGCTGCCACTGAACCCTTCTGCAATAAGAGCTGTTGGGGTAATATATAAAGCCATGAAGAAAGTGCGAAAATGCTTCTCACATTTATTGCTTCTATTTTAATACAGGAAAAAATTCGTACCAACAACTGAAATATTTGCTCCCATTAGCAATGAATGCTATCCCCAGATTTTCTAGTTATGGAGACGTGGGTTGTGTTGGTTTTGTTTCCTGGGAGGATTCTTTTGGGGAGTTTTTTGGATTCAGAGGTAATTGAAGAGCATTATTGAATTGTTGTTTTTCTTACTGCTTCTGTTAGATACAATATCTCATGCTCTGAAGAAACTCTTCTACAGACATTTTGATAATAATAGGACAGAATTCCTCTACTAAAAAAAAAAAAGGTGTTATCAGGCACCTAGCAGTTTAGCGCACTAAACTTTCAGATACTGGATACAGTCTCAGAGTTCTTGCAGAAGAGAGTATTTAGCCATCAAATTTTAAGATTATGTTGTCTCTATCAATCAGCTTGGTTCTTGCAAATGTGTAAAACAAATAGCTCTTTACTCATGGAGGCCATGATTAGAGAGTATGTACAGTCAGAATAATTTTAACCTATTGATACATATACATATATATTCCAGCTCTAGTACAAACTCATCCCTTTTCTTCCCCCTTATTGAGGGAAAAATTATTCATAAATCCCTGTGAACAAATAAGTTCTATTTAAGTAGTACATGTGCACCACAAGTTTCTCTTTTTTTGCCTTATGATACATCCAAGGTGTAATTTGCTTAAGATGCAGCCATGTAGCAGTTTAGAAACTGGTAAAATCTATAAACAAACTGCTTTTCTTTGACAACAAAAATATGAATTACATAGGAAAAGAAAGGTATAGATGACTGGGTACTGAAAATATTCATAGTAGTATTTCTCAGTTACTTCCCTAGACAACCTGTGTTCTTTGATAAATTCCTTGGACTCCGCATATTCATTTTGGTAAATATCGTGAGTTCCGGTCTCAGAGGTCGTTCAAGAGAGACCTAATTCTTTCATCCAGCCTTTGGGTCACATTCTGCTGTGAAATAATGTGAAGAGCCATCAGGAACAAGTTCCTCCTCTCAGCACCCTGGCGGTCCTGCCCTGCCTTAGCCTAGAAAGAGCTGAGTCAGATGGAGCTGCTGCTGAACTTCAGACGCCTCATCTGCCTCCTGGTATCAACCTCCTTTGTTCCTCTCAGGCTAAATTAAGTGAACTATTATTTAGGAGTCAATAACACCTTAGAAATGGTCTATCTGAAATATGCTTTTCCAAACAGCTATGTGCAAATCACTATACTGTAGAGAAGGACTGGGACAAATTCACAGGCACTTCATTTCAGTTAGAAAAGCAGTAAGAAAAATAAGGTGAATTGAAGTGGGAAAGATAATTTAATATAGAGGATATGTCCTTCTACGTGTCAGACAATATTGCAGGGTAAAAGAAACAAAGGCCATTAAATATATTTGGTTGTGATTTTTAATGTAGGCATTGCTTATTTATGCCATTAGATTTCAAGTAACTGCTAATGGAGAGAACTAGCTGAGGCAACTGGTTCATTGCAGAGGCTACAGAAAATAATGCACATAAGGTGTGTTGCTGAGAAAATACTTTTCATTTTTTGATCACAGAAATCTGTATAAATCAAATCAATGTACATAATGTAAAAGGCTACTGAAAATAATAGTTTAATAGAAGTATTTTGGGATATATGTCAGCAATCTTTGGAAAAGTCTAAACCTAAGGACAAAATCTCCTGATACAACTGATATATTGCAAACAGTTCTGCCAAAATGATTTTACCAGTTACTAAAGAAAGTTTTATTGCTTGCAACAATAGACTTACAATAAATTTTTTTTGAAACAGCATATTCCTAGTGTATCTGTAACAGTAATTACTGTTTTACTTTTAACAGCTACCTCTATTTGTAGCATTACCTACAAAGGAGATATGGGTTTACTCCTGGTTTCTCTCTCAATTCCTCAGACAGTGTGTAAACTCCTCTCTTGGGACATGTGTCCTCAGATTACCAAAACTGTATGAAAACTCTGAAGCTCAGATTTTGACATTAAGACCATGTGAAACAGACTGTAAAATTCAAGTCCTTTAGAGTTAGTATAGGTCTTCAATGAAATAAGCATTTTTTTCCCTTCTATTTCTTGCATCTGCTGAGAAGCTACTTCATACTCAAGATTAGGTCTTTGCCAATTTGAAAACCAAAAAAAGAAGGTTTCATTTTCTTTCTGCATCTGTTCAAACTCCCAAACCTTTTTGGGTCTGTTATTTTTCTGAGGTTTTATTATGCCAAAGATGATGGGGTACTGATGACCTGTAAATTCATTGCTCATTAGACACCCAATGTGAAATCTGCATCTCACTCTCTCTGCCTGAGCTGCTACGATAATTTCTGAGGATTGTTCCTGACTAGTGAACCCCAGGCAGACATGCAGATACTGTAGCATTTTTCTTTTTATTTTCTATGACAAAACCTCTTTCTTTAACTGTGCCTTTTACAACTTTCCCCATTTCTTATTTGTCTGCATAGTTTCCTAAACACAAAAAGTAGAGTTTTGTCCTTAGGTTTTAAGTTACAGAAAATTTGTAGCTAATTTTTTATTGCCAGAGCTGTGGCCAGGAGAAATTGATCACTTTTGCTAAAGTTACAAGAGAAACCTTTGCCAAAACCAGAAGCATAAATGACAACTCTTCAGTTCAGTTCAACATCTCAACCACAATGCAATAGTTCCTGCCTCATATAGAGTCTGCTAAATAGCTTTAATTAATTGCTGCTGTAGTTCCCAGTTTATCAAAAGCAATAAATAAATAAGTAAATAAATAAATAAATAAATAAATAAAATGTACATTTCCTTAGTGATTCAAATTCCATCTTTCAGTCTCAGTGGGTAAATATGATGCACATCATCTTACTGTGAGAAGTGTTATCAGGCATGATTGATTTGATAATAGGTGGGTTTCATTTTAATATCAGTGACAATGGAGGGAGAGTGGAATAAGAGAATGATACAGTATATCAGGCATTTAACAAAGACAGCCTGAAAATCAATAATAATCCTTCACTGGTGGCTCAAATTTTCAGACAAGTTAAGCAGATGAATGGCTCATAATGTCACTCAGTAGTGTTAGTCTGTTCATAGGCTCACTCTTCCAGTAAATGAGAATTGTTGATTAAAAATCCATTCTAAGGATGCCCACAAACATATTAAGTAGTTCTCATCTTCCCAGTGGAGTGAAAGTATTCATCCTGGTTTTTTTTTTTTAGCCTTCATCCAACACAGCTGATCTCTCAACACAACCTGCTTTGTCTATCTAATCTCCGTGAGTTACCCAGTGTGATGTTCTGCAGGCCATGTCCCACTGTTCCCATGTGCCCAGGAGTGTACACAGGAGGACTTCTCTGGTACAGCCATACTCACATCACAGAGGCCACAACTCTGAGACACTCTTTAAGGTACAATGGTGGTCTCTGTGATAGCATTTCATGTTACTGAATGAAATTCTTACCTCTAAGTCCTAAAAAACTGAGGGGGGTGGCTGCTACACCTGAAGGTGGTGCTGCCATTCAGCAGGGCCTTGTTAAGTTGGAGAGTTGGGTGAAGGGTCCACAAGGGCAAGTGCCAGGTCCTGCACCTGGGCAGGAACAGCCCCAAGTGCCAGCACAGCCAGGGGCTGACCTCCTACAGAGCAGCTCTGTGGACAAGGACCTGGGACTCCTGGTGCACCACAAGTTGTCCATGAGCCACCAGTGCCCCTGTGGCCAGGAGGGCCAATGTCATCCTGGGCTGCATTGGCAAGAGTGTGGCCAGCAGGTCAGGGAGGTGATCCTCCCCCTCCACTCAGCCCTGGTGAGGCCATTGCTGGAGTGCTGTGTCCAGTTCTGGGCTCCTCAGCACAAGGGAGACAAGGAGCTACTGGAGAGGGTCCAGTGGAGAGCCACAAGGATGATCAGGGGTCTGGAGCTTCTCTCTCATGAGGAGACTCTCTGGGAGCTGGGATTGTCTGGTCTGGAGAAGAGAAGGCTGAGAGGGGATCTCACCAATACACAGAAACATCTCAAAGGTGGGTGTCAGGAGGACGGTGCCAGACTCTTTCCAGTGGTGCCCAGAAACAAGAGAAGGAGCAATGGCCATAAACTGAAACACAGGAAGTTTCACCTCAACAAGAGGAATAATTTCTTTACACTGAGGGTGGTAGAGCACTGAACAGCTGCTGGGGAGGCTGTGGAGTCTCCCTACCCGGAGACATTCAAAATCCCCCGTGTGTGTTCCTGTGTCACCTCCTCTCTCACCTTGGCATGGTGGTTGGACTGGATGATCTCCAGAGGTCCTTTCCAACTCTAACAATACTGTGAAATTCAGAGATCCACTGAGAATTGGAAAAGAAAGAATGGGGTGAGGGGCCAAGGGAAGGTGGTGAAAGAATTAAGAAAAAATAAAAAATACAAATGGCTAGCAAGACCAAAATATAAAATGTTCAGAGTAATTGGAACAAGCTATTATGTTGCATTAAAAAACAAGCCTTGACAAAAACATGTTAAAACTGAAATGTGTACTCCATTTGACTACCACAGTACATTTGGAAATTGTAAATAAAATGGCATATGAAAAATGGAAGTTTACCAACACAGCTTTTGGGAAACGGTTTCTTTAGCATGGGAAGTTTCAAAACAAAATGAAGTTATTTAAAAACAATATTTGTTTTCCAAGTTGAATTAAAGAAAAAATGAGAAAACAGAAACTCAAATTATTTTCTTTCAAATGGAATATATATGCCTTATTCCTAGGGGAAACATCTGTCTTAAATTTAAATTGAAAATATCACCACTTAATCTGTTTTTCTTTTTTTAATAATAATCCCAGGTGCTTGCATTTTTTAAGGAGTTTTTTTTGTTTGGGTGTTTTTTGTTTGTTTGTTTGTTTTTTATTTGTAGTATTCTTTATAAATTGGATGTGAACCTACCTGCACTTCATGGAGGGAATTGCCAAATATTGATCAGCCTTATCAATTATGAACAACTTCCTCGCAAGGTTCATGTTATCCTGGAATTGTGTGAGCCATGAGCATTTTAAAAGATGAAATCCACTCTTGAAGAGATCATTAAGTCCTTAGTCTCTCATGGGTTCATAAACCATGCGTATTTTCATTAGCCGCATATAGTCCTTTTGATTTCGGTTGGATTGCTTGCATAAATGAAGTTACACAGACCTGTGAGTTTTTGAAGATCAGAGCCACTAGGGAAAAGATGCAGCATATAAAATGCAACAGGAAATTTAAAATGAGGTGGAGGTGAGGATGGCAATGACGATAGATGGTTATGTGCTCCAGCTATGGACATGTAGGTTGCAAGTTTCATTTTTCCTCCAATACATAAGTAGCCATAGACAATTTCATTCCTGACAGTCTGATTTTTATCATTCAGGGACTCACTGAATTCAGTGGGCATCCTCCAGGGCAGGTTCTTGAGAGCTCCTGAATGAGTGAAGGATAAAACCCTGTAAAAATAGATAAAGAGACAGGAGAACAAAGTATTATATATGATACTGTGAACTGAAGTGAAAGCAGGCATTGGTTAATGTAATTTTGATTGTTTCATATTTAATTAACTAAGAGTTGATTGAAAAATTCTGCCTGAAGTAAAATAGTACCGGGTATTCAAAATCTCCAGTAGTGTGAGTGCTTCTAACATGTCTTAATCTGTCTAAAATCAGAAAAAAAAAGCAATATTTTTTCCTGACAATGCTAGTTATTGATCCCACTTCATTTTGAATTTTCCTATTGTGCACAATTGCTTGTCCACCTCCAATGTCAGTTTGCCAGTTTCTCTCGTGATTTATCAATAGCAGTTCCCAGCCAGGATGTTATTATAGTTCAAGCGGAATTAATGTGGCAAAGGAAGTCTATGGGCTCAATGAACAGAAAGATAGGATTGAATTATTACCCAGGAGATGGTGGTTCTCACCCCCTCGCAATGAATTCAGAATCAAGTTGCTCTGACAGCCAAAGGCCAGATTAGTGCTACCTCTATTTTTGCTATCAGCTCTAAACCTTTCACAAACAATACATTCATTATTACTGACTCAGGGGGAAAACAAAAAAGAGGCTTCAGCTGTTCCTTGACCTGACCTCATCGTGTATAGAACAGGGTAGGAAAAAGACACTTACAATGGCAGTATATTAAAAATGAAGTGTGCTAAAAGAAGTGTTGAAACAAGTTAGGTGTTTAGTGAACTGTCAGCTTATAATTTTTTAGCTATATTGAGAAGGAGGGAGTAAAATCCAGGCTGGTCATTACAAGATTTTTTAAGTAAACACACCATGTTGACCCCACACGGGTCAAGCTCTTGTAAATTAGAATTCTAACTGGAAGCAGAATCAGCTGTGGTTTAACTCAAGATAATAATGGTTACAAGTGATTTCCAAATTTGAAATGTGATAAATAATCAGGGCTGATTTTCTGATAAGAACTAAAGAACACATATTAAATGAAGACAAGAAACTACAGAACAAAAGATCAGCAGTTTTTGGCTTTTGAAAATTGCATGGGATCCAGGGCTCTTAATAGGTTTAAACATGGGATTTGCTGACATGGGGCAAGCTGTATTCTCACCTCTTGTTTTGGTGGGGTAATTTGCTGTAGAACCTGTACGCCTGCCTCTTCTGTGTTTTAGAGAGCAATGAGTCTTTTTGTCAGAACCTCAGCAACATCTTGCATCTGTGTCTCTGAGGGAATCAGCTCCACACAATGCAGGGAAGTTGAGAGTCAGGAGGTACGGTAGTTAGATTTCTACCAGCTCCTGCAATGTGGTCAAGCACAGTACTTGGCAAAGGCAGCACATACCATGACTTTTTAGGCTCTGTGCATGCTGACTGGCTTACAAAATGGAAAAAATTTTGCCTGTGTGTCATCCTTCACCTCTTTCTCTGTTCACATGCCAATTTTCATGACATCTGTGGGAACCTAAGTGCCTTCAGACTCAATCCTGTTGATCAGATTCAATTATATTTGACAGAAGGGTATAAAAATTGTTAGGAGAGGGCAACTAGGCAGTGGGACAGAGACAACAACTCAAAAACGTGGCATCCTAAAGGATAAAGGATAAATGCCTATTGTAAGTATATGTGAATTTTCAGATAAAATAAGAATGAAAGCAAAGGTAGAAACTAAGATTGATGAGAAGTACTGTGGTGGGTCTTTTTCTCTGGAAAATAACGAATTGATGATGTAGTGTGAAAAATCCTATAGCAACCAAGCCACCTCTTTTTTTGCTGGATCTTTTTATTGTGATGGCAGCACAAATGACAAGGCACATCATGATGAGATATAAAAGAGCTCTTATCTGCAAAATCCTTGCAAGAGGTGCTGTATCAGAGTAAAATGGTATTATTGGATTAAGACTAAATAGTCTATAATATAAAAACAAAAAGAGGGGTAAGTGCATAGCAGATTTTCTAATGTGTCGATTCAGATAAATGTTACTTCCAGTGGCAGTAAATTAATTGTTATAGAAAAGTTTAGATTACAGACTTCAGGACTTGCACATCTCATAAGCAGTACATTGTCCTTCTTCTCAACAAGGGCAAAAAAATAAGTCCAAGATAGTGCGGACTTTTAACCCACTGTTCTCATAATGATTAATTTATCATAACTGGATTTCTCCTACCATAAGTTCCCCAGCTGACATGCTGTTCACTAAATTCAGAAATATCTTATCTCGTAATTCTCCAGTCTTCATGTGTAAACCTCTCCTCAACTCAAATATTTTCTCATTGTATTGGAAGTTATCACATGCTATAGACTGTAAGTGCACACAGGTAATTTTTGCAATTAACAGATTATTTGATTTAATTGTGGATGGAGATAAAGGTGTGTGAGGTTTTGTCATTCTTATTAGGATGGGGTTTTCCTCCTACTACCATTATTTGGAATAATTCTACACATGATTATGATAATTTTATCATTTTCATCTGTATTCATATTCATCTGACTGGGCATTTGAATGGGTTGCTCAGGGAGATGGTGCAGTCACTGTCCTTGGAAGTGTGGAAAGACTAGATGGGACACTCAGTGCCATGGTCTGGTTAAGAAAGTGGTATTTGGTCACAGGTTGGACTTGATGACCTTAGAGGTTTTTTCCATATTAATTGACTCTGTGATTCTGAGATTCTATATTTTAAGATGCTTTATTGGCTTTCCTTAGGGTTAAGTTTCTTTAAATATGTATTTTCATTTTGGAATGCCTCATGTTTCTTGGACATCTGAATTGCTAAGGACTGTGTTTTCTCTATTAGAATTCAATGGAAGATCTTAACTAAGTTTCTAATGCTTTGAAACACAGTTGTTCCTTGTTTTTATCGTTATCTTAAAGCAACTGATTGGCTATGCTCTGTTTACCTGTTGTTATAATCTTCACTTCTTACTTGGGTTAATGCTTCCTACAGATATATGTTCATAGTTTGTTACAGAAAGAACTATTCAGCTTAGAATATCACATGTCTATTGCCTGCTGCAAATCCCAGTTCAACAAGCAATTATGCATTAATTGATGGGAAAAATAGTGAGACAGGTCCTGAAATGTCTTTTGTTTTACTTGTATACAAAAAGGGGGGGGAAAAAATGGTATTATTTACATTTGTATTTTGACTCTCCAGAAAATGCTATCTCATGCAGTTGAAAACAGCTACTGTTGTGGTTTAGGAATTGTAGTCTCCAATTTAGTACTCCCACAGAAAAAACACACACTGCTTTCCCTCTCCTGCCCCACTCCTGCTGAAGCCACAAAGAACAAAAATCACAGGTTGGGATTAGAACAATTTACTGGAAATAGCAGTGAGATATGAAAATGAACAGTAACAGCAACAATATAATAACTAAAGGTGTAAGAAGAGGAATTTTCTGATTCCCACAGAAAAAGCACACAATAATAGAGAGCGGCTCCTTCCATTTTCTCAACGGAAGGAACCCCTTCTCCCTGCCCTCTGGCAATGACAAGAGGTGGTATAGAATAACCTCTGTGTCCTAGCCATGCCCCCTCCTGGCTACTTGAAAAAATAACCCTTTCCTGGCCAGAACCAACACAGCCACATTCTGTGAGGGTTCACATACCTGATGTCCTTCCCCCACCACCCCTCCTCCCCCTTTTTTTTCTGAAACAGATAATATTTGGAGCTTCCCATAAACTCATTATTTCAGATGTGAAATGTTAAGAAAATCATCAGGTGTTACAAGACAGATGCCATAATTGCAAAAAGTGGAAAAACTGTGGAAATGTAAAAGGAGTGAAATTTCCATGCTCAATCATCATGTATATGTTCTGCACAGCTGCTTACTTGTAGACAGACAAAATACCTTTTCTGTTCACATAGATAGGCCCATTCTGATGTCTGAAGGAAAGGCAGAGTTAACACCACCTCTATCATGTATTTATAAATAAAGTCTTCTGGCCATTATTTACATCCTTTCAGTCTTTGCAGTGTTCATATGACATGGCAAATTCAAAAGAAGATCTATGCTTAACTACTGCAATATGAGTTTTGAGAGTGCCACAAGAGAATAAATCACATCAGAATAGATTGATTTTCTTTGGAAATATGCCTACAGAACATCAGGATGGGCCATAACACCGCTTGAATTCAAGTAATTTGACGTCAGTGTGGAAAGGATCTTGTTCAAGGGGTTTTAAATATAATGATCATATTGTCAACCTTTATAATGTAAATTTCATGACAATTTGAGCTTTGCAGCAAATGCTGTCTTGTCAAATCCATTTTTTGAAATACATATTAAGGAAATGCATTTTTATGTTGAAGGAACATTAAAGGAATTAATGAGACTCTTCTTTGTTGTTTCTGATTTAAGGCACTGGCCTTTGCTGCTGCTGTAGTGGTAACTGAAGAGCCTGCTGCTGGTAATGGGTCACAACACAAGCTGGTGCATCTTGAAAAAGTTTGAACAGTGTGAAATTTGACTCAGGAAGGCAAAGCACTGACCTCACAACCTCATCCATCTTCAATAAGAGAAATGCACAAATTCCTTTTGCTTTGTAGCATATACTAATCTTTTTCTAGATCTTGACCCAGCTGCCAAAATGGAAATCCATGACTTGCCATAGGGTAAGGAACTTCTCGTATTTTTTTTTACTTATTTTGGTCACTTGACTACCAAACTGTGATTGGTCTCACGTGAAAGTATTTCCTCTTATGAGAGTGGAGTGGTCTTCAGTGACTTTCATTTTTATACATGTGTTTTCCTTGGCTCATTCCTTTGGCTCTATATTTGCTCGAGAGATATTGGTTGTTATTGTACATTTCCTCCCCAAAGAAGATGATTTTCATCTCTCTGAAAAGCATGAAAGGCATACAGTGGTCTAAGCTTTGATTTTCCCATATTCACTTTTGGTCTGCTGGTCATGTTGCACATCTTCTTGCCTTTGGAGGTGGACACTCTTACCTCATCAGAGAAATAATTAGCTCAAGGTTCATGGCCTCCATAACATCTGTATGTTGTTAAACCTGAAAACTTTCTTTCATGTTCTTTAATAAAAATACTCCCACATGTAACGGATTATTCAAATTAGTTACTGTTTTAGGTCTCAAACATGTAGAGAAGTAAGAGTAAAAAATATATTGACTTCTGAGGAAAATCAGGCCTTTAATAATGATTGTGTGGCTGGGTAGGTTCTGCCAAGGGGTTAAGTAATTCAGAATTAACAGATGAGCAAATATGGAATGGAGGAGTAGCATTCAAGTGCCCACAAGCTGTAGCCTCAGCCTTGTGGGCTGTGAAACTAACACCTATTCCACTGTTATGCACAGTAGGTGACATATGCTATATTCATATGTTGGTGCTTTAATTTATGTGGCTCACTTCCCATACATTCCAGTTTTATTTTATTTTAAGATTGTTATTTAATAGTCTACAGTTCTATATTTTTTAGATCTTATAATACATTTAGAAGGCTAAGATAAAATTTCATATGAATAAAAGTGCATTTTCTATAACTCCATGTCAAACAATAATTAACATAATAAATACTGATTAAGTAATTAACAGAATTTAATTAAATTAATAATTTAACAGAATTGAATACTGATTAAGCAAAGCACAGAAAACAGACCTGTGTGTGGTTCTATTTCCTAAAAAATAGTGATGTCTAAAGTTAAGTGTTTGGTGAAGAGTTTCATAGGACTTTGTACCTTAACAGTCACCTCTCCTTTCAGCCCATTTAAAATTTCTTCCATAATATAATAATAATAACAATAACAATATAATACTAATACTAATACTAATACGAATAATAACAACAACAACAACAACAGCAACAACAACAATAATAATACCACCACTACCTTATACACTCACACCTTATATAATCACTGAAGCATGAAACCATAAAATATTTACCACGAAAATGTCAAAATGCTGCTGAACTAGAAGTAGGTAATTGACTTCACAGGCCAGTCAAAAATTTTATGATCCATGTCATTCATGATCAGTATTTTCTTTATTCCAGTGAGAAGTCCTTTTGAACAAACTCTCTTCTTCCTGAAGAAATTAAGTGTTCAATATATTGATATAAAAACAATAAGTCAAGTACATTAAATTTAAATGAAGTACTGAACTTGTAAATATCAATGTGAGACCTAAAACATAATGTCGTATTTAGATAAATTATTTTAGCCCTTGTAGAAGCCTGATTTTTAAACAAACTGCAGTGTTTTAAATATTCTGCAAGAAATTTATTGTTATAAATGTTAGCTGTTCTTGTAACTCATTTTAAAACCAAGTGTAATTTTCATGTGAGACTGATTAAAATACGATCTTAGAAATTCAAAGCATGGAGTGCACGGTATGAATATAGAACAAGACATGAGTAGTCTGTGTCTTCTGGTGCTGACAAAAAAGTAAATAGTGGAGAAACATCACAGTCTGGCAATTCATGCCAGCTGATCCATGAGGTAATAGCAAATACCTACTAATCACTAACTCATTCTTTGTTCTAAGTTAGATTAGAAGCAAATAAACTGAATGATAAAATGTGGAATTATATATAAACCTTGAGATTATTTTGTTCATAAATTTCTCAGATGGAGAAGCAACTCATGCCACAATAAAATGAGATATCGTGCTTATGGAGGAGTGGAACTTACTAAAATATGAGAATAATATTTTGCAGTAATTTTATACATCTTCTTTATGAAAGTCAGCATTAATCTCCAAATCCTGAAAATAGAGGGTGCTTTTTCAATTGGTTTTAAATATCCTGAGTTTGTTCTAGCTGTTAAACTCAATTTTTGTCCAGATTAGATTAGATTAGATCCACAGTAACCATTCTCTACCATTTTAGCACAAGTATGTCCTTGCCAATAGCACCAGAATAAGACCTATGGTATTTCAGAGTCTATATTTCACACCATTGTTAGTAAATGTAAGAAGAGAGGAATGAAAGAGTGAACAAAGCATTCAGAGACCACTAACAAAGGTACTGACATATAGTATTTACTGACTTAAGTGTAGGAATTGAGTCAGTAATGCCTGTAATGGAGGAGAAGACATTATCAAGCGTATTTTTTGTATTGGTTCACCCACATCAGAATGTGCTGCCAAGACCTTTTTAGCTAATTTATTGTACTGCTCACAACATAGATGAATATCTTCATTAGTGATGAGTATAATATATTAACAAAGCTACCCCCAACATTTTTATGACTGTTTGCCAAGTGTTCTCATGCTCATTATGAAATGAGTACCAGTAAGATCAACTTCAATGAACTTTGAAGTTTCAATGAACTATTACCAAAAGCAGGAAATGTGTGAGATCTTCACAAACCGTTGTTAAGAGCTACCTGTCTAAAAGCATTTGTTCTTTCTATGTTCATTTGACAAATATGAAGAAATTACAACATATCTAACGGTTTAATATCTTATCTGGAAGCAAATCACAATTAAATAATTAAGGGTTGTGTTCGTAATACAATGATATGAAATAGTCTCGAAATATTTATGCAGGCCTTCCTGTAAGAGAAAAATATTCTAATTCCAAGTTGGGGCACTATGATTCTTCTCTTTTGCCAAAACAAAGAGTCCTTCTCTGTTTACCCAAAATGCCATAATGTCTACAGCAGTACATGTACAAAGGGCAAATAATAATGGTGGCAACCTTATCAATAGTGGAGATATTTTAATATTTGAATAAAGTTAGATTAAGTCATTAAAAATCTGATTATGTTCTGTATAGGTGAATCCTGGAATCATAGAATTAGTAAGGTTTGGGTTGGAAGGGACATTTAAGACCACCTGGTTCCAATGTCCCTGTCACAGGCATGGATACCTGCCACCAGATCAGGTTGCTCAGAGCCCCATCCAGCTGGCTCTTGAACACATCCAGAGATGGGGCACCCACAACTTCCCTGACAACCTGTTCCAGTGACTCACCACCCCCATGATAAAGGACTTCTTCCCAATATCTAGCCTAAACATACCCTCTTTCTGTTTGAAGACATTCCCCTTTGACCTGTTACTACATGCTCTTGCATGAAGTCTCTCTCCATTTTATATGCTCCTCTCAGAGCCTGAAAGGGCGACAGTCAGGTCACCCCAAAGCTTTCTCTTCTCCCATTCCAATTCTCTCAGCCTCTTCTCATATGAGAGGTTCTCCATTCCTCTAACTATTTTTGTGGCCTTCTTTGGACTCACTCCATCAGTTCCATGTCTTTGCTGTGCTGGGATCCCAGAGCTGGATGCAGCCCTGCAGGTAGGCTCTCACCAGAGCAGAGGGGTGGAATCCCCTCCATAACCTGCTGCCCACATTGCTTTGGATGCAGCCCAGGATAAAATTGACTTTCTGGGCTGCAAGTGCTCATGGTTGGGTCATGTCCAGCTTTTTGTCCACCCCCAAGTCCTTCTTGGTAGGGCTTCTCTGGATCTGTTCATCCCCAGCTCGTGTTGGAACCAGTGGTTGCCCTGACCCAGGTGCAGCACCTTGATCTCATTACTTTAGTGAGATTCCCACAGCTCAAGCTTGTTCAAGTCCCTCTGGATGCCATCCTATCCTTCAAGTGTATCAACTGCATCACTCAGGTTGGTGTAAAATTTGCTGAGGGTGCACTTGTTCCCTTTGTCACAGTCATTGATGAAGATATTAAATAACACTCGTTACCATTTGGACCCTGAGGGACACCATTTGTCATTGATGTCCATCAGAATTCTGAGGCATTGACCACTACCCTCTGGATACAACTGTCCAACCCATTCCTTATCTGCCCAACAGTCCACTCATCAAATCCTTCTTCTCTCTCTAATTCAGAGAGAGTGGAGTGGGAGTGTGGGAGTGTGTCCCCGCATCCAGAGAACTCCAGAGAAAGAAAAGCACACAGTCAGATCCTTGTTATCTAACCTGCAGACAGCACTGCAAAGAGATGACATGCTGCACAGAAGGTGACTGGCTTGTGGCAAAGGGCCTTGAACAGATCCTGCCACTCCATGCTTCACATCCTTCAATGGTCTCTTCTGACTGACTGCACAGCCCTTTATACCAACAGAGCAGAGCAACAGAATTGGACTCTGCTTCAGCAGTGACACACAGCAAACAGAGACAATGAAAGGAGAAGAGCAAAGTCCATCCCTTGTTTCAGGGTCTCAAGGAAAATGAGGGTAGATATCAATTTTACTTTTTCCATGATGGTTCTTGCCATGAGAATCACACATCTACAGGGCAGGAGACACCAGCAGCTGAACCTTCATCAACTTTACCATTAACAGCACAAGAAAATATCTTGGACAACTTTAAGACAGAGGCCGACAGGATGTGAAGAATTACGTTTTTATACAGCTTACAAGACGTGTTAAGAATATGCCCTCAGGGCAGGGAAGTAAGCAACAGGATGCAGATATAGTCATAACTTGTGTTTTAAGGAAAGGGTGGGATAGCCCCAGAGTTACAGCAGGTTCATGTGGGTATTCACATGCCCTCCGAACAGAGAGATTTAGCTTTCTCAGGTTCTCCTGAGAAAAGTTGTGAGAGAAGCAGACAAAAGAATGATCAAAACAATTCTTATCTCATTTGCTGCTCCTGTGTTTGTGCCCATGTGGAATGTGTTGGAAGATTGTTTATCTGAAGGGATTTGGTAATTGGATTCTGGTGGAGATTGTTTATGTTAATTAGCCTATCAGGTCCAAGCTGTGTGGACTGTTGGTCTGCAGATAGTCACGATTTTTTAGTTAGCAGTAAGTATAATTTAGTATTCTTTCTAGTATAGTTATACTATAGTATAATGTAATATAACATAGTTTTAAGAAAGTGAGTGTTCAGCTTTCCGAAGACTTGGAGTCAGATGCCATCATTTCCTATGCTGGGAATCCTGATTTTACTATAGGTTCATGCTCATATGAAACTCAGTTTTGTAATCTTTGCAAAGTTTTGCCTAGGGCCACACTAATTTGAAATCTAGAGATGCCACTTCTACTCATGTGCCCTCCTTCCTGAGACTGCATAGCAAATATTTATTTTAATTCTGGCAATTGGGATGGAAATTTCTAAATTATTACAGCACACCCTATTACCCAGTGAGAGATCTACCCAGAAAACCTATAGCGTTTTGTCTGAGGTGCTAGCACAGCAATTTTAGTTAATTTTAGCATCATCTGTAAAAAGAAACTGGAACTTTAATGTCCAAAATATACCCTAGCCATGTAGGTAAGATCTAGAGATGCATCAGCTGAAGCGAGACTGAAAATCTAATGCTTTATAAATTGCACCCAAAATTTGAGTTTTTAACCATTTCTATCAAAACCAGTTTCTCTATTTTACTGTTTCATTGCAAAATATAAATTTTCATTTTTTAAGCTTTTAGATCCTTTTCTAGAAGAGTGAAAGTATACCTCATGAAATCTCAATACACATTACACTGTCTCCATGAAAATTGCAAATAATTTGCATTCAGAAATAGTTATACACCATCAATTTTCTTAGTGATTTCTCTAGGACCTAGGACTTTTGAATATGAAAGGAACTACTGAGTGCTCACACTAAAGTTGTGAATTCTTGCTATCTGGTATCCAGTTTTTAAAACCTTGGTCAGAGCTGTTAAACTGATATGCAATTACATTATTAATTATGTTTAGCCATTTCTGAGACTTCACTGTAAAATTCAGAACAGTGAACTTACTAAAATCAGGAAGCTAAAAATTTTTGGTGAGAAACAGAAACTAAAAAGCTATTGCATGGGTGAAAGAATAAATACCAAAAGATGTCAGTCAATGTTACAGCTGCGTGCAGGACAGCCTTAGCTGAAATAATGAGGTTTAGACTGTTTAAGTAATTTTTAAACATCAAACCCAGTTCCTTCAATCTGCATGTTGTGAATAAATGGCCAACTGAAATCAAGTTGTAACTTCTCAGATGCATTGATCAAGCTAAGCTGATGCTTCCTCCTCTGAAATTCCATCTTCGTGCTCACCTCAACTGCTTACTCACGCCTTGAATGTTAACAGATATTTGTAAAAACAAATCCCTACTTTTAAACCAGTGATCCGATTTGCTACCTAGGAAGACAGGTATAAGCAGCCAAGAAAAGAAAGTGTTTGGTCCACTTTCACCAGTAGTGACAACTTGTCTTATTCGTCAAATTATAGCCTCAGCAAATTTTGGGACAGTCACAGCTGACTCTGAAGTGATGCAGAGCTGAAGTGTATTATTAGGGATTTGACCATTTCTCTGCTTCAGTAAAAGAGCTCTGTATCCAAATGCTCATCCACTTCTCTCAGTGATATTAACTGCTCTCAGGCCACCACAATTTTTGCTTGCCACAGGTAGAAAATGTAGAAAGGGTTTCAAACTTCAGAGATCTAAACTCTGTATTTTTGTTTCATATTAAAAAACCATCATGATTTTAAATAAGAATGTGAATTATTATTTTTCAAACACATTTAACTAAAAAAAATATCTGCAGGGACTCTAAAACGCACTTACTTTCAAGCAGAGGTAAGAACTGCAAAAAAACTGCTGGTCCCAAAAATGAATGGTCCAGGAAGTCATGAGTCTGCAAAGACAAGTATAATACAACCTATTTTGCAATGTTATATGTTGCAGGTGCTACCCAGAACATTTCTACAGTAATATAAAACCATTTGTACACAAAGGAGAAAAGCATGTCATCAGAGGTTTTTGAAAAGATTGAGGTTGACAATATTTGTAAAGAAAATTTCTGCAATACTCAGATTTGTAGTGCTGTTGAATACTCATTCAAGTTTACCTAAGCAACTACTGTCAGTTCTCTGCTTTAACATTTGTCAGCTTGATAGTTTTGTGGAAGATATTTTATTACCTTTCCTCTCTCCACCCTTTACACTTATTTTGTATGTGGTGGCTTCCAAACATTTATTTTCCTTTTTAATCTCCCAATATGAAAACAGATAATTTAATAAGTTAAAAAAACCACCAGATTTTCTTTCTGCCCAAGAAATTTGGGGAAGTATAAAGTGATTTTTTTTCTTTAAATCTTTTTTTATATGAGAATGAGTGAATTGGTTGAGCTGAAGAATTGCTCTAGGAGAATTCTTTTCCCTACAGAGGTAGTGTTGGTCCAGTGCAGAGGTGGCACTATGTCTCTTCTCCCAGGAAATTACTGCCAGAGGGGGCCAGGGGAGTAGCAGTCCCTGGTCTAAGTAAATATTGTTAGGTGAATAACAATAACAGCATATACAATAACAAATATTGAGCAGGTGTTAGCAAGGCACAATCAGAAACCTGGGAAGGACTTCATGTAGAAGAAGGTCAAATTTTTGGCTCCTTGGGGAGAGAAAAATCGGTTGGTATAGAAACAGAAGAGGTGAACTACTCATATTATATATCTGAAAGAGGTATAGGACTGTTACTTCCTGCTACCTGACAGTAGCAGGTGTCTCAGTGCTTTCTCTGAATGTGCCTGAATGTCCTCTAAAAGCAAACCAATGAAGAGACTTCCATAGAGAGGCTGCTCTGCAGAAATGGACAGTCGTTTGAGAGGCTTCATTAAAAAGGGATTTTGGCACTAGCATCTTTTTGATGACAAACCAAAATTAATCTCTCATCCCCTTTGTGTGTGCTGTTCAAACTTTCCTCTGAGCCATCTAAAGCTGAACTCTTCTCTGGCTTCAGGTCTTCTGATCTCTTACAACTACTGCAGCTGCTAGTGCATCCATTTGTGAATTTGTTGGTGCACAGGACATCAGAAGGCCTGAAGTGGGTATTGGTAGATATAGAAGAAAGACACCTACCCTTTTCTTTCATATCTTAAGTGATTGAGAGACAATTACTTGACATACATAAAATATATTTGAGAGTCCAAGCCTATACACTTTCTATGTAATGGTACAGTAACTTATTAAATAGTTACATCAAAAAAGGGCATCAATAGTTATTGCCACATTTCTCTTCACAGAGAAAAGCAAGGCACCATTCTTCCCAAGGATTTCTGAGATTCACATTCTCTGAACCTCAGAGAAAGGGAAAACACAATTCTTATCACTTGCTGTGCCCGTGTTGTGCCAAAGCAGAATGCACTATGGAGATTGTTTATCCAAAATGATGATGTTTTGTTTCCTTGGCCTATCAGGGCCAATTGTGTGTGTGTCTTGGGATTGTCAGTGGACAGCCACGATATCCAGTGCAAAGTGTGGGCAGGTGTGTGCAGAGCGAGTGCTTGGCAGATTCAGTTTAGATGACATGTATATAGTATAGTATAATAAAGTAATTCATTAGCCTTCTGATATCCATGGAGTCCTCCTCGTCATTCTCTCCCCTTTGTCAGTCACCTTTGTTTTACAATAAATAGTGATTTCCTTTTAAAAAAATTAAAGAGACAAACCCAGATGATAACAAAAATTATAACAAAAAATTATTATATTCTTTACTTTGCATGTCACCCCCTGTCTCTGCAGTAAACATGGAGATGAAGTTTTGTTCTTCTTCTGAGTCTGGCCTAGATTCTGTGCTTGAGTGCAGGTGGCTATCAGTGCACTGTAGGAGGCTGCTTCATGCTGATTTAGATGATTCAAGCTGAGTTTCTGATCCCCAAGAATTGACAGTGGCTTAGACCTCACCTGGAACAGGATCATGTGAGATATTAATGATTTAGTACCTACCAAAATTCTAGCAATCAATGGCTTTGTCAAAGCCTTTGCATGATTACTGCACTCTGAACATGGGTGTCATTTGAGGAATGGTGTAACTGAAAGGCAAGTGTGGTATGGAGAATGTACTGCATTAATCTTTTTATTTTCTTCCCTTGTTTGCTGAAACAAGTTTTCCAGCGGAGGTATTTCCTTATAATAAGAAGAACCCTGAACATATGGACCATATGGTAAATCTACAGGATACTATTTGGGATTTTATTTCTAATTAAATTTTAGCAGTGTTTGAGCCTAAATCTCATTATTAGTTAACAGGATTTGTCAATTAAACTTATGTACCTTGGAAATATTTTCTCCATTATAGTCTTTATACATTCCTAATTTATTAATGCATCTTGAATTTTTTTAGGGGTGTGCCTAACCAACCATATTTTTAGCAGCATTGTAAATTCATACATTAAATTTATTCAATTAAGGGCAGTTTTAATGTGTTCGGCCATCCTATCACTGATCTAAGTTTCCATTTGGTTTTGGTTCTGTCCCTTCATTAAACATTCTTTAAGAGGATTTCACTTTAGTTAGAGTATTTAAATTACTGTGCAATAAATCTATTCTTTTAATGAGTTTATTCCTGTTTTAAGGTATTAATTAAAGTAGGTTGTGGAAGAAGTAGATACAGTAAATGGATAAAGTAGTGTCCAGGCAAAAGGTTAAGGATTTGCTGTCATTCTACAGAATGAAAATCTTTCTGGAGACACCTCATTAATGGAAAAACCTTTCTCTCTTACATGCAGCAACAAGAAGTTCATTACTCGGTGAACTTCTGCTTATCAGAGATTATTAGGTCTTTTTTTCTTTTAGAGCGACTTTATCCTCTAGTAACTAACACATCCACGTCTGTGTTATGCCTTGGCTTAACTGTGTGAAATAGTAATGGATTCAGACAGTTTAGCCCATGAATTTCCTTACTGGACAGAGTGGGAAGCTGGAAAAGTAAAGGACAACATCAGTGGAGTATTCCACATTCAAAGTGAAAAAAATCTTGCATATTTAATTCACAGACTGGGAATGGAAATGTCATTGCCTCGCTTAGAGGGTTAATCACTTTCTAATTTAAACTGGCAAATTTTTTAATGACACTGTGAAATTAACAGCATTTTATTGTGTTAATTATCTGCAGGACACTACATCATTACTTCTAATAAATGTAAATGTGATTGCCTCTCCTAGGACAATATAGAGACAAGGTGAGTTTTTATTGGCTATTTACTCAATTTCAGACAAATTATTCCCCCCCACCCTACTGCCATGTAATGCATATTCAATATGGTTTAGTGCACTACCTTGTCTTCTGTGAATTCTAGTCAATAAAGTATATACGGGTATTTTAAAGGTCATTACAGCTCCTTGCTCACTCAAGATAATTTTCACTTAAGGCAAGGCTTATGCTAAAAGTCACATCAACTGTATTAGAACTAGTATTTAGGACTGTAGAGTTTAAGTATGTCAATAATTAGATATTCAGCTTTTTTTTGACAGGCTCGAAATGCATACTAGCATGTACCTTTGTCAAAACAGACAGGAGAGTGCTTTTCCAGTAGGTGTGTCACTCAGCATACTTGATGCTGCAATATAAGGCAATGAAACAAATTACATAAAGAGGGATTTACAAAGCTTTACAGAGAAGCAAAAACATAAGAGTGTTCTCCTTTGGCAGAAACTCTTTTCAATCAAAGATATAAGAAATTCTCAGACAAGAAAAAAGGCAGGTTTCACACTCATAATGCCCAAAATTTAGAATTCACTAGTGCAAAATTACAGTCAGAGTTCTTTCCTGGTGTACTGGTTTGGCATGCCCTGGTTCTTGGCAGCAGGGCAGCCACAAAGGTGGATCCCGTGAAAGAAAAGCTCCTAGAAGCTTCCACCATGTCCAGTAGACCCAATGGCTGATGGCTCTGAAGATGGACATGCTGCTGGCCAAAACTGGGCCAATGAGAGAGGTTGGTAGTGTCTCTGTCATGACACATTTAAGAAGAAAATCAAAACAAAGCCACAGGGTTTTGCTCCTAGTCAGAGAAGAGAATATGTGAGGGAAACAACATGGAGACACCAACCAGTGGAGAAGGAGGGAAGGAGGTGCTCCAGGCACCGGAGCCAAGATTCCTCTGAAGTGAGGAATCTTTGTGTAATGAGACCATGGGGAAGCAGCTGTGTCCCTGTAGCCCTTGGGGATCCATGGAGATGCAGAGATCCACCCACAGCCCATGAGGGATGCAGAGATCCACCCGCAGCCTGTGGGGGATGAAGAGATCCACCCACAGCCCACAGGGAATGCAGAGATCCACCCGCAGTCCATGGGGATCCGTGGGGGATGCAGAGATCTACCCACAGCCCATGGGGATCCATGGGGGATGCAGAGATCCACCCGCAGCCCATGGGGATCCATGGCCAATGCAGAGATCCACCCATGGCACACAGGGATCCATGGGGGGTGCAGAGATCCACCCACAGCCCATGGGGGATGCAGAGATCCACCCGCAGCCCATGGGGATCCATGGGGGATGCAGAGATCCACCCACAGCCCATGGGGGTCCATGGGGGATGCAGAGATCCACCCACAGCCCATGGGGATCCATGGGGGATGCAGAGATCCACCCATGGCACACAGGGATCCATGGGGGATGCAGAGATCCACCCACAGCCCATGGGGGAGGTGTTCAGGCTGAAGTGGGTGGATGCCTGGAGGAGGCTGTGATCCAGTGGGAGACCTGGAGAAGAGAGAGAGCCCTGCTTCCAGGCTGGAGCAGCCTGTCCTTGGAGAGCTGCACCCCATGGAAAGAGAGGCCCGTGTCACAGCAGTTTTGAACAAAATCCCCATGCCCTGTCTCCCTGTGTTGCCAGTAAGAAGAGGGAAGGAGCTGGGGAGAAAAAGGTGCTTTAAGGGCTTATTTTACTTCTCATTATCCTTCTCTGATTTTTTTAGTAGTAAATTTTACTTTACAACTTGAGTTGAGCTTGTTTTGCCCTTGAAGTGTTTCTCCCAGTCCTTAACTCAACTCATGAAGCCTTCATTAACTTTTGTTTCCTCTCTTCCCTGCTCAGCTGTGGCAGGGGATGGTGAGTGAGCGATGGCAAATGAGTGAGTGGATGCCTGGTGTTGGGCTGGTGTCAAATCACAACACCTGCATATATGCTTTTCTTTACCTTATCTATCTATCTATCTATCTATCTATCTATCTATCTATCTAATCTCATTACATACCTATCCATCCAGCTACCTATCTAACCATCTGTCTGTTACAGTATGTAGGTGTTCCAATTTTTAAGTGTATCTTTGCCATTACATCAAGATCCACGTTCCTAATCTCTTTATGTAAGGACGGGACATTTCAAAGGGAAGGCCAGTATTTCCATGGCAGGATTTCAAGATTTTTTAAGATGTTTCTGAACTTTTTAATATTTACCTGATTATTCTCGCAACTGTTACTTTCAATTTCTGTGGAGAATAGCTGGGGAAGAGAAATCAAGTCAGAAACATGAAATCTATCAATCGTAGAATAAGAGAGTGCATTGATAGCATAGACCCTAAAAGAGCATGGTGGTTTTCTGAACCATAGTCACTTCCCTCAAAATTTTAATCTTTAGTGACGTCCCTGAAAAATTACTCCATAATTTGGTCTTCACACTTGCTACATTGTGTGCAAAGACACCTCTGAACACAAATCCTAACCAGCCTAAGACTTGAATCTGCTGTCTACTAATGATACTCATGATGGCTTTATTGATTGCCTGTGATAATAGTGGCTGGTCATGAATCTTTGGTGATCTCATTTTTTTCAGATGTCATTACATAGGCAAGTATTTCCCAAGTTGCCAAGCTGTTTAGGAGGCATGCGTCCAGATGGCTTCTGGCTCACCATCACCAGTTCTTCAGAAATAACCTCCTTAAGCCTTTTCCCCTTGAACACAACTTTAAGTGGTTGAAGGTCATGATTGTTCACTCCCAGATCGATATACCATTAAATTGTGACAGAAAGCACTACCACACTATTAAGTCTCCAGTCATACCCCCAATAATCCTGATAAAATGATGAACTATTTTAACCTCACAATGTCTGTGAACAGTATCTTGAAAACAGTAAAACAGCACTTAGATAAAACCTATGGAAATCCTATCTTTCAGGTATTATTAACCTAAGTGATACAGCTTGTTTGCTTTGCACCCTTGTCTGTATTAAATCAGAGCCACACACTACCACTCGAAATCAGCTTGTGCAGAAGACTCAGCAGAGGCTGTTTTGCTAAGGTCTCCCAGTCCTAGCAGAAATTCCTGTTAGTCTGAGGCTTCCTGTAACTGAACAACCCTCTTCTAAGTAAAACAGAAGAGGGTTGTTCAGTTTTACTTTAACAGCTCAGAGCATCTTGGAGTAAAGGGGGATTTTCAGTGAACAAGACACCCCTAAGTGGAAAAATGCCATAACTTCACTCACATGACAAAACCTATTGTGATGGACACAAAAGAAAATGTAAATTGGTTGCATTCATTATCTCTCCCTTTCACCCCCATACTAAAATGCAGCATATTGGACAAGATATTGCAGCATATTGGACAGCCCACTGTAAATGCAGTTTTATTAAAAAATTTCCCTGGAAGAGAACACAAACACTTGGCTGAAAACTTCTGATATTCTAGCAGATGACTAATAGCCCACACCTTATCTGTTTTAGCCATCAGCCCTCCCTAGCTAGATCCCCCTTGATATGTTACTGGCCTAAATGTGCGAAAAGATAGGAGACAACAAAGCTTCAGGTCAATTAAGGCTTCCACTGATCTAGTAGTGTATCATATGTAATGAAGGAACCTAAACTCTCTTGGCTGTATCCTAGATACCATCCTAGATACTTTAATTAGGAAAAGAAACCCTGTTTTAATGGTACTAATAACCTCATCTAATTTATCTTCAGGGGTTTTTTAGACTATAGGAAGAGGCAGTATTTAATTTCATTTGCACTTCTTTGACATTTCTAGTATTTCAGGTCATCAGTCTTTTATAACACTACAATGATGAGATTTTCTAGAGCATTCAGCCCTCCTGTTAGGTAAGGTACAGTTCCTCAGGAAGAGGTGAGAAGAAAGAAATCTAAAATAGCTTTGTGCAGTTCATAAAGCAGCAATAGAACACTGAATTGAGAGATGGGATAAATGCACTTTCCACTAACATGGAAGACAGTGTCAGAAAAGGCACCAGAGCTGACCACAAGCAGAAGTTCTGCACCTCTGTGGACATACCTTAGTGAAGAGATTGATAGAATTTGTTAATCTGGTCTCTAATCAACATTTCAGTTCAAGGCTTTCCCTTTTTTTGAAATATACAATGGCTTATTTAGCACACAAATTGACAAATGGACCCAGAATGAAGCTTCTCACTTGGCAAAAAGTTAAAATATTTATGATGATTATTATGCACCATTATAGGGTTGAAATGCCTAATGCAAATGCTGGGCTTTGAATCCTCTGTACAAACCTTGCATTTAAAACTATTTAAATGAATAAAAATACTGGTCCCAAGAATGCTTTGTGCCTGCCTGTATAGTAGCCTCTATACTACTTTCTGGTATTCTAAATTAATTTCTGTTTTGCAAAGTCCTCTTGAAATCTCTCAGCAGGATGTCAAGTCAAGTATCTGGCATTGGACTGTTTCTACAAGGAAAGCTTTGTCGACAATATTAGCAACCAAATCGCATAGTAGCTTGCAGCATTAGCTAATACTTCTCCAATGCATGCATTAAGCAGTTTTTAAAAGACTTGTTTAGTTGTCCTTTCTTTCAATCAGCATAAGCAGCTGATGGTGAATGAGAACCTAAAAGAGTAAGTTCATGCTACTATTTATTTATATGAACAAGAATATGTTAAACGTACCTAAAAAGAGAAATATACTTATGCCTGAGAACTGTCATACCAATTAAGCTAAATCAGTTTTTTTTTTCAATAAGGAAACTAAATAAACAAACCCTAAGCTCTGTCCTTACAGCATATTTCTAAAGGTTTCAATTAATGGAAATTGGTGTTTAAAAACTTCAGTGGAATCTTAATATAAGTGGTTTCCATTGGATAATACTGGAAAAAAATTATTGCTTTCAATTCCTCAAAATTCCTGTTTATTTTACAGGAAGCTTATTTCACTATTACTTGTTAGTTGGGAAATTAAAATGCCTCATTGTACCAGAAGTACTACTTTGTACCGTGCATTCAAACTGTAGCACAATAGACTCAGTACATATAAAGCAATTGTGTCAGCACTCTCTCTTCTGCAGTCATGAGTCCTCCCTCTACTTGTGTCCATGCTTTATTGTAGATTTCTACATTGACTCTTAGTCTCAAACAGATGTCACTTTCCATAAGGAAACTAAAAATAAAGAAAATAAATGGGCAATGGTGACATACCATTTCATTGATGAACAAAGTCCTCCTTTGCTCAGAAGACACTATGAGTTCAAACATGGTTTTTATGATACACATACACTTTTGGTGCAAGGAGCCCACCTGGAGTACTGTATTTTGCTCTGGAGCCCTCAGCATAAGAAAGACACGGAACTATTGGAGGTGCTCCAGAGAGGGCCATAGAAAAGATCAAAGTGATAGAACAACTGAGAGAGTTGGGGTTATTCAGACTGAGGAACAGAAGGCTCTTGAAAGACAATATTGCAGCCCTTCAGTACTTCAAGGGCTTGAGAGATGGGGACATCCATCCTTCTTTCAGCAGGACCTGTAGTAAATAGGAAAAAGGTAGAGTGGTTTTAAAGTAAAAGAGGCTAGATTCAGACTAGACATAACAAAGGAATTTTTTTACAACACAGTGGTGAAACAGTGAAACAGGTTGTCCAAAAAGGTGGTGGACATTTCCCACCCCTGGAAAATTTTATGGTCAGGTTGGATGGGACTGAGCAAACTTGACCTAGTTGAAGGTGTCCCTGCTGTTCACAATGGGGTTTGAATAAGATGACCTTATAAGTTCCCTTCTAACCCAAACTGTTCTATCATTCTACATAGAGCCTGCTACAGCAGAACCAAGTAATGATTGGACTACATAATTTGTTAGCTCCTTATATCAAAGGACTATGTGTATAGCTATGCAAAATAACCTCCCTTTCCTCAAAAATATGAGAAAGTTGTTTGCATTATTTTTACTGGTTAGACCAAGAATTACATTTGAGTTCTAGCATAAAAAGGTTGCTAGATCTGTATTATTTTCTTGTGTCTCTGAACTGTGGTAAAGTCAACCATCTCACAAAATGCAAAGCTCTGTCATGTCCAGTTGTAAGCTCTTTGCAGAGAGACCCCAACATCTTCTTCTTCTTTTTCTTTTTTCAGTTTTTCTGGATTGCAAGATCACAGTCGGGAAGGAAGACTATTTGCTTTTCCTGGCAGAAGATCACAGGTCACCAGCTTTGCTCCTGCTGCTCTGCAATGAGCTAGCAAGGATCAGGCAAAGATGCCTACTACGCAAAGATCCTCTTCTATGTCCTTAACCTCTCCTACTGGAATATGATGATGGACAGCTGAACATCATCAAAAAGAAGCACAACAAACATCTCTCATTTTTTGTCAAAAAAAAGAAAATAGAATGACAGCCAGCTAGGAAGATGATATTATATCACTTATGCATAACTGAATGGAAATGGGGAGAAGGGGGTTTTAGGTTTTCGAACTATTTCTTTTAAACATGGTTTTATTCAATGATACTGCTTTTCAGCTGAGTGAATTCTCATTGAACACCTCATTAACAGTAGGCAAACCTCAGTCTTTGCAATTTTGCTGTACTTCTGAAAACATTTGATGTATAAAAAAGCAGAGTTGGAGAAAACACTATACTTTTATTGGGGGGGGGGGGGGGGTAAGATAGAAGCTTCCATATGCTATCCTTCCAAAATTCAAAGTTCTATTAATTCTATTCAGTCTATTGTAATTGCAATGCCACCCTGCATCTGTGTCCATAGAAAAAAAAATCTTAAAAAAGCAAGAATATAATGCATTTATTTTTTATTCAAATTTTCCCGAGTTTCATTTTCTTTTCATCAGCTATAGCTTGATTTTTTATGTCTTTTTTCTTTTTGCATAAGAAGTGGTGCATGGAAAAAAAAATTATACTGTCCTCAGCTAAATATGAAAAAAGGTCTACTTTTTATCTTGAGGCTAAAAAAAATCCTTTTTAAAATTATTTTTGAGATAAAAATAATTAACATTTCGTCTAGCATTCTTCTGCATTCAGAAGTACAGACTGTTGAAGATGTTTTGTTTAACAGTCTCATCTGCATTGCTAAACAATATTTGAAACAGAGCATAGTTCCCTTGATATACAGTAACAATAACACCCCCTCTCCAAACTGTGAGTAGCTTCTTGTTTCTGAAAGATTAAAATAGTTATTGCGGTTACCTAAAAATCTGCTGAGTCAATACTTGATTTGAATGCTGATTGGATCTCTAATGAGCTAAAAGCACATTTTGAAAATTGGATATCTCTGAGGAAAGTAATTAACAAAAAATACATAGCTGTACATACATTAGCTAAGTGCAGAACCCTAAATGGATCGATGCTGCAGCTGGGGATATCTGCAGTGTGATAATATCACCATGCCACTCTCTTTATTAGAAGTGAAAAGCCTGAGAAGAAAAGTAGGTAGATGTCTTTTACAAGTCACTGTGGTCTAACTCCTAGGGCACTTTTCCTAGCCCATCAAAAACCTAGTGTTATTTGGAAAAAATGGACATGATTAGAAATCTCAGCAGAGTGCCAGCTTGGAACTATAGTGATACAGTAGAAGTTAGGTCCAAAATTCAGTTTCCAAACTGTGAAGGAAGGATAGCCTGATGTCTGTGCTACCTGGTGTCATATATGGGTGAGTTCACTTAAGAAATTATCCAAATAATCACCCTTTCCCTCATGCGAAACAAAAACCATCCTCGCTTTTAAAAGAACAATCAGTTCCTAACTTGCATGCTGTGGATGAACAGAAGAGCAGCTGGGTATGGAACCCAATTATTTTGTTTAATAATGGACATAGTAGCACACACCTAGTCTACCATCTTTCAGCTTATGCGTTTTATGTAGGAACAGTGTCACTTCTCTAAAATGCAGCTCTCTGGAGGCTTGAATGCAGTCCAAATGCTATAGTCTGTTAAATTATCTATTAAAACTTCTTTTTGCTCTAGTCAGATTTGTTGCACTTCTCTGCTTTTTTAGTCTTTCTGCTACTTCCTGTTGGAAGAAGGGGAACCAGACAGAACACCCTCTTGTCACTTAGTATAGTCATAATATTCTGCCTTTTTCTTTTCTTTACACCTTTTTCAATGCAGCCAAAAAAGTTTGTTGACACTTTTAAAATATTTTTCTAATTATCTACATGCAGTGTAAAAATGTTTGATATTTATTGGCTCAGAACTTTTCCCTTTCACTATGTGCTGCCTTATGAGGTTCTGTACTTGCTATTGTATTGACTAAACACACATGTCTAATCTAAAAAGAAGATAGAAAACTTCAAATGTCTTCTTCAAGTTAGGCAGATGTGTTAAGCAAATGTTTAGGGAATGACTGTTAATCATTTGAATAAGAAAATACGCGTGCATGAATGAAAATGCTAATTATTTGTTGTTCACTGTTTTACTGTTTACTCTACTGAGGCAGTACAAAAAATATTATAATCTTTAAACAACTAGAAATATCACAACTTAGAATTAGTCATATTAGAGTGTTCCCTTGAAACACTTAACAAACTGAAAATTATTCATGTGAATTTTGTAGAAATATAAATATTTATCACAGCAGGCAAAACAAGGATCTGATTGCAAGTAATTCATTAACTGGGTCTTTTCTAAAATACTAAAGTCCTTCTCAAACAGATTGATGAGTTCTACTTTTACCTTTTTTCTTATTTACTTCTTTTTTTTCCTCCATTTGAAATTTTAGTCTCAAATTTAAGCATTAGAAGGATAACAGATTAACGTTTACAGTGAGATGTGGATGCAAGTTGTGGAAACAGGATGTAAGATGAAACACATAGGGTAAAAGGAGCAGGATGTGTTAGCAGATGACCAGTGCAGAGTTAAGCAAACAGTAACTCAGGTAAAGGAAAGGTAGGGATGTCCATATATGGTGACCTGTGGTGTTATTGACTCAGCAAGAAGAATAGCATGTTACCATATAAGGCAATGTTTAATTGGATGACTGTAGTGTTAAGAGGTCCTATATAAATGCCATGTTGGGCTCAATAAATCGGCTTCCAATCATCAATCAGTTGCCTCTGCTTTTTGAATCCCATGTTTCAAAAACAGATATTGCATAAACTTCTCCTACTTCAGTATAACCATCCGTGATCTTCAAGTAATGAGGATTTACAAGAATCACACAAGCATTACAAAACCTTGTGCCATTTAACTTTGTGACCTCAACAATAAAAGACATCTGGCAGAATTTAATGAGATAAGGGTTAATGGAAAACGCAGGTACTAAAGAAAATATTTGTTCTATATGTTCCACTGATGAAAATATTCCAATGCCTGTTTCTCTGAAATGGCTGAGGAAGGTGGATATTCAGACCGCGTCAGATGGAAGAGGGTGTGTGAAAATCAAATTATGAGAACACTTCTTATTTTTCTGTTTTAATCATAGGAAACCCCAAAGATAGATGTGAAATAAAAATGCAAACTAGAGTGAAGCAAAACTAAATCTACAACCTGAATGTAAAATTGCAACAAATCAGCACATGTTGGAAGGCTCTTGGCAGTCAGATACATTAGATGTCACCCAGAAATGTACAAAGGTGAATAAAGTTCTGCACAGACAGGAATTATATGTATATCAGGGTTAATAGGGAAAAGCAAGCAACACTGAAGCAAGCTAAGTCACTCTAAAACAGCGCTATAGAGTTCTGTAAAGGTAGTAAAAGATATACAGAGAGATCTGTGTGGTGACATCAGCAGAGAGGAACTTCAAAAGACACAACATGGTAAAGGAATTGACTGGAAAAAACCAAACTAAACAAAACCTACCCAGGATAAAATTAAAAGATTACCTTACAGAATGAAAAAGAAGACATGTTTAGTGAAAAAACAATAGAGTTTAAAAAGTGTATAAGGGATGTCAGGTAAAGAAAAAAGCTAAGGTATCTATATTTGGGTTTGAGAAACATGGAAAAGAAAATAACTGTTGCTAGAATAACTTATTCAAAGAATGCTGGAAAATATTCAAAATACATTAGATAAAGTTTTATAGGGACAGAAACGAGGCAGTGTCAAGTAAGTACAGTGCTCTATTTATACAGCAACCTGCATTGCAATTGCAGCTAAAGCATTCTTGATTTCCTTTTCCAAATCAGTCTGTGTACGTGCACATGAACGTGTGACTGCACAAATCGCTTAAATGCAGAAGGCAGTGGAGCAGAACAGAGCAGCTGTTTAGAACTGCACAGCAACAAGACATGGCGCTTTAGAACAGGAAGTAAAGGAGAATATGGTATCCAACTGAAGCTGCAGAAGGGATTTTATGTCAACAGAATGCAATTACTAAAACTGGAATATTTCCAGAACAATAGAACTAGCATAAGGGAATAATCATTATTGCCTGAAATTGAATATAGTAAAGGAGTTAGTTAGGCAGAGATAACTTGTTAAGAAAAGGGAACAAGATGAGATGGCAGGAGAAATTGGAAAGGGTTGTAAAAGGCATGGTCTCCTAATAATGAGTAATTTCAGTTATAAACTAGGTCATACTGAGTGATGGATATGAATCAAGCAGTTTTACAGACGTTAAAATGATTTGATCTTTCATATTCTAAAGAAAGGTAAGAATTTGGGCCAAACATTTCTCTGCTTGTTCCGTCAATGAACTATGGGTGCACGAGAGAGAAAAACAGCATCTGGCTTGTGAAATAGATCTGAATCTTGCTGTAGCTATGAGTAATGCATGGATATGTGACAGTAGAGTCAGAGGCAGCATCTCTGCCAAACAACCACAAGCTGTTAAAGTTTGTCATTAGATTTGGAGATTATCCCTGCTCACCTTCTGAATTTCTCTGTGTATGTTTCAAAGAAGCAATACACAGAAAAAACAGAAAGGTTGAAGATCTGAAAGTTTTAAAGATTATGACTTGCTGCTTTTCTTTGCAACAAAGAAGCTAAGGCTGACTACTATAAAAACTAGAACAAAACTCGAGATGTACAGTTACTTCATGTATCCCACGATTTACTTTCAATAGCTTTATTAATGAGTAAAGCACAGGCCAAACTTGTCAGCTGCTGGGAATCTGAAACATCTGTGTTAATTTAATCCAGTTGAGGGCCTAAGCAGAACATCTAGCTATGTGTTTCATTCCACCTGTGCAGACAGCACTGTAAATGCACCTTTCAATGGAGTGTGTGATTAAAATGGATTGATAATACATGCACAGTGTTACCCTACAATACCAGAGAATAAATGTGATAATATTTGCTAAAGTTGATAAGCTGTGATCTTTCTGAGTCATAAGTCACCCTTTCCTACAATATATTTATTGTTTTTGTATGTTTTAATTATTTGAAATCTTAAGTAACTTTTATGTAAGCCATCAAAAAAAAAAGGAGAGAGAGAAAAGAAGTCATGAGGAAGGCAACAGAGGACTCCATATGAAATATTCGACTTCATTAAACATAAATCAGCTTGAGCTCACACAATGTGGTCATGCTTAACATATCTAAAAGAACTGTTAGAGTTATCTGAAAGGCTTCTCAGGGAAAAAGCTATGGACATATTTTACCTGGATTTTAGCAAAAGCTTTTAATTCAATTCTATATATGAATCTAATCCGCCAGCTAATCACTAAATTTATTATGAGGTGAGCTACTTGACTGGATTAAACTCTGGTGTGTGAGTTGATTTGGTTTAGGCTAGAAAGACTGCAGGAATTTAGTTAGAGAAACAAGTGATGGCATCTTGGTGATGGCTGTTGCTCACTGTTCTTGCCGAGAATGAGAATATTTTCCTGTGAGCAAAATTAATGAACAATTAATGAACAAGTCTTGATTTTTGAGAAGCCATCTTTTTGTATGTTTTCATAGCAAAATCTACTTGGATTGAAACAGCTGGTACCTGCCTACAGAGTAATGATTTTAGGGGGGATAAAGAAGAAAAAAAGATACTAGAAAGATAAAAATTAAATAGGTTTATGATTATTGCTATTCTGATTCCTCTATTTTATTTTTTGTGTTGCAAAATTTCACTTTTCTTAATGGATCTCTCATATGCACGTTTAGTAGTCACAGCTACTGTAAGTGTAGCAGAAAAACATTAATAAAACTAAGCTTACTTCCAAACTTCTTCCAAGACTCTTGGACGATTTATGGCTTCATTAATCCAGCGAATGTTCAAGGTAGGACACTGTGGTTTTGTAAGCGTCTGTGGTCCTTTCAAGCTCACAGAGATTCCGATTGTATTATTTCTGCTCTTCTCCCATGTTTTCAAAAACTCCAAAGGTCAACACATTTTCATAGATTCATAATTTCCTCATGTCACTAGGCTTTACCTTTCTTGATGATATTTGGAGATAGAAATGGCAAACCTGTCTGTAAGCTAGATGAATTTCCATGGATTGTTACATGGAAACATTAGTGGTTTGCTAAACTATTTCCATTCCTATTTCCCCTAGAATTCCTCGCTTTTTGGCTGACCTGGCAATGTTTTCCTACAGCATGGCTCTTATGAAGGCTGACTGCTAATTGATCTCTTCTTTCAGATCAGACATGAGACAATTTCAATTTTCTATCTCTATAATTCTCAGAAGTCAATGGTAAAAATCATGACCATTTGAGCAGGAGTAAGGTTTGTTTCTTCGTATATTGAACATATATTCCATGTTCCTTCGGGTTCATATTCTACACAGTTTACCTATCAAAAGTGTATCTCAGCCATAGCTCTATGCTTACTACAAATTTCCAGCAATATACAGTAATTAATTATGTCATGTTATGTCTGTTCCTTATTATGATAGATTTCAAAAGTGGTAAATTATCTAAATTATCAGTGCAATTTTTTTTTGTATTAAGGAATGATATATGGAAATAAAATAGACTAAAGAGTTCTACAGACTTGTGCATTTGCACATAAGGTACTTAAGGATGTATGGTCTCAGGTTTTCAGAATGTGTTTGAAGACAGTAATTAGATTGGAGAAAAAATGGAAATAAATTTGGCTCCCATTTCTGACAGCCAATTCCTCCCCTAATATATTTGTTTTCAGTAATATGGTAGGGATTCTTTTCAGTTTCAGGGTATGGTTACCACTGAGAGAAATTTTTTCCTTAAAACACTTACATGTGCTTGAACCCTTTTGACACCAAAGCATGTATTTGCTAATGTTCAGTTGTCTTTGTATTGATAGGTCAAGAAAAACCCCAACAGAACATGCAAAATCTGGGGTAAGAAAAGTGTGGATTACATCATACTTCGCAACCTGCTGAAGATGAGCACCAACATTAAGATTAAAGGGATCAGGCACTACATAGGTACTCACTGCCCTGTACAACCTCCTATTATGATCCTTCTTATGCAATGGGATTTATTCTGAGTTTATGTGTTGGGAGCATAATCCTTGCAGGAGAAACACTTTCTGATAGCAAGACTTGGCAGAAAAATCACCACTCACTCACCTGTAGAATTATTACAAAAGTCCTCAGACTTATTTATTGCTGTCACCACACTTCTCTTTCTTCCTGTTTTTCAACTGGCAAATAGACCTTTCTACAGAACATGAGCCTTGCAATTCTTTTTAGTGTGGAAGCACAAATGTTTTATTCAGTTCTTATATCTTTGCCCAGAGCACAAAGCAAGTCCTTAATAATTTAGTCTTACAGATGACTCAGAATCATCATATCCTGGGCTTAGTCTTAAACCATAGCTATTCATGGACTGAACTTAGTATTATAGCTTTTAAATTCATGACTTTGGGAGCAGACAGTACTTATAAAAGCACATCGTATATATTTTTTGTACTAAATGTCAAACTATTAAGGTTTATATTTCCTAACTTTTCCAAAGATTAGGGAAAATACAACTTAGTTGCTGTACTTCATAGAGCTGAAAAAGCTTTTGTGATTTCAGCCTCTCTGCTGCCGTCTTCATAATGCTGCAAGAAAATTACTTCAAAGTACTTTTTAACAGACATTCCTGGATACATAGCAATTATTGTTATGCATTTTATGTAACCCTCCTATAGCACTTCAGTCTGTCCCTGCTGTGGGGTTTGGGAGTCAATTTCATAGCTTCATCAGAAAGGATCACACTTCAACAACTGCTTTGCCAGATAGATTTTTTAACAGATAATGCATTCTTTTCTAGCATAAATCTCTCACCATAATCCAGTCTGGAGGCACTTGGGAAACACATAAAAACACAGGGCTCAAAATATGCAACTTTTTATCCTGAATCACACATCTCTCAATTGAGTGATATATATATATATTTCACCTGATCTCAGGCTGTGATTTGTTTAGGCAGAGAAGTCTGAAGAATGTTTTCTTTTTCTTGCCCCGTGTCCATGCAGATGTTACCCCCATCATATGTCTTCTGAAACATTTTTTGAAATATCCTGAAGTGTTCACTTAATCTCATTGGATTAATAAAAATAAATAATTTTAATTATTAGAAATTAGTCTCTTTGGAGGTGTTAAGAAGTGAATGAATTCTAGAGGTCAATAATATGTCAGATCTGAAAGTGGCAAAAATCCTATTAAAGAATATGTAGTCAGTTTGATGGCAAATTCCTGGAGGATTACGGGTGTTGTCTCTGATTTGTTCTTTATCTTGACATGGCTTGTAGATGAACTGTAGCAAGATTACAATCATGATCATTCATCAGAGCCTAAATCTTTGGTGAACAGCAAACTTTAACATCATGTATTCACATCCTGCAGAAATCAATCCTGTTTAATCCTTCTATTGCATACTTACAAACCTTAGGATAACCTATGTGTTGTAATACCACTGCAAGCTCACAAAATCAAAACCAAATGAATTAAGAAAAGCTGTTTAAAAATTAAACTCCTGTTTAGCTTGTCACCCTGCAAACTAAGGTGGATGTTTATAAGCATGGCGTAGGAAGTCTAATGTAAATGTAATGAAGTAAAGAAGAAATACAAAGATAGAGGTTACTTTAGTCAAGCGATCTTTTGCTGTTTGTGTAGGTGTGAAATAACCATTTACAAAGAGAAGCAACTAATGTAAGCCTCTTAGTAGGTAGGACAGCATTCATAAAGCATCTGATGGAAGATTGAGAGAGTATAGGCAGGCGCTGATTATAGCTGTGCATGTGACTGACACAACTCAAAAACCTGGGGTTAGAGCAAGCCTGGATATTTTTTTTCCTTGACATTTGATGGCTGATTTCTGTTTTTTCAGTACACTTCTGCTTAGAGTCTGGCAAAAAGAGTGCTCATAATATGACAATGTCTTTTGACCACCAGAAGTTTGACTTTCTAAAATTTTATATAACTAAATGACAAAAGGAATGATTTTGTTTTAAAATCAAGAAACCACTTATTAGCTGAGTTTTGCACAGGATTTTGATTTGTAGCACAGGCTTAGATCGTGCTTCAGTGGACACCAAAATTAATTAAAATTTTTGTTTGAAAAGAAGAAAACTAGCAAACCAATAAGCCTACCTTCCTGATCAGGTCAGGCTGAGAGGCAAAGGAAAACTGAATTGGAATTCTCCAATCTGTCCTTCTCCTTCTCCTTCTCCTTCTCCTTCTCCTTCTCCTTCTCCTTCTCCTTCTCCTTCTCCTCCTTCAATGAGGAAGTCAAAGAAATGTCACAGGATATGGCTTGCACTCAACAGTGATTCTAAAGATTCTAAAGAACAAAGCAAGTAAATATCCACTACTTAAGCTAGCCAGGTTCTGCAGGTCTAAGATGTGAGGGCTGTGATACAGGGTACATAATTCAAACTGTTCCATGGGTTAAGTAATGCACATATATTGAAGTGATGCAATAGATAACCCAGCAATATGCACATACTGCTTTGCTAAGAGCATGGATTGGCCACTAAATAAAATTGCTTGTGAATTATCTGTAGGTAGTATGGTCCAGGGTTAATCTTATCTGACACCAGGAAAGTTCAGTTCTAGGATCCTTATAGAGTTATCACAACATGATAATAAGAGAGGTTAAATGCTGCCTTATGCTGTTCATATTTATTCAAGCATGGAAGTGTACAGTATAGTAACCAAAAATTACTCAAATAAATATGTCATGTCCCTCAGAGACACTTTTTTGTTAAAAGTTGTCCTGATAGCAGCACTTTTCCTTATTTCTGGTTTTTTATTAAATCCTTGCTTACTGATCTCAAAAAAAAGCTCATAAATTCAGTTCCATTTTATTATCTCAGTTGCACAGTAATGAAGCACAGCTGCATGCAACCCTGCTAGTATTTATAACTTCTTGTGCAGCAGTAAATGTGCCATTTTTTTTTATTTCTTTATGAAAGACAAACTTAAGCTTGTAACATACTGTTTGAGGGTCTACTATATTTTTCTTACCATTACTGTTGTGTCCTTGGACTGTTCTACCAAGCCTTACCCATTTTTCCTGTGTGCTGCTCAAGAGCAGACTAGCAGAGGTCAGGTCTCCTAAAGATCTGGGCCTTTTCCAAACTACACAATTGTCTTAGTCTATGTTTATAAAGCAAACTTCAAAATAGCTGGTGTGTACACTGTGTCTTCCCCAAGTCAAGAAGCTAGCCTGTACTATTTCTTTCCTGTGTACAGAAACATAAACATCTTCTGAGAAAACAATTTTAAATGAGAATAAGGTATATGTGTGTCTCTTAAAATGTAATAAATCAAAACATGTCTTGAGGTGATGTCTGAAGAAGTCTGAATGACAGAGAGTATGATATTCTTCCTGTGGTCTTTCCAGAAGAAAGAGTCAGACCAAGATCTTAAATTAATGTCTTTAAATTAGTATGTCTGTGTTTAATAGTGTTTATTTTGTATTTTGTTAGTAATCTTTTAGAAGATAGATTTTATTTTGAAGGAAAAGTGAAAGATGCTTACAAGATTAGAACAAAATTAACATATTTTGTGGTTATCCCTGGAAAGCTGACATCAAACATTGACTTGAATCAAATTAGCATGGGCTTGGTGGCGAAGTAGACAACAATCTTACAACTCCAGATTCAGGCGACAAAATTTAGCACTGTACAAGGTTTCATCTGTACATCCTAATTATTCAGGATACTGATTATTTTCTGTGAAATTTTTACCTCCTTTTGACATTGGAAGTACAATTTAGCTGCCTAATCAAAGTTGTATACATATATATACATATAAATACACACACACACACATATATATATATATATATGTACAACATAACATGTATATAGTATCCTCATCCAGGATTCAATCCTAATTCATCATAGCAATGATAACGTTATGTGTGACTAAGAAGAAGAGGTTAGACCTGGAATACTTTATTTTTGTCCTGCCAAGTCTTTCTTTCTGCAGATGAAATAACAAAGGAAATGATGCAAAGAGCTGGGCTGCTTCATCTACCCTTAGTTCTGTTGGAGGTATGGTCAGAGTTGTTCTCTTTTGTGAATTTTACATCTTCTTTGGAAGATGTAAAAAATGGCTGAATCTCCCAAAGTCGCACTTTTTCCTCCTAACTCTCACTGTTTTGCTTGGCAGATGGACTTTGTTGTTTTTCCTTTTTCCAGAGTGAAGGGCTGCTGCCATTCATCATTCCATTTGTATTGTTTAACTTCTCTCTTCCTTTTTTTTTTTTGATAAACAAATAATCAGCCATTAATGTAGAAAAAAAAGGGTGTTTCAATTTGCTACTATGTGCCTTACTTCTCCTTTTCTAACAATTCAATGAGTTGTCTTGTTTTCTCATTTTCTTGAATATGCATTATAACCAAAATCTTCACATTTGAAAATCTCAATATAGGAGTTGCAGCATCATGATTTTTTAAAAAATCATTCCTATTTATTAATCTTTTAAAAAACATAACATATAATGTACATTCTTCCTCTTTCTATCATTCTGATTTTGAATTTTAGGCAGAAAAATCCCCCCATGTCTCATGTACCTATTATCAAATTAAGGTAGAGGTTGTCTAATTTACTTCTCCTAGTTGCTTTACTAAAAATTTGATGGGGCACGTGATTTACATGATATGTATGATATTCTTTCATACATCTAAGAATTCAGCTTATATGCAGTAAAAGAAAAAAATCTCATTGCCAACTGGGATATACACATGCATGCTTGTATATATATGTACATGAGTGTAGTTATATCTTTTCAGAATTGTTTTGAAGTTTACAGTTCTTATTGTATATTAACTTAAACTTACCCACTTATTCTTACTTTCACATAAGTGACTGTAAGGATGATTGGAAATGCACTGGGATAAAATCAGAGGGACTTGAATGAGAAGGAGTGTCAAGGAGTGTGTAAATTCAGAAACACATCTAGTCTTCACCTGGGGAAAAAAAAATCTGTGATCTCCCTCAACTATTTATTTTCAAACCACTTTTGCTCTAGCCAATAAAATTTTCAGTTATCTATGCATTAAGTTTCTGAACACTTAGATTTTATTAAACATAAACAAACCTGAGATTAATTGAATTCTGACAAACCTTAGGAAATTAGAGCTGTTGCTTATAAAAAGAATAATTCAAATAAACAAATGTTTCTTTTTAGATGGTTTCCAAACTTTAAATCACTTATTTCTCTTTCTGTCTCTCTTTCTTCCTTTCCTCCCACTTTCGTTATTGTCCTCCTCCTTCCTCATTCCCTCTTTCCTTTCTTCATCACTGTTTTTCTTTTTTCTTTTATTTTTATTTCTTTTCTTTCTTTTCTTTCTTTTCTTTATTCTTGGAATGTATTTTATCGTCTGTCAGTTTTGCCCTATGATATGTCCTCTTAAATTGGATCTGTAAGCCCTTCATAAAGTTTAATAAATCTTCAGCATTTCACCCTAAGGAAATTATATTAAAAACCTTCAAATGTGAAGTTGGGCCTGCAAACGCACAGCACTGGGAATTATATCACCATAATCAGCTTGTAATGAAAGCCTCTGTCGCTGTTCTCTCCCAATCATAATCTGCCTGTCTTTATGAAAAAAGGGGGGTTTGTCTGGGTTCATCTGCAAGCTTTAATTGGAAGATGTCTTCATTTCATTCCAGCCTACTGGGATAATAACTCAGCCCCATGTTTAAACACAGGCCCTTGCCGCTGATATTTTTTCATTTAGTAAAGCATGTCTCTTTAAATGATTTAGCAAATCACCATGAATGCCAAGGCGGGATGATTGGCAGCTCATTGCTGGTGCACCATTTGCATGACATTTGTTCTTCAGCCCGGAAAGCTGCAGCAGGTAAACAAGCAGGCCCTGTACCGACTCCCTGTGAGTCCTTCCCTGTTTATTTTCTCATAATCAAATGACATTTATGGAGAGGCAAATGCAGCTGCACATATATGGAGAAAAAATGCAATCAGGCCAAACATGATGACTTCATTCAGGTGATATTTTGATTAGAGAAAGGACAGCTTTATGGCATAGAGTTTCTTGCAAGTGAAGTCAGTCAAATTCCATTTTACAAACTCTATTTTTAATATAAATACTAGGTTCAAATAATTCATGGCATCTGATAACACTGTAAGGGTTACAATGCAATATGTAGATGTGCAAATTTCTTAAAATTCCTGCTTTTAAGAATTCTTTAATTTCCTAAAGTTTTGTTCTGCTCTCTTCTGAGCAGTATTTTTTGTAAGGGTCATATCTGTCTTTCTATATATAAAACTGCTCTGTTGTGTCACTGGAGCTTTTTCCTAAAAAAGATTTCAGAGAGGAAGCTTTTTCTGAAGTTAAATGTTTTAAACCTATTTCCTAGCATATTATGGTGTCAGGAAACTTGGAAGAAAGCAAATTGAAATATATAACATATAATATATATTGCATCATATGGTACCCATACCGCAACTGATAGTATTAGTATTCTTCTAATACATACATTTCACTTCAATTTCAAAGGTCATTTGAGAACAGAAATAAAGAAATGGCAATTACTGAGCAAGGAAGGAGTATGTCCTGTGAGGGGTTTGCAGCTACCTTGAGTGGCTACACTCTGTTTTTCAATTCTTCTTAAGGAAGTACTTTCTCATCTTTTTGCTGAAGGAGACAGCCTTTTTTCATGTTGTTGGAAGATTTTCCATAAGAGAAACCATGAAATTTAAGAGTTTCCAGTAGCTGTGTAAAATGAGAAAGCAGAACTATATATTCCCCACACAGCTTGACCCAGGAAAGTTGAGCAGAAAGGGCAGGATTTTTGCCCACCTGTCATACCAGTCCTTTTTGAAACAACACTCAAATAGTAGAAGGTAGGTAGGTGCACACGGAGGGAAGGGCTACTAGTCTGTATTAATTAGGGTGTTTATTGTTAGAAAAATCTGCTGACAAGGGTCCCACAAAAAGGAGTCTTACAAAGAGGGGGATCAGCATGTTGTGAAAATTCAGCCAAGGAGTAAGAGAAAAAGCTGCTTTGGCAGAGAAGAGAGCAAGTAAATTCTGTGGAGTTGTCATAACCATAACTTTTCCCACTAGAAATTCTATTCTTATATTTTCAAGCTGGGTCTCTCTCCAGTTTTTTGGAAAGATACGCACTTCCGGCTGTGACACAACACAGATGTATTGTTATTTCAAAATGCAGCACTTTGTCTCCCTGAAGAGACCGGTTTTTATTGCATCAGTCTTCAAGCAGGCACTAAGTAATTTGTAGACAGCGTTCAAAATCAGACTTACTAATTGGGCTGATAGGGTTTCTTATTACTGTAAGAGTGTGCTTGGGGTCCTCACACGGAGCAGGGGACAATTGCTTAGATACTTGCTGTATTTTTGAGCATCTCAGCTTTATTTCAGAGCAACTGAGTCTGGTGTGAGAAAACACAATATACAGAGTGCAGCATGAACTCGAAAGGAATCACTAATGTGGCTCAAAAAATTGCTGGACCGGGTAACTGGCAGAAAGGTGAAATAACAATTGTGCAGAGGTAATTGGGCCTGCAATTGGAGCTGAGCTGAGTGAGAGGAACAGGAAATATTGCCTTTCAACTTGGTAGCTCGAAAACTATGAAGGAAAGAGTGAAGGGACATAGAGAGAGGCAGATGTGACAATAAAACGGATGGATCAGGGAGTCATTTGGAGAGTCTGGGTCTGTTGTACCCAGTGCTGAGAAGGTAATTTGGTTTCAGGGTTTTGGAGGAATAAGGGTGATGAGACTCCCTGCTGTGGAGGAGGGAGATGTGGCTTGGGAGACCAAACGTCATGCATCTCCAGTTGTTCCTAAAGGGAGACTACAAAATCAGAGAGCAGGGAAGGTAAGATAAATTAGTTTAGAATTGCTAGTATTTGCTAGCTATAGAAATTTGAAGTCAGTGGAGGCACACTAATGAGTGGGATTCTCAGGAAGCCAGGAAGACAAGGACCTTCTTGCCTGCTTTTATGCATTTATGCACTGAGGTAGGTTGCCATGTTTACAAACGTATTTGAAAAGGTGCACTTTTGAAAATCTCAGTATAGGAGTTGCAGCATCACGATTTTTTAAAAATCATTCCTATTTATTAATAGTTTTAAAAACATAACTAACAATGTATATTCTTCCTCTTTTTATCATTCTGATTTTGAATTTTAGGCAGAAAAATCCCCCCATGTCTCATGTACCTATTATCAAATTAAGGTTGAGGCTGTCTAATTTACTTCTCCTAGTTGCTTTACTAGAAATTTGATGGTGCGCATGATTTTAATTGCTAATACTTTCTTCCTTTTTAATTCATCATTCTAAGCAGAATTATGTGAATAGTTGTGAAAGGAGATTCATCTAAAATAAGGATAAGAGCCTACAAATTACTACTGCTTAAGGATATCTTCAAGCAGTGGAAATCTAAAGGCACTCTGCAACATTGGTAAGTTGAAAGATAAAAATTCCACCCCCACGTCTCTTTATACCACTTCACCCCACACAGGTGTCACAAAAAATAATTTCTGGAAAAATCTCTTTATACAAGAAATCTGTCCAGCAGCTTCTAATGCGACCCTTTATGACTTTGGTACAGGGGTCAAAAGGATACTGCAGAAACTGTTCAAGTTAGTTTTTTTTTTCTATTAGCCTTGACTGTGATGAGCAGAAAAATCTTACAGGCAGCTGAACAAGCATCAACTTGGTATTTGACAAGACTGACAAGATGGTCTCCATGGACCTGTTTTACTCACTATGTGAATTCACTTTGCCTTCTTAGGTTGAACTCAAAGAGCATCAAAAGATTATTATTATCATTGCTTCCTAGGTGAACAAATGCTTTATTCTCACAGATATTTGGAGAATAGCAGCTCCATTCACACATGCACAGGGTTGGCTATTTGCTATTTATTATATATAGCAACTACATCTCTTGGCCAGGAAAGAGAAAAATACTTTTAGCTGTAGGGATATACTTAGTGGTACTAATGTACATACTAAACAGCATGCAAGTACCCCACCGTTTCAGTTCTGTTTGTTCTGACTACACAGCAAAAAGAAATAAAAAAAATTGCTCACTTGCTAAAAGATTGGGGGCTACATGTATGCTGCACAGTGACTGCTGGAAAAGAAATGGCCCTGTCCTATAGGAGGAATGCACACCTTGAGCCACTGCCAAGAAGAAGTGTCTGTAATGTTGATAATGTTGTGTAGGATTGTCCTTGTACAGTTTTGGATTGAATTCATCTTTCCCCAGATATGAGGGATAAATGGATTAGCAAGTGTTTTCAGTTCTGCTTAGATAATCACAGTTACGACCAGACTTGGTCAAAACTTTTCCAGAGCTTGAGGCAGGGGGAAGGGGAGGATGAAAAGAAGGTTAGAGGAAAGGGTTAAAGGTAGAATAAAAAGGAAAGGGGAGAGGGAAAGGGAAAAGGAAAAGGAGGAAGTGGGACAGGAGAAAGAAGGAGAGAAGCAGGAGAGAAAGCAGGAAGAAAGTGGAAATAGGAATGAAAATGGGAAAGGGTAAGAAAAGGGGAAGGAAAAGGGAAAAGCAAAATAATAGATTCATCTTCAAAGACCACTGTTTCCCCCTTGTGTCTAATGAGAACAGGACTGTAGTCTGCCAGTTTTATGGGGAACAGCACAAGCATACACTTCTTTAATCTTTGTGAACTCTTAAGTACAGAAACTTTAAAAAACAACATTGCAAAATTAATTTTAAAGAAGGTTCTTTAAAGACACTGAGCTATGCATAAAGAAGAAACTTCTAAAAATTTTAATATTTTATTTAAAAACCTTATTAATCAAGGTTATTAATTCTTTGCATCTGGACTTATTTTCATTCAAAGGATCCATCTTTCCCCAAAATCTATGTATTTAAATAATTTTCAATGTCTCTATATTTGGTTAAAACAGTGTCATTAGAATTTAGTAGAAGCTGATTTGTATATATTTTCAATGAGTATAGAAAGAAGTGGACAAGTACTAACTGTCTCATAAGCAACTGAGACAATACAAATATATCTCCACTGCTAGACATTATTGCAAAAGTTATTAAAATGGGATTTAACAATCAGAAATCTCTAACTATACAAAATCACAGTAATGCATTTTCTCCTCTCTAGTTTTTTCATAGTAATTTCATTCTCAACATGAAATTTTGCATTCTACAAATCATCTTGGCTTCTAAATATTTTTATATTTAAAAACCAAAGTGATTCAATGTTCACAATTTTTCAAAGCAGTGGATGACCATATGCAAAAAAGAAAGGGATGGTAATAAAAAATTTTAGAAGATTCATGACTTCTTTTGGAGAGATAGTTGAAAATAAAGTGGTTTGACAACATTATCACATAGAAAAATACCCCAGGGTCCAGTTCCAGGTGAAATTCTTTGACTCCTTAAGTTGGGTAAAAATCATATTGAAAGAAAAATATTCATAATCTGCCAACAACTCATATTCTTTTGCTAGAGATACTAGATGTATTTCAGGCGTTTCACAGAGTACAAGGGCATATATTCCTTTTAGAATAATTTGAACACAAGACAGAGCACTGAGGAGATTTGCAGTGACACTGTCTAGTCTGATCTGTTAATAGCAAAGCTGCTCAGCAATGAAATATTTTTTTTAATTGAAAAAAAATTATCAGACAAAAGTTTCATAATTTTTCATGCATTTTTAACCAAACTCTGTCAGAAACATAAAAAATAGACTTTGGCAGGATAATACTTCAAAAGCATATCACAGCATGTCAAGTAATCACATTATCTAAAACATGAAAAATTCTGGTCCCAGTCCCCACATCCGAGACAGATACTTTAAGACATTTCTTCTGAGACATGTTTCTCTCAGTTTCTTATAATCAAACTCTTCTATTTGCCTAACAAACTGAAGATTGAAAGAAGAAGGCATTAGTCCAGTAGCAGATTTTACCTCCTTGCCCCTTCCTGTCCACGCTGATTTTGATTCTGTGATCATTAATTTACACGCATCCAAATGGTTTTAACAGAGAAGACCAAGGCTTCTCTTTTGCCTTCCATGCCTTGTCCGTAGCACCAAGAGATTTGTGTCCACGTCATGCAGCTGTGTTTGGGTAGCTGATACTACAGACTTCTGGTGGTCAGTGGCAAAGCAGAGCCTGGGATCCAAGCCCCAGCAGTGAGCCGTCTGTTGATAGGTGGGCTCACTTGCTCACTCTCTTTCGAACCCTGAAGAGTATGGGTTTCATCAACTAATGAGCAACAAAATGTTTGACACCTCTTCACTGCAGCAGCTTAGTATATGTCAGAATATGTCGGAATCTTTCTCCTCTGTGATATGTGTTTGACCCTCTCTTGTTACATAGAGGGTATGTGAAATGCAGTACATAACCTCTGATCAATCATTTATTTTCTTTTTCACTACGTCTTAAGCCACGGTTGGCCCATACTTTCTATTTTATTAAATCAGTATGAATATTAAGAAAGCACTATATACTTGACTGCAATGTCACTTGCTTTTAATGTTCCTGTTTGAAATCATTATGTAGATGTTATATTCTATATATGTAGAGGGGCAAAATCAAGTAGAGAAGCCTGGGTTTTGTTACCTCCTGACCAAGAAAACTCTGTGAGAATCACATTAAACTCTCCCTGTCTCTCCGTCATTGTAACAAAGTTCAGAAATGGAAGACAAAAGAGAAACAAGGAAACATGGTTTATTGCCAGAAATGTAATAAATAAGAATTAATTCAAAATATGGGCAATAAGGAAACAAAATCGCTCACAAAGCTGTTGTGACCTTTAAACTCTTGGGTAAAAAGTAAGGCGTAAAGACAGAAAGTGCCAAAATAAAAATCTCCAAGAGGCTAGAGGGCAGCTTGTAGAAAACAAGCTGGGCTACCTGCTATATGTAACACTAGACAATTATCTATTAAATATAATAATTGTTCACAACAACTCTCAGGCAAATAGAAGACAAGAGGTTTGTTCCTCACAGAATTAGATCAGCGGCAAAGCATCAAACAACCTTGAAGGAAACAGCACTCTTTTCTATGTGTCTATCTGAAGGATGTTTACCATGTTTCAACACTGTCAAAAGCTCATTTTCTTGTTCAGGTTTGAGGCATTCAGGTCCACCAAAAGAGCTGAGACATGTGAGCACTGCATAGGCAGAATTCACCAACATGACAATTATATGGGCAAATATATTTAAGATTTTGGGAGACAAAACTTACTCCTTTCTTTAAAGTATGGACTGCTAAGAGAGCAATAGCAAATTGAAAAAACAATGATCATGACCATACTAGTAAGTTTTTAATATGATTTTGCATTAATTCTTATTGTAACTCTAAACTGTTTGCTAGTTTGGGGAACAAACTTTTAACTCCTCTGATCATTTCCTAGAAGCATCAGGCCTATATATTGTAGAGTTTTAATTATAAAACAGAACTCATTCACAAAGTGTTCTGTTCACATTGTGAATGAATTGAAGGTTAGGGAGGTTACCAAAATCTGGGCAGGAGTATGTAAGGAGAAAGCATGGGTAAGAGGTAGAGGATGCTGGACTAAGAGGTAGGGAGGGGGATAAAGGATAGGAAGAAAAATTCAGAGAAATATGGAAATGGCAGGTGTACCACCTCATCATGGCTATGTACTGCTATCTGGTAAGTTCACTGCTGTAAATACTGGTGCATTTGCAGTTTCAGTAATAATAAATTGCTCTGTGGTGATTCCTTATTCTTGGGAGTAGCCATAGTATGAAGCAGCTGGTCAGGAGTGGCAGCTTCTGTCCAAAAATAAGCAATTAGTACTGATGAAGATGACCACTGGTCAGAAGTTGTGAACAGCTCCTACATCCCCATAGCTGATGGATAATGACAGCTAGCTCCAAGTAGTAATTAATCACTGCCTTGAGCTAGGCAACACTGATTCCACCCATAGAAATTTGCTCCTAAGAATCAAATACTTCTCCCTGGAGTTTCCTGTAATTCTATGTTTTCCACACACGTGCTCCTTCCTGAGCACCCACCAAATGCCTTGGTAACATGCTGATCCCATTGACTTGCCCAGGCTTTCCGGCTGTCTGGCAGAGCCATTTAAGCTAACCTGTGCTGCTCTGCTGTAAAATGGACTGGAAGCACTCATGCAGATAGTTACTAGGTAACAGCTGTGAGGATGCAAAGGATCAGCTTCCCAAATTGTTTTCATATGCAAGTCTTCTGGGTAAAAGGTTTGGGCCATTCCCAGGAAAGCTGATTTAAGTCTTGAGGTCTGAGTGCTGGGCTGATTTACTTCATCGGTGACCGTAATTACCCTGTTCTCAAGTTCCCAGTTATCATTTTTGTTTCAAGAGCATTTGCTGTGTGGATGCTTAGAGTAGTAAGCCTTAAATTTCAGCTCGCTGACATATTGTCGCCATACAAAAATGACTGTGCATTTGTCCTGAAATTTTCCCTGCTCAGACCAATAATGCCATTTAGTTTCAGCACTTTAATTCAACACTTACAACAGCCCTTCCTAACTGCACTTCAGAGACAAAGTCACTTGCACATACCTTAACTACAAGTCCACACAACAAATCCCTTTCCTTGCAATATTTTTATCCTTATTGTCTTAATGACACAGACCACTGGTTCGTACAGCTTTATGTATTCCAATTCTATGTCATGCTAATTTATTTTAATGGAAAGAAGACATGAATTCTGTTAAATAAAAATTTTATTCTGTAAGCTTACACTTTTCACTCTAACATTCAACTATGCCTAAAGGAAGGAAATGTTTCATTTATTTTATAGGAAAATGACATTAAGCAGCAGAATTTCTCCTGTAGGACAGGAAGAATTTTAAAGTCACATCCCTAGCGTGTTTCTACAATGAAAATATGAGTGGCTGCTTTCAGCCAGAATTTTGATGTTGCTTTCCAATGATAAGAATATAAACCAAAGAGAAACAATTGAAAAACTATGGAATAGACATCTCTCATGCTGTTGATTCCAATCATTATCAGATTATATATAATGGAATACTGATTAATCAATTTGTTTATTAGCGCAGGATGAACTGAAATTATTCAGAATTTGCTAGGTATGCCTTTGTCCTTTTTGAGAGAGAAAAAAAAGAGGTGAGTCAGAGGTGGCCTTATCATTCTCTACAACTTCCTGAAAGGTGGTTGTAATCAGGTGAGGTTTGGTCTCTTTCTCCAGGCAGCAATTGACAGAACCAGAGGATAGTCTTAAATTGTGCCAAGGGAAATTTATGTGGGATATTAGGAAAAAGTTTTTTACTCAAAGAATAATCAAGTATTAGAATGGTCTGCCCAGGGAGGTGGTGGAGTCACCGTCCCTGGATGTCTTTAGAAAAATATTGGATGTGGCACTTGGTGCCGTGGTTTTGTTGAGGTGCTAGGACATGGGTTGGACTTCATGATCTTGAAGGTATATCAAACTATGAGAAATTCTAAGTAATTCAGTCTCCATGCAGTTTTTGTTATTTTCTTTGTTCTTGCCATAGTGCTGACCAGGTGTCTCTTCCAGTATGTTACGCTACATCCTTTTCACATCAGGTTTCTTTCAATGCTGAAAGGAAGTTACTCTGATTTTCAATGTACCAAATATCTATGGAAGAAAAGGGAAATGAAACTTCTGCTTTCCTTTTTGTCTGCCTATGTGACACTTCACCTCTTTTGGTTATGCCCCAGAGAATTGGTGAAGCCTTGCTTGTTCCTGTAGGAGCAATTACAAAGTGGTTGGATTATCCTAGGTATCAAAGGTTCAGGGTAGAAACAGAAACCTACTCCTTATTTCACTGGCATGATATGGTATCATAGAACCATACAGTCTCAGAATGATTTGGGTTGGAAGGGAACTTAAAAGATTCTCTATTTCCAAGCCCCCTGCCATGGGCAGGTACACCTTTCACTAAACCAGGTTGATTAGAGCCCCCTCCAGCCTGGCCTTGAACGAGGGATGAGACATCCACAGATATTCTGGTACCTTCTCACCATCACAGGAAAATATTTCTTTCCAATATGCAATTGAAACCTGCTCTCTTTCAGTCTGAAGCCATGCCTCCTTGTCCTGTCACTACATGCTCTTGTAAAGAGTCTCTCTCCAGAAAGAGACTCCGAGAGTCTCTTTCTTTAGACTACCTTCTGATAGTGGAAGGCTGAGATTAGGTCACGCCAAAGCCTTCTCTTCTTCAGGCTGAACAGTCACAATTCTCTCAGCCTTTCCTCACAGGAGAATTCTTCATTCCTCTAATTAACTTGTGGACCTCCTGTGGATATGCTCCATCAGCTCCATGTCCTTCCTGTGCTGGGACCCCAGAGCTGGATGCAGGGTTCCAGGTGGGGTCCCAGCAGAGCAGAGCAGAGGGGCAGAATCCCCTCCCTGGCCCTGCTGCCCACGCTGCTCTGATGCAGCCCAGGACACGTTTGGCTCTCTGGGCTGGGAGTGCCCATGGCTGGGTCATGTCCAGCCTCTCAATCACCAGTATCCCCCAGCCTTCTTTGGAAGCCTGTATTTGTGCAACATAAGGTGCTGCCATAAGCTTACCTTGACAGAGGTACAGCACTTTGCATTTGGACTTGTTGAACTTCACGACATTCAGGAATGTCAACTCCACCATTCATGTTGACATCATCTGCAAATTTGCTCAGGCTGTGTGCAACCCCTTTGGCTGTGTCACTGATGAAAACGTGGAATAAAACTGATCTAAATATGGACTGCCGAGGCACCCTGATTGTGACTTGATTGATTTCTGTCCAGACATTGATCTCTTGCTCATTACTCTCAGGACATGACCATTCCTTATTTGCTGAACAGTCCACCCACCAAATCCATCTCTTGCCAATTTAGAGAGAGGGAAGTTGTGGTAGATCATGTCCAACTCCTTAAAAAAATCCAGATAAAAAACAACTGTAGCCTTTCACTTGCCCACTGATGGAGTCACTTCATCATAGAGGGCAACTGTGTTGATCAGGTGGGACTTGCCCTTGGTGAAATCAAGCTAAGTGCCCAGAATCATCTCTCTGTCCTCCATGTGCCTTAGCACAGCTTCTAGGCTGACATGTTCCAGGATCTTCTCAGCACAAAGAGAATGCTGACAAGTTTGTAGTTCCCAGTATCCTCCTTTCTATACTTCATAAGGGGGATGCTGTGTTTCCCCCTTTCTAGTCTCTTGGAACTTCACCTGACTGCCATGACTTTTCAAATGTCAGGGAGAATGGCTTGGCAGCTGCCTCAGCCAATTCCCTCAGGACTTTGGGATGCATCTCATTGAATAACTTACACTTTTGTGTATTCAGGTTCCTCAGATGGTCAAGAACCTCATCTTTACTTACAGTTGGAGGGGCTTTGCTTTCCCTGTCCCCATCCTGCTGACCATCTGCTTGAGATGAGTGGGAAGAGAGGTGCTGCAAAAACTGATGCAAAAACATTGTTTCACACTTCAGCCTTCTTGTCTATACTTACTCGTTTTTCACTCATGTTCATCTGTGTGGTTAAGAGTTCTTTGACCTTCTTGTAATAGTTGATAAACCTTTAGAAGCCTTTCTTATTATTCTTTGTTTATCTTGCCAAGTTCCTCTCTATGCTTTGGCCTTCCTCAACACATCCTGACACAAGTGGATTGTGTCCCTACACTCTTCATAGATTATCTACCTGTACATTTGCTTCTTGCCAATAAATTTGACCAGCAGTTCCCTCCTTAGCTATGTTGTCTCTTGTCTTCCTCACCTGATTCCTTATGCCTGGGGATCACAATCTCTTGCACTCTATGGAAAGCATCGTCAAAGATCTTTCCCACTCTCTTGTCCCTGAGGGCTAACAGTAGGGGAATCCTACTGTTTAACTCCTTGAAAAGCTGGAAGATTTCTTTCTTGAAGTTTAGGGTCCAGATTTTATGCTTCTCCTGACTTATATCCCTCAGGACTGTGCACTCCCTCAGTGCATGATCACTGCAGCCTAGGCTGCTTCCAATCTTGACATTCCAGATTGGCTCACCTAGTGATTAGTGACTACTAGATTCAGCAGCACATCCAAATCGGGTCATCTCCAGAGGAGTGTGTTGGCAAATTCCTAAAGCTTCTCCTATTCTGCATCAATTATTTTCTAATCTGCTAGTGCTGGATCAGTGAAAATAGCCTAGTCAAATACTTGATTCAAACAATCGTGCTGAATAACTTTGGCTGTGGTTAGATTAGGATCAAGTGTTTGTGACAATCAACACCGTTCATTAGGCATGGAAGTTTCTCAGTTGCTCTTTAATTTTTAGAGCAATCAAATATATAGACATTTGATTGAGCACTAGGATTTTTTCAGAAAAATAATGCACAGCTTTTGACTTCTTTCTTGCGCAGTATAATGTTCCAATGAGATTTTTTTCCTACTTTTGTTTTCTGCCTTGCTTACTGCCCTTCCTTTCTTATTCTCTCTGCATCTCACTATACTGAAAACAGGACAAAATGCCTTATGATTTAAGAAAAATGCAAACAATTTTGACTGGAGGGAATTTTGGAGGTGTTTGAAGTTAGATGGTAATGCTCACTTTCCAGTGCAACTATCTGCTTTCTGCTTTCAGAGGACCAAGAAAGTTAATGCGCTGTGGTGAACACAATATTTTGCACTGATAAGCCCTACTCTTTGAGAAAAAGGGGTTTGTGGGGGAGAAAGTACCTATGTGGCTCATTAGTACCCCATGAATCAGAAGAATGTCAAGAATTGTGAAGGCATTATGGCACAGAGTTTGGTGTCTCCTTAAGCCAAGCCTGGAGACCTAAGAAGTGTGGTGGATGCCAAGCAAGAAAACTGTTGTTATGTTGACATGAGTATTTATTATACTTAATTCATTATTTATCTGGTCTGAAGAAGTAATCTGTGGCAATGGCTTGGTTAAATATTAGCACATTGTTGAGAGAAATGTACAAAAAGTTCCTAAATTATTAATCTAAATTGGACTGGGTTTGCTATTATGGAGGTAAAGAGCTAGAACGAATTGGGTTGTGAAAACATTCAGGTTGCTTTGTGAGATAGCAGTGGAGGTAGATATGCTACACTACGTCTTAGACAAAATAATCTTAAACTTAGTAAAGCTGCTGATATGTCTAACCTGACTGTAAGACCTCTCAGTGTAAAACAATCCAGCAAAAAATTACTGTTTTATCTACTAATCACAGAAATACTCTCTACACAGACATACTAAAGCATTACAGTTTTCTAGTAGGGCTTCTCTGCACTCATTGGGTGACATCTTACAACGCCAAGTTACCCACATCAGTCTATTTCTCAATGCCTACTAGTATTTGGTATGCTTATGCACTCTTCTGCTCATTCAGCTTTTCTAACTTTTTAGCAGTTAATTCTGAAGACTTTTCAGACTCTATGCTGATTTTGGCTGAGATTGAGCTAATTTTCTTCACAGTGGCTGGTATGAGGCTGAGTTTTGGATTTGTAGTATGCACAGAGTTAATAACACATGATGTCTTTGTTATTCCTGGGCAGGTCTTGCACAGAGAAAAGGCCTTTTCTGCTCTTTGTACTCCATGCCGATGAGGAAGTTGTGGGTGTGTGGGAGGTTGGCAGGAAGTACAGCTGAGATGGGTCACCCCAAAAAACCAAGGGGGCATTCCATATAATACAACACCAGGCGCAGGAGAGAAAGCTGGGGAATGAAGGAGCAAGGGGTAGACTATGCAGTGATGACATTCGTCTTCCCAAGTCACTGTTACATGTGATAGAGCCCTGCTCTCCTGAGCCTGGCTGAATACCTTCCTGCCAGGTAATACCTGCCTTTTTTTTATGTGGGACTTTGGCTTTCCCCAATAAACTGTCTTTATCCCAACCCAGGAGTTTTCAAGTTTTACCTTTCCAGTTCTCTCCCCCGTCATGTTGATGAAGTAGTGAGTGAGAAGCAGCGTGGGGTTTGGTGGCTGGCTGGAGTCAAACCACAACAGTCCTGGTGGGAAATGTCTCCAGGCCTTCCCTTTGGTTTTATAATGTGCCAAATTTTGGTTTTGTTTGTTTGAATTGATTTTAGCTAGGTGACAAGTATTTGCATTCTTGGAGATCACAATAAATGTAGTTTTGAAAGGGAGCTTTTCTTCCAGAAAAAACAGTGGGAAATTTTGAACAATGTTTTTGCCTTTTTCTGGTTAGATATACATGACATTCAATAGGAATGAATGATTAACTGCTGCTAAAAATGGAAAGCTACTCATTGAGACAAGGCTTGATAAACATATAACATTATTATTTTGGCATCTCCTTTGAATCATTAGCTTACCAGAAAAATTTGTAGAGCTCTTTTGAAAATTTTTAAGGTAATTTGGGGGTTTGGATGACTTTAAAATATGAATATTGTATATATGTGAGATTGGATAAAATAACACCTTTCCATAACAGGGGTTTTGAGAACAGAATTTCATATATGACCTAAATGTGACATGACTGCACAAACTACTTGAGTCCCAGAAGCAGGCTAGGGAAACACCATCCCACCAGTGGGGTAGTGTGTTTTTAAAGTAATATTTCTTCAAGTTATTGTTATGTTTTACTCAAAGCCTTTTATGCTTGAAACCTTTCTAGCCTTTATGTTTGCCCCAATGCACCCCACTGTTGTTTTTGCCCAGGGGTGTTTCCTCCCATCTCCCTGTCTGTTACCTCCCACATTCCACCCCTCATTCCAGCTCCTCTTGTGTCTGTCATTGTAACCCTGCCCCTACTGCCTATCAGTCATTGTATTCCCTTACCCTATAAAATTGAGTGAAATACTAAAAAAAACACTAATTAGAATTTGAAAGGTTTTTTACAATATTGCTTATATCACTCTTAGTATGGCTAAGGTAAAAATGCTAGCTAGAACAGGAGTTAATAATTTTCTGAGGTCTCTCTGTGGAATGTTTGTCTTTTGAAATCTGAACTTATACCAAACCTAAATTTTGCTTAAAATATTGTATGCAGTTTTAGCGACATAATTCTTCACAGGAGTGCTGTGAAATTTATCAGTGCTTATGAACTATGAAAAGAAGCCCTGAAAAAATATTTAAGGCTTTATTTTCATTGTTCATACAGGGGGTTTTCTGCCTTTTTAAAGTACTAAGGATGTCACCTGCTGTGCACCTTAAAATAGAAGCTGGCATATTTTCATGTGTTTTGTCTCTTCTTGCATTGTATTCAAACTCATCACATGAATGAGAGCTGTAGTTATGACAGTGGCATGTTCTTTCATGTTTTCCTGCTTCAGATAGAGAAGTTTATATGTGGTAAGAGGTTTCCTGGGCACTCCTGTAAGCGATGAGTACATATTCGGTAGTTCTCCTTCTCCTTCCTGTCTCATTTATGCCAGAATTGTGTACCTATCTGAGAAAATGATCAGCCAAGTGCCAGAAACCTCTCAAGGTCCTCTGAAATAGTGTCTTCTTCCCATATACCAGACCAGCTATTGTGTTGGAGCAGAAAAGGGGGTACTGGAGAAGGGAAACTAAGGGGATACCAGAGAAGGAATGGTGGCTTCAAAAGACAGTTGAGCAGTGGACAAGGAATGTAGATGGCCAAAAGTTACCTTAAACAAATATCTGTGAAATCTGGCTTAAACTAGAGCAAGTGGAATTTGGAGATAGTGTCATTCTAGGAATAAAGTTAACCAATTCTTTTAAATAATGAATTGCTTTAATGTTGCTCAGTGAAAAAAAAATTAAAAAAATATATACACACACACATAGTTAGAGAACAGAACTGTACATACCCTAAGGCAGTTTCAAATGGAAAAGGGAAACAGAAATAGAATGAGATGTCGTTGCCAGTATGAACCTCTACTGATTAAATTTGATCCTATGAGTTCTGCTGGGAAACACACAAACACTGTATAGTAAATTTGCTTCAGACACAACATTGAATAAACTTTACAAAACTATGTATGCTCTTATTAAGAAAAGGCAAAATAGCACTTCCATGGAAGAAAATAGCACACTACTTTTTTATTCCCATTATAAACCCAGCAAAACTTTAGGTTTCAGCTGTTGACAGTCTTCTTTTGTCTTAGTAAATATTAGGGCTCAGGTCATCTGGTAGGATTAAAGTCTACAGGGATTTATTTTTTATGTGTACATGTTAAAGACCTTTTACCTCATAGTTCAAGGAAAGTTGTTTCTGTAGTTCAATACTCAAGATGTCTGTCAGCCTGACATACAAATACTGCAATTTGCCTTCTTTCATGGCTTAGGAATTATATGCCCCAATTTCTTGTTCTCAGTGAAACAGCCCAAATCATAATGTGTTTACTCACTCCCTCATCTACATCCCCTGGCAGCAGGATGGAGAGGAGGATGGGAGGCATAAAGGGTAAGGATCACAGGTTAAGGCAAGAACAAATTACTGGAAAACAAAGAAAGAAAATTACTGGAAAGCAAAGAAATAAGAAAATAAACAGCAGCAGTTACAATATCAGTAGTGGAAGGAACTGGTGTGAGCTGACTGTTCCCTCTGCCATGCTTCCTGGGCTCAAAGGGACTCCTCATTGCATTCCTAGAAAATGACATGAGAGGGTACAGAATAACCTCTGGTCCTAGCCATGATTTCTCCTGGCTATTGCAAAAATTAACCCTGTCCCCATTCCTTGCCTGGCCTAGCCAGAACCAGGACTCCTAGTAAAATATTTCTAATAGGCAGCACTGAAGTACACAGTAAAAATGTATATCAACAAAGATTTAGGGTTTTCTCATTTTATTAATTTCTGTAAGAACAAAAAGGGAAAAAAAGTGCTCTTCTGCTCTGTTATTTAGAGTGAAATATCTGTGATGTTTAATGAATTTGTGATGTGAGAAAACACCTGAAAATACCTTGGCATGAGTGTCATATCAGGCTGGCAGAGCATAACTTAGGTGAGACCTTCTCTACCATCCTGTCCTATACCAAAATTAGAACAATAAAGACATATATTCTGCAGGGGTACTCTGAAGAAAACATTTTGTCTGCAACTGGAAATGTCTTGCACTGACGTCATTCAACTTAATAGAGTATACCACTGGCTGGGATTTTATTTTATTTCACTAATCTAAAGAATCTTGTACATTCAGAGGAGAGAAAGTTGATGGCTTCTTAAAATTGCATACTGTTGATTAAGTGTGGAAAACTTCTCTTCCTTAAAACAATATACTACATCTAACGGTAAGTCACCAGCAAATTCCTTTATGTTTGTGGGCTTGACATGCGATGCTTATTAAATGTAGGAACAAAGCCACTTTATACATCATAATGTCCACATTACAAATTCACTTCTTATAATGGTGCTGCAAGTGTGTATGCAATTTTTCTGAACTTATGAAATATATTTCTGACACCTCAGGTATTGATGTATGCATGCATGATATTGTCCCAGTGCAGTAAGGGAGACTTAACTGATGTCTGCAAGATTTGATTTATTACAAGTAAATATGATTGCCTTCATAATCTGATTTTATTATGTTCGGGGCTCTCGCAGGTAAACTTTTAGTAGAAGGAAGAAGACCAGTTTTATTAAACCAATCTATTTGTGCAAACCAAATCACTTCTTGACAAAAAAAGAAGAAAAGAGAAAAAAGAAGTAAGGTCAAGAAGAACAAGGATTAAGGATGAAATTTTTTTTATACCAAACTTCATTCCCCTACATGAATATTCTGGGATACTGAAAGTTACTTTTTGTCTCTGTTAGACAAGAGTCTAGAGACCCAACATCTCTGCGTCACTGAACCTCTGTAGAATTGAGGCAAATGCTGCCACTAAAACTTCTGTAGTTGCAACATTATTTAAATATTGCCTTGGAAAGTCTTACTATAAAGTATGGCATCAGATCTTAGAGTATTGTTCAGCAGAAGATAATATTCCATACACACTTCTGTGCATCATACTTTTTTGTTTATTTGGTTGGGATTTTTTAGTATATAAGAGATGACAAAGAACAATTATTTCCTGAGAGGAATATGGGATTATTACATATATTGACACATTTATGCAAAAAACCAGAAAAATTCACTGTAGTATTCTCTATATTTCCATGCTGCTGAACCAATTATTATCCAGGCTAAATGCAGTTTTATTCTCCTGTGAAAGTTAAAATGTTCTCCATATTGTCCAAAAATTGTCTGTAGAGAAAAAAATGTTTTGTTCTCTTTTATGTTGATGCAAATGAATACAGAGACAATCCACAGAAGACAACATAGTTGTGGGCACCATTTTGTATGAGTGGAAGATAAATAAAGTGTCTAAACAAAAGAACTGTCTAACCAGTGTTTCAGAGAGCTGGAGAGCATCCTTTCCATAAAAACAGGCAGCAATTTAATAGTTATTTCGACAGGGCAATTATCAGGTTTGAAAATGATGTCATGTTAGTTACCTTGAGATTCCTGGTAAGACTTTAAAAGTCTGGTATGTATCCTACTGCACTAAGCTGTTCAGTTCTGTGAACTTGTAAGACTGTGTATGCTCTTTTTGGCTACAAACACTTAGATTTTTTAATTTAATGTAAGCCTTTAACTTGAAAAAATTTTTGAAGACAGTGTGGAAAGCAATGTTTCAGAGAGCAGGCTTCTTTACTTTTCTGCTCATGTTTCAAAAAAAAAAAAAGAAAAAGTGACTTGATAAAAGCTGCTGTTTGACTTCTTTGAATGGGACTGGAGCTTTTGTCCCACCTGTTTATTTATAATTAAGCTCCTTTTCAAATGTAAAAATTGGAAAAAACTTGTTTGATATACTCACCCAATTCTCTAAAATCTAGTTAGTCAGCTTAATGACACTTTTGGAATGCTTACTAGTGTCTGACAGAGGCTAAGAATTTTTTTTAAAGGAAGAAAATTTAGGTTGTCAGAATAAGATGAGATAGGAAATGGAAACTGAGCTTCTGTTTTTGCTTTGTTGATGATGCGGGTGGTAGGACAGTCAATTTGGATGGAAAATAGATGAGCATTGAAAGTAGAGCATTATGGTGATGAAGTTTAATTTTTTTCTTGTATACGCAACTATTTTCGTATATAAAATTTATTGCATACTGTAGTTCAAAAACATGACCTAGAGCTGATTTTTTAAAGTTGCTTTGATTGCTACTATATTCATGATGATTTCTATCCAGCAGTAGCACAGACCTATTTCCAGATGATGTACGTGTCTCAGGGTTGGCTTAATTGTTGCTGTTACTTATAGCTGTCCTTTAAGTGGTAAAGGTGGTAACTGTGCCTCTACAGCTAAATCAGGGACAAAGGCCTACCTTGCTTTCACTGAAAGCTGATTGTATGGGTTTTTTAGGGAGAAATTCTTATACCACAACTAATCCAGAATCATATTCAGAGACTGAAAAGATGTAAAACCCCAGATGTATAAATCTAAGGAGCAGAAATTCCATCATATTCAGGGGACAGATGAACTTACTGCAGTAGCTCTCAGAAATGGACTAGGAAAACCAACACATTATTAATGGGGGGTGTATGTGTGTGTTTACTTGTACGAAATACATATTTAGATGCTGCCAGTGGGAAACATAGCCCAGTAATATGTCTTTTTGTTTCTTCAATGATGTTAATTTCTTCAGCAAAGGGTAACAAAAAGTTTAGTTACTCTATAAACATAAGTCTCTGATATGGTATAAATATAATAAGTGATGGTGGACAGTGTAATGGAATTTTATTTTTATCCAGTAGGGATGACTGTACAGAATCCATTAGTGGCTTTGATCTGCTCTGCCACCTGTGAGTTATGCAGTCATTCCTAACTCATGAAAATGAAGTATGCTGTCTTTCCTGCCATCAGAAACCCCATATTTATGAACACATACAATGCAGAATATATTAATGTGTATAGTACTAGTTAATCTGTGGACCTTCAGGTATACATGGACTTACAGAATGTTCATGTATAAGTCTTAATGTCTAGCTATATACCCACAATGATATAGGCCTGAAGTCACCCTTTATGGTAAATGAATTAATAATTTTATCTGAAGATAGGCCAAAAGATGTGTTTTTACAAGGAACTCAGCCAGCAGATAGTTGCCAATACAGTAACAAAGGCAACAATTTCTGTTCTAAACACTCAAATTGAAAAATTCGTTATGTCACATAGTGCAAATGACACACAGAGTCATAACAACACACTATTATCATTTATATTGCTTCACTTCATGACACAATCGCTGATAAATTGAAAGTAAAATGACAATAGCAACGTGAATTGCTCTCCCCCCCCCCCCCCCCCCCCCCCAGTCTCTAGGGTTTTTTTGGTAAATATAATCCTGGCTAGCATTTGAAAGAATTCATAATTTTCTCAATTGATAATTTCTTGTGAGTTAAAACTCTGTTTGATGGGGGACTTTCTAGTACCAAAACCACACTCATTGCATAGAAATAAAGCTGTTCATTGCTCTCGTTTCCTGTCAATCCTGTACATTTCATGTGCATTAAAATCACTCTAAGGAGAAGACTCCATGGGAATTACATGGGAATTACAATGGAATTCTTGAGGTGGGTTGCTTATTTTAAATTTCTCTATAAAATATTAAACTCATTCAGGACACATGAGTATAACAGATATTTGATAGGATAGTCTTACAAGTGCTGTAGTACAGTTTTCTGTGAATTTGTCCTAGGCACATTTTAGCAAGCCCTGTGTTTTTTTGGTTAAAATTTTATTCTAAATCTTTTCATGGGCTTCCATAAACCATGAAAACATCCATCAGCTAAGGAAGATTCAGTACCAAGAATTGAGGGAGTGAATATTCTTAGCAAATTCTCTACCACTTTTAGTTGGAAGAAAAAGAGATATTGCAGCCTTCAATACTATCTTACACCAGTGAGGTAAGACTGGGGAATAATATGATGTCTTGTGTTTGGGAAGCTTGTGATAGACTATGTAGGTGGTAATATGCCCAAAGATACATTAATGGGCTCCCTACAATATTTTGATTAGCATTCATTGGTGCCTTGTAAAATAGCAAGCAAAGTGGGAATGTTGTGTTGACTGCTTTGCTTACAATGGGTGGTGGCACTGGGACTTCAGATTTCAGGAAAATGACAAACAAAGACAACCTCTTCAATCAAAAAAATATTACTGTACCTTAGTTTACAAAAGATTTCTCTAAGGAATATAATTCTCTTTGGTCTCAGAGTTTGGAAAATCAAGTAGAGGACTTATATCTTCTTGCCATGGATGTTTCTGTGTACTGCTTAATAATTTCCCTCTCTTCAATGGTTTGATTGAAATGTTTTTGAATTACATGTTTTTGTGTTCTTATTAGCAACTCTTTCAAATCACTGTGGTCACTAGTGATTTGACAGCTAGGTTTTCAAACCAAAATCCACTAAAGTTGACATAACAAGAAGAGAATGTAGTGGATATGATTTCCATTTTCTTTTTATGCAAGGGGTTACCAACACTGAAGATCACTTTCTTCCCTTATTCTCAAAACAGACTCAAAAACTAAAACTCAAATTTTACAGAAAATTCTCAAAATGTCTTGCCTTATATTGCTGTAGGATAATTCATATCTCCTATATATAATAGTTTTTTATTTTCCGAAAGTGTAACATAAAGGACGCTTTAAAATAATAGACAAATTACAGCTCAGTGGGTAGTAAAATCACACATATTTCTTTATATTGCGAGATCATGTATCCTTAACACAAACAAGTCAAAAATTCCACTGAATTTTGCATGTTCTGGTATCTGTCTTTGTTAGTGATTGATTATGGAATGATCATCAATTTCTGCAAAATTTCATCATTTGATCATCAGCATTTCTATATTAACTTTAATAAAACGGAAGAGCATAGCAAGAATATATGGGCATGGACCAGATGTATTTCCTGGCTCCATCTAAAACCCATCTGCCTTTTTTTTGTCCTAAATTATTACTGGGATACATACCTGCGGTGTGTATATACATGTGTGTATATATATATATGTATATATATATATATATATATATATATGTATATATATATATATATGTATATATATGTATATGACTAGCTGACTGTGCTTAAAGCAGCTACAAAACTCACAATTTCTTAGTCTTGATCTAGTTTCTGAAGCTTAAGAGCAGATTACATAAAAGGTATCAGCCAAAGTACGTGAAGTACAGCCAGTTGTGGTTTCTCTTTATTCCAAACTCACACTTTCATGGAATTCCTCTTTCTAAGGACCTGAAAAGTCACATTGACTGTCCAATTGAAATGGATCTGGAAATATATGCCCAGGCATTGACTTAGGTGATTACTTTAAGAACTGCTTTGCTGTGGGATAGAAATGCTGGGGAGTCCTTCATTGTAGAATGATAGTTGACTCATAAAGTTCTGTGGAAGCATTTATTTCTGTGATCATTCTGGGTAGAGATTATATGTTAAATTAAATTATTTTTCCTCAATTAATTTAATTGTCTTTTTTATTTAAGGTAACATTCTAAGGCTGTGTCCTCATGGTCTGTTTCTCAAAGATACAGGTTTCCTCTGAAAAAACTCAGACTAGAAATTTTTTGCATGAGTTAGCTCAAAACTAAACTCAAGCTAATAAATTCTACCTCTGATTAGTGTATAAACTGGGCTTTTTGCAATGCTGAAGTATTATTGGAGCTTTGCATTCATATTGTTAAGGTCAAGGAGAGCATGGACAGACCAGTCTAAATAAACAATTTAAAATTTGTCCCTCTTGCTTACAGCATTTTCCATGTGCTATGCTCTATCTTTGAATACTTTATATATGCAAAACTTGTCTGACCTAAGCATATGACTAATATGGTATTTCCACAGCTTTTTGTAGCTTGGACAAATAAAAGGCTTTATGCTCCCAAAAAAATACAGCAAAACCTGAATGGAAAAACCTCTTGACCTCACCATCTTTTACTGTCCATAAGTGTCCACAGATACACAGAAATTTTCTATTCAGTTAAAGTGGTAAGTGACTGAAAGCAGGGACTTGTAATGGGAAATGTCAGGCAACCTCAAATTGGGACAACTTTATGAGTACTGTCTAGGAAACAGTTGAGGATGTGCTGTTCATTCGTTTTAGTTCAGAGAAGCACGTGGTTCTGGGGCAGAATTACTGGAGGATCAGTTGGCACAGACCATCATGAAACAGTTTTTTCTTTTTTGCTGTCTGTATGGAGATGCCGAAGCAGGGCATTGTGAAAAATTATTTAAAAACTCAAGGTGCATTATAAGACATGGACTCTTCACCTGTATACACGAATGGATACAGACTATATCTGGTGCTATTTAATTCTAAACAGCATTCATTCACTCCACTGCAAAATGCAAACCTAAATTCAGACAAAAATGTAGTATTTATTACATGCAAGTCTCAACAATAATATCCATCCAGTGAAGGAAACAACTTCTTCTGAAGCTGACAGATGTCCAACATGGTGAATCACAACTTAAAACGGCCATAAGTAAGTCAGTGGGACATAACCAAGCAAAATATAGAGTAAACTCAGTCTTCCTGAGTGGAGTTGCCTGTTAAAGTGGGTAACTATAAGGCAGTTTTCAAAGAAGAGCTACTTTGAAGGTGCTATTGATCTCACAAAGGTGAGACTGAGCCACAAAGATGCTTTCTTTTAAGTGGAAGACTTGCATCCTTTAGTTCCCACAAGGGAGGCTTGACATTAAATAAGTCCAAGAAAAATCCTGCATAGTCCTTCAAGTAAAGAAAGAAATTGCCTCATAATACATAGCAGCCTGCTACAATGAGAGTCAAGAACAATAGGGGAGGAAGTCAAAAGATCAATCCTAACCATATTGTGAAGGCCTCTGCCAAGGACAGGCTTTTTATATTGGATGCAAATCCTCAGATACATTTCAATGTCTTTTTTGAGCCTGTTGCTCCACATAGTGTTTTTTGAAACTTTTTGCATTGGTCAACGTGTATAGATCATCAGGCAAACAAATTTAAATATAATTGCCAGGGTGAGGAAAAGGGGTGGGGGTAGGGCAGGAGTTTGTGAAAATGTACATAAAGAAGTTGCAGATTATGCTTCCAGAAGAGGAATCAAGGTTTGTGGTTTTCCTGTCCCTGACAAAAACAGATGTCTGCTTCTTACAAACCAAACAGGAGGTTTTCTGGATCCTGGTTTTAATATCTTATTTGTGTTTGTATGAATGTGGGTGTTTTCAGGACATCCCTGGACAGTTATTAAACCACTGACCGGTGGAGGCTCTGCTACAGATGGATTTAATTCAAGACTGGTGCTATTATATTAATGGGTTTAATTTAAACAGGACTAGCCTTGCCGGCCAAATTACTGCCATTTAAATCAATTGGCTTAGGGGAAAAAACAGCCTGACCATAGCCATTAGCCTTCAATTTATTACTGTATCAGTTTTAAACTGGGTAAGGCATATTGCTCAGTGTCTGTCCTCCTGTCCTTTGGTGCTGCTTCCTCTCCTCACCATACAGTAATAAAAGACCTACAGGGCAAAGAAAAAAAGAAAATCTGAAACATCACATTAATTTAAAGTCAATGTTTCATGAGCAAAGACCAGGTATCTCATGAAAGAGATTCTCCATAGGATCCAATACTTGCCTTTGATGTCACCTCATTAAATTGAGATTCAAATGATCTAACAGATGTATTAGTTTAAACAGACATTTTACTGCATTTTTTTAAGATATAAAAAAGTCGCAATGTCTTTTTTTTTTTTTAACACATTTCAACCTGATTCAAATAGAAAAGCAAAAGGGAAGAAAATGCTTTAGATGTGCTCTTTTGATTTTTTCCAATCTTGCCTGAATAAAATGGAATGGGAGATCAAGAACACTCAATTAATTTCAACACTGGGTGTCAGAGGGAAAAGGAGAGGGAGGAGGGGGGGATATTATAGATGCACAACACTTAACAAATGCATAGATTGAAAGAAGGAAATATGGGGGGGGAGAGAGATAAAAAACCATGTCTATATTTTATTGCACTCAGTAAGCTTTTCACTTGTATTTATAGCTGCAATTATATCTCAATGAGGTTTGTCTACAGTGTTGGCTTCACGCTAATTTTCCCCCTCACTGCATCCTTGGAATAGCCTCGGACTGTTTATGAACCAGACATATTGACCTCATTTACAGCTAGCAGTTTAAATCCATAATTTTTCCACCCACAATCCCTCTTTGACATTCCGGCAATGCGGCCGGCTCACTGAGACTGAACTAAAAGTCTCACACTTCATTGAACACCATTATGCGGCTTTATGCTTATAAGCCTGTTTCCCTCAGCTGCCTTTCAGCTTTGCTGGAGATCCGTTTGGCCACAGGCCGGCAGTGATTAACTGGAAGAATCCAATAAATCAGCCTGTCAGCCAGCAGGCTCTCCTCACTGTGTCTACAAATCGACATTTGGATTTGCACTCTTTTTTTTTCCCTCCCCCTTTGCTCTCCTTCCTTCCCTCGCCTGCCTCCCTGCCTCTCTTTATTCAGCCCCCATCGTCATCTCCCCATCATCCCTCACACACCATCCCTGAGGGTAGCAGGTTGCCCCTTTTCTCCCCACTAAAAGGTGAGATTGAAAGAAGGCTATTGTTAGCATGGCTGGACTTTACAAACAGTCCTTTGGTGAAACAAGTTGGTTTTGAATTGTGTGCTATGCTAGTGGGCGCTCTGTTTCCCCATTTCATTTAAATTCCATCCATCCCACACTCCACATGCAAACACACACACACACACACACACACACCTCATTAACTTTTGCTGTTCCCCTTACATCAGAGAGAGAGAGTAACAGAGGTGATTGAGAAGGAAAAGATTGACTTTCTTGCACTGGCTTTCCCATCCGCTGTTAAAACAATGGGCATAGAGAGAGCCCAGGAAATCAGGGGTGCCTGCCACTGAGCACAAGAGCAATGGCTCTCCAAGCTCTGTGTGACCTGACCCTTTCTGCTGCTTTTATATTAGAAAGCTATAATTAGGTCCTCTGCTTGTTCATTGGGAGGGGCTCTTTTTCCTTTGATTTCAGGTCTTTGGTAAGTGCTGCTCTAGCAGCTGGCCTGCTTCCACAATGGCATGCTTGTGGACACTTCGAGGTGCCTCTGTCTGCCTTCTGCTGTTTCACAGGGATCTTGATTGCCCTTTTGCTCTTCCCTCACTTTGGTTTTGGTTCTGAGAGAAGGACTCCAAGTGCCTCTTTTTTTATGGGCTCTGGATGCCCAGATAGGGCACTCCCCTCGTCCAGCATGCTCCTGGGCTTCATTTTGGGCAGTGCTGGACTCTCCTGCATTGGGGCCACCCTGTTCTTCCATCCAGGATTACATCTGCTCTCCGAGCACAAATATTTTCTTGGCATCTGGTGGTCAAACAAAGCACTGCCTAGCAGCTGGGGGAAAGGAGACCACCACAGACTGAAATTTCCTGGGACAGCCTCACTGGGAGCTCTTCCTTGTACCACAGTACTGTTGCATCCACAGCATGTGTGGCACAGAGGGGAAAGACCTGGGCTGGAGGTGATGAGTTTTCTTCTGTTAGCCAAGCAATTGCTAGCTGTGACAGGTGGCAATGCTGGGTATACCTGCCATCTCTCCAAATGTTCCCAGAAAAGAGAGAGAGAGCTGGACAGACCTGCCTATCTTGTCTTTGGATGAAATTTAAAAATTAAACCCCAATTGTTTGGGGTTCTCAAATTCACACAAAAGAAATTGCAAAACCTTGAAGGCTTATTTTTTGTTTCCCTTTCTTCTGGGTAAGGATGTTCACCCTCTCCTACCAACTTTTGCCACTCACAAGCCGTGTACTGAGGATCCAAGAACAAAACATCGACCCTAATACACACCACTGTAGACCCCAACACAGGGAAGGAAGGGCTGCTGGGGACTCTGCCTGCCCCATTACCCATGGGTGTGTGCATGGGTGTGCTCTCTTAGTCCCAGCATGACCTTTGACTAAAGCTGCCATTTGGCTCTATGAGAAGAGATTAGGCTGTATCTGTAAAATTAATTGAGACTTGGATATTAGAGATGCATGCAGATCAAAAAATATTAAATTTACAGGAGGTAGGCGGGTCTGGAAGCTCGTAATTATGCCCCACTAAGAAGGCAGTATGTTGTGGGATGCAGGCAGACAGAATTATTATGTGGAGTTTAACTGGTGGGTTCCTTTTACCTACTTTCTCATCCAATGGCAGCCAGAGTAACTTTGTCATCAAAATGCACCACCACCCTAATTTTCTCTTCTTCTCAGCGGTTTCACTGGAATGGTGACTATTTCTCTCTCTTTTCATTTACATTTCATTGCTTTATTAAAAATAGATGAAAAAAGCATGTGAAATGTCTTGCTTCAGGTCAGAAGATAATTTTATTTAGATCTCAACAAACCAAATATATAAAAGGAAAGAAAATGGGATTTTCATTCAAGTCCAGCACATTGTTATATCCCTATTTGCAAAAAACCCTGTATATTCTTTGGCAATAACTGATAAAAAGCAAAAAAGATGTAGCTGACATAAATTTTTTCCTTTTAAGAATATGCTTATACTACATACAACTTCTTGCTATGCTTACTAACCACTTAACTAGCCATGCTTCAGACCTTATAAACAAAAAGCCTTTCTGAAATTTGGTTGCTTTCTGTTTTCTGTTTCTCTCATATGAAAGAATAAATATGAGTTGGCAATTTACTTTCTCAAAATTGTTCTATTTACCTCTGACTTCACCCTCCATGAATTAAAAAATCTCATTTTGCCTTTATACATCAGGTCTCTCCCTGATTTTATTTTGCTATTTGGCGTTTTCTATTTTATATTTCTTTCTCTCACAAGAGAATATGTTAGGCCAAATTTGCAGACTCCGAAAATGCTTTCGAATCAGTTTCTGTTATAGCACGAAATTTTGGAATGATTATAATTTATGAGTTTTCCTTCTTTATAAAAATTGTTTACTTAAAAAAATGTTTGTTGTTAAAACTTCTATATTTTTAAATTTCCATTCAATACATAACATGGAATAAAAAAAAAATTAAAAGCAGCAAGTTTTGAGAAATGAAAATCAAAATGGTTCAAAATTTCTCTTTTTTCTGTATTTCAAATTAATTTTCACTTTTCAATAAGCCTTGATTTTTAAGTACTTTTTGTGCTTAATTATTAGATCCTTCAATGGCACTGAATTTTAAATGAGTAATTTTGGGTTGATGTCAATGTGCTTCCTTTAACTCCTAATTTTAGTAGGTCTCACCCTTCTCTCTTCAGTTTATGTTCAGTTTGATATGAAATAAAGTGATATTTCAAGCTTAGATTGAATTAGAAAGAAAGTAAATTATTTTATACTTAACATACAGATTTTCTTGCACTTCTTATGGAATGAAGAATTACAGCTCTTATAGTCAGACTTGTGCACACCCTACAGCTGTCCTTAAACAGTCAGAGTAGAGCGCCAGTAACTTCAGTATCTTTCTACCTTTATTTCATTTATTGATGTGGGGGATACATGTAATACCTATATAGAATATATGGTGAGGGTGGTATATATATACATATTACCACTCTAGTAGCCGAGGACTTTAGAAAAGAAGTTCCAAGAGATTTTGTGGCTAGGCTGAAGGAAATTAGACAGAAGGAAGATTGCTTGTGAGAGAATGAGAAATGAAAGCTGCCTTCCTAGAATGAGAGCATAGAAGAAAAACCAAACCTAAACTCTTACTAGCCATGGTCTGGGATTCCTGCTCCTCATGCCCTTGATACATGAGTTGACCCTTACGAAGATCCTGTTTAGTCAAGATATGCTTGCTGTGTCTGGGCAACGCCCAGAGAGCATAGTACAGCTGGGGCCACCCAGGTGTGTATCCAAGGAAATGAAGCAGCTGTGGCTGTGGCAGAGGTGGACATAAGAAGCTGTAGGTTATTTATTCCCCTCAATAGACGGCAAAATTCTGGTTTTCCTCTCTTGGCAACCAGGGTTGCTCGGGAATGACTATGCCTCCAGTATTTTTACTGTTTGCAGCATTACTTTGCACTGCCGGCCTCAGGGCCTGGCAGAGGTTAGGAAGAGGTCAAGCTGCCAGAAACCTGTCCCTGCTAAGAGTGAGGACTTGAGTCTGTACCTCTTATTGTGCTCCTAATCTCTGCTGCTTAAACAGTGTGCAAGAAGATATTTCCGAGTACTGGGATGTAAGTATTTGGGCAGTTTAAAACCTATCAAATACAATAAAACTGATTAATTAATAGTGGTCTCTTTGCAATACTGATCCTGGAAACATCAGCCTCTTCTAGTGTCTACTACCTTGCAGCCTATGAAGAGGAGCTCCGTAGCCAAATGGACATTTCCATGCTAAAAATGATGGAATTCAGTCTGATGTCCACCTTAAATCATTATTCCAAATGGCAGTATGCTATTTCTTTTTTTACTACTGATTTCTATTATTGATTGCCTTTCGTGACTAGGTCAACAAATACACTTTTATCCTGGGTGTCCTTTCAAGCCAGATCTGGTGGGTCTAAGTTGCATCTAAATATAACCTTAAGGAAGGAAGTGATTGCCTTTAAACTATGCTAGCTTTCTTATTTCTGCATTATTTTAGCATCAAACTGAACTGTTCCAGCAGCTGCTGCTAAATTTGCAAGGCTTCAGAAGCTGCTAAACATCCGACTCTTGCTTAGATGGAAAGGTAAACCATTGCTTGATTTTCATTTTTTTTCTGTACAGCTGAGTGCCTTCAAGTTATCTCATTAAGACTGTATTTCACAGCTATGATGCTGCCACTTCCCTGCAGGCCCCAATATCTTTGATCAGAGATCTAGCCTGAAAAATAGAGGCTGGAGGCTGAGTGCCAGGAGGCACGATAACATGTGTTCTTGGTCTCTTTTCCTGAGGAGAAGCTAACTAGTCTGTTCCTTGTCCTCTGTTGCAGAAAGAAACATCCCCTTTTTTATAAACACACAGTCCCAACACTTCAATTCAGACTTGTTGCTGCTCTGCCTCCTGCACTGGCCACATTCTGGCTGTCTTGGCAGGAGCAGGGAACACGAGGGTAGCAGAAGAGGCAGCATTTCAGGAGTCACTCTGACAGGGTGACAATGACGGAAGTGAAGTGCTGAGGGTTCACAGCAGTGGGAACAATAGCTGAGAACACCAAGTGCAGCCTGTAAATAGGGAAGGGTATGCTCCAAGGCACCCTTGTCTCTTGCTTGACACTTGATGCCTGCTCAGAAAAAAAGAGTAGCATGCTTTCCCTCTGCTGAGGCCTATAAAGGGTATGTGTTATCGCCCATATCATGCCCATATTCATGACAAATTGAACACAAAATCTTGTATCCTATCTAAGCATATAATTTTGGGTATTAGATGGGTTGCTGGGAAGCCACAGTTTATCTTGTAACTCTTATATGTCTCAAATAGCCCGACTGGAGCACACATAAAATCTGAATAGGGTCATGCATGGCACTTTTTCTAATTGCTAAAGTAAAGGACTTTCAATTCCTGGCAAAGAGGCTTCTGCTGCTGGCATTAGAAAACCAGTAATATGTCTATACTGTAACCACTTAATTATACACAGAGGCATAATCACATAATGTGTCACTCTGTAAAAAAATTCTGACTGTGAAACTTGTACAGAGACATCCACAGACATATGAACAGTATTGCATTCTGAATAATATAATTTTCAGAAGTGACTGAAAAAACCAGCTTCCTTCCTGTGGGGACCATCCCAGTATCAAAACTGGCTTTGTCCTAAGCTGAAAAACAGAAGAACAGGACTCTTTCTAGAACAGAATATTAACTAGGCTATATCAAGAATTAATGTAAGAAGATATTTTAATTTCTATCAATGTGAAACCTTGTCTCCTTTATCACTCTTCAATAGAATAGTGTATGTTTTCTAATGGGAACTGATTTGGCACAATTTGTTTCTGCCATTTGAAATGTAACTTGATTTTTTAGTGAGGTGAGATGTTAACAGGTTGCTTTTCTAGATCTCCATTTGCACTCAGGCATTCCATAAATAAACAAAACTCCCTTCTTGTTTTTGCAGAAACCAACCCAATAAATCATACATGATTAGCTGTTTGAATACCATCAAAGTATTATTTTTTTAAGGTACCTATCCCACCTCTAGTGTCACCTAGAATAAAAGCAGATTGTGATGGGGGGGAGTATTGTGAGGAAAAATTACTTTTATTATCTGTACACAAAATTGCACCCTCTTTGACCTTTATGAAGGGTCAGGCGATATCTGAGTGATACCATCCAGCCCAGACAAGGTTGTGGATGAATAAGCAACACAATTTATACTATTAACAGCTTTAAAAAATAATAATACCTGTGCTACCACCTGATTTATTTATGTTTGTTTGTGCACAGCTTCAGAAGCTGATAAGGCTAGACATGTGTGGGTGTAAGGCTCACTGAAATGGGCTGAGAAAACCTGAGAGATACCCCATTATGATTACTAAGTAGTATTAGAGGGAAAGAAACAATAGGAAATGAGATTAACTAATTCTTCTGTTAGGATCACCCCTAGAATTCCTTCTCTCCTCCAGCACAAGGTAATCCCCATAAGTGGACTCTCCTTGAAAGAGTGGTCAAAGGGTCATATGGATCAAAATAAGCTGAATTACCTATGATATATGTATTCACAGCAAGATGTGCATAAATGGAAGGAAAATAATTAGTAATTCCAAGCATCATGGTGATGATGAGACACCTGCAGGATAATCATCCAAATCAAATATTTGTCTCAGCTTCTTCAGATGATCTATCTCTTCCTGCAGCCGCTGAATGTCAGTGGTACAGAGCGTGTGCTGAAAGGCAAGGCTGCCAGCTTGACGAAGGCAGGAATCCTCCTCCCACATGCAGCAGCAAAGCCCTCTTTCCCTCTCACTACCACGCTTTGCCCTCAGTGCAAGTATAAATATTGAAGGGAATCAACAATTTTGCATTGCATGGAAAAAGAGAACCAAATTTACTCAATACTTGGCCACAAAACTTCCACTCATAACAAATTTGTAGAAATTATTTTTCTTCATCTATACAGTACTTTATGGAAAGGGTATTGGCTTTTGAGGCTCTCAGGGCATATCAATATGTGATGTTTTGTCTCAGATGTAAAACTTCTTTTCTGAAGAACTACTCGGTATTTTTAAAAGCTTGTTCAAGGGAAGACTAGCTTGAAGGCAGGCCAAATATAGAACAAAGAGCTTATTTTCCTCAGGTATCTAGGAAAATAATTAAGTTGATTTTTCTCCCCCCTTATTCACTGAAAGGGCATATTCATTTGACTGGGAATTTCAACTGTGTCTAGGATAGATAACTATGTTCCAAAAATTAGGGGAAATGCTAGATGAAATCAGACATTTGAAGGATGTTCCCAGGTTTGGCCTCAGTGCTGCCCTTTGCACAGGAACTATGGAGATTTGCACACTAGATGCCATTTATTCTTTTTCTACAAAAAAAGTCATCTTGGTACCTTTTGTGTTGACAAACGTTGCCACACTGGAGGAAACATTTACAATCAATTGTGGATGCTTCCAAAATCTATCTGGGGTTCAAAGAAATGTCTGTCAGATATTGTCAATTAAAGTTGCTGAATCAGTATCTAAATCTGTTTCCTTTCTGTTTCTAATATGGCCAACTTCCATGGTTGTGATGGCCACTCTTCACTTTGTCAGCAAAGGTTTTGTGTGGCTCTCTAGGGTCACAGAAATAATGATCTGGAGTATGTGTAGGTTTAAGAGATATTTATACATCCTACAGGGTGTGTCTGCTTTTTTTACCTTCCTGACAAGAAACATACCCTGAAATCACATCATACATGTAGGCTAGAGCCTTCAAAATCTGTTAGATTCCTGCATAATCACATAGGATCAGGTGACCATGAAAGTGAGTAGTAGTTGAACTTTTATCAATATGTTTCACATAGAATTTCCAAGTCCAACATTTTTCTGAAGATTTGAAACTTCGTGCATGTATGTAACTCCACTGTAGACAGCAATTAACAAAGCATTCTAGGTTTACTCTTTTTTATGAGGTTAGAAATTCATATGGATAAAATTTAAGTACTCTGAAATATAGACAATGAGTACATTTGTCATCTTGTCAGTCTACCTCCCTGTTTTTAATTGCTTTTCATGTAATTTAGCTGAGGACCATAGGAAAAAAAATTAAACTAATAGACATGACCTCTCTCCCTTCCTCCCTCCATTCTGTATTTGGAATCCTGGATATCACATAAATATATATATACATGCATATAGTTGTGTATACTTTGGTGATAATTAAAGATAGCGGTGGATAATCCAAGTAACTTCTTGGAAACTACTGCTGTTTTCACTGACCCTTGTCTCCAAAACTTCTAAGATCTCAAGCGTTCAAATTATGGCTTACCCATTGTTTTGATAACTCCAGTTAACATGTTTTCAGACATAGCAAATATTATATGACCAGACTACACAAATTGTTTGTGACTTTCCTGTGAGAAAATACGTGTTTAAACAGCATAACTCAGCCAAGTTGCTCCAATGTCATGAACTTCTTCCAAAGTGAAGTAAAAATAAAAGAACTTGACAGAAGGAAGCCATGCTCATGCTCATTTTAACTTACTTAGAAGTCTGTTTGCCCATTGATAACACATTGCTGCCCTAGAGAATGGGACAGGGATGGTTTGCCAAAGATGTTCAAGCTCCTCTTAAGGTCAGCACCTCACTTGTATAACCTATATATTATATGGATTACACGTGGCCTCTTTCGCCCCCGTGCACCCCCCCACCCCAAACTGATGAAGCAGTGGCATAAATTCCTAAGATCCTGTTTCTTCTTCTTTAGCTATAAAGCTGGCAGAAAAGTAAAATCCGTGTCTTGGGGTTTTTCGCTATGCATATCATGAGCCTAGAGATAGATCAGAAGACATTATGAATATGACTTAAAGTGAATGTGACAACAGCCTGTAGCCACACTTCCTTGGACTGTAATCTTGTTAAATCTTGGTAGCTAAGCAGTCAGACATTTCCTGATACTAAGTGGAGGGACTCAGGTGTATTTAGTAGGAGTGACTCTGCTGAATTTGCTTGCTGATGTGGAGCTAATGGGTCACTGCTGATGGCATTATCATTGTCTGTGGCTTCTAAATATGCTATTAGGAGAACGTGTCAAACTGAATTCTGAACTTTGAATGGAAAATCTCATTGCATAAGAAGCACTTTAAAGTTACATCTCAACATAACTACATAACTTTAGCAGTAATTCCACTCAAATTGATTATTCAATGGAACAGTTAATACTTTGTCCCCTTTTTTGTGACATGCTAACATTTTTAGAGGGAACTGTTCTTCAGTTTGTGGGACCAATGGCTTGAGATTTGAGAGTGCATTTTTCTTTGAGTCATAGTAAAATGCCTACCTCTCATCTTTTCTTCCCAGACACTGAACAAGAGAATTCAAATATGGGAATAAAGTAGATAATGAGAAAAAAAAATCTGTGTATGTAGACAGGAACTAAGAGAATTATGAAAATTAATTTTACATGAGATCTGCAAATGAAATCTCATTGCTAATACTGATCAGTGTCTTCTTTGGAATTCTAATGTGCCACATCCCCAAGTTTGAAAGTGTTTCCCTCATTTTGTTCATGTTCTTTCCATAAGAATGTGAAATGCTTCTTTCTTAGAAACAATCCAGAACAATTTCAGCTATGACTTTTGACTCAATTCTTAAGCTTAGTTATTATTTAATCAGTGATTTCTCTAGAAAAGATAATATAGTTATCTGAATATATCCACCTTTATTTGCTGTTGGCTTGGGAGATTTTACTTCATGCTTTCTGTTCATGTCAAGAACTTTTCACTGGGCACCTGACTGCTGGAATGCCTGGAAATGGTTTACACTGCAAATATTGCAGAACATATTTTATTAGTCCATAAAATGCTGATGTGGAAGAACTTTGCTGCAGGTGATACGATGATACACACACAAACCGATAGATTTAAACTGCTTTAAAGATGTAAAAAACCCCAATCTAAAGATCCAGCAAGGTAGTATATTTATTGTTTTGTGCAAAACAACAGCAACGACAAACCTTTGTATTAATTGATTTTAATCCTGAGGCCAGGGTGAATTATTTATTCATGTTTTATATATCTAGACATTTCTTATATGCATATAGACATGCCCTTTGAACCCTATGTGTGTACATTATATTATAATAATCTTTACAATTAATTCTTTATCTTCATGATTTTTAATTTTTAGTATTCCTACTACATCTGGTATCATTTTAATACTTCCATCTTGCATTAAAAGAAAACTAGTCCATAAATCACAAGTCTTTAATATTTCTTTGACTATGTAACTTTAATTCATATACAAAATTATGTTTGTACATCAGACAGGTGACAAAAAGATATTTTTGTTAATTTCCTGTTTTGTTAATTTTTTGGCTGGCAGATTTGGTCTTCTTAAGTTTAGATGAAAACGGATTAGAAAAGAGAGTTTGGAAGCTAGATTAGATGAGCTTTACACCAGATCCTGGTGTTTTAGCTCTGCTGTGAAAATCTATGGCAATCTAATTGAGAAGGTAGCTAACTGCTTTAATTTCATGTTTTGGGTTTCACTTCAAGTCAAGTATGTGAGTAATCTTTATTTTAACTTCTGTCTGGTTCAAGTTGTCCATATCTTGGGAATCTATAGGGGGGGAAAAAAAACCTATCTTAGGAATACTCATATTTACACTTCATTTATTACCTTGTTTTTACCAAGTGATTTACATTAAATAAGCCCAAATTTTATATTCACCTATTCCTCAAAAAGCTAAATAATTGCATTTTTGAACTTATATTATATCATATATATAGAGAGAGGGAAAAAGATCATTTAATTCAGGAAGCAAACTTTTCCTGATTCACAATTAAATGAATAAATTAAATGAATAAATTAATTTATAAGAGGTAAAGCAAGGTGAAATTTCAATGATTTAACACCATTATTTCAAATCTCCAAAGGTGGAAATAGTCTAAATTAGTGCAGTACAAAGAACTGGACATATTTTTATGTTGAATTCAGCCGCTGGCACAACAAATGTTTCCTTCCTGATTGTTTGTACCAGACTCCTGCATAATAGCCAGGGCATCCCAGTGATCCATTCATCCGTTTGACTGAACTTTCCAAAACTAACTAGGAGCCTTTACGCCCATTCTTCTCTCTGAGTAATCTTCAAAATTTGAAAAACCTGTAAAAGAGGAACATATTTTTACTGGCAGTCCTTTGTTGACAGCTTTATACCATAAAGCAGTTGTGTTCACCCTTCTTCCCTCTCCAGTGTCATATTGAAATCTTTCCTGATCATTCTTATTTGGCAGTGCTCAGCCTGGCTTTTTAAGGGTCAGATAAAATGGCACTGCTCTGACAGTTACTGGTAAAAAAAACAAATATCAAAAATATTCACAAATGTTCAAAATTTCTTTGAACAAAAGAGATTTGCTTCTTTGGTGCACTTAGGCAAAAAAAAAAAAAAACCACCACAGAGAGATCTTTAATCAGTGAGGTTCAAAACTTTTGAACCCCAAATCTTCAGGAAAAACACTTGAAACAAGATGGGTGGCCTGTAGCTGTAGCTCTGCAAAGGCTATCTGAGAATGATATTAAGCTTTGTGTAGAACAAATACTCTGTGAGTTCTTCAGAGAGTACTCAGTGTGGCAGGAAGGGAGAAACAGTGTATGGAGAGCCTGCAATGACACTCTGCTAAAGTGTCTGCCATGGATCTCAGAATCATGTTTTTGCAGACCTATGTGAATCTGAGAAAACTGAATTGATCAACTCAGCATCTCCCTAATCACCTACTATCTCTTATACTTCTTGAGCATAGTTCAAGAACTATGGGAGATAAACAGAGATAAACCAAGATAAACCAAGAACCAGTTTCCTCCAAGACTGAACAAATACAGCTAGAGACATTTTGTGAAAAAAGTACTTGAAAATACTTGGGAATAAGAAAACCCTAAAGATGACGACATTTAGCATTTTTCCTCTGCAGATTTGGATTCTTTCCTTAGGCCATAATATGAATGGAAATTAATACAGTGATCTTTCCCAAGGGTTTTATTCACAGTTGAGTAGGACTGTCTATATTGACCTCAGCAACAACCTGCCTCAGATTCCAAGTCTCATTTGACTATTTCATGTTTCAAAACCTGTGATATAATTTGCTATATTTGAAAATTACTGCATTATAGCCATCCAGGAATAGAATTATAGGGAGAAAGGGAGTTCAGCTTCTGAAAACATGAGAAGCATTACAGTAATGTTTATTCAGCACTAGAGAAATTAAACATTTCTTTTACAATAATTCCTGTCTAACTTGTTCCTCTGAGTATCATATAAAGACTGTTTTTCTGTTATAAGTCTTTTAATGAACATGAATTATAAAATTACTTGAAATTTACTCTCTTGGAACATTTTCATCATTGATTTAAAGAATCAAAGGCATCAAGGAGATGGAGTTATAAAGTACAAAGACTATAAAATATATAGAAACAAATCTATAGCCACGAACACAGAAGTGACTGTCCTAATGTTATGTTTCTCTTCCAACTCACATGAAGAAAGTGCTGAACTCTCTCAGTTTTTCACAAAAGGAAACTTTCTCATATTGCAGGTCAATCCCAAGGACTCCCAAATATGTGAAATGACCTGTAGCAGATTTCACTCCTGCAGTCTTGTTTTCACTCTTATGCTAATGGTGCTGCATTTGCTCTGTATAACACAGATATCTGGGGTTTTTCTTTCTCAAATTTCAAGGTCTCCTTTTCTTCCAGTTTCCATATTGATCTTTCTAAGGTTCTTGTGCCATTTTGCTCTTGTGTTCTGGGTCAAATATTAGCTGTTTTCTGTGTAACAGATCTTCAACAATACAAAGTTTACCTTCAACTAAAATAAGTAGCACTAAATCATAAGTAGCACATAAGTCTCACAAGAACTCAGAATTTCATTTGGGGCAAAATAAAAGAAAAACTTCTGGGGGTTCAGTGAAGCATTTATATATTCTTCTGATGCTTTTCTTTTTCTTGCATCCTTGTGATCAAAATGCAAATTTTCTCTCATTGACTGATCACAGCAAAATATGTAGGTAGAAGTGAGAAGGGGAAGAAGAAGAGAAAAGAGTTTGCTTTAGAAAAAGCCTTTCCTCTGAATTTGAAGTATCCCAGAATTAGAATGAGAAGCATAAAGTCCAGGCAGAGAGAGCAACAACAAGCTAAGTATGATGCCTATCCCTGCTTATCCTTTCCTGACATATTTTTACACCCAAGAAAGGTTAAGCTGCATATGAAACAGAAAGAGGTCTTGAAGAGTCTAGCTAATAAATCCTTTCCCTTTTGCAGCACTGTGAGTGGAGGAAGCCAGGTACAATTGGCCTGAACCAGCTTTAAATCACTAACTGGTTTTTGGTTGTTTTGTTGTTTTTGGTTTTGGGGTTTTTTTTCTTTTCACTATGATTAGCATTAGTAAGAACAACTATAAAAATGCTTCTGCTCTAAAGTGGCTTTGGTGGTTGATTTGTACTCACTCATCTCTTAGTTTCATAGATACTTAAGGCACCTAAAGCCCTTCAAAAGCAGTATTTAAGGACTTGATCCATTCACTTTCTTTACACAATTCCCCTCTTTCTGGTCTTCAAAAGATGTTTTAAAAACAAAACTCTCCAGATAGTCTTGTCCTCTGTCTTTGTGGCACCCTCTCTACATTTTCATCATTGTGATTCTGACACATTCATCTCTTCAGCTGCCTCCCAGATGATTGCAGCTCTGTGATTTCAAAACTTAGATGTGGTCTGAATTTCCCAGTAGAAATCCAGAGTGCTGAACTATTTTAATTCCATTTCCAGAACTTCTCTTCCTGATTGTTGCCAGACTTACAGCTTCTTGCAGGCCTCTGTTGAAGAGACCGCAGGGACAGGGTCCTGGGGTAACCAGGAGATGTACTGGTTACCCCAGGTGGGCAGAATGCAACAACAGCAAATGCTGTAGATGTTGAACTTTGACTTTCAGCAATAGGCTCCTTGACTATCTCTTCCGTCGTTAGAACTTCTATCTAAATGCCAGTCAATCCCTTAGCTCTATGTTTGCTTATCATCTTCTCACAACTACATCAGACCAGGCAGCACAGCCAGGTGATTATTTTCCAATGAACAATTTTTATCTGGGTATTGGAGAGGTAGTAGAATAAACCAAGGGAAAAGAACGGCATGTTCAAAGACAGTTTGAGAAACTGCTCTTCTGAGTGACATGTTTGTTGTTGCCACCTTGGCAACATGAATGTTATGATTCCATCTTCCTTTCACACTGCTCACCCAGTTGTAGTGGCTTATATCCTTACAGTGTATGTTTATTCTTCCTTCTGTACACAAACAGTAACGCTAATTTTTTTTGCTGTACTAGTGCAAACATCCTAATAATGTCAGGCTATAGATTGATTATATCTATGAATAGCTGTCTCAGATCATGCAGAAGATACTGAGGAAATGAATTTGAGAACACTGGAAAAATTAAAAAAACCAAAAGATAGGAGCATTGTCATAGGAAAAATGATAGGCAAACAAACTTTCTATACTGTGTATACATTCTCCAGCTTTGTGGGGTTTTTAAAGTTAATTTTGTTCAATGAAACAACACTAAAATTGAGATATGTAAATGCACCTTTCTCAACTTAGATGCTCGATTGCATTGATTCAGAGCATGGACTGGTCGTCAGTAACTCACAGTGGTTAATGCACATGCTGCTAACGTCTTTTTCTTCCATGTCTTTTGTCATTTGGTTGCTCCAGTTGGTTTTCAGCATTTGTAGATGAAGTATCTGAGGAGGTCAGCTGTGGGTAAAAGATGCTTGGCTGACTCTATATAAGCCAGGCTGATATGAAGGAGAATATACCCAAGTTCACCCAATCTGTCCTGTCTAGTCATCTGTTTGTTTGGTCACTAACTCAGGAATCTGTATTCCACAACCAGCTGTCACTAATTTTCTTACATCCTTTACATCCTCCTTGTCATTGCCTCTGATTTATACATATGTTCTATGTCATATTTCGGTTTATTCAGACACTTTTTCTCAACTTTGGTGTATGACTGTTTATTCAGGATAACAGAAAATTGACAATATAGATGTCTAAAACATCTTGTGTTTTAAAGAGCATTGCATCTCCACATGCACCTACATAGGGCTCCTTTGTCCCTGGATGATTAAGAACTTGTCCACAGAATGGTTTTCACATTCATATGTCACACAGACCCAGCAGTTGATTAAATATGAGTCTGTGTTTTATTTTGAACTGTCCCTTTGGGATATAACCATCACAGACACTACAGTTACCATTCAATTGTCCTCTCCCTTCCTCCTCCTTCTTTCACAAGGATCTATTTTTACAGTATTTTTAAGGGAGACAAAAATAAAAATAAAAAATTGAAAAATAAAATTTAAATTAAAAAAAAGAAAAAGCACAATGCCCTAGCATCTCTTTATACTGTCCCCTGTAACTTTCTGTAGTCAGTATTGGATGTTAAAAAGTTATTAAAAGCACCTAGGTAGAAAGGGGGCAAATAGGCTTCTAGAAAAGAAAGTAAGCTTGAGGCAAAAAAACTGAAGAGACGTCCTGAACTCTAAATTCTAGTGTTACTTTTGGAAAAAAAGTCACTGTAAACCATAGTATCTACTGCTTATTTTTAAAATGAATAAGCAATTTCACCATTCTTTGCTGAGAACAAAGTATAATGCAAACGGTGATAATCTTTTGTAAATTTCACAAGTATTATCCATGTTTGTGGTGCTTAATTTGGGACAGAATTAGGAAGTTTGTAGGATTTTTGTCACATCTTACTTTATGACAAAAGGAGCCTTGAACTTATTGTATCAAACACTTGCTGAATTACTTCTACAGAAATGTACTTGCCTCTCAATCCAACAAAATGGATAAAAATGCAGTCGGCAAGGAAACGGATCCATAAAAAGAGAAGAATGGCAATTTTTCAGCTCAAAGTTCCTCGAGCACAAACAGAATCACAGCAGTACTGAACCTAGAAAGAAGCTGTCCTGCTTGTTGCTGAGAGCACAAGCTTCTCTACACTTTATTTCTGAACATCCTTTAAAACATGGTAGAACAAATGAAAGCAATAACTAACAAGACCTTTTGTAGGTCTAATTTCAGGTGGCAGTTTGTACTTTTATTATTTCTAAGCAGCTTGTAAAACACTTTGCATCTGATTTACAATGCTTTATTTATCTCGTGGTTAAGCTTTGATGGAATTCTTTATTTTCAGCTGTTCTGTTCTAAAATTGTCCACAAAAAATCTTGTCAGACTCCTGTCTCAGTGATGTCAGAGTTAAATCTGCAATGGCTTCCATGATTTATTCTTAATCTACTCCAGCTAGAAATCACCCTCAGAACATCAGCCCCATTGAAACTCATTATACCAATTACACAATGGCAGCATTTGACAGAGTTATTTATTCACTATTTCAATGGAGAATTACTGGGTACATGAAGATGCAGTTATCTTATATATTAGCAGCAAGAAATAAGTCAGTACTGACATATTTAATATATTCTTCAGTTCATAAGCAATGCTTTTTGTGAGCATTTACACCTCTAAAAAGCTTCATTCGGGTTTAGGTGGCATGTGTGTCTCATTGTGCATTGTCAACAACTGAATGTGGCTATATGCTTTTTCACACGTTGAAACAATGCAGCCACTTTCCTCATTGTGCTTGGGACCTAGTGGTAACTCTGTGTTCACAAGCATTAATCATCCATTATGCTGGAGTCCAAGGGCCTATCTTCCTTGTCATTTATCATGGTATAGGCTTCCTTTGTGTCCTGGTGGGGTGCACTCACCCTTATTCTTGAGAACACACCCCTTCTACAGGGTGAAAGGTGAATGAAACTTTGCACTGCTTTTAGGTTTTTCTCTAATGATGATCCATTTGCTGTGTATATAAAGTGTCAAATATGGAAGTTAGGCAGCTGCCTATTTAAATAACGTTTTACTATAACACTGTTGAAATGGTGCATGTGTGTTAAATATTTAGAACATGGTATAGGTCATCTAGCTGGCAGACTGTTTGTCCAGCTAACACTTCCTGCCTGAGTGAATTCACCTTATTTTTTCTATTTATTGGGTCAGGAGAGAGAGGGGGTGGGGGTCTTTTTTTGGCCCTAATTACTAGTACAAATAAATGAAAGCAAATATATTTGTATAGCATAATTCATTACCATTGACCTAGATGAAAGCCTACCCTGAAATCTATGGGTGAATGAAATTACTTTAGCTTACGGGGCTAGACACTGTTGAACTGAATATCTTGTTTGTATGTTTGGAATTTTGGAAAAGAACAACTCTCTTCCAAGCATGGCACTGATGCTTATAGCCTCTGCAACATTAGCAGACTGAGGCAGCAAGTGTTTCAGACAAAGTCAAGACAAGCTCTTCCTTAAAGGTGACACAAGAAATTGCATAGATGACTACAGGTTACTTAGAGATGACTACCATATCATGTTAATGTGATTACTGTATGGAATAATTGCACTTTATGTCAGCAGTTCTGGTGACATGGTCGTCATTCGTGAGATTATTTCCCACTACCAAAACGCCGAAAGCATGTCAGCCCAAACTTCTGTGCTAAATTCTAAAATCAGTGACACTGTGTTAACCAACTTTTTATTCTTCTTTTCTTTCTCTCTGATCATGGAATGGGAAAGTTACGCAGGCTGGGTTGCAGAGTGTGAGGCACTCTAAGTACGTCTGTGCGGAACCCCGCGGTGTGTGTGCAGGCAGGGCAGGGCAGGGCAGGCAGGGCTGTGCAGGGCAGGGCAGGGCTGTGCAGGCAGAGCAGGGCAGGGCAAGGCAGGGCTGTGCAGGGCAGGGCAGGCAGGACAGGGCAGGACAGGCAGGGCTGTGCAGGCAGGGCTGTGCAGGCAGGGCAGGGCAGGGCAGGGCAGGGCAGTGCAGGCAAGGCAGGGCAGGGCAGGGCAGGGCAGGGCAGGGCAGGGCAGGGCTGTGCAGGCAGGGCAGGGCAGGGCAGGGCAGGGCTGTGCAGGCAAGGCAGGGCAGGGCAGGGCAGGGCAGGGCAGGGCTGTGCAGGCAGGGCTGTGCAGGCAGGGCAGGGCAGGCAGGGCAGGGCAGGCAGGGCAGGCAGGGCAGGGCAGGGCAGGGCAGGGCTGTGCAGGCAGGGCAGGGCAAGGCAGGGCAGGGCAGGGCAGGGCTGTGCAGGCAGGGCTGTGCAGGCAGGGCAGGGCAGGGCAGGGCAGGCAGGGCAGGGCAGGGCAGGGCAGGCAAGGCAGGGCAGGGCTGTGCAGGCAGGGCTGTGCAGGCAGGGCAGGGCTATGCAGGGCAGGGCAGGGCAGGCAGGGCAGGGCAGGCAAGGCAGGGCAGGCAGGGCAGGGCAGGGCAGGCAGGGCAGGGCAGGCTGCCCTCACAGCCCAGCCCGGGGCTCTGTCCCGGCCTCGCGGTGCCGCCAGGCCCGGGCCCGCCGCAGGCCGTGCCCACACCCAGCCTGGAGCCCCGGGCTGGCCTTGCAGTGGCCGAGTGACCGCAGGTCCCGCCTGGGGGAAGGGCCCGGGACAGCCAAAGGGTATTTAAACCAAAGGGTATTTAAACCAAAGGGTGTTTAAACCAAAGGGTATTTAAACCAAAGGGTATTTAAATCAAAGCCTGCAGCAAGCGCACGGCCTGACCCTACCTCCTCTTGGAGATTCTATCAGTCGAACACCACTGGTAGTTATATTTGTTCTTTTCTACATCTTTTCTGTCTTTCTCTCTTTCCCTTTCTGCTGCTTCTTCTAATTCACTCTTCCCGGAGTTTTGAGTAACTTAAAATCAGATGGGCTTAGAGTTTGCAAACTCCAGTTAAATGTGCTAAGTTAATCCTTTGTGAGATGTTTTATGCTGATTGGATGCTGCTCTACACTTTTGCCGGCATTCTCTGATTTTCTGAAGGTTGTCAGTAAAGGTTTTTGTTGTTTGACCTCTTGGGAATATTTTGTCAATATTTTTCCTTTGCATCTAATTCAGGGTACAAGTTCTTTTAAGTCTCATCAAGCAAGATTTTGGAGCCTTAAAAAGAGAATTAGCCATTTGCAATCTTCGTGCTATAGTGTTGGTATAATTGTCACAGCAGTAAACCAAATGCAATGTAGAGGCAAACTGCAGGCAATCCAGGAGACTCCTGGAATGCACGGAGGACAACTTCTTGAGTCAGGTAATAGATATATCTGTCACTGGGGATGATGTGATACTGGACCTGATTATCAACAACAAGTAAGTATCACCAATAAGTTTGCTGGTTAGCAGACCAGCTGGGGACATCAAGAGACAGCCTGAGCTGCAGTGATCATATATAGGTAGATTTTGCAAATCTGAGGAATATGGAACAAGACCCTGAATTTTAGGAGGAGGAGTTAATCTATAGCACCTTCTGGGAAGCTGCCCTCTGGAACAAGAAAGCAGAACAGAACTGGCAGATCTTTAAGGACATTTTTCATAGAGCCCAACAGCTCTCAAATCTCATGCGTAGGGTGACAGCAAAGGATGCCAAGAGACTGATATGGATGAATCAAGAGCTGCTGGTCAGACTGAAGCATAAGAACCAAATGCACAATCTGTGTTAGTAGAAGCAGGTAACTGGGAAAGAACATTGGGACACAATCAAACTGGGTAGGGATGGGGTGAGGAGGGTCCAAGCATGCCTGAAGATTATTTTGACAAGTTTAATAATAAAGACTTCTGCAGGTGTACCAGCCATAACATGAAGACCAGCCCCACTGATGAACACAAGTGGTAAATGGTAACTCTGGATAGGGAGAAGGCAGTGGCACAGCCCCATCTCTGGAATTGTTCAAGGCCAGGTTGTATGGGGTCCTGAGCAATCTGATCTAGTAAGTGGTAACCCTGTCCACAGCAGGGACTATGTGACCTATAACGTCCTTTTTTACCCTAAAAATTTTATGATTTTATAGTTAATTCTATTCTATAAAAATATGTATAAGTTTCCAAAGTAATTAGACATAGAAATTTGTGCCTATAGTTATAAATTAATTTTATTTGCACAATTCAAATTTCAGATGACAAGAGAAAGATAAGAAATAAACTTTTCAGACTGAATTTACTGGACTACATTTACAGGACACTTTTTGCAGTGTTAGGAACAGCTTGTTTTTATTTTTACTTAACTCTTCTAAAAATAAATACATAATGTTGGTTTTAATAAGTTAGATGAGGGCTCATTGAAAGAATTAGTTGGACTTTTCTTTTGGTAATAGACACCAGAGAATTCCTCATTTGAGAATGTGCAAGGAGAATTAGGATGAAAGAAATATAATTACTTTTAAATATCTGTCCCTAAAACCTGGGTATCAGACTAGTGATAGTCCTTATTTAGAGCTGGGTCAGCAAATGTTATTCATGCCAGATGATGTCCTCTATTTAATTTCAAAAAAGAACCTGAGGGTTTATTAATTGCCATTGGTGTATCTGACTTCAAAATGTAGATCAGTGTAGATCCTCTGTGTTTAGGCAGATGTTCTACAACCATGGAAACTATTAATTTCCCCTAGCAATTTTCTGCAAAGCTTCTTATATGTTTCTCTTGTGGTTGTTCAGGATTCTCAAAGCTTGGTGACATTAGGCACCTGCATATTTCACTGCAGTGTCTTATCTGTCCCACATGAAAGGTCTTATCCAGTAGACATTCTTAGTATATTTTTGTCAGGTCAGACCTGGACCAACTTAAAGACAACTAGAGCTCTGACCCAGTGCTCAGGAAGAGTATTCTACCAGATCTGTTGGAGAACATGTTCTCTAATATCTGGATCATAAAAGGGTTTTTGAGCACTGTTCTTGGGAGATGATCCAGCCATCACACTCAAGGATACTTTTATACTGTCTTGTCCTGAGCCAGCTTCTTTGAAGCATAAATATTTAGCAGCAGAAAGAGGGTGTTCTCATCTCATAGAATTTATGTGGGAGAGGAAGAAGATAGAGATTCTAGTTTCTTCTCCAAAAAACACATAAAATATAACCTGACTTAAAACAGTCAAGCCCAAAGCCCTGGTTTGGTTTTTTTTTGGGGGGTTTTTTTTCCTATTTCATTGTTTCTGTGAATTCATATTCAAATTTACTTCTTTTGCTTTATAGCCTTCATTAATTCCAAGTGATGAGTGAAGTTAATGGGAAGTTTTCTTCCCACTGAGGTGCAGATTTAATGCATGCTTAAGAGCACAGAGGAAGCCTGTCTCAAACTGAAAGCAAAGAGAATGCATAGGCTCTTTGAAAGGTAAGAGTTATAAAAATAAATTGCCAACATCTTCACTGTTTGTTTCTCAGGGGCTGAGCTGCCACTAGTATATTATGCATGTTGTTTTTCTAAAGACACTAATTATTTTACATGATGTTTATTAAGCCCTTTATATAATCGATATTCACCAGCTACCCAAATTCTTCAAGTGCAAGCAAAAGAAATAAAGGTCATCCATGGCTTTGACATGCTTGTGATAAATATGGTCTGTATAACATTTACCACAACTCAGAACAGAAGCCATTATTTAAGTAAAGCCGGTTATTGTTCATTAGTACAAAGAGTGTGCAGTAAATACAATGAAAGATTGCTCGGTTTACTATTTCTTTGTCATCCAAAGCAGCTCTATGAATAACTACAGGGATTTGTCTTTGAATGACTTATTTGCTTGCTGCCTAATAAATAACATGTAATTAGGTTAATATATTGTTTCCTAGTTATGCTAGCAATGTAGTGGAGGAAAATAAAAGGGTGACTTCACATACAAAAGAATGGTAGATAATTTTACCACAATCCCTTAAAATACTTGGACTCATTAGGTATGGCTTAAACTGCTGGGAGGTCTACGTGTAAAGGAAAATCAGGAAATAGGTTTAATGAGTTCCTTATTGCTCAGGTCATGAGTTATTACACAGGTAGCATAAAACTGCAGCAACTATTCTGCATTGAATAAAAGACCCATGGTGACCTGACGCTGGAGAATGAAAATATGCTGTGCTAGATTACAATCCTGGACATTTTACTCAATCTACCAACATTTTTTTTCTGGAACATTAATTTCAGGATCAACAGTGAATAAGTGTCCATTTGCATCAGCTGGCTCCACTGGAAATAAATGTTTGATGAAATGTCTTGAGAAGACCTCATGGCACTCAGAAGAGTTGCTTGTTTACTGTGTGAATGCTGAACAGGCTAAATGCCACGATGTGTAAAGGCAGTGACAAAAAACAGCAGTAGGCAAAAAAAATATTAGCTCTTTACTCAGAAAACAATGAATACCAATCACCAGTGATCCTTTAAAAATTAAAAGCTTGTTCAGTAATATGTTAGCATTCCAACATCTTGTTTTAAAAGAAATTTAGGGATGCTCCTTTGGATGTTAAGACAGTGCAGGTGTCCCTTAGGCCAATTTTAGAATTCACTTAAAATGCCAATCCCAAATCATTCACCGTTTGTAGAACTTAGTATTAGGAAAAATGAGGAACAGTGATCTTTAGACATCTGAGTAGAGGCATGAGTGATTGTTATTCACATTCAATTTTTCTGTTCTAATGCAACTATGTTATTTATTCCATAATGTCACAGGTTTTATAAATTTTCAAACTGGGTTTGTAGAGAAAAAAATCAAATTCAATCATGATTTGCAGTCAAAAACATACTCAAATGGTTTCTCCAAGTCTCTTTGGTCTGACAGAGAAATTACAGGTGAGGTTTAAGTCTCAGTGACATGGATCTTCTACTACTTTTCCTTTAGCAGGCTCTTCATTTATGTTTGCTAAGCCTGTTTATAAAAGATGTAGAATTCTTGGTCAATATATATAAAATATTCAATCATTGGTCTTAACCAGACTACAAGTACTTAACCAGACTACAAGTACTACAAGTCACCACTTCACATAACAAGCACTTTTCCTGACCCATACTTCTGTGGCATCATGGCCTCTGTTGTTGGCAGAGGCCAGAAGGGAGGATGTTGCCATGATCAGTGCAAGTTGCCAAGGAGATTGATTTGCCTCAATAAAAATGAATAGGAATCAGATATGTCAGGTGACTGTGATGAACTGGATTTGTCCACACAAATGATGGTTCCTATCATCTAATGAAAGGATGTGTCCCAGGGACAAGGGCTGACTTTCTTGGAAATGATACAACTTCTAAAACTTTTTATGTAACTTTAGTCAGGGGTTTGTTCTCCTTTGCTCAGGGACAGAGGAATTGTACTTTCTCTTTAAAAGAAAGAGAACTTTCTCTGTTCATCTGGTGCTGCCTGATGAGCTACAAATTTGGAGTAGACAGAAGATACACAGGCGGTAAACATTAATGAACATAACTCCAAATGTCACCCCTTGGAGAGGTAAGAGACACTTGGTCCAGGAAAAGATTGGTAAGAGAACCAAACAAGGAGGACCAAAGCAGCATTGAAGGAGAAGGGAGTGATAGCCAATAGGAAACTGAATACTAAGAACTTTGTAATTTAAGACTAATGTATGAGAATTTCTTTGGGTTTTGTCTATATACATATGTGAAAAGTCTGGTAAAGAACCATGTGTGGTGGAAAGATTTTCACTGCACAACCCAGATGTGTAGATGAAATTATTTCTATTACACATCCTAGCCAGAATAAAGTGATCCTTGATCCTGTAACACTGAAAAGATGTTGGTGGAGCATTTCTGTCTTTCCCACGTTTTGGTGACAATTTGATTGAAAGAAGCTTCATTGGTGGGTGTCAGCTATCTTGCTGTCTGTGCTGGGTCTGGCTGAGATAGTTCTAATATTCTATGTGGTAACTCATAATGTGCTGCTTTATGTCCGTATTTGGTAAAACTGTTGATACACCAGTATATTGTCTGTTGCTGGAAAATACCTGAACACCTTCAAGGCATTCTGGTTTTTGCCCTCTGTTCCCAAATTGAGCAGCCTTAGGAAGGTCAAGAAATTGAGAGAAGACACAGCCACAACAGCTGATCAGATCTGACCAAATTGATATCTTATACCATAATTTGTCATGTTCAGCAACAAAAGTTCAAGGGAGGAGGAAGACAAGGAAGACATCTGTTCTGGTGTTTGTCTTCCCAATTGTTATGTGTGCTCAGGTTCTACTTTCCAGGAAGTAGGTGGACACCTGACTACCCATGGCAAGTAGTAAACAAGTTCCTTTGTTTTGCTTTCGTGTACAGCTTTTGCTTCACCTATTAAACTGTCTTTAACTGGATCCATGAGCTCACTCACTTTCTTTCTATTGTCCTGATCCTACAGATGTGTGGGTGCTTAGTTGTTTGCTAGACTCAACCCTTTCCTTGTAAACTTGGGACAGGTAACAGGCATTTTTAGAAAAGTAAATTTTAACTCCAACCACAGTTCTAGGATTCTTCCATGCATGAAACTTGCATGGTATATGTTTTTACACCACAATCTATTCTCAGCAATTTGAAAATCAACTTGTATTCCCTAAGAGTGCTACAGGCAACTGACTCTTCACACGCTGCTTTGAACATCTCGCCTGAAGGCTCTGGCAAATCCATTAAGGCAAGGAATTTTAGAGAAGAGATTGTTCCTTTTGTCCTTACCTCACCCAATTGGATATACTAGCAACTACTATTCACTGTTTGGCCTGTATCACACACTGTTCTCCCAGTCCTGTGCATTGCCAGAGGCACAAAGGGACAGATAGAGAAAAGTGATCAGTCCTCAGTTTGAAGTGAAATGGCAGGTCAGTTCTTCTGTGGGTTAAGAATAGGCAGGAATATAAAACATGACTTTAGTGTGCAACACTTGATATGTTTTGAAATCTGCAGTGTTTGAGAACAACCCAGTTTGGTTTGAGAACAAGCTGATACTTACCCCTCAATTGCATGCTTCCCAAATACTTTCAGTCACTTTTTGTGGACTATTTAGTAAATGACTGATTGCTTAATAGCATTATTTAATGTGTTATTTTGAGTAAAACTGTTATAGATTTTTAATAGGAAACTGCATCAAACTTAGGACATACACTGATCTTCAACAGGTATGATTTAATTAATTAATTAATAATTTACAGGAAATGATCCTTTATTTATTGTCCCACTACAAATAGATCCTCTGCATCTTTATCTCATGTCAATAATGCTGTAAGTCTTGTTGGCTTGTTTATTTAAAAGCTGTAGACAACCATCTATTATAAATTTTACATTATAGATCAGCTGCCTGCATGAACAAATTTGAAATATATAGGTGTGCACACAAACACATACATGCCTGTCTGTTTAGGGCCAAGTTTCTTGTGAAAGAGGAATCTGAAAATCTGACTTGAAAGGGCCTTTCATCTTCCCTTTATATTTTTGCACACAGTGAAAAGGACCAACATGGCCCCTTTTCAGTGTTTAAGTATGCCCAGTTCAGGGAAGTGACTGCTAAAGAACTGCTGAACCAGAATGAACCAGAATAGGAGTGAAGCATTTGCTTAAATTTTTTGCTAATGCACTTTATTGCAGTGCTTACATTAGTGCCTGTGTTAATTCAGTACCTATTAGCTGCAATTCAACAAGGTGATCAAGTAAAGGCATAATGTAACACTGCACAGTCCCCTCACTTCATCACCAGTAGCTCCTAAACTTGAAGTTAAGCATATATTTAACAACTTTACTAAGTTGCCTTTTTGGTGAATATGTTTTATTTAACATTTTCTAAAGTTAATAATTTTCCAAGCTAAGTATTCTGCCTTTCCTTCAGTTCTGTTCATAGTCTCTGTGTGCCACTGCCCATGAAATAACTAATTAGGGGGAAAAAAATGTATCTTCTAATTAACACAGACAACATAAACAGAATAGTGGCATTCCTTAGTGCAGTTAGACAGCTAATTGTTTCCTCTCCCTCAGTGTGGGAGAGACAACTGCACATGCAGGGAGGAAAGCTTTCTCCGTTGCACTGAAGGGGTTTGCACCATTTATCAAGCTGACTGCTCTGTCATATCAGTGGAAGGACCCTGGAGAGCCCTGACCATGAGATTGAAGGTTGGTACCAATTTACTGCAACACAAATGCATTGAACAGGAAAGAGAGAGCTTCTAATCTCTTCAATTTTCTTACATTACCCGGAAGGCTAGGGAATTAAATGAAACAGTAGTTGGTGACAACTTCAGAGGATCCTGAATGCATGGCAGGAAAAGTACTAAAATAACTCAATAGTTTTATTTTACACATAATACACTTTATACATTTATACATTTTATACGTTAATCTTAGCCCTGCATAAAGATATGGGTTATGCCTCTTGGATATATATCTTCTCGAGAAAAGGAGAAAAGCTTACTGAATTCAGTATCTGTCTGTTTCGAATTTGTTAGCAACATTTATTAAAAACACATTAAAAATATATAAAACCAAACAGAACATATCCCAGGGTCTTGTAATTTTCTTTTAGTTCATTGACTTTGGCAAAATTTCATTGCATTTTTGATCTTTAGCAGTGCCAGTCTCTGGAAAATCATTAGAACAAGAGAATTTGTAATGCCAGTCAGCTCTCATGCCCACTTCATATATAGAGTCCTCATGGAGTCCTTACACCAGACTCTCCAGAAAAGTGCAAGAGATCCATCCCCACACTGTGCCAATGGGAGGAAATCAAGATCTTGTCGAAACACTTTGGCTAGAGAATGCTTTAAATGCCAAACATCCAGACTTATTTTCTGATTAGTCATTTCTCATCTTGCATTAATTGTTGCAATGCTGAGTATTTATATCTATATAAATGTCCATTTCCATCATTAAATCTTGCTTGTTTTTGATACTGTTGAATGCTGCATGGAATCCTCCTCTCTCTGAGACTGCAGTGTTAATTCACAAAAATATGAAAAGAGGGCATTTATGTGGCATCATCATCCTCTGCACAGATTTAATTCTTGCTCAAAACCCAGAGCACCTTCCTTTACAAAACTACCCACAGAAACAGCTGTGTTCCAAGTGCTGCTAGCAAGATATAAATAATAATAGTGTTACATGGTTATATATAAATGGGAATAATCTTAAGGCATCCCTATACCTTCAATTTAAAGGATTGCTAAAGGCCATCATTTCCCATTTCCTAGTAGGCTGGGGGAGTTGGGAGTCACACAATAAAAGGACGTACAACAATTATTATAGCATTACCATTTGCAATCCTAGAGCTAAAGGTCAGTGTGGTTTGCTACTGTAATATTTCCAGGGATTTATAACATGCCTGCATAAAATTTTTTTTCAGTTAATATTTTCTACATTGAGTGTTAAAATCTGGATATGATTTTTCTTTTTTTCAGGATAAAACAACAAGAAAATGTTTCACTATATGAATGCTGTTCCAGTCCTAGGTTGTTTTAAATTTATGCTCTTGTAACCATACACATTTTAGACTTCAGAACTCTGCTTTAGAAAGTGAGATCTCATCTCAAATAAGTCAAAGTGGTTTCAGGGTTTGAAAATAAAATTAAAAGTATAATATTGAAATTATCATTTTCAAGTTTTATAATGCCCTAAACATTTTTGTGTCCATGTATGTCATGTGTAGATTTTATTAGTCACAAAATGGCACATTGCATAAACACGTAGTTACTCTTTCAACACTTGAAAAATAATTTTATCTGGACTGTAAGAAAGAGAGATCTATTATCACAGGGAGAACATAACAGTTCTGCAAGGTAAGTACCAGTTTCCTCCCAAGAGAGCTGCTAAGCATCTGGGCCTCAGAGCAATAAAGTATTTGAGCATATGTTTTCCTAGAGAGCCCCTGGCGACTGGGGCAGGGGCTGATGGTCGCTATGAGTCATTGCCCTGCTTTGCTTCTGCTCCTGCTGTCACTTGGAAAGATCAGTATGAAAACTGCTGCCTCTCCAGGTCTGCAGTCTCCCCTCACCTTTAGTTCCACTGTTTGAGATGACTTCCAAAAAGTCTCCTTGCTCCCACCCCGTGGCCCACCCAAGTGACCAGCTTTCTCCTTTCCACACAGACACATGGTAATTCCAGGTGAAATTGCAGCCCTTTCAGCTGTCTTAGCACCTTCTCAGCATTCTCACTGCAAATCAGTTTGAATGCTGCAGGTTTAAAATAGTCTTCTTTGAAACCAGCTTCTCATGATACTGTTCCTTGCTAAGCCATGTTCCTGCACTAAAAATTAATCAGGTAGATTAAGTAGCTTTTATCCTCCCACTTCCCACAGTTTTAAGCTTATCTTTTTTGTCATGTACCCCATCTAAAAGAGATTCATCCACACCAGAGTGCTGGTCCCTAGGACCAAGGAACACGGGACATCTTTCTTTAGCCTTTTCCCAACTTTTGTCCCTCACTCTTTTTCAAGAGAAATTCATTCTTCAAATGATAAACCCAGTCTTTACCAGGTCATGTGGCTGTGAAGAAAGAGCTAGTGTGAGGGGCTTCATGCTTTGAATCTCTGGGAGGAAGATACCTCTGTTTTCCACACTGAATCCTTATGTTCCTTCTACAGGAGAGGTCATTTATAGAACCTTTGAGACTTGGATCTGAGAACCTTGGAGACTTGGATCTCTAAAAGTCTCATTTTTCTTGTTTCTCTTTTCCTTCATTATTGTAATTCTTTTTTCTTTTTTTTTTTTTTTTTTTTTTTTTTGCATCTTGATCTTTGCTGGCTTTGTTTATTTACCCACCACGTGTTAACTTACCCAGCACCATTTTCCAGCATCTGTTATACACGATTTAGCCAACCTCATGCACCTCTGCATAGCTGGGGACAGAACTTCAGAAAGCACTTAAACCTTATCCTGTCATTTGAAATCATGGTCTATTTTATGTTTGTTCTTGTTTTCTCCCACCTCTGTGAATTACTCCTTTTATGTGTCTTTAGGAATTTCTTTTATTTCGTCAAATTATGTCATAAAGTATTTCCAAAGGGAAAAATATATCATTTCCATCCACAGTCTCATGAAAACACTAGTTTATCAAATGTTTACACTTTGCTTAGCAACTCAGAGTCTTTCCTTATACTAAAATATGCCTGAGATTTAAAAAGTTTAAATACTACTGCTTCTGGTTTTAAAACAAAAAGGGATGCCAGCAATCCACTAAATTGATTTGCAGTAAGATTGTGTCCTACTCTCATAGAATTTTTCATCTCTCTCTAACTGTGTAAAAGCATTTCCTCTTTTAAAATGTCATTCAACGTGAGCCCGAAAGAAACAGTACTTCCCTTTGTGCCACTTTAAATTGTAAAACTCTGCAGTGCAGAATTATGACGATGAATCTAAAAAATGCTTTTCTTACATTGACTAAATTATTTCCTCTTTGTGAGGAGACTTCTTTCTTTGCAAAAGCATGTTAAATCCCTTGTCTAGGCATTTCTTCTCTCCTTAAAAGGTAAATGGCCTTGTGGTGTTTTTCATTCCCCCATTGGAAGGATTTTCTTTTTGAGTGTTTTCTATTAATCATTACCCACATTGTAAGATCTAATCCTAAGAAGCTTCCAAAAATGACAGAATCTTTTAAAATGCTATCTTTTTGAACACAAATGCTAAAAGAATCTATTGTAATGTAAGTGCAGTTCCTGATATCTGCAGCTGTAATGCCATTTCAGGTAAGAAATATCATGACATTTGATCTACTGTCATGGTGGCATCTGTGCAGTCTAACTCAGCACGGGTGAGAGAGATGATAAAATGCTTCTTTTATTAGGAAGGATAAGAATTAAATTGCTTTCTACAGAAAATGAAATCATGATGAATGAAGTAATTAGCCAATCAGTTTTTATGTTTTAGGGTGTTGGATGTTTGGGTACTGCTGTTAAGAAGTGATGAGACTAAGTTCTCTGAAGGTCTAATCCTGCAGATGCTGGATTCCACTGATTTTTGGTTTGATTTTGGTTTTGGCTTTTTTTTTCCTCTGGGGCATCTTTAATTACAATGTTACAAGGGTATGCTTCTTACTATTTCAGGAGGATATGCTTTTTAGTATTTCTGAGTAGTAACTGAAGGAAGGGTATGTCAAAAACATTTTAGAAAACCTAGAACTGTCTCTTTGCTAAAGAACACTGTCTTGTTATATGTATCTTCAAAAGAGAAAAGGATTTAGATTTTGGTTTCATTCTTGGTGTGTACTTCCACATGAACGGGTTTGGTGTGGGCTACTGTATACTGAATGAGGTGACAGCAAGTGGAACTGCATCACACATCCATGAAAATTGCTTGACTCATTTAGTAGACCCTTTCTGTGCAGCCTGACATTTTCAGATTTAACACACCATCGATCTGACTAATTAGGCTGGACAGAGGGCCGAGCTGAGGGCCACAAGGGGTTTCCCATGCCTCAGTCTCTGTGCCTCACTGCACTGTACCAGGGGAGCAGAGCAATGGGTCATGCACCCAGCTAGAGGTCACACAAATGCACCTGTTCCCCTTGTCATGGAGCAGCACAGAGCTGTGGCACCAAACTGCTGCAACCCTTCTGTGTCATCAGCCTAGTCCCACATCCACCACTGATGTGGAGCTCTCAGCTGGCATAGGGATAGTACTCCACCATGGGAAGAGGGTAGGCTCTTAGCATGGGGCAGGATGTGTCATCACTGTGTCTTAATTGTTTACTGATACTGCTGGTGGCTGTCTCCTCACCTTGTTCTGATCAAGCTCAAACTTCCGAGGATCTGGTGGACACTTGTCATTCAATCAGGAGTCTGAGCTTTCTAGCAACTTTTTGTAGCCCCTCATAACACTGTCAAAAGCAGTCTTCAGAGACTGAGGCTTGGAGGCAAAATGCAGGTTGATGCATCAAGGAAAACACCTGAATGAGAAATGGCAACTGCACATAACATAGGCTTGGGCAGCAAGCTGCTGGAGGGAATGTGAGAGACTGCATGCCATCCAAATGTGTCTAGCTAATGGACCTTAATATGTGTGATGAGTAAGGTGGCTTAAAAACACATACAGCTTTTACCTTCAGAAATAAGTTGAAATATTTCTGCTGTGATTTATGTCTTTCATAACATATTGGCAACAAGAAGTGCACTGGAAAGTGGGGCACTAAACAGCCACTAAATTAGTAGCCACATATGTTGTGGTTTATAGAAGAAAGTATTTTGTTTATTCAAATTAACCTATAAATACACAATTTCACAAAATAAAAGCCAGCAGCTTCGGTAGGATCAGAAGGAGAGAAGGGGACTTTTATGCACTAAGAAACCAGCCCTATTTCTTATTCTGAGGCTTGATAATTTAAAAAAATGTGACAGCTAAAACCCACTGGCACATGCTGCAAAGAAGGATGTGATAAAATAATGCTACTCATCTTCAAGGCTGTCAGTTCAGCAATCAGTACTTCTATTCATCTCCGCGGCCTGCTAACTCAGTGCTACCATGCGATAGATAAACCCTAATCCAAGTGACAGCGTTCAAATCAGAACTGATTTGATTGTTCACATATGATACCACAAGACACCAGAAGCCTAAAGAGTTTATAAAAATGCCTGGATGTCTCTTGTAGGCACACTTCCCTTCAGAATATCTTGCAGTGTAGGATACACCAGCTCTTAAACCAGGGGTAATTTGTAGGTCATGAAAATGCTTTGGTGGCACAGTCAGTTCTTATCACAGTCTAACTCTAGCAAGAGAAAGGAAAGCTCAAAAATAAAATGTGGTTCAGACCTTGTGAAACCCACCTATTCTGCTTTCAAGTCTCCCTTGCAGGAAGTTAAATTCTTTTCTTTCTTTGCAGAGACCAGACTCGCTCTTGAAGAGATCAAACATGAATACATTTGTTTCCATGCATAAAGCAGAGTCCATTGGAGAGTGGTTTTGTGGCACACACGATAGTATCCTGAAAGTCATCCTTGCCTCTCAGGATGCTCCTTTCAACAAAAGCTGCAACAGACCTACTATTCAAACCTGAGGCAGTAATTGGGATTTTGCAGGTGTTCGGTGGGAGCATTACATTTCATTTCTGAAACATAATTCTGAACAAAGAACTTATGATACTGATACTATGTGGAGATTTCAAAGTGTAGTGTGCCTTTATTTTCATACTTTTCACTAGTGTATCCTGAAGTTTTATACTAACACTCAGGAGAATAATTGTTCAAGTAGTTTGAGAAGACAATGAAGTAATTGAAAGCAGAATGTGACCTGTAGCTGTTCAAGATCAAGAACAAAAAACTGAACAACTTTTCAAGGAAATTGTCAAAGTGTCTGAATACAGAGTGAAATTATGGGACTTCAGGAGACAATGGGTTTTCCTCGTGTCCGGGTCATTTCACAAAACAAAGGGTAAAGTTCTCTTTGTAAAGTCTTATGTTGAGGAGAACAGATGTCTCTATTTAACAAGGTACTTAAGCCTGTGTTTAGTTTCAATCTTAGGAAAAAATCTTCACTCCTGTGCTTTAAATACTCAGCTGAACTAAGATCATGAAGCTAAATTGCTCTGCAACCAGACTTTGCATCAATTGTATGATGACACATACATACACATTGTACACATACACTCTATCTATCATCTATCTATCTATCTATCTATCTATCATTAATTATTTATTTATTTGTTTGGTTTTTTATTTGCAAGACTGTGGCGTTCTTATCTTTTTCAAAGGATATGAGTGCGAGACAGGTTTTTCTGACATGTTTTATGTAAAGTGGATTGTTGGTCTCATAGTACTACCATTTAGTTTCTATATCTTCTTTTTATGTTGCTTAAAACATGTAAATGCCTTCTTTTTTCCCTAAGCTTTTTCCTCTAAGATTTACAGGTGCATTGAATAATATTTTTCTAATGTTATCTTCAAGAAAAATGCAATTTGAACTTTTCTGGATCATACTATGCTTCTTTTCTTGGTGTTCACTTTATTCTGTCTTTGCTTTTGCTTTTGCTTTTCCTTTTGCTTTTGTGGGATAAATGTTTAAAGAGAAATAGAGAGAAGTCCTGAACTGAAATATTTTCAAGTTGTCATGAGAAAGGAAAAAAATTGCCATGCGCAGTATACAAAAACATATAGTCAGGCCACGTATGTGCTTTGTGATGTCAGAGGAATTTCAGCATTTGTTAAACTTCCCAATACACTTACAGCTCAGTTCTGTGAGCTTTAGGTATTGAAAAGTCTTTTAAACCTGATTTTTTGGTTTTATTATAGGTGGTGTTTTTGCAGTACTTTAGGCTGTTATAACTATCACTATCTTTATACTACATGTAGGTTCAAATTGGGAATTTACATTGCACTCAAAAATACAAATCTCTTTTGGCAACTTTACTTGTGGAGGTGTCACCCTCCTCATCACATCTGAGCTGCTTTGGATAGCTGTGGCCTCTATCGAGACAGAGTAGGTTGTCTCAAGCAGGTCACATTTCTCTTGCTCTCTCTGTATGAGAAGTTTTCTGACTATTTACAACATGTATCACCCTGCCCCAGGTTTTGATGTGCTTGCTCCTGAGTCACTAATACATCTGTATTTGACTGTCAAGACTCTCCACACTTAGCAAGTGCGCAATGTACTCAGTCCTGGGGACTGAAATGCAGGCAGAGTCTCCAAATCTGTGCAAAAACTGACCCTGCCTATACTGAATGATTCCTCCTCAGTACCCACTGACAGGTTGCTCCCACTGTACAGGTACACCTGACAAGCCAGAGATATTTGATCTTGGCCTGGCATCCCTGAGTATATAACACCTGCTATGATTAGTGTTTGCTTTATTGCTAGTGAAGGGATCAACAACTGCTCCCAGGGGCATGATTTTACGGTTTTAAAGTCTGTTAGAATGAATAAACAAAAATGAACTGCACCTCTTTGTTAATGGTTATTTTGATTAAAACCCTATGCTTTTGCATTTCTAGTTGAGGTTAGAAATTAGCATTAGAGTTTGTATAGTTTTTCTTTTTGTTTGATTTGATGGTAAGAAAGCTGTAACCTTGCTGAGAGGGTGACAAATTCAGATACAGACAACCAGTACTTGACAGGTTCTATCAGAAAACCAAACAAGGGAAGAGTATGTACGCCTGCTACCAGCTGTCACAGTATTGAACAATGAATGTTTGATGAAGCTGACCTGCAAATACACACATCCCTCTGAAAGTGAGCTTTAAGTTCTCTCTATCTGACAAAATTAAAAAGAAGAGGCCTTGTTGATAATATGTATAAATATATATGAAATAATATTTATTTAGATCTCCCTCTGTAGAAGTACATCAGTAAAATTTGAACCATAATTCCTTTTTTGCTGAATGAGATCTCATGGAGAATTCAAATCATGGTGAAATGGCAGCTGAGGCTGATGGAGCTCTGTCCTTTCACAGCTGAGATTAACTTGGACCATGCTGTTTGTACCTTGAAAAGCTCTATTATCCTCAAAGAGAATCACAATGAATCTTGCAAATAGAATCATTAAAAGATGTTCTGAAGATGATTTTTTTTTGTTTACTGTATTAGCTGTGTATTTTTATTTTTTTTTTTGGTAAAAAACCAAAACAAGATTGAACAAAAAATCAAAACCAAAGCAGCAAAAACCCAAGCAAAAAACAAATTTAAAAAACCCACAACCCCCCCCAAACCAACCAAACTATGAAAACCTCCAACAAACAAACAAACAAACAAACAAACACATGACAAAGAGCTAGAAAGTGTTGTTAGTATTGTCCAGCTTCAGTAAATACTTTGTGCATCCAAAAGATAGCAACCCTCAGACAAAGATAACTTTTATTAATTTTTTTCAAATTAATAAGATAACTTTTTCATTTTATTAAAATGAAAATTTCCTTGTGAAGACAGTGCAGCAGATCCTGGATATATTATCCTATCTCATTGCAGTCAAGTGAGGTTCTTTGCCCTCTGTTACTGTTGCTTTTACCTTCTGGGAGCAAATCCTTTTATGTCTTTGTCCTTATTGTTGGAATGCAGGTGCTAAGGATATTTTTTAATCTGGAGGAGATTCTAACATGGGACAGAGTATTTGGTACAAATGACTTCTTATGCTAGTCACACTCCTGGTCAACAATACTTAGCACTCATTGTTTTGTTTTACCTAGCTGCAGCCGTGATATAAAATGTACCAATCCTTAAAGAATTAAGAGTAGCACATAAATTAAAAAACAAAAACAAAAACAAAGAAACAAAAAAACCCCCCCACAAAACTAAAAAGGGCACTGATGTTGGGCTGCTTCTGGGCTTCTCTGTTTCTTTTTTTCACTAGGAGCTCAGAGTTTGGTCCAGCTGTTCTAAGTATTCTCTACTGCTTTGTCCCTCATGCTAGTATTGAGAAAAGTTTTGGTTTTTTGTGGAAAAAACAGCCAAGGACTGGATCCCAAGTAGCCCCAAAAATAGGAGAAAAAGAAAAAATGCTTATGCCCCAATTTAGGGAAACCACTATTTACAGATCTAGTTATTTTTGCCTTTATATCCTCCTCTCTGACTCTATCTTCTCTTTGCCAAAAGAACGAAATTTAGACTCACAGAGTTTAAATTACAAGTGACAGTAAGCAAAGTTTGGAGGAGAACTTCTGTCTTTCGATAGAGTGGCTGATGTAGTGAGAATAACAGATGAGCCCTTTTGGAAGACAGATCTGCAGCTGGTCTGTTGTTTTTGGTAGTTTTTTTTTCTCAAACATGTCAGTTAGTCTACATAACAGACACAATTTTTCCTTACAGAACTTGTTGTGCTAATAATATTCTCAGACTCTTACAGTTATAACAGTAAATCAGTGCTAGAGATGATAACAGCCCATCTGATTAAAAAATAAATAATCCCATAAAATATGGGATGTCTGATCCCTCAGCTTTAATGCAAAAAAACTGTATTTCAAATAAGAATAAACAAACCACACAGTCACATGCTTTGTTGCGCTTAGTACTGTAGTTTGAAAATCTTCAAGATACAATTTTTCAGAAGATCATTCGACTATTAGAAATGAAATAGTGCCATAGGATGGGATTCAAAAAATGGCATTCTGGCTTGGCAAAGGCAGTAGTTGAGGGCTACTAGCTTGAGTTCTGTTTTAAAATTTGAAGGATATTAATGTGAATGACTTGCTTTGATACTATTTTCTACATGTCATTGTCTTGTGAGACCTTTCCTTGTCTGCTGAGGCCAGTGAAAGTAAGCTGTTTGGTGCAATTCCACTGAAATCAATGATGGTACCTTCCCCTCCTAGGATGCACTTAATATTTACCTGATAAGATGCCTCTTTCTTTTGCTTTGCCTGTTTCTCATGGAAAAGGCAATTTTTCCCCCAGTGGTAACAATGAGAATTTAGGTATATGCATGAGCATCTGCTTAGAGATAAAATCTGTAGCATGTGAGAGAGAAAAAAATTTCTCCTACATCCTGTTCCTATGCAAATATTAACAGATTTCACTGACAAGTGTCAGAGAAAAACTTGTCAAAATTTTTTTACATCAATACCTTTTTTTCTATATCATAATGAAGGGATAATGTATTGCAATAATAAACTTCAGGGGCCTTGATAATACAGACTGCAGGTGGCTAGTAAGGATAAGTGAACTGGCACACTGCCTGGCCTGGCATTTGCTTCAATAGTTCATTTTTGGCAGCTTTTCTCAATCTGAGATTACTGTCTTCCCTTCCCACCTCTGATGTAACCTTTAAATAAACATATGCCAGTGACAGACCAGATATTTGAGTGGAGAACTGAGCTAATATTTTTTTTCTTTCTATAATAGAACCATTCCCAGGTTGCCTGTTATAACCTGCCCCAGAAGATGAGAGTCACCCAGGTTTTTGTTATTATATCCCTTAGATAGACTGAGTGAAATGATAGATAGATAGATAGATAGATAGATAGATAGATAGATAGACAGACAGACAGATAGATCCCTCAAATGGATTAGTGTGAAATGACACTCAATGATTGGCATTTATAAATTTATATATGTAGAGTTTATTTTAAAATTACTTGGTTGCAATTGAAAGTAGGTATGTAGCTGTTTTGTTTATTATTATCTATAATAATATAGCAATATAAAAGCATGAAAATATTACTTAAGAAATAATATAAAGAAAAGAAAGAAAGGGAAAGAAAAGGTAAGAGTAGACAGAGACCGCTGCTTGTGCATTCAGTGACAAGAGCTTATTGTTGCAGTTTAGATGTCCCTTGGCTGAAGTGATGGTGGCTGTCTTGATCCCTTGGTTGTGGGGGAAGCCCACAGGACCCAGGGTTCAATGGGTTATATACATTCAGGTTCAGGTGGGAGTGCCTGACCATATTTCCTGGTGTTGGGGAGCTTTTACACTGTCTGATGCAGCACTGTGGAACATGGCAGCCCTCCTATAGAAGGCCCCAGAAGTGAGTCTGGGCAAACATCAGGGACCTTTAATGGTATATGACAACTTCCAAGACATGACAGCTGCCTCTCACATCAGTGTAGTTGAGCCAGTTATGCCCCATCAGAGGGAATGCCCCCATACCTCCTCTGACATTGTAGGACTGAGTCAGTTGTGTAAAGAAGGACTTTGTCAGGATAAAAAACATTATCCCACCTCGAGGGTGCAAACTCCGCCCCAGCAAAGCACACTGCTGGCCCTGCTAATGGTCTGTGGTTTTGAGTAGTTAACCATTAACATTCCAATCTCTCACACCCTTGCAGTATGATCCCATGGGCATGGTAGTACCAGACTATGCTATTTTCTAAGCATATTTTGGGAACACTATTGAGTTGCATAGTCATTTCAGTAATTATATCAGGAATAATATCCTTTGGCTATGTTATTTAAAATTCCATCTCACTGGTACTTTGGAGTACAGCAGACTAGTGTAAGTAGCTGCCTTCTTTGAGGGATATCTACCTGACTGCTGAGATTGTATTACAAGGAGACAAACTGGAAGCACTGTGTCCCTGTACAGTGCATAGTCTTGGATGGGTCATGCAGCCTCACATTGGCTTGCTTTGTAGTTCTTCCGGCTGAGACCACACACGCCATGCTTGTCTCCTCTGTGGAAAAGAAGAGGTACTCTAGAGACAATACAGTTAACTTCTGATAGATGAGTCCTGATGCTGGTGTCTCACTGGTTAAATGGTGTCAGGTCAGGTCAACTTACCCATATTTCACCACTGTGCAAGTGAATTATGGATCTGACAAACAGATATCCTTAATGATGAAAATAGCAATAGTTAATAAATATATATTAGATTAGTAAGTTTTTGTATATTATGAAGTATAGTTATAATAGTTGCAACTTTTATTAGTAATAATGCTCCAAAGATATCTGGCTAGGAAGTGTAACATTTAGATGGATGCAGAATTTTGGAAGAAAATAATTCTGACCTTGTTTCAATACTTTTCCTTCTTTTTTCTTATCTTGGCTTCAACAATCATGTATTTTCGTTATCCATTGAGTAAGATGCTGTGATTTCACAGCACATTAAAAAAAAAGTTTACATTATTCTTCAAAACCTGTCACCTGTCATTTAAATCTCTTTCTTTTCTGACTCTGACACTGCCTTATTACTGACATTTCTACCTTGCTCATACTTTTCATTATTTTCCTCATTTGCTCAACATCTTTGCTATTCTGAGCCACTTTCACCTACTTTTCTGTCCTTCTGTCCCTCTTTCTTTCAATCCTCATAACTAAATGCTTTTCTGTCCTCCATCTCCCTGCCCTCTCTCACACTCCCAGTGCTTGGTGCAGGTCCTGTGACTTTGTGAGATATTTGAAGCTTATATATTTTTGTCCAGCTTGGTGATTTACATTTTGGATAAATTCAGCAGTGCTTTAGAGCTGGACCAGCAGCCGGGTAAATGTCATCAGCTGAGCATGCTGACTCAGAAAATGCTGCCAAGCCTCCAGCTTCAGAGGCTTTGCCCTGCTCCCTCAAAGAGGCTAAAAAACTGGTTTGATATTCACTGCTCTCACCTCAGTGCCTCATGGTGAGCAGAGCAAGCTATTTCCCATTGAAAGCCCTTTAGAGCAATAACTGGAGCTCCCCGAGGACCCCATGATGCCTCTGCATTACTTTCATTCAAGTTAAGAGATGTCTGAGTTTCACCACACCTTGAGCCTGACACAGAATTTCTGTCCTCTCCCAGTTAGGCAGATACTTCTCTTACATCATTCATGATTCCTCTCTTCCCTCCATGGTCTGACACGGTGAAAGATTTGCCGACAAGAATGGTCCTGCCTGCTCCTGGACAGCCATGTTGTTCATGGCATGACTGAACTGGGCTTGGCTCCTTATGGGTCTGGCTCTTGCTTTATGAGTTTCAATGCAGCTCAGCACCATGAAGAGTGGGTATCTGCAGGAAATGCAGATGCTGTGGAAATCACAGCAAACTGGAAATGTTAAATAAGGGTTACTGACATCTGCACCAAAAAGGTGACAGTGCCTATTGAGAAATGGTTTAAGACAGACTGGGAAGGCTGTAGCACCTGATGAGATCCAACCACAGTTGGTCTGTATGTAAGTTACAGCCTTACTTCTGGCTTTGAATGGGTTCTGTTGCACAAAAAACTTAGCAAACATGGAACAAAGCTTGGACCCTTCCTGGAAAAGATAAACATTCAAATACAGTCCTTGCACAACAGAAAAACAATATAATTTACCTCCAGGTTAAATACTCCTTTCAGGTCAGAATATTTTATTGATACCTACATTGTTTACTTCTACTTTTACAGACTCCTGGAATGCTTTTATTTTGCAATTTTTTTTTTTTTTTTTTATGGACACTGGCTCTTGAAATACTGACACCAGTACTTTGAGAAGTGGAAATAGGAGGCAAGATCTTTTTCTCTGCCAAAAATTTTCCTCCTGAGTCAGGCTCTGTCACAGACAATAATGTTGGCAGCTCTCACTCTGGAATGCCCAAGGTATAATGTGATTTCAGGCCTTCATACTTTTCAGATTGAAAGGTTTTGGGGGTTTTCCCCTTTTTTTAAAGAAGAAAATCTGTACTCATGAAATTCTTATTTCCTTGACTGGGTTACTATCGACTGTCTTGTCATGAAAATCTCACAGCAAATAGAGAAGACACAAGCTCTTATGCTGTGGCTTGGCTTAGGTTCATCATGTCCCCATGGTTAGAACTTCAGATCAGTGTATTCATTTATAGATGACATTTTACTGTCTACATCTGTTTTCTCGTCCTGTACATGTTGCTAACATTCTATACTGCTCACAGCTAGGAGTTAGTGTGTTCATATCTTGTAGGCTGTGGGTTTAATACAATTTTCTTTCTCATCCTGAGTTCTCCATGGTGTTTTCCCTTACAAAATAGTGCTCTGAAAGTCTTCCTTGTTGGCATGAGTGGTACTAATCTTCTGCTAAAGGAAGAATGGGGTAGCAAATGATGTACAAAAATCACAATGAATAGGTGCAAATTTATAGGATACAGTAACAAATGTGCATCACTCTACCTCAGGAATGGTCTCTATCAAAAAGAAGGACTGCAGAGACAGCTAAGGAGAACTGAAAGATCAGCCTGAAAAAAACTGCTCATATGAAAAGGTGCTGGAAACAGACCTGTATATGTTAAAAATGGCAGGTATAGGAAAGGTAGATAAGAAGATATACAAAAGAGTGGAAAAAAGAGTGGACGGATTATGCTAGAACTCTAGATTTTAAAAATTATTCTTCTGAAGCATCTTTGAAGCACTGTTCACTTAGTATTGGACTTAAACAGGCCACAGCAATTATCATATTGGCTCAGACAAAAGTCTCAGTGGCAAAGTACATTCTTTGACTACATGTTTTAAACCAAAATCAGTACATTTTTATTCCAAACAGAATTGGCTTCAAGTAACAGAACAAATTGAGTAGACTGTGTTGTATCTTTTCAAACGATTTCAAACACTTGTCTACAGCATTTTAATTAGGAAAGGAGAAACATAAGCTTCTACAGGCTTGTTCTGATTTTGGGTGGCATTACCTATATAACATGCTAGTTTTTCTCTTCTTGAAGCAACAGGGGGAGAGTTGAACTTTCATTTATCTTAATGACCATCATATGGCAGCTCTTTGAAAAAATGTTTTTTATAAAAGATGTCTTCCCATTTGTCTGGGAAGATATGTATTGACTGAGGATTAAGGGTGGATTGCCTTTTCTGAAATATAAACTGCAACTTTTTTGACTGCAACTTGTCAACACAATTAGAAGAACTAAACACCTAGTTTTGCTTTTGAGAAATAGTGGTAAATGAAAACAAGAATGTGGTAAATCTGTTTCTTGGTAGGAGAGAAATTAGGAAACTGGAGAAGGAGTTTTATTGTAATGAACTTAGAAATGTAAATCTGAAGACAAAAAACTACCACACATAATATAGATAATAACAGATATTAACATTGGTAGTATAAACATAAAATTCATTTTTTCTTTTAGAATTTGGGGAGAAAAATATCTAGCATGTTTGGCTGAATGTTTTTTCCTTTTGAGGAGCTGCTTTTAGAAAAAGCTGATTTTTCTTAAAAAAATTTGCAACATGAAATTATTTGAATTGTATCTGTTCCTTGGTGAATGGGTAAACACCCAAATAGTAACTTTTATTTCAATGGTGCTATTCACACAAATAATTGTGTTTAAGTGAGAGTGAGAAAATGACAAATGTCTTCCTTTGCCATTTCTGTGAATAGCTTCTCTTTTTTTAAATTGACTTAAGTGAAATCATCTCTCTCCCATGCTACAGTTCTCTTTTAACTGTTCCAAGGATTGGATAGAAAGCATTGGCACACTCAAGATAATGCCATTAGCAGCAGTCTAACTTGGTCTTCTGGCAGAGACTGTCAGGCCTTGGGTGGATGTTATCACTAAAACACTACCTGCACATACTGTACTCTTTCACCTGTACATGGAGAAAAAAATCTCGCAGTGTGACAGGGCAGACCTAGAAGCAATGTTGTCCTGCCCTTCTACTAAATCTTACAGATAATACACTGAAGGTCCTACATACTTTACGCATAGAAGGCAAGTTCCAACACTCTTGATACTTGTGGTATCTATCTGGTACCAGCAGTGGTTTCGTTTAATTCATTATGGGGGAAAATGTAGCATTTTTAAATCAGATCTCTGGAAATCATAAGCAAATTCTCTTCATCTCAGATCCATGGATCATGTTATAAGGATTACTGCTACAGCCTGATCTCAATGAGATTGCGCTAAAGGGAATTCCAAATTCCAGCAATGGTTAGTTATGAAATTAGCTTAGCTGATTAAAGCATCGTCCTAATAACACCAGGGTTGTGGGTTCAATCCCTGTTATGAGCTATTCACTTAAGAGGTCTCTAAGGAACCTCTTGAGTCCCTTTCAACTCAGAATATTCTATGATTTAGATGTAAAAATAGTTATGATGAATTCCAGTGATACATATTTTTGTTGGTAGAATGAGAACAACTTTGCAGTAACTACTTGATATTACTTTAAAACAGCATTATTACCAAACTGCCATCCCATCTCTTCTACCAAGTCCTTGTTCATGTGCCCTACTTCTGTATTATGCCACCACAACTAGCTGACAGCCTTGTAGAAAACCATACTGATAAGCCAATCAGCTATAAATTCCTCTTGTTCCCCCGTTTACTGTCATTTTCAATTCAATCAGGCTCCCAACCTTGTTACTTTACAAATCCTTTACTAGCACAATATAGGGATTGGTGTAAGAATAGCTTCAAATGAGCAGTCCAGCAAACCTGGAACAAGACCAGGTTTGGGGGGAAAGATGTGGACTTTTCTTGGAGGGTAAATTGAATTATATATTTAAAGTTAGGCTTCTATTTTAAAGAAATTCTGAATTCTTTCTTCATGGACATTGTTCATTTTTTATTTAATTTAGTGTTTTCCCCCAACATAGCTATCAGTAAACACTTCTACATTTGATCTGAACAAAAAGCGCCAAAAGGAAACAACAAAGATAAAGGGTCTTTTTATTATCTTAACTTCAGTAGATTTTTTAAATTAGTCTTGCCTAGATTTTTTCAGCTCTAATTAGTTCTGTAGAATGATTACTAAGTGATTTACCTGAGTGCAAGATTTTGTTGAATAGGCAAATAGTACTTGTGATTAGAATTTGGGGAAAAAATGGAGTTCCTTTGTTAGTTTTTTCACAGTTCCACTGGGATAAATAATAATCCTTCACCAGTGAAAAAATATTCATTCTTGTTTCAAGGGGAAGAAAATAGACTAGCCATTAGCAATAAATTGAAATTATCAGTTTTATCAAAGTGAATATCCTGCTCTTGTAAAACACTGGTAATCTAGCTGTGTTTAAAAGCCATGTAAAAACCAGTAGTTTTGTGTCTTCTTTTGGCACTTAGTCAACAGGGCATGATACATGATGAAGTTACTGATTCCTGGAAAACTTACTAGACAACATGAGCACTTTTAAGCACAGAATACTAATGTTTAAACCATTATATCACCTACATTTCCATACAATTTTTCACCAAGTATTTAATGCGCTACAGTAGTATAAATACTTTCCTATATTAAGAGATCCACTGAAAAACTAGAAATAATAAAATGCTCTATAAATTCTACTGCAAAGTTCATGTTATTCCAAACTTGGATTTCAGCCAACAGACCTAAAATAATTTTAGAATGTAGAATGCTTCTCACTTCATAATGTAAGTGTGTATAGAGGCACATACATGGGACCAAATCACCTTCAATGTGAAGCAATGCAATTCCATCGAACTTAGTAATTTATAGCAGATGAGGTTGTGGCCATATGCACATATGCACATGTATGTACTTGTAACACGCTCATGTACTTACGTGGGACGGACATAAAACCATGCGTGCATGTGACAGTGTAATCATACAGAATTTCTTTCCTCTGCCAGCAAATTTTTCATTAGACTGGAAAAATGGAAAGCCTTCATATACTTTAGATATTAATTATTTCTGGTTATGAGAGGCATATGGTTTTTAATATCATTTCTGATTTTTAGGGTGTCCCTTGCTGAAACAGTGCCAAGGTTATTTGTCTGAAAGTCATTAATGATAGAAATAAAAGACTTGAGGAGAGGAGGAAAGATGGAAGTTTAATTTCATTGAATTTGTCCATAGAGAATACGCTCAGTTAATATTAGGACTTTTAAAATGTGGTATGCTATTGAAAAACTATTTATAAAGCCTTGGTATACACATGGTACCTGCTATGTAAAATCTGCAGAACTGTGGTTGAATAACCACAGTTGAAAACTGGTTGAATTGCAACAACTACAAGGCGTCAGGGCAGGAGCTGGCTCCTTTTCCTACACAGGCTGCCACTTCAAGGGAGAGAAGATACTGATGGGGAGAAAACTTTTGAGCAACTTTAAAAGGAAAGTAGATGGTACAAATTGCAGAACCTTTTGAAGGGAAAAAAGTTAGCCATAAAATTTCAGGTACAATGGATTAAAAGATGGAAGAGGTTGATAGACAAATAATTAAAGGAAGCATCTCAGGAGGCAGAAGCTCCCTCTCTCCTCTTGTATGTACACAAACTACTGATTTCTGATAGCTGTTTCCATACTTGAAAGCCTTGTTTCTTTATTTTTTATTTTTTCTTTCCTTTTTTTCCCTTTTTTTTCAGCTTGTTTGTTGTTATGCTTTATAAACATACCATGAATTATTCCCAAGTGGACAACAAACCTAATTCTTTTCTAAGCTACACCTTCATAAAACCAATATAATTCTGTCAAAATGAATGGAGAGAATAGTACCATTATTTTGCAGAGCGTTAAAAACAGCCTTGTTCCTGCAGAGGCAGGATATCTGTTATTCTTTGAGCTTCCTATTATCTATATTAAGCCTCTAGGCTACTTGTTACTTCTATTGTGATTGCTAATGCATGTTCCTGTTTAGCACTGGTATTATCTCTTGCATGGTCCAGGGATAGCTTGTTCTGTCTTGGTGTTAAGTGCTGGTGAGATGCAATCAAATTTTGTACCTTCAGACCACCATAAGTGACAGAGAAGAGGATGATTCATCAATAGTAACTGCTTTAATGGACCTCTTCAGCGTGACAGAGTATTATGTGAATCACATATTACAATGAAATGTACCATTGAAGGACAAACTGCAAAACCTAAAGAAAAAGAAGATATCTAGGTCAGACAAAGAGTGATCTCAATTCTAGTTGGAACCAATGCTTTTTTCCAATGCAGAATTAACAGGTCTTTCTTTGTGCTCCTGACTGGCCTACTGCTAATACTACACACCGTATCTTGGGGTTTGCAGTACTATCACAAAATATCATAAAGTTGGTAGGAACCACAATGGGGTCATCTGGTCCAGCTCCTTGCTCAAGTAGAAGCAACTCAGAGGACATGGCACAGGAATGTGTCCAGGTAGTTCTTGAATATCTTCAGTGAAGGAGACTCCACAAACTCTCAGGACAATCTGTGCCAGTTCTTGATCATCTGCACTGTACTATGTTCCAGAAATGCTTGGCACTTCCTTTAATCTGTCCTTTGTGTATGTTTGATACACTTATAAAATGTTTTTCAATTTCATTGCTTCCCATAGATCTTTACCTTCTTTTCCTTTTCCTCATTTTTCTCTCATTTTACTCATGGTGTACATCAGGGTTAGGTTTTCTTTCGTGCCTTACTATTTCCAGCAGGTCACCACCTTCTTCTTGAGACACTCTTGGCTAAAAAATCAAGCACCGCTGGGACATGATGCCCACTGACATAACTGGAGACTGAAATCCCGCAGAGCAGAGGCCAAATTTGGTAGATATTTTCTAACATTTTGCCTCTGGAAGTATAGAAGAATAAGAAATAAGGCCTAAAGAAAATTTAAAGGCTGAAGGATGACAATGAGGTACTCCTTTATGATTGCCAGAAAGAATTCAGATTTTTTTGATCATGACAGTACTTATTAGACAATACACATTGAAATAGAGCCATGTAAGGTTTGATTCCTACCATAGGATGAATGAGGAGAGTGTAATTTATAGGAGAGTAATATGTGGAAAAACTAAGATTATCCTAAGTAAAATGCATTTTAAAAATATATCTACTGTGAATAAATCTTCTATGTTAAAAAATATTCAGAAATCTTGAGAGAGTCTGATATAGCAAGGTTCAAAATATGTGTTCGCAAAACAACTGCAGTCATCCAGGCTTTGCCTGTGGAAACTTTTAGTCATTTCACCTGTCTGTAACTGCAGGTGAAAATTACAAATATGATTGACTGTAGTTATTCCTACATTCAGAGACAATGCTGAAGAGTGTTCAAGCTAAGCACCAAAGAATATATAATCACATCTTGAAGAGAAGTTCGTACTTTGCAAGTTCTAATGAACAGTTAAGATTGTCAGAGAGAAAATATGTCATTTTACCCTCTTTACGAATTGGTTAATGAGGTTCCATTGGAATAAGTAACTTCACAAAGGTCATATAAGTCTGTGGCAAAACAATGAACTGAAATTAGCTCTCCAAGGTGCACAGTGTGACAGTGCAATGCTGTCTTTATTTCTATTCCCACAGTATTTATTTAATCTCTGCTGATTTTTAAAATTTCCTTTTAATCTTAGAGAATATTAAGAAATCTCTTTAAAAAGCCAAAATCCTTAAATAGCCGCCCCAACCTGTTTTCCTGCATGTTTTTTTGTCCCTTAGGTTACCATTGGAAATCGTGTTATAATCATGTTTAATTGTATAGGCTCTATTCTCGGCAAAGAAAGTAAACCTTGACATTAGGAAACCTGAGGGTAAAATGTTTAAAAGGGAAGAAGGCATTTCATATTGGACAGATTTGCATGTGTTCAGCATTAGATAGAGAGTTTTATAGAAAACACATAAGAGTCTGAGCACTGAGGCTTTTCTGGATTCCCCACTGGGGATGTGATACTGCACTTTGTTAATATGTTATAAACACAAACGGGCTAGCACTTGCTGAATTTACACTGCACATTAAAAGTTTGAGGTTCCAGAGGGAATTCAGAATTCCTCCTCTTAACGGAACTGCTTTTCTCTGGGGAGATGTAACAAGCCACCACTGTGATCAGCAGCAGCATGAAGACAGGAGGTTTCTGCTGCAGTAGAAACACTCATTTCTCCACTTGTTTAAACCACAAGCTCCGACTCTACCCTCCAATGTTCTGTGTACATGACTGTTTAGGATAGTTTGCAAGTCATTCATATGACATCTGTAAGAAAGGTCCTGCAATAAAAAATCAAAATTTGCCCTGCAGTATGCAGAATATGCTAGGTGAAAACACAAATTGTTATTAAATTGTCTTATTTTTTCAATGTAAGATTTTAATTATAAGTCTTTGGTATTTTTCTTTCTTACTAGTTTGCTCATACAGTGATGCTTTTGACATATTTTTAAGAAAGGAGAGCATAATCCTGTTGTCCTAAACTCTTTTCTACAACTTACAAGAAAATATTTTTGTTGCACATAAAGCTGTAAAAAACAGATCTAAAAAGAGGACATTGAAGTGGGAGTGTGAAAATTTACATCCCTAGATCCTATATAGCAATCCTGACAACGGCTGTTTTGCTTTTGGCTAATCATCCCAATACTCCCTTTTCAGATGGTTTCCATCTCATACTTTCTACCAGGTGCTAGGCATCCCATCTGCCATGCCCATTGGGACTTTGCTGTCCCTGGGCACTTTCAGTGCTTACTGGTGAGCTTAGTGTCAGACACTCAGTCAAATCAGCAGAAGTTATGTGATGAGGCATCTAAAACCTATGGTTTACTGGTGACTCTTCCTTTATGGCTATAGCGGGGTCAGCAGCACATGGCCTTCACCATGCCTTAAAGCAAAATTCTCACCGAACTCTAGCAAAGTCAGAAAACTTGGGCTTATTTGTGTCTAAGGTGAGTTTCACCCCTCATCTCCAGTTCACTGGTTTACAAAGTGCCTTAAAATAGCTCCGCTGTCAAAGCCAATATATGAACTCCTCGTCACTATACCAATGTAAATTATTACTTATCTAAAATTTTTTAAGGTGAAAATATATGGCATTGCAAAATGACATTTGACAGCAAAATGTGACTGCACTGACTGATGCGAGCTTTCAGTCTGCTGTGCTCCTAGAAACAAATGGACTGCTTTCACATATCTCCAGTCTCCAGGTCTGTCTGTGGTTACTACAGTGACTTCTCTTTGTTCTGTACTTGAGTGCTGTAAGAGTCAAGGGCTCATCTGTCATGTGCTATAGATAATCTCAAAAAACACCTTAACAGACAACATATGAACCCCAGGGCTGTTTATATTCATGAAAACTGTTCCCCCCACAGAGGTCACATTGAGTGAGATAAACTGTGTCATCAAATATGCAGCATACATTGCAACAGGGGTCTGGCATTGCAGTCTGAAGACTTTTTTTGAGTTGTGTCAAGGAGGACTGTTTTTGTCCTTAGCTTGATGAACAATTTTAAACAGCCAGCACTCTTGTAGTTCAAATGTAGATGAGAATAGAAGTTACCGCTATCCTCACTTCTCTGTACTGAAATGACAAAATGCATTTTCTCTTATCTGACTGCTTAATACCCAGTGGAGAGCTGATATACAAGTGTCATGGTTATAATATGTATACAATAAAATAGACCTAATAAAATTAAACAGCTGCCTGACAGCAACATTGCAGAGGACTGTCTTTCTGTGTTGTTGCAGGCTGCAATATGTGCCTGACACATAATCAGGTCACAGGTTGTATTTGTACCTGTGGCAATAAAGATAATATTTAAAACTGATACAATAGCTACTTTTCCCCAATATGTTTTATAATCTAGTCAGAGAAACAACTCTAGAAATCATTGTGTGTTTACTCTATAGTACTGCTGTTATCAAAATCTTACCTGAAAATAAGAATAGGGATGTAGAGGTATTTGCAGTGCACTCCTACACATCCCACATCCAGTTTTCCCTTGACTTTAGGGAGTTTTGGATTAGTTCTCTTGAAAAAGGAAGTAATTAGTTCGGTTTGAAAAAAAAATTAAGGCTGCTTCAGTAGAGCTTTTCACAAGCATATTGATATTTGTTTTGTCTTATACTATCACTGCAAATAACTTCACAGCCATCACTGACACCCTCTATCTAGTTTTTACAGAGTTGATATCCAAAATGCAAGTACACATCAATTTTCTAACAAATATTAAGAGATTGCATCTAGCTAAAACTTGTTATGAAGAATTTAGTGTGCATATTTTGCCTCCACACTTGTTTTATTCTGCTAAATAGCCTATGCAGAAAACAATTTACTTATCCATTAAAAAACAAAACAAAAACACCATATAAAAAAACCCAAACAAAAAAGCCCTAAGAACAACAACAAAAAACCCCCAACCCTGTTCTATTCTGTTTTGGTTTCTGGGGTTCTGTTGTCATTTTATCCTAAAGTGCTGTTTCCTCACATTTGCATCTACCAGCCTTTTTAATGTGATATTCCATTTAAACTGCCTTTTAATTGTATGTGCTGCCTTGGCAGAACATGACTGATGTACTAGCGTTAATTAGGGCTCCAGTCAGCAGCCTATGCCAGCTGGAAACTGAGAAACAAGCGTAAATTATTCTGTCATCAATCAGCTCAAAAATGTTTGAATCACTAATTAGTTTGCAATTTGGGTGACAGTTTATCTGACGCAGGCGGTGTCAGAAACTTCAGATCTTAGATGAATAATTTGCCAGCAACAAGCACATATTCCCTGCTTTTAAATACATGAAGGTTTATCTGCATGTTGAAAGGTGGCTCAGCAGTCTTCATTAACTTCCAACTGGGACTATGTAAATCAGGAATCAGTGTGAGGCACTTCAGTCTGTGGTGGCTTAGCAGATGATATTTAGAAAAAGAAAGCCTCTTTTCTCTCTTTTTTTATTAATAATTCATAAACTGATAGACGAGAATGTTTGGGCTTTAACAGCTTAAAGAAATCACAATGGTTAAAAAAAAGAAGGCAATCACCCCCTTTTACATGAAAATTAGTTGTGCTGCATCTTGCTGTTTAACTGATTTAGTCTCCTCCACTGTCATGTGTCTGGAATGTTAAGCAGTAAGTGATTAGCCCTTGTCCTTTAAAGCAGGATCATTATTGGGGTTTTATTAAATGGCAGACTTGTGTTTCCATTTAAAGGGTATGAGAGGTGGGGGAGGGGAAACATGAAATTGCTAACAGGAAGCAGAAAAGGTTACCAGTGTCTCAGAAGGAGAAACTATTCAACATTATAAGTGCAGTCGAGAGAGTCTTAACATCTGTGTTATTCTTATCTAGAAGAGAGATAAGCTTAATATCTTGAAACACATACACCTATTCTGTGTCCTATAGATAAAACAGAACGGTAAAAACAATTGAGGGAGACAGTATTACTGGGTAGAGAGACAGCAATGTGTCTTCCACCTACTCATCCATCCTTCTGGAACTGAAAGATGGCTTTGATATGGAAAGATGCAACAAGAGCAGGGAGAAGACCTGTAAGCCGGCCATGGTGCCAAATAAACAAAGGAGTTGAGGATAAGATTCTGAGGTTCTCTGTGCCTGGCAAAGGGCATGCTCTCTGCATTCAGAGCTTTGACAAGGTGAGAGAAGCAGGGAATATGATACTGTGTAATTATGATTAGCTAGTGCCATTCTAAGCACAACACAACAGTAGCATGCATGGGGGTGCTAATGCTTAGTAAGTGTTAACAAAAGGATTTGAAGCAAGAAGTCAGTGACAGTTTGGTGACAGTCCTTTCCCCTTCTGTCCCAAGTCCCTCTGCTTTCAAGTTCTGTTTGTTATAGCCAGAACAAATATGGTATGTCATATTTTCCCTGGTATGTCATATTTTTAACACCTTATCTACATTGGTTTAAAACTTTACTGAACTTTATCTACTTTGGTACATTTTTTTACAATATATTAAATAGACTTAGATAAAATAATTCTGTTTTCAGAAATTTCTAGGAAAAATGAGTTTTTTCTTTTAGGAGAGAAAAAAGCCCAACCAACAGGACATATTGGGTTTGTATATGGCAAAAATTTTGATTCTTGGGCTGCTTCATTGAGAATTTTTAGATGTTACAGGCAAAAATTTTTAGGTTGGCAAAATATACAGTCTTCATGATACAGCAGTATTTTGCACCATTTTAATGAAAAGAAAAAGGCAAGGATAGTCAAATTGCAATATCATTAAACAACTTCACATCACCAAAGACCAGGAGAAATTAGTTGGAAATACAGTAGTTGTGGTCTTTAGAAGTCCCCTAGCTGGGGGATCACATGCACACAGATGCATGTGGGGTATGTCCTGTGAAAAAATCAGTACTGGACTGGGTAGGAGGCTGCAGAACCCTCAGGCCATCGAGGGTAACCAGTCCTCTTTCCTGTTGACCACCACTACATCCCTCATGCAGGCTAAGTACCTTCCATGGATGGTCCCTGATTATGCTCCTCCTTAGCTGGATGCCCAAGTGGGATTCTGAGGGACTGGGAAATCCTGACTGCTGAGTGCCTTACCTGCAATCAGGTGGGAGGGAGCTGCAAATACAGAAAGTCCTATGTAACAATATGCAGCCTAGGAGATCCAGGTTTCAAGGTATCAGATCACGCACTCAGCATGAATGGCACATTTGACTTTAATCCCTTTGTCTCAACTCTCTGTCAGCACAATACTGGAAAAACAAATTCTTATTGGTCAAGCACTTTAATGAACTACATAAAAAGCACATGCAGAAATTAAAGAATCTGTCTTTAGAGGCAAGTTTAAATAGTGGAAAATAAACAAATGTTTGGACTGCACACTCCAGAATGAAGGTAAAGCAAAATAGTGAATAACTGCTTACTCTGCAGGCTCTCCTCTATACATTGAGTAAGGCTGTGGTCTGCATAGGGACAAAAAAGGGAGCTATATGGGAATTTCTTTTAACAAAAAACTTTTTGCTTGTTTCTTTGTTTTAGCAGAAAATACCAGTTTCTCAAAACTGCAACCTTTTATGGAAAAAAGTTCATATGAATGACAGTTTTCTCAACAGGACTTCAGTGGCTCAGAGGAGAATTTGTTGTCAAAAGGTAAGCTGGAGAGTGATAAACCCACAGAGGCAGACCCACTCCAGAGCTGCCACCAGCTTGATGGTAAAGCAACACTAAATGCTCTGCTACCATATAAAAATTCAGCTGTCTCATAGGAGTAGATGATCGCTGGAGGTCATGCATCTGGCAACAACCCTCTTTCTTCTGCATCATATACCTTTCTTGTTATATCCTACTTAATATATGAAGAAATTATGCTACTTCTGCTCTTTCTTGACAATTCCTATCTTGCTTTCCACATCACAAAGGAGATCTGAGGTAATTCAAGTACTGGAAGTCTGTTTCTACTCTTTTTCTCTCATTGCTTTTATTTCAAAAGGTCTGTTCTTTATTCCTAAATAACACTGCTGGATCCTAGAAATCTTTTGACTCTATAAAGCAAATGGACGCATGGACAACTGTTGAGATCACTGTAATACTGTCATTTCTAGCTTTTGACTGTACAGAAAGTACACATGTATATGCATCTGTCTAGTTTGTAGACATTTGCCAGGGTGTAAAACTGCAAACTCTATGAGATGTCTAACAAAAACAAAACAAAAAATATTCACTAAATCAGTTTAAGCTTGTACATATGGACTATTTATCTATCGATCTATCTATCTATCTATCTATCTATCTCAGTATTGACAAACTACTACAAAAATTACTGTCCTACTCTATATACAGCATCCCTGTTCTCAGCCCTCTAAAACTAAATAGATGTGACAGATCACTGGTGAGAAGAAAATGGTTTCTTCTTCAAAGAGGAAAATGGCTGCTAATATGCAGAGAAAACACCTCGTATAAAGTTGCACTGGAAGCCTTTGGCAGCATTGGGAGCTGAGCAGCTGTATAGTGAATCCTAGCTTAAGGCTTTAAGCTCTTGATAGTTCTTTTTATTTGCATGACGTGCAGATAACTTCTACATGATCTTGTTGTATTTCTCTTTAAATAATTACAGACCTTTTATAAGCCTGAGGTCAGCTTCTTTGAGTTTAACTCATCTTAAAGACAAATTATGTTTGTGTTAAAGAGATCTTTGGACCAAGGGCAGGTACTTTGTCTTTAAATGCTCACTCAGCTCTAGAAAAATAAGAACTGTGAGAGAAGTTTTTTTGGCTTTTTTTTTTTTAATGTGTAAGTTAAAGTCAGAAAATCCATAATTCTGCTGTTGTCAGACGCTGGTCTGAGGAAAGGCATACTGCAATTAGAGGAGGGGGCTGAGTTCTAGCTCCGTGTGGCTCAGCTGGAAGAAATCAATTCTCAGAGTCTACTCTGTTTTCTCAGGACTTGTTGCTGAACTACACTATCATGATATCAAGGAAGAAGAATGAGTTAAAATAATAAAAACAGATTGTTTAGAATCACAGAGACTAAATTCCTGCTATGTCTTTTCTTGATGCCTCCTTAGCTGTTCCTTTAAATGCTACAAAGTATTTTAAAACTTCTTTGATTTTGTTTTTGGGCTTGGGTTTGTTTGATATTTTTCTTTTCAATGCAATTATGTTTGTCATATGTTGCTATTGTGAAGGGATGGAACCTTTACTGTTGGACATCAGCTGGCATGCTTTGTCAGTGTTGAGGGAGAGGCGTGCCAGGAAAAGTGTTAGCTCTTGTTTATCCATTACTGGCACTGATGCAACTAGTGAAGAGAATCTCTCAAACAGCTTTTGAAACTATTTTTCAGAATAGGGTAAGTTTTTTTTAAACCAAATATGTTTCAAAAGGTGTACAAACTTTTCTCTCCTAATTTGTTCTCTTGATTCCTTCCATTTCATACATCTTAATAGACAATGAGAAAGAAAGATGAGGGTGAAGAAGTCCTTAAAATCGAGTGAATATCCTTAAAGGAAACCTGTTCAGAGACTAGTATGTAGACCTCATCGCAGAGAATGAGCCAAGACAGGAAGTATCTAGTGTAAAAATCATATTAATATGAAAGACTAGTGAAAGACTAGTGAAGACTGAAAACAGGCCATGGGTCTGGATGAGCTCTTGCTTATGTTTAGATATTCAGAGAATCAGAGAAACAATTAGGTGGGAAAAGACCTCTAAGATCATCAAGTCCAACCTATGACCAAACACCACCTCGTTAATTAGACCATGGCACCAAGTGCCATATCCAGTCTTTCCTTAAAAAACCCTGAGCAGCTCATGTCAATGTCTAATTACCCTTTTTGTGAAGAAATTTCTCCCAGTGTCCAACCTGAACCTCTCCTGGCACTGTTTAAGACTATGTCCTCTTATCTTGTTGCTGGATGTCTGGGAGAAGAGGCTAAAACCTGAATTGGTTAAAAACTCCTTTCATTAATTGTAGAGAGCATTAAGGTCCCCTGAGCCTCTTTTTTACCAGGCTAAGCAACAACAGCTCCCTCAGCCATTCCGCATGGACTTGTGCTCCAAACCCTTTTCCAGCCTTGTCATCCTTTTCTGGATGTGCTCCAGCTCCTCAATGTCTGTCCTGCGCTGAGGAGCCCAGAACTGGACACAGCCCTTGACGCGTGGCCTCACCAGCGCTGAGTACACAGGGTCAATCAGTTCCCTGATTGACCGCACTATTGCTGATCCAGGCCAGGATGCCATCGGCCTTCCTGGCCACTTGGGAATAGCTGGGTCATGTTCAGATGCTGTTGACCAGCACCTCCAGGTCCTTTTCCGCTGGGCAGCTTCCCAGGCACTCTGTTCCCAGCCTGTAGCACTGTGTGGGTTATTGGGACGGAAGTGCACTGGCACTTCACCTTGTTGAACATCATACCATTGGTCTTGGCACCTCTATCCAGCCTGTCCAGGTCCTTCTGCAAGGTCTTCCCATCCTCCAGGAGATCAACACACCCGCCCCATTTGGTGTCATAGGAATCACACTGGACAACTTCCACTCATCTGGAACTTTTCCAGTTAACCAGGAACTGATGATAAATAATGAAGAGCAGCTGAGTGAGCTCTTCCCTCATCATCCTAGGATGAAACCCATCTGTGACCATAGACTTGTGAGCATCCAAGTGGCACAGCAGTCACTAATTACTTTCTCATGGTTTACAGGGGATCTGTTCTGCTCCCTATTCCTGCCTACCATGTCAGGGGGGCAGTTGCTCTGAGCATAACTAGGCAAAGAAGGCAGTAAGTATCTCAGCCTTTCTCTCCTCATTGGTCACTGTATTTCCCTCTTTGTCCAATAAAGAATGGAGTTTTACCTTGGCTGGTATTTTGTTATTAATGCACTTTTAAAAACTGGCACAACCAATAGCTACCAGATTAAGTTTCAGCTAAATTTTTGCCTTTCTAGTTTTATTTCTACATGGCCTAACGACATCCTTATAGACTTCCTAAGTTACCTGCCCCTTTTTCCAGAGGTTATATACCCTCTCTTTTCCCCTAAGTTCCAGTGAAAGCTCGCTACTCAGCCAGGCCAGTCTTCTTCCCTTCTGTCTGTTTGCACATAAGAATAGCTTGCCCCTGAAACTTCAATACTTCTGTTTTAAAGTATGTCCCATCTTCCTGGCCCACTTTGTTTTTAGAGTCTGGTTCCCAAAGCTCTCTCTCCAGCATCCTAGGCTAAGTTTGTATAGGCTAAAGTCAGTATAGGCTAAAGTCTGTACTGGGGAAGTTCAGGGTAGATGTTGTGTTACTCTCCAGGAATGCCCTAGACTGCCTCTTCTGTGCTGTGGTGAATTTCCAGCAGACATTTGGCCAGTTAAACAAGGACTGACAATCATGAAACATCAGCATCACATCATAGAATTGTTCATCCACCTCCTCATCCTGGTTGGGTGGTCTATAACAGACTCCCACCAGGATATCTCCCTTTTCAGCCTTCCCCCGATTGTCACCCATAGGCACTCAACCTTCTCATCACTAGCCTCAAAGTGTTTGAGCTCTGTACACTCAAAACACTTCCTACTGTACAGAGCCACCCCATAGCTCTCCTTCCTTGTCCCTTCTGAAGAGCTTGTAGCCATCCAGTGCAGCACTCTGCTCATCCCACCACATTTCTGTCATTGCTTTCCTGCTGCACAGTGGCCTCCAGCTCCTCCTGTTTGTTACCCGTATTGTGTGCATTGGTGTAGTTGCATTTCAGCTGGGCTACTGATTTTACCCCTAAACCTGGCATCCTACCCCCAGGCTCATCTTAAGTGAGCCTGGTCTTATTCCCATGCCCCTTCAAGCCAAATGCTTTGGGTAGAAACCTGCATGCTGTGGAGGTCCTTGCTGGTCAGTGAGCAATTATGAGTATCTGGAGAGCTGTTAAGTGGCTGGATTGTCCATAGCCCCCTACTGATTACAGGGTTCAGCATGCTCCTGACGTGAAAGGAAAACCTCCTTGGAAGTCTGCTCTTCTCTGCTTCCTGATCATTTGCTGCTTATGGAGAGAAAGGGTACTTAGGGCTATTTTTCCCTCCATCCCTCTCATCCTAGAGGACAAGTTGCACGACAGACTATTCGCAGAACTAGTCTGCAAAATTTGGTAAGTGCCCTGCCTCTTCAGACAATCTTGTATCACTGCTACCAAGTTCCTAGACCTGCCTGGTGGTAGTGGAGTGATGAATTCCTTTTAGTTTTTCTTCATCTTTTTTAGGATAAAAGGAACTGTTCTGTATCCCTGCCTGATGATGGTTTCTTCCAGGTGAAGAAGGTTGCAGGGCTAGTAACTGGTCTGTCTCTAGCTCCTTGAAGTTAGTGTGGAGCATTTTCATTTCAAGGAAGTCTTGATACCCTAAGGCACTTGTAAAACTAAATATCAAAGTTCTCAAGATGAAGTTGTTTTTTTGTTTTTTTGGGTTTTTTTCTGGGATACAATGTATTTTAGAAAATATTTTCCATGTCTCACACATTCTGCCTTTCTTGGACAGTTATTAGCTATAATTGTTCATAATTCAATAATACTTAACAAAATATACTCCTGGAAACCTTTTAATCAACTACCAACACTTTGGGCATGAAGGGTCAACCTTTATGCCTGATGTTCTTGTAGTCTTTATGATCTCTCTATCATCACTCATTCAGAACACTTTCTAGCAGATTTTCCTCACTTACCCTTATGCTCTTTGGTTAGAGTGTTTAATGCCATAGGGGTGATCTTTCTAAGTAAACTCCTTCTCTGCCCTCTTTAAATTCTAATGCACATCCACAGATCAAAGTAGATAAGAATTGCTGATTGTATGATCTTATACTTTACCTTGTGTAAAACAAAAAAATAGAGAAATCTCTGTCTTTAGTTCTACCTCTAATCCTGCAAGTTTGAAATATTTGTAGGTTTTTAAATGAGAAATGGATTTTTTTCTGAACTACAGTTATATTTCCAGTACTTCACTGTTAATCTAACTTGCTGAAATGGGTTCTTTATGAACAACTGTTGCTTTATCACCAGAGTTATCCAAATCAGCTTCTCACAATACTTCTGATGCAGTAGAAATTGGGATGAGATTTGGGAATTTCTTTATTGGACATGCTGGGAGGATTTTATTATGCTTTTCAACATAATGAGGTCAAACCTAGGGCGCTTAATATTGAGAAATTACATTCAACACGTGATTTCCAAGGTTTTTTTGTCAGGAAAATACATATTATTTCAAATTCTGTATAGTTCACTGTACTCCTCTTAGAACAAGACAAACCTGAAAAATGTAGTGTTTGTCACAGGCACAATGTGAAAGTTCTTTTAGTACTTACCAGAGGCTCCTTAATGTCCTTCAGTACTGTGTCTTTCCATGAGCTATCATAAAAATTACAAATGTTCCTCTTTTTCTGTAATTCTGAGATAGTATCATAGCTGATAACACTTTCCCTTCGGTACCTGCTGTGACAGGATAAAGTGACTCAGCTTTGTAAAAACTGTACAGGTTCTCTCTCCTCTGAACTTGTATCTCATCAGCAGGTAATGAAGCCAAGATTGTTCCACCCACCTACTTCTACCTCATCTGATATTAGAAACTCAGTGTGGAATATTTTGGAAAATGTGAGGACAGTGCTCTCTTCCTATGAGTCCCATTCATGGTGTCTTGTACATCATATAAATTCAATTAGAACCTGTTTTTCCAATAGTTTTAAAAAGGCTTTTGCATCCTGGTATATGTTATTTCTGGTTACATTCTACTATGCTAGAACTTCTTGAAAATACCTGGTGTTAGATGTAAATTCCCCAATATATAGACATAATATTTTTTCTCTTAATGCTGCTTTTATCCTTTTACTTTCAAAGGGCAAAGTAGGATTATGGAATAGAACTTTCTAAAACTGCATAGTTTATACATTTGTACAATTCTGGATATTGTATGGTAGCCTGTTGACTTTTCACAAGACGGAATTGAGCAACTGGCACAGCATTTTTAATGTACTTAATCAGGAAATCAAGAATGCAGTCTAATATGCTTTTTCCTTGTGATTTTGTTAAATATGTCTTTAATCACTAAACACGTGATTGATGGCTTCAGAAAAGATATGCATTTTACACTTATACATACAATTTGGCTGGACTTTTATTCTTGCATCCTATTTAAAAGATGATAAAAGCAAAGATGAAAGATTCATCTTGTCTTTCTAGCATCATATTGTCATAAAGTGCAACTTTATGACAATCTGATGCTAGACACCCCATTTATGACACCTTGGGTGTCTAAATTACTGCTAAGTAATTTGGTGGGAATTTAATGGGAAGACCTGGTTCCCATTTTAATCAGGTTTGAAAGCCATAATGGGGGAAGGAGGTAACTGGGTTTGCTTGATCAGTCAGGTGAACCAGTCAGTAGCAAACTTCGGGTTTATGAAAATGAAATCATGAAGCTCAGAGTGGGAAGTAAGTTAGAATAGTAGAAATTATAGAAATAGAAACTGAGAAATATAGTAACTGAGAATCCTTGCATGAACATTGCATGCATTAGGACCTTACAAAGAGCCCAGAGAAGTATGGCAAAGCTGGTGAGGCCATAAAAATTCATTATCAAGACTGAAATTCTCAAAGCAGTACAATGGATTTTAAAAAAGGATTTGAGAGGATTTCTAGTAGCACTTCTGTGGATAACTTCCTGCAGTATTTGAAAATCTTAATCTAATTTGCTGAAGTTGGATAAACAATGACCAGAATAAGATATAAGAATAGCCTATATTTTCACATATGATGATAAATACTAGATGAAAATACCAAGATGGACTAAATCCATAATGAGGAATAAGATGATGACATTCAAACAGAGAAAAGGGGATTTTTATTATTTTTTATGCAGACAATGAGATATAGTTCAGCCATAAGATATTATTACCCTCTCCATTGAAGCTTCAGCCATTTGTCACAAGATTTTTTAAACTAGTTAGGATAAAATACTAGAAAATATACTGCTAGGAGCCTTCCTGCAGTAAGGAAGGAGCAAAGAGTGATATATTTACTTTTTGTAGTAGCAAAAACTTCATCCACCTAATGACTCAGTGTTTTTTCAAATACTGCAACTCACTTCTCTACTAATAATGAAGAATGTAATTGTAATTAGTTGACCCTGGCTTGATACCAGACATCCACCAAAGCTGCTCTATCCCTCCCCTCTGCAAATGGATGGGGAGAGAAAATATAATGAAGGGTTCATGAGTTGAGACAAGGGCAGAGGGAGATCACTCACCAAATACTGTAAGGGGCAAAACAGGCTGGAATTAGAGATATTAATTGAATTTATTACTGACAAAATCAGAGCAGGATAATAAAAAGTAAAAACAGACCTTAAAAACAGCTTTCCCCACCCCTCCCTCTGTACCTCATTTCCTCAGTGGCGCAGAGAGTCGAAGAAGGGCGATTATGGTCAGTTGACTGAAAGTCTTTCACACTGCTCAGAGAGAGGAGTCCTTCCCCTTTTCCATTGTGGGATCCCTCCTACAAGAGGGGGATGAACTTTCTCCATGAACTTTCCACTGTGAGTCCATTCCACAGGAAAGAGTTATCCACAAAATGCTCCAATGTGGATCACTCTTCCCTGGGGTGCAGTCCTACCAGGAAACCTCCTCTGGTGTGGCCTCCTCTCTTCTCAGGTCTGCAGGCCCCTGCCAGGAGCCTGCTCCAGGACAGGATTCCCATGGGTTCACAGCCTCTGCTCAGGCACCCACCTGCTCAAGCCTGGGTCTTCTCCACGGGCTGCAGGTGGATCTCTGCATCCCCAAGGACCTCCATGGCCTACAGGGGCACAGCTGCCTCGCCATGGGCCACACCAGGGGCTGCAGGGGAATCTCCGCTCTGGCTCAGCCCCGGACCATCTCCTCCCCCTCTTTCTCCACTAACCTTTGCATCTGCAGAGTTGTTCCTCTTACATATTCTCACCTACTCTTCTCTGGCCACAATTACAACTGCCCAATAATTTTCTTAGATTTGTTATCACAGAGGTATTGCCACCATTTCCAATTGGCCCAGTCCTGGCCAGATTATCCATCATGGACCCAGTTGGTGTTGGTCCTGCTGGAGACAGAGGAAGCTTCTGTCACCTTCTCACAGAAGTTATCCCTGCAGTCACCCTGCTACAAAAACTTGGCCATGCAAACCTAATACAATAATTTTTTATTTTTAAATACTATTTTATTTTCAGTGATAATAAGCCTATACCAAACTTCCTTTCAGTTTGGGCTTATATGGCCAACACATTTATGCCCATTCCCTTCCCATTAGGCCATTAAAAACCATTAAAATGGATCTGATTGAAATGCAAGAAACTTTAAATGTATCTTGGAGGGTTCATGTATTTGGAGTCAGAAGCACCAAGAGAAGAAACTGGATCTTGGTTCAAAATAAATATATATGCAAAGCCATAGCAATATTCTGGTCCCTAGGGTATAATTTCCTCTGCTCTTGTAAGCAGGGTTGTAAATATATCAGAATATAACCATGCTTTTTTCTACACTGTGTTTATGTTTCTATAATCTCTGGAAACAACTGTATTAAGGCTCCATAGATTTTTTTCTTCACTGTGGGAGACTTTTTTTTTCCTACAGCTATGCCTGGATATTTAACTACAGGCAATGGCATAATGAGTCCAAGAAAATGACTATTGAATTTCAGAAACACACTTAAATAGTTTCCAGAAAAAGTGTCTCTGCTGGGGTATGGTCTACTATTTCCAAAGTGCAGTGGGAAGAAAAATTGCAAAAAAACCCGAAGAATTGTACCTTTGATTATTGAAGAGCTGCAGCAAGTTGAATTCTTGAAGCTTGAAAGAGCTTTCTGTAAATCAGCCAATTTGTTGAAAAGTCCTACCATGAGTATTTACAGGCAAATCACTATATGAAAATTACTGTGCCCCACTGAAATCCATAATGAAGTTATCACTGAAAAGCCGTGGTTGTTCAACCATGCTGATGATTATTTCTAGTGTGATCAGGTGGGGTTGGCCTGTGTAGAGCTTTATGCAGGCATTTGATTCAGGTATTGAACACCCAATCTACTGAAACTATTGAAGACAGATGGCTTTTTTTTTTGGTGGATATCTTATAAGGGCAATATTGTACCAGTTTAATTTCTTATATTGATGTATTTGTCAGATGGGCAGCTTTGGCACTGCAGGTACTGCAAATGAGAATGTCTGCCAGTGTTTTCTCTAGTGTTATCCTTATTGCAGGTATGCAGCTCAGCTATTAGTCAAAAGTATAAAGGAACTCATTCTGACAGTAATGTGTTTTGATTTTATAAAACTAAAAACATCTGTAAGTTTCGGGAATCTTAACTTCTGATATGGAAAAAAATCTCTCTGTGTATATTTATAAATTTTTCAAAGGCTTATATGTTGACTAGATATTTCAGATTGATGTATATGATATAAAACCTTTGTTGTCTTTTTCTAACAAAGAAACAGAAAAACTAATTGAAGAAAACAAGACATTTGTGGGTAGCCTACAAAGAAATCCCACTTGCAAGCAGAATTAATTGGCAAAATACTTTATGATGTGCCAATACATTTAGATGCAGCAAAGTGCTCCATTCTGGTAGAGCAGAATCTCTACCAGATTTCCAGTGTTGTGCCTGTCTGCAAATACACTTGGTGGCATGGTGATTTTAATTCAGACTGTATGTTTCAAAAATAAATTATCATGTAATTTCTAGACATGAGAGAAAACTCTTTCAGAGGATGTACTTCATTTTAAGGATGCAAAGTGAATTGTAGGCTGGAGTTACATGCTATTCTATAGCAGAGACTGCTCACCATTTCTCAGACTTCAGCCCAGAGAATAAAAAATTTTCAAAGTATTTTGTAAAACAAAAGAACCTTGGTTTACTAGAGACATGGGGCTCACACTTCTCTACCTATAGCTGCACATTCACATTCATAGTGGAAAACGTAGCAACAGTTTATTTAAAATACTGATAGTCAGCAAGCTAATAACTGTGGTTTTACCCATTAAGGCAGTTGAGAAACCTATTCCATATAATTAGACAAGTTTTGGCTTCAGAGACAAAGGCCCTTCATACTTCATTTTGGGCATAACTGCCTGGGTTTCTCTTCTATTTCTTTTTTATTTATTGCAAACTCAACTTTTGAAATATTCAGAGCAAAAATTTCTATGCCATGAGATAAACAACGTATATGTCAATTATTTCAAAACAGACTTAAGGGTGTAAGCGTCCAGGCTTCATTTCTGACTTCCTCATTCAAAAATATTACAAATCCTACTCTAAGATGTCCAACTGAGGAATGGGAATCTTGTTATTAAATGTACAGTCATTTTAGGTATCTAATTTAAAACTATATGGCTAGCTTTTTCAGCAGAATTAGCATTTTCTATAATTTAATAGATGCAGAGGATTGGATCACTGGTCTCACTCACAGCCATGAATGCTCAGCACTTTGCAGATTATTCAATATGGTCTTAAAATGCCACCCATAAAATAGAAATGGACAATTGGTGTCTGCCTATGGAAACTTTGGTTTACAACTTGTCTGAAACAACAAAGTTGCTGCCACAGTGACAGGACATCTTGGAAATATAAGTACTGGCACAGTGCTGCTTTCAGAATTAGGCTGTCTTTAGTATTGCACTAGCCCTATCCACTAGCTCTATTCCACTAGCCCTTTCATGAGCTCTATTCAGTGTCATCCCCAAACTCCTGCCACAGATGTGAGAGGGTAACCATCAGCACTCTTTCTATTACTTGATAACTGGAGTAATACACCCAAATCAAGTTTTTTCTTTATACTGAAGGAGAGCAAGATGAAAATAAATGCAGAGTTATGTAATTATGCTTCAATGACCAAAACTGAAAATACTCGTAATATTGATATTTCTTTACTTCTTCATGCTCATAATCCCAACAATCATTCTTTCAGTGAGCACTTTATATGAAATTTTCTGAAGTTTTAGAAAGCATTTTAAAGCATTGACTCCTTGCTGCGGCAGCTATATACATTCACAAACGAGATGGGGCAAATCTGAACTAGTGTCATGAGGTATTTATTCAGCACATCAGTCTCAGTACATTGTTAGGACAATGCAGACAGATTATGTTAACAGCTCTCTGATCCAAAGGAATCTGCTGCTTAGAAAACTTTTCTACTGCTTAGAAAACTTTTTGCTGTATTAGCAATGTTCACAAGTCTGCTGTCTGAAACCTACTTTTTTAACCACTTCCTCAAAACCCTCTAATTTTATGAATCCCAGCACTCCTCTGTCCTTCTGTCCCTAAAAATCACATGGTATCAAACTGAGACATGAAAAGCATTGCCTTCCTGGACCTGTATCACTGGAGCCAAGAAGCAGCAATAGCTATGATATCTGCTGTACTTGCTGGGTTGTCTTAGATCTGATATGGACTTTAGGGAATGTGAGCAGTCACAATTGCTTCTGACTTTTTTGAGTCCTGCCACAACCACTCCAGCTTGTTTTTTCAGTTCTACCACTTAATTGGCATTGTTACTTTCTTCTTCATGGCCTAGTTACTCTCAAATCTTGTGAATGTTACTCTTCGTTGCAAGCCATCATATCCACTGTTTTACTCACAGTCTTTTATTCAAAACAATCTCTACTGTTTTGCATTTTTTTTCCTCAAAAATTTCTTATCTATATTGTTGAGTCCCCTTCTGCTCTTTCCTGGCCAGCTCGCAGCACTGACTCTCCATGAAGTCTCCATCTCTATTTTCCTTGACTCCGGTACTTAGTCCTAGGACACTGAGCTAGAAAAGGCTTGAGCATCTTGAATAAATGGTAAATGCCTCAAGGTTTTTGGGAAATCTAAACTTCTCATTTGGTAAAAAATCTCAGTGCACATTTACCATTTTTGAAGGTTTCAAAGGCTTACATGTTGGCTAGATATATTGCATACATTTCTCTGCAGATGGTAGAAAGTGTGTTTCAGTGCAGACAATTTCACCTGCTATATTTCAAGGAGCTCACTCAAGGTACTGGTGCTTTAGAGTTTCCTAAAATAATGATTTCTAATACAAGCAGAACATTTTCTCAGAACCACTCAAGACATTTTGTCTAAACTTACCAAAAAGTTCATATTGAGGTGGTTAATAGCAAAGTATAAATTCAGTCCCATACTGGATGATATTATCAACATGATTTTATAGTAAGAAGTACAAAATAACTCTAACAAAATGAAAGTGTAATATGAGCTCGCTTGCTCTTTTATCTCATCACTGTGATGTGATTCTGCCCATGGATTTACTGAAAGAAACAGGAAGGAAGAGGCAGTTGGATAAATGGCATCCTATCATTCACCAGGCTGGGATTTATTCCATATTGCCTGATATGATTTAAATTGAGCAGCCTCCATTGACCAGCAAACGGAAACACCAGCCCATATGTTAAGCTAGGATTGCTTCTGTGGGAGGCAAAGAGAATTCATCCCATATGCTCAATAAATTGAAGGCTTTAAAGTATTCACCACTTTCACTGGACATTTAGTTTATGCTTTATTTAAGGATGACTGAGTTGAATTCACCCTCAGTGTGAAAATTGTAAGCGGCATACTGTTTCTCTGAAACTGTGCACTTGAATCTGAACTTACAAAAAAAGGGCTGATGGATGATAGTGAGAATACTTTGTGCTTTAGAGAAAACTAAAGTTTCCACAGTCAATATGCCAGGCCGTATATGCCATGGAGCAAACATTTGTAGTAGACACTTCCTCTGATTCTGGCAGTTTCTCTCTGGAAATCAAATTAATTCATCCTGCTTTTCTGCACCAGAATGCAATTTTTTTAAAGATTAAAAAATATTTCCTTATTTATCTTAGAATATGTTGGATTTCTCAGCAGTCATATAGCAGTGACTTAGCAGCATTATTATCAGACTTTTATTATTTGATGGTAAGTGAAAGTGAGGAACAGGAAACAAGAAAAAACCCCAAAAACTACAGCAGTGGTGTCATTAAAATGAGTTGGATTTTATAGTTGCCTAATACTGAAGAGGTTAAAGATGCATTTTGTTTCAAAGCCAAGAAAAATTAAATCACAATGATCTGAGTTAGTATAGTTAAGTGAGATTATCAGCAAAGACATAGTATTTCATTTAAAGGAAGTACCCTGGTGGCACCAACATCAACAATATCAATTACAGAAATGTTAGTAACAACAAAAACATTCAATTTCTTAACAAAGGTCAACAGTAAATCTATCTAAAATATGTAAGGCTCATAAAAGTCATGGCTTAGAAACAGTGAACTGAACTGATGTTCATAGAGGCAGCATTAAACATGAAGACGCTATAAAATAAAAGAAGACAGGATTAATTTAACAAGTTGTCTCAAGAATAGCATAAGGAAAGTGAATTAACAGTTACTCATGCAATTCAGAAGGATACTTTTTTCACGTAAGGCAACTGAAAACAAAAGTGAGAACATTGGGTTGAATTCATTCACTAAATAAGTTTGCTGACAGTTGTATAGATCTGTGTGTGCAACAAGGCAGCAGAATCTGTTGTATTGTATCAGGAAAGAGATCTGCCATAATAAAATTGGCTTTCTTGTTCTTGTATAAGAATAGAAAGCGAGCCTTATTCTCTTGTTTCATATTGACTCAGCTGCTCCAACAGCATAGGTCTGCACTAGCTTTTCGGAGGACACAAGTTGGGAGAATCAGATCACATCTTTGCAGAAGAGCATGAACATTTCGGTGTCTTCAGATTAAATCCATCTGCCTTCTATCTTGAGGCCACCTATTTTTTTGAAAAATCGAAATGGTAGAGTGACAGCTACATGGATGGTCTGTAATTTTTCATGCTTTGTCTTTTCATTTTCTGTATACTTACATAATGTTTTTTCCTATTCATTTTGTCCCTGAAAGAAAGAAGGAAAGGAAGTGGTGGAAGGAAGGAAGGAAGTGGCTGAAAGAAGTAGCAGAAGGAAGGAGGGAGGGGGGAGGGAGGAAGGAAGTGGCGGAAGGGAGGGGAGGAGGGGGAGGGAGGGAGGGAAAGGAAATAATACTTCTCCTTATTTATTTGAAGTAAAAGCTCATGTATTTGGAATACATTCTTCTATCAGCTGTTTCATGTTTTATCATTCCTCTCTGTTTGAAAGGACAATATGGTATTTGACTGCCAAAAATCCAGGAACCAAGGACCAAGTTTTCAGTGAAGGTTTCTGTCTGTTTATATCAGTTATGAAAACTGCAATTGGTTAAGAATGCTACAGTGTCCCACCAAACATTTGTTTTAACAAACTAATAGTGTGCTATATTTTATAATAAGCATTAAACTAATAAATCACATCTTATATTCATTTACATACAATACTGTCCCTTCTTGTTTATTTTCAGCACCACATTCTAAAATAAGGTTTGTTTTTTCTGCTTAATTGACCCTTTTTCTTCTAGTCTGACAGAACTATAATAGTTCTCTTCTTAACATCAAACTCTCTGCTCTTTAATCTTTCTTCATGTGTCATTCTGAGGATTAACAAAGCAGTCTTTGTGAATTGCAAACAATACAAGTACCACAGCTTGAAAACCACTGCACTCTAACATGTAGTTACTAAATTACCATTTTTTTCACAGTGTAAGAACTAGAGTTTTAGCTTTCATTCATATATGCTTGATTTTTTTCCATAGGTAGAATAGTTATATGACCTGAGAAATTAACATGTCTAAGTACAAATTCCCACGAAGAATTCACAAATGTCACAAAAGAAAAATAAAGGTTCTCTGAGCAAGGTTCATCTAATCATGATAAGGATCTAAGACCTACAATCCCTCTTTTACTGAGGCACTATGTTTTGTTGAAGTGCAGAATAATGCCTTGGCACGTGGTGTTTCCCTAGTACTGTATTGGGCCGTCAATAGTTTTTTGTCTGGTACACTGAAAATTGCCAACACCAAGCAGTTTCTTCATCCACTGGTCTTTCTCCAGTTTTGGATAGTGTCTTCAGCATATTTCATCTAGGAAGACTTTTACAAAAGTAGTTACTGAAATATCTATTGGAAGAGCTTAGAGTTATTTCTTCCTTGAAAGATTCTATGTACAAACCAGACCATTTGAGCTTTTTATAACATACTTTGAGAAGAGCTCAAGGTAGTGAAAACTTATATATAAGTATACAAAACCAAGCAACAGTATGCTAAGAGAAGTAACACAGAAGGATCTCACCTTAGGAGGAAATTAATTGTTTTCTGTATTCAAAGCATACACCTAGTGCCTATTTACTCAGTAATCAAACACAGTGGATGAAGCCTTAATTTAACATGAACATTGGATTCTCTTCATAGTTAACTTCTCTTGTGAAGGGTGTAAACCTTCTCCTGAACGATGTGTATCCTGTTCGTATTGGTTTGACTGGGACATTAACTTAGTGTAGAGGAAAAAAGCATTAAAATGTTACCAACTGGAAAATGCAAGCCTAGCTGCTTCTTCTTCTTCTTTCTTCTTTCTTCTTCTTTCTTCTTTCTTCTTTCTTCTTTCTTCTTTCTTCTTTCTTCTTTCTTTCTTCTTCTTCTTCTTCTTCTCCTTTGTCTTCTTCTTCTTCTTCTTCTTCTTTCCTCTTCTTTCTTCTTCTTCTTCTTAGTATTACTATTACTATTACTATTATCAATAATAATAATAACAACAACATGTCTATTTTATAGGTGACTGGCACATATGTATCATAGTCTCTCTACATTTTTTAAATCCTTTTCATCTAATTAAATAAGACACTAATTTTGGAGAGTAACTTCCACTAAAGCTATCATTCTAATAATATTGCAATTTTCCTCAAGGGAAAAAAAATCTTTTTGTCTACCATGTTGGTTTTTTTTAACACACAGGCATTTAACTTTTAAATAATTTAATTATTATGTACTTCAGAACACAAAAGTAACCAGAGACTTCTGCTGAAATCATTTATAGCTTTTAGCCTCAAAAATAAATGGCAGTCTTTGATGTTTTCAGCCATACCATAACACTTAGTCCAAAGTGTGTTTCAATCTTGCGTCCATCAGAGATTTTTACAAATTTTGTTTTTCTAATTTAGACCCTGGAAACCTGAGAGTAATGTATGTTTATGATGCTCACCTAGATAATTGTTAGAATTTCTCAAGCTCTGTAGGCAAGCATTAAATTATTTAGATATATAGTTTATTTTCAGGTAATCCTGTAAGGAGCAAAGGTCTTGATTGTTTTTTGACGCTGTCGGCCGTGTTACCCTTATTGTCAAAGTCCAGAAGTGTGGACAAGATAAATGGATGGAGAGGTGGATTGAGAAATGGATGAATGGAGGATTCCAGAGGGTTATGTTCAGTGTCACAGAGTCCAGCTGGAGGCCTGTCACAAGTACTTTGTCCCACTTGGATGAAGAGACAACCTCCTCCTCAGCAGGCCACTGATGACAGAGAGCTGGGAGCAGGGGCCAATACCACAGTTCAGAAGGGCCCTGACAGGGTGGAGAGAGGGGCAGAGAAGAACTGTCTGAAATTTAACAAAGGCAAATGCAAGGTCCTGCACCTGGGGAGGAAGAACCCCGGGCACCAGCACAGGCTGGGAGCTGATCTGCTGGGAAGCAGCTCTGAGGAGAAGGGCCTGGGGTTCCTGGTGGACAGCAAGCTGTCCATGAGCCAGCAGTGTGTCCTGGTGGCCAGGAAGGGCAATGGTGTCCTGGGGTGCATTGGAGAGAGCAGTGCCAGCAGGTCAGGGAGGTGATCCTGCCCCTCTACTCTGTCCTGCCCTGGTGAGGCCATGTGTGGAGAACTATGTCCAACTCTGGGCTCCCCAAGACAAGAAAGACATGGAGATCCTGGAGCATGCCTAGTCAAGGGCTATGAAGATGATTAGGGGCAGCCTCAATAATGAGGAAAGGCTGAGACAGCTAGGAGGAAGAACTTGTCAATGTATTCAAGTATCTGAAGGGAGAGTGTCAAGAGGATGGAGGCTCTGCTTGGTGGTGCCCAGCAATAAGACAAGAGGCAACAGGTACAAACCGATGCACGGGGAAATTCTGCTTGAACATGAGGAAGAACATCTTTTCTGTGCAGATGATTGTGCACTGGCACAGATTGCCCAGAGAGGTTGTGGAGTCTCTCTCACTGGACATCCACAAGGACTGTTTGTACACAGTCCTGTGCCATGTGCTCTGGGATGATGCTGCTTGAGCAGGCAGGTTGGAGCAGATGACTCCACTGATGGTTTCTGCCAACCTGACCCATTCTGTGGTTCTTGATCTTTATTGGTCCCTTCCAACTTGAAATTCTTGAGAAATTCTACGCTTCTTTGGTCTTTCACGTTTTAATTCTTGAAGGGATAAAATCAAAGGAAGTATATGAAGCTATTCACTGCAAAATATTCTCTACTGTTCCTCCTGGCCTCCAGGAACATTGTTTGTAAGAGTCAAGGAGATAGAGCTACAATTTCACCTCTGCTTCCCTTCCCTCCTTCCCACAGCAATGAAGTACTTATTCTAGCTCTCAAATGTTCAGATTTTTTTCCAAAAATATTCTTTTTCATTTCTTTCCAACATCTGGTCTAGTCCAAAATCCAGTCCTCCACTTGTTCCCCTACATATTTCCACTAGTAATAAATCTGTCTGCAGCAAGGATGACCTCAGAATTCTGCACCAAATCCTGTTCTTGTTCTCCAAATCCTGTTTCCTGTCTTGCAGCATGGACACCTGAAATCCTCACTGTCCCTTTGCCCCTCAGACCTTTCAGTCAGAACTCTTTGCACAGCCTTCTACTCCAGGTCCTGGTGTTCCTAGAGCCCTCCTAAGCCCTCAGTCTTTCCCACTGACAGCCTGGTGCAGCCATTACTCCCCAAGATCAGGGGCTCTGGTAATCTAGCACCTTTTTTCCCTGTTTCCCACCCTAGCTCAGATGCTGTTGTGCAGGAGAGGGGAAGCAAACTTGGCTCATTTAACCAAGGCTCTGACACCCAGAGCACACTTCAAGCCACAAGTGGGCCTGTGACTGCTCAGCCCCCATTTCCCAAAGCTAAAAATACGTAACACACACTTAACACACATGTGCCTCATTGAAAAAAGGTTAGAGAAAAAGCATAAAGGTTAGAGGACAATATGTTATTTTTCTACCATTTTTCACAGCATTTTTACCCTTTCTTTATGCATTTTATGCACTTCCTGGGCAGAGAGTTTTCCTGGAGCTATTGGTAACCAGTCTTCACCTGAGGCAAATGAAGAGCACCAGAATGGGAACAGTCAGTCCTTTCCCGTCCCTTACAGTTAGCACAAGGATGAGTCTGAGGAAGGAAAGTCTGAGTGAGGAAAGAGAAGTAAAGGGGAGGAAAAAAATACAGGGAATTGACAAGGAAAGGCTCTGCAATGACCTTGGAGCCAGACAAAAGAAAAGATCACTGAGAAGTCAGAGGTGAACATTTAAAGATTAAGAGATAGAGAAGAAGGTAACTTGTTTCACAGCAAGCCTTGCAGCACTGTAATTCCCTATGTGTTTCTCACAGGCCATTTCTGCAGTCATTTGCTCCTCTTTTAACAAATGGAGACTCCCTGGGAGAAGGCTGCTGGAAGTGCTGCATCAGTGAGGCATTGGGGCTAGCTGCAATTCTCGTTTCTCAAAACAATCCCCTTACTCAGCTTGAAAGTTGTGTGCTAGGTTTTCATCTTGTCTTTGTATATTAGCTTCTGTTTCAGATCTGATATCACAGCTTGAATAGGCAGGCTCCACATGAAGGACATTCAACTTGGCAAAAGATAGCAATCCTGCTATTCAACAAGGTGCACTTTGTTGCTTGCATTGACACAGATTATTTGAAATGAAAGCCTACTATTTGGAACACATTGGTTTCAAAATCGACCATGCCATTCTCTGTATTGCAAGAATTCAAAGTAAATTTTGATAATTTGTCATTTTGCACCTTTTCATCAGACACAAAGGGAAAAAATAAACCCACATCAGTTTATTTTTATTCAGTGATGTAAAAAGTTAGATTTTCTAATGACTTTTGTCAAGTGGTGAAGCTTATAGCTTGTCTACTAGAAGTTTCTTGTCTCTTTGTTATTAGTTTTAAAGTGTTTATCACCCTTCTCTTTAGTGATACTGACCCTGATGTGTTCAGAAATCCCCTCCACTTGTTGTAGCTAAGGGATAAGTCTCAGTGTCTAAGAAAATGGGAGGTCTGCAGCCTACAGAAAATATTGCAAATAAACAAGACTAGAAACAAATTTCCCTCCTCTGCATCTTTACTGAGACTGTTGCAGAATTTTCTATTCTTTATCAGTGTAAAACTACCATTTTTGACATTGATCTTTTTACTTCAAGAAGTATCCCAAAGTTGGGAAGGACTTTTTGAAGACACAAAAATTGTGTTTACACTCATCTCCCAGTTTTCCTTAATACTGGGCCACAAACTACATCCTGTGTTACCATATGAATACAAGACCAAGAGATATCCAGAAGTCTTAGGCTAACTCTTGATGTAGGTCTAAACTGGTTGTGTGTTTGACATGGGAGATGTTTATTAATTCATGGCTTGCTCTCTGTTTTCTTATCAGAAATTCCACATCAAACCTGAGCAACACTTTGATGGAAAGTACATCTAAAACCATTGCACTTTTTGATAAACCTTCTTGTGTGTATTGGACATTTTTCCTATGAAAAGCTGTTTAACTGATAAAGTGCTTCATAATATTGAAAGCTGGGTTGGTGCCCTCAAACAAAGTTTAGTGAAAGGATTTAAGGGTAACAATTAGAAAGAATAGGAGGTAAGGAGGACAGTAAGCTTTTATCAGTATGCTCTAAGCCTGGAATTAATTGCTTGGAGCTATTTCAAGGGAGTCTTTTTACAGAACCTTGCACAGTTTGGAATTGAGTTTTCATCCTCACCATTAGTACCACAAAGCGAAGCCTCACTTATCAATTTGTATAAAGCTAGAATGTTGTATTTCCTCCATACAAAAGTAGTTTGAACATTAAATTTGGCATTCTCTCCTAGAGCTCTCTGCTTTCTAATACCAATTTGTTGTTCTGTTCAGCATGGGCTGTCACAACAATGTCAACATTTTCAGCAGTAAAATGCAACTGAGCCTGTGAAGTTTTTCCAAAATAATGTCATTCAAGCCAGATCATACGCTATAACAAACAGTATTTTCAGTCTGTTGGCCACCAGTGTTTTCATTCATTTTGGGATGCTTTCATTTATCTTTGTACTCTGTATGTAGAACAAAATTCTGTGATATTTCTCTATTGATCTTCAAATGTTTGTTGGAATTGGTTCAGCCAGGTTTTTTGGGTTAGTACAATGTGCTCATACCAGGATAGCAGAACATTGGTGGCTGATACTTGTGTTACTGGTTTTGCCTCAATTGCCTCAGTTTACTATGCAAGTAAACAACCACTGTTAAGTCATGACCAAGGAAACATCTTCCGTATTCCCCAAAATACTGCAATTTCAGAAACAGCTACCTTTCCCCAGAGCTAATGTTGTAGAGTAAATGGTTGCAATCTCACCAGAAAAAAATACTGAAAAAAGTGTTTGACACTAGAAGTCTTACTCCATAAGCACTCAGAAAGAGTGCTGCAAGCATATGTGTTCTGGTTTACAAGACATGAACAAGTGTGGTCTTTAATACTGTTCTTGAGATTGCTGTCTGTAAAAGCCTGATTTCACAGAATCATTTAATCACAGCATGCTTTGGGTTGTAAGGGACCATAAAGATCTTCTATTTTCAACCCTCCTTCCACCCTAGTGGGCATCTTCCACTACACCAGGTCGCTCAAAGCACCATCCAGCTTGGCCTGGAACAATTCCAGGGATAAGGAGCCCACAGCTTCTCTGGACAAGCCACTCCAGTTTCTTACCACCCTCATGGTGAAAAAAATTTTATTCAAACTGGCTCACTTGAGCTGTGCTAATGTGACAATCATTCTCAGCAATGTAAGAAAGGTTGCTGAGAACTTCTGGTTGAATACAAGGAATGTATTCTCTTGCTGTTCCCATGTCTGTCTAAGCTTTTTATTTAGCTTTTAATCAATGGAGATTAATTTTCAAATTTTTTTTTCTCATCTAAATGATGTCCAGAACACCATGTTCTGCAAATTACAAAGGCTCCCATCCTGCCATCACAAAAACATTGCCAAAGGTTTCTTTTTTTGCCTGATTACAGCAACTCAATATTTCTTTTATGCCTCTGACTTTCCAAGTGAACCACCTTCAGTTTCTTTGGTGGAATGATTATGCAGAAGCAGCATTCACAATGTTACAGAGCCCAAAGGGGAAAACAATAGCTTTGCCATCAGCCCTGAAAAGGGGCAGTGTGAATAGGAATCACTCTATGTTTTACTGTTTGTCCCCAGTTTGGAGTAAGCACTAGGCACCAAGTACATCTCTCATGCAGCCTTGGCCCAGCTAGACCTGACAATGTAGGGACCCTCTGTCTGTCTCCCGACCCATCCCCTGATAAAAGGTAATTCCAGGGGTGCTCTTTTTCACTCACAGCTTCCTAGTTGACAGAGGAGTAAGAGGACTCCTTAATGTATACTACTTTCCTGTGAAAACCATGCTTCAGCACATGGATACATGACTTGACTCAAAGACACACAGTACCAAGACAAAGCTTTTCTGCCTGCATCTGTTGTGGTTTTGGCACGTACTTACAGCTAACCTGCCTGCATGAACACCACCACCCTCAGCAAGGGCTCTACCCTGTTGCGGCACAGGTTTTTTCCTATCTGGAAGGAAATCATCTACAGCCTGTCTGGGCTGTAACTCTGACTAGTTTTAAATCCTAGCAAAGGACAGCTACTGAAAAGTGTGCCCATATTTCATTGGTAAGAAGCAGCCAGTTTACAGCATGATATATAATGTCTGTTGATCTTTTTTTACCTAAAATACTGTCATGCACTTTCACAATCTTATAACAGACAGAATATATTTAGGATGTACCTAGGTGATATTAAAAGGTGTTTAACTTATTTTGTCAAAAATGCTTGCAAGAGACAAGCAAGACATGTTGAGTTGAATCAAGGTTGATCAGGAATCATCCCCAAAAATGCGGCCACAAGCACTTTGGGGCTATAAGGCTGCATGTTCATTTTCTTTCAAGTAAGTTGTGTGCGTGCTCCATAACTAGGGTAACAGTGGCAGATCTATAGTCTCCTTTGACTCACTGTAAAACTGTGCTTGTTGTCCAAACACTTCAGAAAGTATTTTTCAAGAATAATCTTCCATTCTAGCTGTCCATGCATTTTTATAGAAACACAGGTAATGCAAAAAATTTGTGGCCAGGAATGTTAGTTCATCTCTTTTTAGACTCAGTCTTTAAGACTTTTGTTCACACATCCAAATATCTTGTAGCAGTAGCTGTTCTTTAGTTGTAGGAAACTACCCTTTTAAATTAGGAATTTGGCTTCAAAATTGTTTTAGTTATAGCTAAGATGTATTATAAATTCACCAGTTAACATGCAAAACACATCACTTAGATCAGGAAACGGAGAAGCCTCTTCTTCCTTCATTACACAACTCATTAACCTCCTGTCCCACAACAGTCTGACAAACTTCTTCGAAGTTATTTACATATTAAAGAATGAACATCAGAATACAATCCTTTATAGAAAATATGCTATATTCTGGTATGTTGAAAGTAAACCTGCTCCCCAGAGAGATCTTTTTCTTTAATGGAGAGAGAGCAAAGTAAAGCAGGGTTCATCTGGCAAGGTTATGGCTCTGTCCAAAGAGCCTATTATCTCCATGGAAAAGTCTGCAGTCCTGTACCCACAGCTGTCAGGACAAGAGGAGTGATGCTCATGTGTCATGGCTTTCTCTTTGCAAGTTCAATTTTTTCCTAGGGAAAGCACAGCAAAGAAGAAGGGAAAAAAGTGGGAGGAGGATGACGTACACACAAGGTTTATTGGGTCAGGGCTAGGACATGTACTTGGATTTGACAGCTGAAACATGCTTTTAGGTCCTCAGCACAAAGAACTACAAATCTCATGGCACGTAACAGCTCTTCAGACAGACAATGGTTGATGTCAAACTGATGTGAAATGAAAAACTTCTTTTCCGTTTGTCAGAAAATGACTTCTTGATTTGGGCTGAGCTGGGCTAAAACAAAACATTCTGTTTTAATTTTTCTCATTCAAAACCAAACAATATCTTTTCCTTCCACGGCAATTTTTGGGTTTTGGTTTTTCGGTTTTTTTTTTTCCCTACAGATCTTTATTGAGCCTCTTTACAAATACCTGCAAAGGTCCAGTTAGACAGAAAATATCCAGCCACCTTCAGTTTTTTAAGGATTGAAATCTGTGTCTAATTTCATCATAAGGCAGATGTTTAGACTGCAAATGATGGAAAGCCCTCTGGAGATGATGGAAAGCCCTCTCCTTTGCCCTTTCTAGCTTCCTGATGCTACAAAACATAATCTGACCTGCACAGCTTGACCAAAAGCTCAGCAAGCCTGGGGTATAACTTTAAAATGCCACTTTGAATCAAATCCACATACTAGAAGGTTCTCTCCAAATCACACTGCTTTGTTCTTCTAATAATGTTGCTATTCACTAAAATTGTGCTGAAAAAAATCATAGAGCTGTGGTACAAATGTTTTCAGCAGAATTTCATAAATCATTACCCTTAAGATAACTTAGAAGGATAGATTACTTGCAATATGAGAAACACTTTTGTTCCAAAGTCGTTTAGGCATTACCAAAAAACTAAACTAAATTTGTGTAATTTTGCAAGCCATCTTAAAACACAAATAGGAATATGCAGTCACATATTTAATCAGGGAAACTGCAAGAGACTGTGCCATGTGTGAACTGTGGCTAAATCAGCATTTTCCTAGGAGCTGGCATTAGCTGAACAGTATTTAAACTCAGCAAAATTTGCCTCTTTGTTTCATGAAGCACTTCTGAACTCAGCTGAAATATCCAGAAAATACTATAAGCAAATCATAAGTATTCTCTAGGTACCTTTTTGCACAAAGTCTCAGGTGTTGATGTTTAGAATGCTAGTTCTGGAAGTGGTCACCTATGTCATGTTAGTCTTTTCCTCTGCTTGGAAAAACAAGAATGAATGTAGATAAAATGCTTTTCTTTGATAACAATTTTGTGTTGACTTCAAGACCAGGCCATCTCCAAAGATGTTCACAGACAAAGCTGCAAATAGTTTGTATTTGCAGTTGAATAAAAGGCTTGCCTGATCTAGAAGTAATTGTGAACACATTCCTTATTTGGCTAGTAGCAGTTTCAAGTAATTCTTGTCTATACATAGCTCTGCCAGACTTAAACTAAGTACATGAATGACACAGAAATATTTTACATTGTGTAAAAATATCACTTGGATATAACTTAATTTGTACATTTCTCTAGAACTAGGAGAAACATCAACACTGCATTAGAGTCAGGACAAACAATTCTGTTCTTTTTCTTAAACAGACACAGTCTGATTAAATTTTTGTTAAAGATTAATATAGTCTATATATGTTGTTTGCAATATCCTTAAAAATAATCGTATTAAACTATAATCTTAGTCATTATCTGCCTTTTCTCCTCAATAAAAAAGCAAAGTCTCCTAGAGTGGAGATGTTATATAAATTGTACTGTTTAGTAATAGCAGTGTTCATTATGAGAGGCCTAATTATGGCCATCATTTACAAAAAAACTCAGTCTTGCCACAGAAAGCATAATAATGAATTCCTCTTGCTTAAAAATTAACTAAGTATTTTTTTCTGAAGGTATGAAGTCTACTAGTCTGCAGTATGTCATCACTTGTATTCTTGTCTTTAAAATAATTAATAATAATGAAAAGTATATTACAAGTAATTGCGAAATTAGAGTATTTTAATACTGCAATTGGATATTTTTGTTTATTTACATGATAAACCATGCAAAATCCAGAAAAGGGTACAAGGATAAAAGACAAGTCATTTTCAGTTATGCAGGGATTATCCTATATGCAGCACCAAGCTGACTTCTTATTTACAGTGGTGCAAATAAATGGCAAATTTAATTCTACTCCAATTTACAGAAGAATGGTCAGGAGCCTCCTTGTTTCTAGAGACTAATACATAATGTGAGAAGCATAAATAACAACTGTGTGTTCCTCAAGGAACGATGTGCTCCAGTAAAGGAGTCCAACACTACTTATGTAAGGGCCTTGGACTGGGTTTCTAGGCATGGCCCTAGGCTTTACAAGCCCAAGATTCAATAGGATTAGTTTTAACAAGTTAGGAGGATGGAAAGCAGCTTTTAGGTTTCAGAAGAACTTATATTTTAATGTTTTCTGTAGCACGCTTTAGTTGATGTGTAAATTGTACAACACAATTTTGAAAACAAAGTGTGTAGCAAGCTCACTGACATTTTAAATGTCAGTTTTAATTCATCTGTAGTTACTCTGAGTTTGGTAAAACATGGATTCTTCATTTAGAAGAGGCATTTTGTTCTTAGCTAACGCGGCAAAGCACATTGGAGGCTCATGATTTTGAAACTTCATAAAAATTACCTGTGTTTTCTTCTTGCAACCAACAATATAAAGAATTTGGAATAAAAAAGTTTTGTTCCACCATATCAAAGGAATATCTCTTTGTAGCCAGTTCTATCTGTTATGGATCTCTTTTGGGATCAGAGTTTACAAAGATGATGCTTGGACTAGATTCAGAAAACTCTCACCCTTCCAGAATAAATTAGCAAACAAAAATACTGCTGGCAAAGAAAAGGGTTTCAAAGCTAAAGTGTTAGGATAATTAAATGCATATTTCAGCAGTATTTATTTGGCATTGATTGGCTGAGGCCACTTACTGTGAAGAGTTGAATAGTTAATTCAAGTGCTAGACATCTCCTAAAGGAGATGACCTTGGGGTCATATAATTGTAACAGTAATTTATTTAGTCGAAGCAAATGAGTATGTTCTCAATTAGCTTAGCAAGCATTATAATAAGACTGTTGGGATTTATATTTGTTTGTGTCATTCTGCTGTAAGAATAAAGTTATTGGATCTTTTTGCCTGCATTTAGTTCCCCAGTTCATGATTCTTCACAGAAGAGATGTAAAAGTTTTCTCCACCTGATTAATAGGTGAGTAATCCCAATGCTGCAGATATTGGCATAATCACTCAAGGGAACTGTGGGATATACAGCAGTATCACTGGCAGAGGACAGTGTTACTTAAATCTCTCATGCTGATTTTTTCCCCCTAATAGATATTCTAAAATTTACCCCATAAGTTGGTGCCTGATGCAAAGTTATTCCACCATTGGGGCTCTTGAAGTTTTATCACAGACATTTTATTCTGCTGGGACATTTTTTCCCACTGCTTTAATCTGCTGTCAGTATAAAATAGGAAAGCACTAACTCAACTGTGCTCTACCTCAATAATGCTGCAATCCTCTGGCCTAAACTTCCTCATGTATTTTTTAAATTTTCAAATATTAATACATTTTCAGTCTTCACTGGTTGGGGTAAATGCCAAAGAATGTATGACCTACCTGACATGGCAGCATATGATTAATTAATGGAAACTTGCCATCTAGAGTTGTCCATTATCATGAACTACCATCAGAAATAAAACACAACCATTGTGATTTTGTAGAAATTGCTCCATATGACAGCTGGGAAAAACGGGTCGTCAAAAAACTTTAAAAAAATTTTAAAAATTAAAAAAAAAAGAAATAATTAAAGAAAAAAAAGGAAATATTTTCAAGGCTTGTCTTTCAGGAGTCAGAAGATTGAGTAGAGACTCACCGTGGCCAAGGAGAGGAGTCCAGTGTGACTTCCTGAGCTCTGCCAGGAGAGGTCTCTGCAGGACACACTACTGCGGGAAGGGCTGGGCAGCCCGTGCGTGGTCCCAGCCTTCCTCTCTGGAAAAAAGCACCTGATGTATGTTCATCCTTCATCCTACCCAACGCTATGGGTAGGATGAAGGCAGCCCAGTTTCATCACGTGCTCCCATTTACAAAAATTAGAGGCAGGTTTGGAAATCTTTTAGAGTTTAGAAGCACACTAATCAAGTTGTTAGAACAGTCTGGCCGAGTTGGTTTGCTTCATTTCGAACAAATAACATTCAAATACCATAAGAAACATTTGAGTGAAACAAAAAGAACCATCTTCCAACCTTCCTTGTGACATTTACAAATCATGCAGAGCACTTATGTCCAAGCTTTAGTCTCTTTCTTATACACATGCTTAAATATTTAATTGAGCAGAGCTGACTATCACTCAGTCTGTATAAGAATTCCTTGATTGTCTTCTTTTCCCAGTCATGGGGAATCTGCTCCCACTATTTTCCTGCTCGTGGGAAGTCAACACATGCACACAGCACTCTCAAAAGTCAGAGGACATTTGGTGGTCAAGGAAACTTTACATAACCTGCTTAAAATTCCATGTGATACAGAATATCTGCCCTTCAAAGTGTGCAATAGACAAAACTGTGTTGAATTTTTCTAGTATTTTGCAATCAGTGACGGTACTGAAATTAGGATATAGATACAAATAATTTTGTAGCCAGTGCCATTTTACAAAATTTTCCAAGGAAATGATAGTTTCAAAGTAAGTTCATTTTTCTGCCTATGTTGGGAAGTTGTACAACTCTGTCTGCAGAGGTTTGGGAGAATTGCTTAGTTCTTTTCAGTCTCAAGTTCCCTGTCAACTAGGATAATTGGAAAGAAGAAAAAACAAATTAGAAATTTATGGTCATAGTAGAAAACATTTGTTTTCCATTTACTAGTTAGTACTTGGAAAGAAGTTTATGGCAACAGTGAATGAGTAACTTTGATCAGGACACTTATGTTGGTGTTGGAACATGGATTTCAGGGTCTGTCTATGGACACTGGGGCTTGGAGGTTGACTGTGATTTCCAAACAAGTTAAAACATTTTTTTTTTTTTTGTCCCTTGAGTCCATTATGATATTTCATTGTCAAAAAGTTATTTAGTGTTAGGAAAACAATAATGCTAAAAATTATTGTATATATGCCAGAAAATTATTAAGATGCTTCCCCAATGCTGTGTCTCTGGTATGTCCTCCAGGAACTCCCTGCCCCTGGCCACATGCAGCCTGGAGGGTATTATCCCAACAACCAGCACTGCTGCCTTCAACCTGAGTCTCTCTCACAGTGACAGCAGAGATCTTCAACAAAATTTTGCTCTCCCCATTAAATTTTCCAGTCAAACAGTAGAAAGAAAAGATTTTTCTGGTGGTCATTTTGTTCCATTTGCCCATGTTCTGCATTTTATGCTCACAGAAATTCTATGACCACTGAAAAAACTGTTGTCTCGGACTGTAATCAACCGCACAGGCAAAAGGGACAGCAGGTAAATGATGACATATGGAAAATCTGTGACATTTTGAGTTGTCTATTGAGAAAAATTCCACAGGTCTAGGTTTCCCACTGGTGTAGGTTATCTTTTATTGGCATTAATGGCACTTGGCAGATAAGCTTCCTTGAAAAAATTACATACCTTACTGTCCAGATGCCTGACCAGTAACCACACGAGGAAATCATCATGCTCATCGTGGAACAGTAGGTTTTCTGAAAACAGAGCACATTCCACCTCTTGGTAGAAAAGATACCGTTCATCTCTACAAGCTTGAGATATGGGAATTTAACATTATAGTCTTGCTGAAATGAAAGTGCCATGGGTTATATGAGTACATTTTAAATAAAATTCTGTTACATTGATCAATCTATGCCCTTAATGTAAAGCTGAGATTAATTCCCCAAGACACACTATGGTACTGTATTAATACTTGAAAATGTGTTATAAATGTTTATTTTGTATTTGGCATAACAAGTGTACCACTATAGAAATTGCTTCTATTGACATTCAGAATACAAATTTGTTGGATTATCATGACAGACATATTCAGAATTACTCATTCTTGCCAAACATAGCATAACAACTTTTTAACATTCCCTTTTCTTTCCAACTCCTTCCACTTTCATTATATGAAATATAGCTGTATTATATACACCCTCTCATTGCCCAACATGTTTTTTTCAGAGTTTGAGAAGATTTACATTTGGAGCTAAATGTTTCAGTGATTGCTCTGTTGGATTTCATTATACTAGTGTAGTTAAACAAAGCAGGTCCAGCCTTGCAACCATGATTCATTGTACGTTTTTTTGAACTTAGTCATTTATACTGAATGAATATACACATTATCACCAGAGTACCAGATTTCCTTTAACAGCCTGCACAACACTGCACTGTAGTGCCTTAGTAAACTGCTTATGCCATGTGCACACTGCAGCTGCTTTTCTGGTTTTTTAATTTTTTCCCTTTTTGAGGAATTAATTGAAAGTCATTCTCCTTACCAGGGGAATGAGACACTCACTGGGGGTGTAGCCAGTGCTAGGGAAATGGTATTCTGTTGTTGTCCTAATCACTGCAATTTCACTATACACACAGATATTTTCAGGTCTACACACTACAGGGATTTTTACAGATCTACTACACATGCAGCTGGGTGGTTTGCACAATAGTCATTAAGGAGAAATCCCCAAATAATTGTAACATGCTCAAGTTTGGCTGATGTTTATTCAACCACATGCTTAATAGTGTAGTTCAGTTACATGCAAGAGAACCACTGGGTTTGGTATGGCTAAAAAAAGATTTTGCAGTTTCTGTTTCCTTCTCTTGGACAATCTAATCTTGGTTTTGCCACTTCTGTTGAGAGGTAAAATTCTTTTACCCTCCAAGAACCCCTGCAGGCAAAGATTTAAGGTAGTATCCTATGTTAACTAACACTTTGTATTTTGCAGAGTTTTATGCTGCCTAGCATCTGTATTTAATGTGCTGGCAGAGTTGAGCTAAAGCCTCAGCAACCTCTTTTAAATGCTATAAATCAAACATACAGAGCTATTTAGCTGCCTAGAGGTGAAGATGGGTGTTTAGTAAGATTTATCTAAATGCCTAAACAGGTCAGGTACTTAATTCCCACTGAAATCGAATGACAGTACTTCAAATACCTCTGTAAATCAAGATGCTTGTACTTCTGCCAACAATGGATTTTTGAAATGTGTTAATACTAGCACCTGCTATTGTCATACTTTTATTCTCTGTCTGGACTGAACACTTGTGACAGTCACATGCTTTTAGTATAATGTGGAGGGAAGCAGTACTATGTGGAGGAAAGTAGTACTAGCAAAACCAGTTTTGACAAGCATCTAGATAAAATTCAGGCACAGCTGATTGGGTATCTCTGTATTCCTAATCTCTGTTTATGCACAGCTGGCTCATTACAGCATGTGGTGTTCACCATTTCCAATACAGGAAAAACACACTGGCTGTTAGGTGTAAGGTGTGAGTGAATGAGAAGCCAGTCTGTGTGAAGAGAACAGTGGTGATTGTCCACTTTTCATCAGTTGCTTAGTAAAAGTAAATGTGGCAGGAAGGGAAAATCTTGTAGATATCCAGTATATTACTGTTCTATGAAAACTGGTGCCAGCTTCTAAGCTCAATTACTGTAAGTTTGCATCCAGTATGTTAAATGGATATAAATTAATTGGATACTGATATGTAAGATTTCCTTGATTGGAAGGATCCTCCACTTATTTAAAGCCCTCCCCCAACATCTCCTCTGACACAGCTCCTTTTAGCCGTTGTCATAGAAGAAGTATGTTACAAAAGCGAGAAGTGATTTTCACCTCCTCAAGCAACCCTGAGCACAATGGTTAGATAGCACAGCATGGAACAAAATCGATTTTGAGGATGACTATTGGATGGCTGCTGCTACTGTCATCAGCCTAGTTTGCTACTGCCTAGGAACTATTTTTCGTCTTAACAAAAGGTACCCAACAGCATCAAACAGTTACAAAAAGGGGACATAGACAAATAGAATGCAAATATCTGCCCCTGGGATTGTCTTTGTGTCCCCAGTGTCACTTATCTGCCCTACCAACAGCATATTCTTAATTCATTCGCCTGTCTAAAAATGAGATTGTATATTGTGTTGGCTATGTGATAATGACAATCCCCTTTTGTGTTTGCTTTCTACACACATTTGAATGATTGCCTTTTACTGGCACAAATGGTCATAGAACACATGCTCCCCTGTCACATGCAGGGGTATTCACTAAAAACTAAATGTCATAGTCATATGTGTAAGTATTTATTTCAGAAATATATGCTAGTTTTTCTACTGCATGAATGGAAAGAATACCTTGTGACTCATCTGGCTTGTCACAACTAAACAATCCAACCAAGTTGCCAAATAGTTTCATATTGCTTTTGGATTAATCTACATGGTTAATGGTTACTTTTAAAAAAATTATTTCAAATAACAAATTAATCTGGAAAACGATGAGCTTTTTGCAAAAAAAAGGAAACATGTGTCTGATGAAATATTCATTGTGAATTATTCACCAGTCTCAAACTGTAGAAAGTGTTAAGATAAAAGATCTGTAAACTCATCAAACATTCAACAAAATTCACCAAGCCTGCTGCATCTTTCTTTTTTTTTTTTTTTGGTCATGGCATTTCTGCCTATGAAAATATACTCATGAATTTGCAAGATTCTACATATTTTATGTTTATTTCCTGAACTAACAATTATTCAGCAGTTAAAGCAAATCTATATTTCCAATAGATCTGTGGTGTTCTGTTTTATTGCTTTACTTCAAAGACATATTAGTATTTCATATAGATTAATGCTGTTTAGACCACATAGCTTAATTTCTTCCCAGTGCATATGATTTCAACAACTCCAACTCTCCAACAAGAGGGGAAGACTATTCAGCCTTCCTGATATTAAATAAAAAGAATGCAAGTAGGAGGAAGTAGTGTATAAATATTAATTTATCTTAATCATCCTTGTAATTTTATATGACTAATTTACACACATGTAGAAGTTTTGTTATGCCTACTGAGCCGTGATTTGAGGGTATGCATTGCCCTCATACAGGATGCTGGGCTATTTGCTTCTGGTGAAACTTTCCCCAATGTACTAGGGAATGTAAAGATAGCTGGGAACTTTCCTATGGATCCTAATACTGTAAAGATATACCTGCATAGATAATTCCTATTGCAAGCACCTTGACTGCATTGTGATGAGCAGAATACAAAATTTGGGGAATTTTTTAAAATATCTAAACAGTGGAATGTGCAATTGTTGACTTTTCAGATTTAAACCATCATTCAATTACATTGTTTTCCACAATAGAACTTTCACCACAAAAAGTCTGACTACATAATTTCCCTATCTCTTTATAGGAAGTGATTGCCTTTTATGATAGGCTAGAAAAGTGCTTATTGGAGGGATAAATAGCCTTCTTAGATGGGATTCTTGAGAGAAGAAGTCCAGTAGATCACTTTAAAGATTGCTTTTTTAATAAGAAATCCTACACAGTTAAACTCTGATAGGAAATACAGCAAATGTTTAACAGAATAGAACCACCCTTTTTTGCAAAACACACAAAAATCATACTATTTTACTTCCAATTAGTGAGTAAGAAGCAAAATGTTATACTGAACATAAAAATATGTAATTTTAGAGCATTGAATTGTGAATACATAGAATTTTTCAGGCAAGCACCCCCTTGCCCCAGTTCTTCAGAAATGTGACTTCTGAAATCCAGAAATTAAGAAGAAGCAGGAAAAAATCCTCTACTTTTTTTTTTTAAATATAAATATAGATAGTGTGGAAGAAAATGTCTATCCAAACATTTGGGAAGATGCTTAAAGTTTGTACACAAACCCTAAAGCAACAGTTAGTAAGTCACTAGATGGAGATACTAGAAGGCAGCTTATAAGTATTGATCTGTTGAGGGCTTTGTTATTGGTCATTTGTGTCTGTTGAAGGTGTTCTAACAATTTACTGTCAATGACAACAGGATCCTGGAGTTGGGATCACTCTAGCATTGTTAGCATTTACTAGGATAGATGCAGGCCACATTCTAGATGCATCCAGAAGCACGAAGAGCGAAAAGGCATCCTTCCCAGCCAACATAGTTAAATGCTAGTTCCCAGTATAGTATATCCAGGCCCTTGAGCACAGAGTGTATTGGTCTCTTACTCATTCATTCAGATTAATTTATTTAATTAATGTCCTTTATAAAAATCAAATGCTTACAAAGTGCATAAGGAGACCTCAGGCGGATGAATCGCCTTTATCTTTTCCCACCCTCACTAATCCTGCTATTTGACTCATGATAAGAGAAAAAAACTTCACTTATCAAAATCAGGCATTTGAAAATAGATATCTAATGGTGCAGAAATGTGTCTTACTAATTCTGGATCCAAGGCACATGCACATATAAGAATGATCATTTAAGATAAACTTAACTTTTCACTAAGACTGACTGTAACTTAAGAAAATGTTATTTTAAGATAAAAATAGGCTAAGCACCATATGTATTCTGTGGTTCACTATGTGAAATGGGAAGCACATCGGAATACACCTCAAGGTATTAAAAAGCAACATATCCTCCCATCAACTGCATGTCACCATACTACAAAAGTCTTGCTGCTAAGACTACCAAAGAACTGAAGTGAACAGGAAAATCCCTTTTAAATAATTAGAGGTTTTAAAAATGAAGTTTAAAAATGAAGCCAACTTAAGGAGAGACAATCCATGTCCATGTTATAAGCTTCACGATGTAAAAAGCCTCCTGAGCACTACTTGCATGCACAAAATTGTTGAGTTTCCTACCATCTTAAAGGCTACATTTTAAAAGTCAGGTTTATATAGGAGGTATGACTGAAAACCAACCTGAGCAACAGAAGGATAAGAAGAGATGAACAGCTCTTTTAAACAGTGTGTTTAGAAGAAAGAGGAATTTCTAGAGCGTCTGTGTTTTATTTGGAGGCAGTACTGTTCCTGGATATTACCAGAAAAAGGCCAGTTTGGGGTTCAGTGACTCAGTGGGAACAGCTGTGAAGACCAGCCCAGGCTACAGCACAATGAAGTGGGAGCAGTAGAATTTAACACAAGGCCAGCAGGTGAGTGTCTCCTTGGGAGGTTCTCACAGATGACCCCACATCTGAAAACCTCCTGTATATGTTTTATGTGAGTCAATTGAAAAATTCATTGACTTAATAATCAGCACCTCCTTAAGTCCTTTCTTGAAATGGGTCAAGGGATACAGGAAATAAAGAATGCCAGACAGAGAATAAATAAAGAAGGTAGAGAAGAAATTAGTTAATGCAATTACATGCTTTGATTATTTTATCAAAAAGCCAACCCAACAAGCATGCAAAGCCAAAACATCTTAAGAATACCTTGCATTTATTTATTTATGGCTTAGTTTTACTTGCTTCTTATAGAAATAGTGTTGCACTATTATTACTATTAGTTTATTATTATTTAATTTTCCCAGAAATGTAAAAGTATGCTTTAAAGGTAAGGCATTTTGGCAGTGTTTAGCCCTTTCTGTCATATTCTTCTACTTGCTTATATTTATTTAAATGTGTAATCTGCAAAATTATTTTAGCAATGTAAAGTTTTTCTTAGTTCTAATGAAAGACAGAAGACTAAAGTGTCACCAACTGCTATGGAAACTTCCCTGTCCAACCATCCAGAAGCCACTCTGGCAGTCACTCCCATGCCACCTGAACTGGGACTGAGGTCCCTTTGCAACTACATCCCCGTGCTCACCCAGCCTGTGTGAGAACAGGTTTCCTGACTGCCATGACCCCACATTTCCACAGCACTCTCAGGCATCTTGATCCTTAGAATAATCTAATCGTGGTGCAATAACTAAATAAGAAAAATAACAGCTTGAGAGGGGTGCCTCTGAATAGACCCGGAACAAAGGATCCCCTGGGCTTTTACACACTCACAGTTTAAGGATAGGCAAGGAAAGGAAAACCTGGGACTCACTTGCTCTTGCACATGTCCCCGAGCCCTTTGTTATGGAAAGGGTCAGCAGTTCCCAGCCTATTGCCCAGGACCTTCAGCTGCCAGAGCTCAACCTGCAGCTCCTACTGCAGCTGCACCCATAGTTAGCTACCTGCACTGAACATATTCCTCAAAAACCACCACCCTCCTCCACCCTACACACTTCATCCTAGGCATCATTAAGCTGGGATTAATTTCTATTTACTTGTTTTTCTCCAAATCTCTTGGGCCCCGTGCATCATTATCTTCAATGAGTATCTTTAGTAAACAGGACATTTAAGTGTATTTGTGTTGTTCTGGCTTGTTGCAGTTGTTTAACTGATTGGATCACATGCTGCTGTGATAATTTAAAAGAGAAAAGGTTTTTACAGCAAAATACACTGAAATGTTTTGCAGCAGACTAAGGAGAGAGTTGTATTAATTTTTTAATTTTCTCAATGATGTCTCTGTTTTCAAACACCCTGGAGATTGTGAATCTCTCCCACACACACACCTGTGCCTTCTGATCATCTTGACTTTGAAGGTTCAGGGTTAATAATTTCCATTGCATAAAGAATTCATTTTTCCTTATGATGAAGAATCTTCTGAGGTTAATTTGAAAATGCACTTGAGTTGGGGCCTGCCATGGAGTACTTCAGGTTACAGCACACATGATCTTGAACCTTAAATCTCTTGGTTTTTTGCTAGTCTAGGAAAAGACAACTGTATTACTGTATTACTGTATTACCTACAGACAAGATTGGTTCTTTCTGCCTTCTTGACAGTTCTGCAACTTTGGATTGATCTTCAGGTTTGAATATGAATATATTGTTCATGAGATGAAGTTTGCAACAACTACAGTAACTTGAAAATTCTGCCTTGATGGTAAAAAGAAATGAAGCGGTTGTTTTGAGTAAATCCATGCATGCTTAAGTAAAACAACAGATCAGAATATTGAAGACTGGTTGTTCTATGTCATATAAGGATTTAGTTATGTTTCAATTTGTGGGAATTGGATTAGAACTGATTTGGGCTGCCCATGATAAATCAGCATGCTAGGAGCAGAAGGAAGTGAGGTTGGTCACCTTTGCTCCACTGCTCCCCCCTCATCCCAACTACTAGACATGGATACTAGCTAGCTCTTTTTGCTGTATGATTTATAATAGTCAATCCCACACATTCCAATCATTGGTAGGTGACATGATACCACATTTTCAACTTGAGTTTTTCAATGAAAATCCTATCAGTTTTATTTTTGGAAAATTGGTCCACAATCCAGAAGAAGTGAAGTTTTAGGGTCAAATCTTGAAAAAAGGTTGAAGAACAATATGAAAAGTGCACACTCTCTCCCACATGCACATGGGCATTTGCTCACCTGCCTGTTGCTTGCAGCTGCAGTAACACAGACAGGCACTTTTAATCAGATGTCCATTTTTTCATATGCTACTTGGAGCCCCTGCTATGAAATTTTAAATGCACAAACATGATTGGTTATACTCTTTATATGTAGATATTCAACTAATATTAGTAATGAATCATTTGAGTTTTCTTTTTTGTTGATTCTCTAGAATGTTTGGGGGAGCTTCACATCTAAGCTCACCCAGATTCTTCTTCACATGAATCTGAACAATCCAAATAAATCCAGATGGTCCATTTTTACACTAATTTTGCTTAGCTAGAAGTATCTGCTCAAGAAGAGTGAATACTTGTGGAATTAGGCCTTGTATATAAAGTCTTCTTTCTCAGGGATTCCAACAGCATTAATTAATTCTCATCATCCTGCTGTGTGTAGCTAGAAATTTTACTATCCCCATTTTAGAGATGGATAAAATTAGTCATATAAAGGTTAAGTGATTTGTGCAAGGTCATGTTGCAACTCTGTAGCAGGGCTGAGAACAGAATTAGAAGTCACAACCTGTGTTACCTTGGGCTAATGACAAATCCACATGCCACGTGTTATCCTTTCAAAAATGACACATACTCAGACAAGGACTGACTATAAATTAAGTATTTAAGAGATTCTTTATATAGCTCTTAATATAGTATGTATCGTAAAGGGGCTCAGGTGCACTTGATGGAACACTGGATTCTCTGAGTTGAGAAATACCCTTGTCCAATTGGTGAAATGCATAACTTGCATGGGCAAAATGAACTGTATACCAAATGCTCAGTTGATCCTAGTGCTTGGTGAAAAAGTCTGCGTAGGGAAAAACAAGTCAACTAGAATAGAAGAGTGAAAGCAATTTCCATGGGAGCATCTGAAGTGAAATCCTTCCTTCCATTCTTAGAAGACCATGAATGCCTTGTGTAGGCAGAAAAACAGAAGTTCTTGCAAGGTTCACAGTGAGCAGATTCTCCAAATCTCTGAAAGAATGCAAATAGTCAAGAAAGTCTTCCATTGCTGCAAGACATCATTTCCTACAGTTGCCATCAATGCTGAAGCTAACAAAACTCTCTGTGTCTGTCTCATCTATATAATTCAGCGGTAATTGTATAGCTCTGGGATAGACATTACACTTCTGGCTTCTGCTTGTCACTGAATAAAAAATGTGTCTGTGTTAAATGACATGGCCTTGACTGGACTTGGGGTGATGGGGTGGGGAAACCATGACATTCAAGGCATTTATTTATGAAGAGGAGAAATTATGTTTGTCAGTTTCAGATAAAGGTTATTGCTCCATCCTCAAGAGAGCAGATAAGATACAGATCCTAATAACTTGGCAATTTAATGTAAAACAAAATGTGAGGGCAGCAGAAACAGAAAGGAAAGTTTTACTGCTTAAAAATAATTTAAGTTTTACTTAAATTTCATAAAAATTAATTATATAATTAAGTGGCTGAGTTACTTATAAGAAATGAAGTGTCAAATAGTACTATTGCAGGAGTTAGTAGTCAGATGTCAGTGATGTGTTTTTTTAGTCTGCATTCTGATGGTACCCAAAAAAGTCATCAAGATAAGGACTGAGTTATCATTTTTCATTTTTTTTCTGATGTGTATTGTATTAGGCACAAGGAAAACATACAATAAAAGCAGTCCCTGCCCAAAAGACCTTACAGTCAAAAACAGTTAGTGGGATAACACAAGGGTAAAGTAGTATCTCAGCGGTTTCATTTCCTTCACTTTTAAAAATTCATTTATTGTCATTTTTATTACAGTAACAGGGAATGAGGAAGTTTAAAATGGCTGAGGGAGATGAAGAAACAGCAGAAAATTAATTAGAAAGGAAAGAGGACACCAGAGGGGAAGTGTGGCAGGAAGGCTGAAAGTCAAAAGCAGAAAAGGAGAGAAAGGATGGAACTTAGCTGGCAAGCAGGAACCCAGGTGAAGCCAGGTAAGTATTTTAGTGCAGCTGTGGGAAAGGGGCTTCCCTATGAAATTTAAAAAGGGCAGGGATTCTCAGAAGACTTCAAGACTTCTTTCTTTTGTGCTATATTGTCCTAGTGATGGACGCCACTAAATTTTTAACACCAATTAGCAATGGCAGAATCTTCAGATCAGTTCTGGTGCTGATGTTTTGGCTCTCCTAGTTACAAACTACTTTTGATCCTTACAGTAAAAACCTGCCCCCAAATTACCTGCTTCCATTATTTTTAATGACTGCAGAGATTCTCTGCTGGTGGGGTGATTTTATTTTATCAAGTGGATTTGGTCCAAAATGTTGGGAGGAAAATGGAGGATGCTGGTGGGAAAGGAGGTGTGCAGTTAATATATTGATGTGCGGCCTGTAAGATCAGAGATAAAGCACCACCATTACCTTTTCATACCTTTGCATTACTAGCCATTACTGAATGACATGGTGCAGAAAGGCTGTTAGAGAAGGCTAATGCCTATACAGCCGGTGTAATGAAGAAATGGGAGATTTAGGCACAGGAAACCACAGCTCCAACAGAAGGAGCTGAAAAGATATAGATAAGATTAGTGACATATGTAAAGGCATAGATAATGTGTGACAGAGTCTGCCCAGCTGAATAGGCTGAAGCCAGCAGTAATAGGAAGTCCATGTTCTCCCTAATCCTCCCAGATAAGCTGTTCCATCCAGAATTATCAGCCAACAATCTTCAGGGTATCAGGCTGAAAATGAAGTTTCAGACTGCTTTGATTCCTCATCCATAAATGAGAAAGTGCCTGAAGGATCTTTATTTATTCTCGCTCCCTCCGAAACACTCTTCAAAAAGTGCCAATATACTAGCAACAGATGCATAAAGCCTCGCTTACTTTGATTGACAGAACATGATATAAAGCAACTCTCACTTGACATTTCAGTTTCATAAGGCTTCAAGCAAGTGTATGTGTGTGTGTAACTTTAAAACTTCACAAGGAAAGGAAAGGGGATATACGCAAACCTCAAGAAAATGTTTTCTGAGTGGAGTACAACATTTCTCTTGTTTCAAGATCTCATATGACGAGTAATTTCAGTGTATTGTTTCAGTCCTGTGTTTATTAAATGCCTGCAATATTTGCACCTCTTGGTTTTTGTAAACTTTCAAAATAATTGATATATATGTCCCTAGGAAATAAGTTTAATTTGAAAAGTTAAAGGAGTTTAGAAAAAACTTTCAAAATATGAATCAGCATGAAAAGGAATACGGACTAATATCTTTTTTCAAACAAATGAGAATTATCAAAAAGGTAAAGGAAGAATTTTTGTTGGGTTTTATGTTTCTGTTCCATACAGGGATGAAGGAAGAATGGTGGAACCCACCTGTAGTGTGCCTGTTTTCCTGATGTAACTACTGTAGTCTGACTCCCCTGAGGAAGCAATCAGGGCAATGGTTATGAGAAATATTTGCACTGTGTCCTCATTAGGTTTTATGCTTCATTTTGTTTTTCTATTTTTACACCTGGTTTGCCTGGAGCTTCCAGTGACAATATATTCTAAAAACGTGAACACTCTGGAACACTGACAAAATCTTGGGGATTAAAGAATTTGTACCTGGAGAGAAAGGAAACTCCTTGAAAGAATCTGTAACCCTCAACCCTTTATGATAGGATGCATCTGTTCTTCCTAATGAGGAATGCTTTTCACCTCTGAAAGAAAGAAAAAAACAAAACCCCTCTGTGTATAAGTTTTTTTGGGGAAAAGAACAGAACCATAATCAAAGGAAACCGGCAGGTTTCTTACTTTTTATTTACAATGGGCAACCAAGATAATTAAATAAAATACAACTAGCGGAAGAACATTAGAAAAGGGAAATTGTTCCTGAATATTATCAGGAAACTTCAAAGAAAGGGTGAAGAAATGTAGATGAAGCATTCCAACTTTTCTTTCCTCTGGTTCTATTACCCCTACAAAAAGCTGTAAATTACCTGCCTCCAAACCTTAAAAAGTGCTGTTTGCACCTGTTAATCAATTGCCAAAAAAAACCCCACTGCTAATTTTTGCAATGCAACTAATATTTCAGAATACTAATTATAAGATAAAATAATGAACAACTAGTTTTTTCAGAAATAATCATGTTTTTCAGATATTGCAAACTTTTTAAGGCACTAGCTTTTCCAATACTACTAGCACAATTTTTCTATTTCCTCTTGCTCTTGCTTGATTCTATTTAATGTAACAAAGACAACTGATTGAAATATCCTGTGCTATCTGTTTCCTATAGGGAAAAGAGTAAACCTGAAGGAGATTTCTTTCTAATGCTAATTGCAATACAGTTACATTTTGAGGAAGTATATGTGAGCTTTGAGAACACACAACAAATACATTCCTGACTGGTTCTCCATAGTGTTTTGCATTTTCCGTCTTAATTTGTTCTATTGGAATGGCTGTAAAGAATTTCTCTGCTGGTTAACCTGTGCTGAAGAGTGGTAGCAGGTCATTACCAAATCACTTAAAGGAATACACTCTAAAGTCAATTCAAGCTACTGAATGCAGTGACAGGACTAACAGAAATCTCTGTGGATTTCTGTGGGAAATCCTGTGGGAAAATCTGGGAATAGGGGAATGAATCTTAGCTAAAGCAGAATTAGAAAGGGAAAGCAGTACAAGTTAGAAGAAAGGTAGGTTTGGAAATGAATACTTCATCTTCAAATGCAGACAAAGCATGTCTTTCTTGTATTTTCTTCTTTCTTGTCCTTCACTATTGGGCTGTTCATATCTTTTCTGAATTCCTAAAACAGACAACCTAGAAAACAGAATACCTATGCCCAGCTTTTCATCACAATGTATTGTAGAAAACAAGAAATGTAGTTTTGTTTCTGTACTCTTAACTATAAGGGAGTAGGAAAACTCTTAACTCTCTCTCCAGTTACTATACTTCTGTTTGCTGAAAGATAGTAAGAAGAAAAATAAACTAATATTTACAGTGTTGAGTGTCCAGTTGAACACTGCAGAACAGTGGTGGGGAGTAATGTCCATGTTCACACTTGGAGTCATGAGACACAAATGCAAGTCCCATCAAGGTCAGTAAGGATTATCCTTACTCAAATGACCTTGGAACTGAATCCTTTTGATGTATCTTTGGCCATCTTATCAATTCAATTAGCGGACTTCAACAGATATTGGCCTTTTTAATTTACAGGTGGCAGCCATTGTGAATGTGCTAAAGACAAGTCTGTAGGCATTGCTTAATAATTTTCCTCAGCTGCAGATTATTCTCTTGTACATTGCAGCCAGATGTTTTTCTGTGGATATGGAAAGTACCTTATATGTTTTTAAGTGAACAGAATTTATTAACCATGCTTTAGGATGAATTTCAACTGGCTGCAAGAAAAAGCACAGCTGGAAGACTGTGTACCAGCGAGGCCGTGCTTTGCCCATACATAAAACGTGAGAGAGGAAAAACAAGATAAAAGAGATTAAGGGGGAAAAGATAGGTTCTGTTGATTTCAAACAACCAATTGAAGACTTTATTTTGAGGACAAACAGGACAGTGAAAGGATTAAGAAATCTGTCGGGTTTCTCAAAGCCTTATAATGGCAAGGCTGTTTCCTCCACCTATGTAGGTAGGTTAGACAATAAGGTAAAAGCTTGTAAACCTCCACTTTTTTGTACTGCCCAATTTAGTTAAGGTAACTGATGTCCCCAATGTCTTCTGCACAAAACACAAAACACCTTCTGGAAGTGCTGACATGCTGGCATAACCTGCATTCCAAAACCAAACCAAAACAAAAAATGCAGAAAAAGAAAAAAACCCAAACAAACAAACATACAAACAAAGAGGAGCTTTAAAGAGTTAAATAATTTGAAATGCCACAAAAAGTGCTCCCACAGTTTTAAAATGTTAATCAGTTATGAAAGTGTAAGTCGTCCCCTGCTGACAAAGAAAATGAACACAGGAAGAGAGGAAAAATTGGAGTTTCTGAATTAAGAATCTGTGTGGCTTTTCATCAACACTTGGTGGGCAATCCAAAGACTCAAGCCTGTTACCTAGCAGACTGCTGTACAACTCTGCATTTTGCATTGCATATGCATTCAGAGCCATGGTGCCTACCTGTGTTTCTGTGGTAGCCATTTTTGCTGTGCAGGTGCTGCGGATGACAGAGGAGAGCACTGAGACATTGAGAGGTCTTTCTGAAAGCACCTGAACTCACTGATTGCTTTCATTGCCAATTACCATGATTCTTAGACAGTCCTAAGGGAACTATCACCTGCCCTACATCCTTTGCTCAGGCTGATTCAGCTCAAGTGGAGTAAGAGACAAAGAAACCGGGAAGTTGTTACTGTTACTGTTCTGTGGGTATTTGCAGAGATGGATCCTGGATTCCCATCTTGCCACCAATGCCTCTGTGCAGAATGAAGGGGAGATCTCTAAATTTCATTAGGTTTACCTTGCAGTACATGTGCAAAGAGATTTTGTCATTATTTTGTTTTGGGAGTCCTTTTTCTTTTGGTCTTCAGCCTGACTTTGTCTTGATATTTTTAGTTTTTAGAGCCTAATTTCATGAGGCGAGGGCAGAGGTCGTTAATTCTGAAGAACCAAGATGATGAAAACCCCATTCAGGGGGAAAGTCTTCACTGTAAGAACCACACAACATAGTGTTTTTCCCTAGATTATCTGTTATAACAAAGCTGGGAGAGAGATAAAAAACCAGTAAATATAAAGCATAGTTTTCTTCTTTTGCTGCAATCAAAAAGATGCCTTAAACTTGCAGAAAGACAAAAACACACAAAACAGACTTTTCTAATTTTAAACTGGCATTTGCTTGTTTATTTTAAATATGTTGCATTTTATAAATTCAAAACTTGTGAGCTCAAAGTGGGATGCCTCTCATGGCCCCAAGCAAACATCTCTGATTTTAACATCCTATTATGCATGGATGAAAAGCTAAGCTAATAACTAATTTTCACCCTCACCACACAGCCATCTCTGACAAGATTAAAAGCGATTGTTTCTAAGGGATGTTTACTAACATTAGCTCAAAGTGGACAAGTGGGCAAGTCAGGAGGCAAAGTGCAATCCTGCATTAGAACATTAGAACCAGGCAATTTTGGTACTGCACGTACGAAAATACACCACATTCAAAAGAGGGGAAAAGACAATGGGCAGAGACCTCATCATATTAATTAACTAAAAGCAACAGAGGAAGAGACTAAGGAAATGCCTAAACATATTACAAATGAGCATTTATTTTCATGCTGTCTGTGAATATTACACAATCTTTTTTCATCTTTATGCCCAAACTGGATGTCTTGTGTATCACCACAGCATATATGAGAGTTTGTGTAACAACTGTATAAGAGAGAATAACTTCTTCCACATTCATATAAGCTCACATACAGAAATTTACCTCCTTAAAGTGAAATAATGTAAATAATTTTCATCTTGCTAAATAGAACCACTTAAGGAACTCTCAATAGAAACTGAAATGTTACATCTGGTCATGTAAACCATTCCTTTGTTCAACTTCTTAACAACTGCTGTGTGTGCACTACTTTTTAGCTTAGAGAAAATACATATCTGTTTGTGGTCACTAAAGACACTATGGTACTTTCTATGGAGATGCTTGTGAATATCAAAGTCAAAGTTAAACTATAGCTTGGGTATCAAGGTCTACCTAAACTTTCCCATGTGGTTTGTCTGAGGCTGTTCTCTGTTTCCTTTTCTCTGCAGGATGACCATGCAGTGCAGCTCTGAACGGCCTAATAATTACCTCATTTTATCTTGCGCTGTATGCAACTACATCTCAGTGGAGAAATTAAAGATTACTCATCCATGTTTTCCTTGTTTTGTTTTTGTGGTTTTGTTTTATTTGGTTTGGATGTTGGGGTTTTTTCTGTTGGTTGGTTGTGAGAAGCCAATGAGTTTTGTTATGCCTCATCAACGGTTGTCAGAGGCATATGGGAGACGGGTTGCACGTGTGCCACGTCGCGGAGACGGCCGGGAGAAGGAGGAGGAAAGCCTTGTCTCTGGGGGTGCCTTTGCCTGGCACCGTTTCATGTCCCACGGGGGACAGGCAGTCAGCAAGGGAACCCCGAAGGCTCTGTACCCAGGGACGCTCTCCCGCCAGACGGCAGAAGGTCTCTGCCCGCGGGCTGCGCTGGCACACCGGCCTGGGCCGTGCTCTCCTGTCCGCAGGCGGATCTGGGGAGGAGTGGGGCGCATGAAAAGGAACCGCACCCGAAGTTCCGGGGGCTGTTCTGTCCCTTGCCTTTGGACTCTCTTGGGAGGGCTTTTCGAACTCGCTTTTGGAGTCCAGCCTCGCTGGCCCTCGCGTCTGTGCCGCCGCCCTGAGTCCTTGACCAGGCCCGGCCCGCTTCGTCCCAGCGCCCTGTCCCTGCATCCGGCCCTGCCGCCTCCGAGCCTGACCAGGCCGCTCCTGGCCGCCACCCTGCCCGATCCCTCCCCTCGTGTCCCGCCGCCCTGCCCCGGCTCCTGCCCGATCCCTCCCCTCGTGTCCCGCCGCCCTGCCCCGGCTCCTGCCCGATCCCTCCCCTCGTGTCCCGCCCGCAGGGGCCGTGCCCAGGCCGGCAGCTGCACAGCGCCGCCTCATCGGGGACATGGCCGCACCTCCGGGGCTAACGCCCTCTGTGCCCTCTGCTCCTCTCGCCCTCTCTCTCTACAGCCCCGTTCCTTTGCCATTTTTCTTCCTCTTGCTCTGTCTTCTCTAGTCCTCTTAAGTAGGTTAAGTCCTTTTTATTTTGTCTTTTTGTTACCCATAAACAGCTCTCAGATACAACGTTTTCCTCGTTTGGCTTAATTTGGTTTCTGACTATGCATTATTAAAAGAACTCATTGCTGTTCTCCACACTGGAACACAGCAGTTGGGTTTTGGGGATTTTTTCTGAAGTTCTGTGCACCTTTAGAAGGCCACTGAGATTTCAGGGCTCTAAAAATTCTCTTACTCATTATCATTACCAGCAACACGAAGATGCTATTTAAATAGAAAACAAGGCTAAAAATCCTGAATAAGAGAAAAGACGTCAAGAAATCCCCCTTATAATTACTGATGACTGCAGGTGAAATTTAACTGTAAGGTTGACACATAAATTGATATGGCCATTACCAGACACTGTGCAACTTGTGATGTATCTCTTAGTGGCAGAATAGATAACAAGATCAATTGCTCATTTCAGCTGAAGAGACAAGAATGGCCTAGACACAAATGAAGAAAAAAAAAAAAAAGGAAAAAAAAAAAGGTAGAGGTAGTGGATATTGCCTGACCAGTACTGAGTTTACACCACTGTACAAGAAGCAACTGCAATTTTTATCAGTTAAGATAGATTTGCAGTTAATGCAGTTAAGATAGATTTAAACTAACTCTGATCTCAGTGGCAGGGTAGTTGTAGAGATGCAAACTTAATTAGTTAAAGGCATGAACCATGCTCATTTTTCCTTGGTTTGCACCTTTCACTGAACTCCCGAGAGCCACTGTGACACTACTTATTATTCAAGTAAGTTTATTCATAGCAGAACTGAGCATTTCTTTCAATATTGCTGTCACACCTGGAGTGTGACTTTTTTTGCCTCTGTTTGAGTAGTACAACCATCCGGAAAACGAATATACCTGCCTTGTTGAGGATTATCCATTTGTTAAAGCACCTTCCTGGAGAATGGCCCACAACACCTGACCTTCTGACCTTCAGTTCTGAGTGATCCCACAGTCTCAGGTAGTCAGCAATGACTGAACAGTTTTAGATGGCTCTAATTTATACCAAACTCAATCTGGCCTCTGCCAGTCCCAAAATCACAGGACTGTAAAAATAGATTCAGGCCATGCTTTTCCCACCTTTCCTTGTAGCTCAGGCAGACAAAGAGCTAATCCAGCAGCTGTACAGCTACTGATTAACTCAGAAAAGTCTCTTCTAAAACAATTTAGAAATTGGACCAAACAATAAAAATAGTTGATATTTAAGATATTGTATCTGAGAACTGAAATCTGAAAGCCTAGAACAGCAACCTTAGAATGCACCCTTTTCCCTTTGCTTATTTTTCTTTTTACTCAAGAAAGAATAATTTCTCAGGGAACAAAACACACTTACTTATAACACAGTATGTAATCAGTTCAATCTACCCTCTACCAATAGAAACAACAAAATTTCTTCTCAGAACACTGAACAGGAATACATTAAAAACATGACATGGGCCCTTCAGAGGTTTTCAATTATTAGTTTTCTTGCATTGCACAAAAGTACAAGCTGTCATTGTATAGTGGCTTTTTAAAATTCAGAGTATGAAATAGATGAGTTTTCTCCATATACAGATGTTAAGCCCTACCATTGCAAGATGTAAACTCTCCCTCTTTTTAATCTCCTTGCTTCTTTAATGATTCCTGAACACTACAGTTTACGTAGATGGAAAATATAACAATGAAAAGCATCAGAGCCCATGGAGCAGGATATGGATCTTTGAGATGCTCTATTTCTTTTCCAGGCTATGTCATTATCTCCCCATGTTGCCACCAATGGGTCATTCTGTTTGGCTACTTTGGGCTCCCTGTTATGCAAAGAGCAACAAGACCAGTCATCCATGTTTTGAAAAATGCTGAGGAAATAAAATTGGATTTACTTATTAAAAAATTAGACTGATACTGAAATTCAAGACTGAAATCTATAAAATCCTTCTACTGAAATAAAATCCATAATATATGTTATTTCTAGTAAGAATTTAAATGCAGATAGTTATATATAGCTTACTTAGATTGGTACTTTTTATTAAGTATATTAAAAAATTCTACTTCATATCTTTATTTAAAGTTGACAGTAAAGCCAGATGAACTTGTCACCTAAATTTGTTTCTGTTGTTGGAGGCTACCATGTCTCTGAAAGTCGCTAGTGTGGTGATAGATTCTAAAAAGTGCCTGTTAATATAAAATGTTTGTGAACTTCACCTGGTACATAATTATTTATTAAGTTCTTTAGACTAGGGAGAACAGTATAAAAATTATAAAACCTGTAGTCTTGAGTCACAGACCAGAGTCATCTTGTGCGCAGAGTTCAGAGGTCCCTGCTATGTCTTTCAGTTTCTGGTAAAGACATCCTTAACCACAGTGACTGGGAACAGTCTACGTCTTCACACTTCCATAGGAATTTGTACCTTCAGCATAAGAATGTGAAAAAAAAACTAGCTTAAGATGTGGTGCTTGGCACATAAACCTTTCCAAGATTGCAGGAATATCACGGTGTGTGAATTTGTCTTGCACTTTTGTAGTCAGCCACTCCTGGGAATATGATATAGGACATATACTTTGTTTAAAATTCATATAATGTATTTTTGGCTTGCAATGAGTACTTTCTGCAATTAATGCAGCAAGCAGTTTATTGACAAAGAAGTTAAAATAATTGTATGACAATGGTGGACTCTTAAAAGAATGAATTCATACTAACGCTGCCATAACAGCAAATAGCAAAAATTTGAACATTTCAATATATTTTCTAAAATATTAGCAAATGTGCTTTAGAAAAACTCTGTAGAGATTGGTGTAAAAACAGAAGTACTATGCTGATATGCTTTCAGCCATATGTTATGTTGTTTTATTTTTCAGCACATGTCATCAACAGTTTTCTTTTGGTATGATCAAAGAACCATACACATTCACTCAAATAAGGTATAAAGAAATCTGTGCTTCTTTTTTTCTTTAGTTTTCAATTCTTCATTTTGTCTGTTCTCTAAACAAGAAACAGGAGTGTTCTCATGGCTAAGATGTGTATCAATTAAAAGTGAAGTATGTGCTCTAGGAACACTAAAAACTTCAGCATCTTTCAGATATGTATATTAATGGTAAGAATCTGATTGCACTCCAGGGAGATACTTTCAGTTGTCACAAAAGGAAAAATACATATACAAATAACTGGATTAAATAGAAGCAACTATTTTGGGTTAGCGAACTGAGCTTGTAATGGCATTCCTGTATACACTCTTAGCTTTCATTACTGGCTAGAGGAAAACATTACTATATGGACTTGTATTTTTCTGGCTGGGCTCCACAAGTGCATCAAGATGAAAGGAACTTCCATTTCTGAAAGGACTTACAGTAATGGTGCAAAATCTCCTCATACTCACTAGTGCCAAAATTAGAGATTGATGCAATAACTTAAAGTCACCAGACATATTCTACCAACATTTTCCTGATGCCATGAAATTTCATAAGACAATTTGTACTAAGATGGAAAATCTTTCAAGGATGCTGGTTATATTCATTATAGCCAGTTTGCACTGGAACACCTATACCTTCAGCTCAGGGAGAAGGAACAGCCTCATGGGGGGGTAACTACTTTCCATACTTTGCATGTTAGATACTGAAAAATCATTACTTTGGCCAAAAAGTTATCTACCAGTGTTAAAAGAATGAGGATTTCTCAGAGCCTTTGTTTAAATGCACCATTCAGATTCTTCTCGGATGCCCTGTGATCATCTTCCTTCAGAGAACGAAGGTTGTATGGAAACTTCTTTCTGCAACTAAAAAATCAAAGGTTGCGCAATAAAAACTTTGTAGACATTTTGGCAGATCCACAATGCTAATGTGTGCCCTAATGTCCAGCATGTGGAGAAGGTTAAAGGAAAGAAGCATGAGCCTTGAGTCTTGCTTTCATACCAACCCCACTTGTAACTGTACTCAGCACAGTTCAGCACTCTTGGAAAGCAGTACCAGAGCTGAATTTGTACTATGTCTCTGTACTATTGGTACTCTGCCCTTATATTTCTAGTTGTGGTTGGCAATGTGACTGCTTCTGTGCCTACAGAGGAGATGTGTTTTGGCCATGTTAATGTTCACAACAGCCAATATGACAGAACTATCTAAAAAAAATAGTGTCAAATGCCTAAACTGTCCAAAATATTGCTTCTCTTAGTAACGTGCCACTATTTGACTTCAGAAAGTCTCAGGTTTGTGTGGAATAAGCATGTCAGCTTCTCTAGATCTGCCTCTACAGAGGTACTGCTTAGTCTATTTAGGACGACTATAAGGAGACAGAGTGTGTGTGTGTGTATGCCATGGCCACAGCAAGCTGGGAGCAGAGGCTCCTCCTGTTACAGCTGTGCAAGTGCTCAGCTGATTGATCATGGATTTAGAGAGTAACATGAGAGCAAGATACAAGGTGTGTGTGTCTAAAAACATAATGCACAAATGCATCATCACAGGGCATGAAACCTTTTTGTAGGATCTGAGGCCAACACTATTTTGTAGATTTGGTGCTAGCACAGACTTTTTTAAAATGAAGTTGAGAGTTTTATGACAAGACTTGAAGCTGACAATATAATAAAAATACCAAGTCGTGCAAAGTTGGTGTTAAAATTATGAGTACCAACAGTGTCATGCTGAAATCCTCCCTTCACTAATATCAGCAAGAGTTTTACTGAGGACCTGAGAGGGCAAAGGACTTCAGGTTATGTTTTTACAGGTGATATAAAACTATGTGAGTCTTGACCTGCTCATTTCACCTTGCCTACTAGAGACCTGGAAACTTTTCAGTGATAGCATTTTTAAACTAGAAGAACTGTTTAAATGAAAGTTTCTTAAATACTGAAGACCAAGCATGCATACATGTCTTTACATATATATGTCCAGCCACAGAAACTGCAATTCTCTTTAAAAATAAAAAAAAAAAAAGAGAAAAGAAAATCACATTTAAAAAAATATAGAGAAAGTGTTCAGTACAGATAGACAAGAAATGGGATCTATTATATAGCTTCTGAAAAGAACAGAGAAGTTAACCGAAGGATCTTGGCAATGTTCCAGTTCTAATGATTTAATTTTAGCTCTCTGAATTTCTTCTGTAATTTCATATAGATATAGAATTTTTCAATCCCTGTCCTAAGATGATGTGTAGATATGCTGTTCATTAATGAACAATGCCATTTTCCACTCAGGCAAAGCTTAAGTCACATATAAAAACTTATGGATTTTATCAAATTAGCTATTAAGAAAATGCCTTAATTCCAGCTTAGTCATATGTAACTTCTCAGATAGTTTCACTGGTAAAAAGGATCGTGGTTCTCTAAAGCTCTACTTCTTCTCTTCAGATTAAATATCTGAGATTTTGATATTATGATACACAGCAGTGGTATCTTTTGAATCAAATAAAAGGTATGTTTTTCAGATGACTACAAAAGAAATTGTGTTACTGTAGGTGAAAACTTCGTATCACTAACATTGAACAACATGTGTATCTATCAAAAAAAAAGAGAACAGTTTTTCCTGAATTTTACTCTGTCATTTGGTACATTTTTTTTTTTGCTGTTCAGCCTTTACTAAGTACATTATGGACTTCTCTAGGGAGCACAAAATGTGTTTTTTTAAGTAAACATGCAATGCTTTGATAAATAAAAACATTCAAATGAGATTGCTATTGGGGGAAAAAAACTATTCAGTTAAAACTCTTGTTCTATTGTTTAGTATAATAATAAAACCCTTTATCCCAAAAGACTGAAACAAATTTTGTTTCATTGTGGCCATACTGCAGAGTTCTAAAAAGTTAAACTGCCATATTGAATGTGTTCCCATAGGCTAATCAGGAAAAAAAAAGAGAAATTGTCTACAGCATACTGAGTGATCAATATTTTAATGCGGTAATAAAAAGAATCCTCAACTCTTCAGTAAAAATATTCCTGTATCATAGACATTCACCCTTTACTCATTCAATAGGAAACAAAGCAACCTCTAGTACAAACAAACCATATTTTGAATATTGACCTGTGATGGTAAATTTCAGACCACTGCTTGAAATGGTCTTAGCTAACTCCAGAGAATTGTTTTTACCCAAAAACCTATACTTCTTACCTTATACTGTGTTAAATTACACCTTGAAATCTTATGGCTGTCCAGAGATTTGTCTTTATGGAGATAAACACCCAAATATCTACTTTAAAGTGAAAGCCTTCTTTTTCAGCTTTAAAACCCAGGTTGTAAGCCCAGTACTACAAGGCAATATTCACTATTCAGCAGTGCCTGTTATCTCCAATGGGCTCCTTGCAATTCATTTGAGACTGCTCTGTAAGTGGAAGATGCAGCATACATTTTTACATGCATTTCCTGTGTACTGTACTAGAAGTGATAAAGCTGATGTTAACTGTAGTGTTGAGCAGGAGAGAGAACTTCAAAAATGTAACATGTAGTAGCCTCATTGCAGTTGCCTGAGGCATGGTAGTTTATAGCACTATAGATTTTACCCTTGAGAAAAATAAAATGAATAAATATGAGCTACAAGAATATGAGTCATACACAATAGAATTTGAAAAGTTTAAATAACTAAATAGGAATTAGTCAGCTTCTAGATAAGTGATAGTACCTCAAAATCCTGAGGGATCTCTTCCCCAAAATGACTTTCACAGAAATCTAAGTCCACCACTTTCAGTTGGATTGTGAGTTCCTAAATCAGGAGATCTGACCTCAGCAAGTTTGTAAAGGATACCTAAATCATAAACCTAACAATCTCCTAAAAGTCCAGCAAAGCATTTAGGCATGACCTTAATCACAATTGAGTAGTATTGTAGTGATTAGCTACCCTGAATTAATAGCACAACTCATGGGCTCAAAGTTAAGTGAATACTTACAGCATTTTACAGACTCAGTTTCAACTATCAGATCAGTTTCCCACTGCTGCTTTTCACTACTGCTGTGGTTATTGTGAGACTAGAACAGCTGTAGATGTCTAAGAAAACCCTGCTAAAGCCAAGGGGCACACAAATTGCATGCCTTTGTAGGGTTCCTGAATTTACGTATGCTAACCTTGGAGCCTCTTTCTGAAATATAATAAATAAGTTACAGATTCCACAGCCCTGTAGTGCCAATTACAGCAAGTATTTTCACACTTCTTTAACCAAACTGAAAATAAATTGCTCAAAGCCAGACAGTGAGTGGTAAAGCTAGTATCAAGCTTTTGCTATCCATTTATTTGATCCTCTCTTTGCTTTGCTATTCAAAGCAAAAAGATTCAAAGATTTAAATATTCTTGTTTGACAAATCAGACTTGGGGCTGAGGTTATTGCATTTAAGATAATCTAATCTAGGTGGAGTAATTCTAAAATTCTTTTCTATTTTTCTTGGGCCTTTAGTTTCCAGGACAGGAAGTAGGTGATGAACTTTTTCACTTGGAAACATAGTATCAATTTGTAGGATTCCCTAAGTGAAAGAATGTGCTACAGTGTGCAAGTACAAACCTCTCCCTCGAGAATCCAGAGGAAAAGCACATCGTGTTGGAGGGGGGTATGGATGATCTTTGTTCAAGTGTGCTTCTACATACTATCTGTTACCAGAACTGCCCCTCCATCATGAGCTCTTTCTACTTAAAATGCTGATACCAGTGCATTGTCATGAGAATCTGCATTCTTCTCATGACACAAGTTGTGAGCTCTAACACTTTATTATATGAAATAGCATTCTAAACATTAGAATCCAAGGTGCTTCTGTATGAATCAATTAGCACTCTTGACCTCCTAACCATACTGCAGTCTGTAATTTGACAGTTATCTCTAGTAGACCCTATAAACTAGTACAACAGATGTGTGCACGCTGTCCTCTAATTCAGAGTAATAATCTTTCTACAATTGTGTTCACTGTTGTTCGTCTAACTTTAGGGGAAAAAAAGAAATTTATCAATGCAATTGAATGAACCTAATGTTTACCTCTCCCTTACCATCTCATATTAAGAAATTACAGAGCATTTTTCATTATATCTGTTTGGCAAAGCCAGTCATAAAAGGTTGGTGTAGAAAATAAGTGCAGAACATTTAAACAAAAAATATTCATGGAATTTGGTAGGTATACAATTTTATGAACTGTTTTCTGCTGTGTTACTGTATTAGGAGTCTCAAAGCTTCCTCCAGTTAAGGTTAATTCATTGTTTATATTAGCACATATGCCTTAACAACATAAAGAGCATTTCCCACAGATCAGTTGATAAGATGCAACATAGAGAAAGGGCCAAATAATGTTTATTACAGTCTACTTAGTGAAGCTATGACTACAATACTTCTACTGCTGAAGTCAGTGAAAAGACACCAGCACAACACAGTCCCAGAAAATGCAAGCTGATCTAGCACAAAAGATTCTTTGTTTAAGAGCAGCAAAAATTTCCAGCAACTATCTGAAGATGCATGGCATAAGAGAATGCAATTAAATAACAAAACAAATCCATTCTAAAGGACAATCATTATAAACCAGGACAGAGACACTTTGTTTTAAGTGCACACTATGAATTTTAAAGATCTTTCTTTAGAAGGGGAGTGGGATGATAACCAAGGAGCTAAGGAAGGGCTAAGTCTTACTGTCTAAGGCCTACACTGTGTACTCTCTGTGTTATCTTTGCAGATGGAGATCTGCATAGTCAACATCAAGAAGGGATGAACTGACTGAAGGGAAAGTCGTGTGGAGACAGGAGGATGGTCCTGTTTTGGCTTTGAAGAATGACAGACTGGCAAAGTCTTATGACTGGAATTTTGAAGGACACCATATCAAAGAAAAATTAACTTTTGCCTGATTAAGGGTTATTTAAATTGTAAAGTGCACACTCTGCATATGTTAACAAGCTCAATTAATTACATGCTATGACATGTATGACTATTTTACATAACTCACTACCTGTATCTGCTACATGTAACACAGGAGGAGGGGAATAAGATTGGACTATATATAAGAAGGTAGAAATTTCACTTAGGAGGAAAACCCAAAAAGCCTTGAGACAGAGGACTGGCTACTCTCCTCCCTCTTCTTCTGACCAGTGTAAATTTCTAATTATTATTACCCAGGTTAACCCAATGTTACTGTTATTGTTAGAGTTCTATCCCAGCTAATGCATTTGTAAGCAGCAATTCCTAATCTGTATTTCTGTTGCTTCAATAAACTGCAATATTTGTGAATTTTTGCTACCAAGGTTCTCGTATAATGTGACCAGACCTATAGTGCCAGATTGGTTCATCACACTATTCATGAATCTGTGATTGCACAAGTTCTTATTGAACATGACCTGACCTATAGCATTGACTTGGTAAACTACATTATTTGTGAATCTGCGGTCATGGAACATCCTATTGGACGTGACCAGACTTAATAGTGCCAAAATTAGTTCTAATGAGAAATTAAGCTCAGTTTGCACCCAACTCTTCTGAACTCTGAGGACCAGCTGGAAAGCAAGAGTGTTTATTTTCTGCCAGATTTCTTAATTTTAATGCAAAAGAGGTCAATAAAGTATTATGGAGGAGTGACACATTTGATAGAGGACAGGGTTCTGAAAAAATCTATTATCAATTACTTTTTAGTGTTTGGCTCTAGTCCAGTAATTTTTATTTGAACAGGCCACATGTTAGCATGGTTTTGATTGCAAGTGACTGACTGTTCTTAAATGGGATACTATTAATTTGCTATCTTCAACTTTATCCCTCCTTTTTCTGATAGTGATTCTGTTATGTCAGGTGCTGTTTTAAAATTAAGGGGTGGGGAAAGGGGGAATTCATTTAAAAAAAGTTTGTTTGTAACAGTAAATTACTCTCTGTTTTGTTTTCAGCCAGCTCAGATCAAGTTCAATCCAATACATCCTGCAAGTTATTCTGAAAATAAGCAATTTAAATGCCCCTCAAATTTAGCCCAAATCAGTTTGACTCTGTGAGTTGTATCCTTTCTTTCTTTCATACCAGTGTTCATCCAAAGCAGTGCTATATAAGCTGATGGAGTCACTTGAGCTACAAGCAAGTAGGGAGTAAATCTCCATTCATTGTTTCCTTAAGTAAACTTTACAGAAGTTCATGAGATCACCCTATTGAAAGGATTTGTTATCAGGAAAAAATGTCATTTTTTACCTTTCAGACAGGTGTGGGTTAAAGGGCTGGCTGGTACCTGGAGTACCTGGAGTGACAATCACTGCATGTATATCCAGTTATACAAATAGAAGGAGTCCTTCAAATAACAAACATTTCCTCCTTACTTTCTTTAGTTATGGTTTGTGAATATCCATTTAGTCAGTACCCAGTGAAGAGAACTGCATTGTTTGTGTTCAGTTTTCATGGAGACCAGACTCTGACCCCAACTATAAAGCATACCTAGAAGACAGAACAGAGTCTCCCACTTAGAGGATCCACTCTTCAGACAAGGCTGTAACATAGGAAGCATGAATTATCAACTCTCTAAGCCTGTGTGAACAGGAATAACAGAAAGGTAACCTCATATGTGGCTTTGACATAATCTGATGTCTTGACAATATTTCTCTGCATCACTGCAAAATATGCATATAAGCCACAAAAGCCATTGCTGACCATTTTCTGAAGAAATGACTCCATGGATATGTCCATGTCCAGGTCATGAATCTATAAAGGATTTATCCATTAAACACAGAAACAGAACGCATTAATTGATTCTCAAAATCCATGTGCTGTTCAAAAGTTTCAATGCTGAAATACACTAAAAATTCAAAACTGCCGGCACTGAAAGACAGGGAAGTCACATTTCAACTACTGAACTTACTTGAAGAACATCATCTCCACTACTTCCATTCAGAATAACAACTGGAGAGGAATTCTTCTTTACATTCTTTAGGAAGGAAAAGTGTGTTTAGAAAATAATCCTGGTTGTTCATCAGATAAAAGCACACTGCCATAGAATTAGTTTTCCATGGGTTTAGAAGAAAAATATATATTTACAGCAGCTATTTGCTGAATTCAATCTCTGCTAAATGCAATTATCTTTGTCATATAGGAATTCCATAGCTACTATAAGAGGTGTGTACATCTTAGCTCTGAATGATGCTCCTAAGGAAGGTCTGAAGGAAATTAAGCTGCCTCACAAGACATAAATCTAGACTCCTGATTCCTGTGCTGACAGAGTCTGCAGTACAATGACAGCTTGTAATTCAAATTCAATATATAATTAAAAATTAAAAGAGAAATGGCGTCTGCACCTTTTCAGAACAACTAGGAAATTTGCAGTACAGGATGAGAAAAGGAGAAGTACAAAATCCTGTTTTCACTCTTGAAACACTGAAAATAAGTAAAAAATATTTTTTGAGGTTCTGTATTAGATAATTTTGTGCTGCTCAGTTAACTTAGTTTTGCCAAAGTTAATGTTAATAGAGCCACTATGAAGAACATTAAGCTAAAGACATACTATATCCATTTAGAATTAATTTTCTTTCTTTTGGCCTCTTAACCTTGAGTATGAAGTACCCTTTTCTCATCCTACTTAAAGCACTTTGAACGTGTAGAATTAAATTGGTTTGTGTAGTTCTCTTGCATGTCAAAATATAAACAATTTGAAAATGCTAAGTTCCAAAGTGGTGGTTTCTCTTTCATCAAAATTATATTACAAAAATTTCCTTTTCAACTTAGTATTTACTTTGGAAAAGCTAGTGTTTTGAAAAATGCAGAATAATATTTATTGCACCTAGGAAAACATGAGTTAAAGAGTTAAAGAACTGGATTTATTTATTAATCAATGTGTGTCAGAGTGCCAAACAGTGACATTTGTTAATGGTATTGCAAGGGCTGAGAGAACTTTCTTTTCATTCAAGGCCACAGACTACATCTTGAGTAGCAAGAAGGAATGCTAAGTTCATTCACCTCATCTTCTAATACGGTTAGTAAACTCCTAACATTGCAGTAAGCAACAAAACCTGGTTAGAGAGATTGAAAGCTGAGGTAGCATGACAGGCCATGTGCTCTACTACAGTTATCACTCCTGATAAGGAAATCCTTGTTCTTTTACTGGGGGTCAATGCAAGAGAGGCTCTGTTGTGTGAGTGGTTGACTTCCTTGTTATAACTCTGGATTTTAGCACTTAGACCAGCCCATATATTTTCTTATAAAATCATCTGATTAGTTTTCTGTAAGCTAAGAAAATGTTGTATCTGATGTTGCAAATCAAGTGGTGGATTTAAAGTTACTGAGACTAAGGTGTTTCCTATGAATAAATGCAGTATGAAACACTGTAATCTTATCAGGAAAATAACTTGTGATGTAGATGCAATCTGACTATAAGGTATAACTGTAAGAAAATGCGTTGTTCAGGTCTGGTTTTGTCAGTTCAAGATTTATTGCATTAATTTCATGTTTATTGCAACTAAGAGTATTACCACAAAATGTGGAATAAGCAGCCTTATAGCTATATGCATTTAGCAAATGTTGCAGGTGGGCCTAAGGACTTCAGCCACTCGACTAGGTAGTACTCATATATTGAACATTATAAAAAGGCTTAAACACAACTTAATGACATCACAGGGCTTTTTGAGGCTTCTCTGAGAGAGTTAAAGTTTTCCTCCTAAAGAATTTGTTGTGGTTTGGCCATGGATAAAAATATTCATTACTGCTAGTTCACAATTTTAATGCAGAAAGAAGCACTGACTAGGAAAAATTAATTGCAAATATCTGCCTGAACCATTTTGCACCGAGTAAGTTTGCAAATACAGGCTCTAGTACAGGATAACTAAACTATTATTCTTCCTGCAGAAAAGAATGTCAGTGTACTTTAACACAGGTTTTCCTACCACATACCAAGTGCAGTTCTTGTAAGCAGAACTGTGTCATTGCAAGAATTCTGCATATAGTGAATCAAGCAGAAGTAAAGATCATAATCCAAACCACCAATGCCTATAAAAGAACTAAGTGCAACTTTGGCAATGTAAAAGAAAAAAGACTTCAATGAGAAATAGTTTGGAACATGGAAAATTCTTGTTTTGCAAGGCAGCTACATATAAATTGGCATATAAAAAATTGCATTATGCATAGTACCATAAATTCCCTTAATGTGCTTACCAGCAACCACATATCCCGAAGGTCATTAATGACTAATTGTGAGTAGGGAGTGTTTCAAAAAACTTGCTGAGACAGGGTCACTCGATAGCACTTGTAAAACACCAGATCATAAACTGTGTGTCATGCTGTTACATTCTTCCACCAGTAGAAGAATGTAACTGACTTAAGACCATAATTAAAATTTTCAAGCAGAGAAAACTTAGTTTCAATTCAACTAACAACCTCACTGATTTTACCTTTCCGAAAGCTAAGAAGAGCACTTGTTACACAGTGAGCTTAAATATGTATAGAGATACAAAATTTACTCTGGGGCATTCTGAACTGATTATCAGTTTAACACTTTATTTTTATGAGTGTCTGTGCGGGCGCGTGTGTGTGTGTGTGTGTGTGAGTATACAGCTGAGAAAGTATGGCGACCTTGTAACTTGGTCCCAAAATAAACTGTAATAAGTTGCGGTGCTAGGCACAACGGTCTTGGTCTTCAGCTACAATCATTCCAGACAGGGAATATGTGGGGTTACATATAAAACAGCCTCAGGACCCATTCTTAAAGGTCCTTTAGTGCTGTTAACATCTGTACTAAGATTATGATATGACTGTAGGGGAAAAAAAAAAAAAAGAATCACAGGAGTCTGAAAGTGGGTTAGAAAATCTTAGGTGGAAAAAGTGTTTTTTCACTCATGCAATTAAATACATATTGTTCTGTTCACTTCAGACTCTAAATTTTGAATGTAAACAAAAGCAGGCTAGTTCTGAACTATTAGGACTGAAATAACCAGTTGCCTTTCTTGACAAAAGAATGGAAGTGATATTTTGCAACCTCTGGCTCTGCTGAGATATTTTATAAGGGTTTTTCTACACCAGTAAAAACTCAGCACACTTACTGTGCATACAAAACTGCCTAAATATTTCTTGCAGTCGATTCACTTATGAGAAATCATTAGCAATATGTGCAAAACATTTAAAATCTAGCTTCTCCACTTCTGAGGTAACAGTACAGGTTATATAACCTAGCACAAAAGATTTTTCATAAAAGGAAAAAACAAGGAACTTTAAATACAAACCAGCCCATATTTAAAGATCCATCAAAGCTATGTCAGAAGTGACAAAAGATAGGGAAACAGAATGACAATGACATTCTGATCTTAATTCACATAATTTAAAAGTGGCAAGTTATAGCACACTTCCTCTTAAACTTCTGAGTCTCATGGATCCTGACAGAATGCTGCGAAACAGTACAAAAATAGACATTGATTAGTTACATAAAGAGTTAAGTATATGGATATAGATGTCTTGCTAAAGCTTTGCAAACCAAGCTCTGCCTTACTTCTGGCGACACAAGTTCACTTAAGATCAATGGGCAAGCAAGACCAAACACTGGTAAAGCTTTAATGAACATTGCTGGTAAACTGACTGGTGCAAGAAGACTAGAGATGGCTTTGACCAAAAAGCTTTTGACTTTAGGTTTGGGGTTCTGTACCTAATGCCAGACTCATGCAGGGCAACAGGAAACAATTAATCCTGCTGTTATTTTCAGAACTCAGTTTCTTCAGATATACAATTTATTTTATAACTGGAGTTATACCTTGTCCACTTTGTGGATTTGATAGTGATATCCACTGTAAACAACCATCAGCTGTCTAAAGGTGCTTGCAACTCTGCAGAGTGAATTGTCCTGTTCCTGCACAGCTTTCACACTCTCAGTGACAGCCACTTAAGCGTTTCTAGATTTGGCAGCCATACTTCTGAATGTCAAGACTTGGTCCAGGCATATGGGGATTGTCCTCTATTTCAGAGGAATTGGAAGTGCTCCTCTGTCTAGAGAGCAGTGCTCATGATTAATTTTTTAAAATCATTTTTAGTGCTGGAAGATTTAGACATGTGAGAAGCAGCATTTTCATCATTAGGCAAGTGTTCTATAATGAAATCTTTAAACAATATTTAGAGGTCTAAATCCCTATGGAAATCTGATTATGACCTTGGTAAATATAAAAATTACAGCAGAAACTACACATGTAAGTAGGCTAGAGGCTGAGTACTGCAATATGTAATGTGTAGATATTTTTGGTGGTACAAAAACAGAAGGTGACAGGGATGGACATATTTTGGCCCATTTTGCACTTGCAATTTTAGGGAAAATCTTTTTTCAAAAGGATTAAGAATCTGTGTGGCAAACTGCTCCAGAGGCTAGTGATCATAGCACTCACCATAGAGGAGCAGATTTTGGTAACAAGTTCTAGAAAAAGGAGGAATTCCTACTGTGCACTCTTGCAGCTGAGTCCTAGGCAGCAGCAGAAGATGGATGCCACCTTCATCATCACCAGCACCACTACTGTTCCCTTGGATCAGTCCTTGAAGGTCACTCTGCAAGGCAAAATCTCAATGGTAAAACTCTGGTGGCATGTCCTGTCAAGGCTTCAAGGTGCTCAGTAGCTACAGGCCTTAAACAGAGATCTGTAGGCAGTAGAGAATTTACAACCAAACCTGTAAGCATACATAATTTAGCTACCATCATTAGGGTATTATTTGCTGAATGTATGTTTTGAGATTACAGATTTGGTATACAGGCATCAAAAATGACATGACTAAACCACATCTATTTTGCATGGAGGTTTAAACTGCAACTCATCAGGAATACAAACTGCTTGAAGGCAAATATAAGCATGACAGACACAGAGAAGAAAAAAGCCCCAACAATATATGAGTCTATCCCTCATGCATGTGTCACTGCACAGCATTGTCTAGAGCGGGGCTCTGCAGAAAAATTGTTCTGGGGTCTTTTTAGGACACAGCACTATCGTGCAAAATCATCTTTTTTTTTCGGGAGAATATGTATGGAATCAGGTGTTCACGTTCCAGCTCTTCACTGACAGCCCTGGAGAAAGCATGCGACGCTCAGGCCTGGGAAAACACTTTCTGATGCCTGCTTCCCAGCCTGCAAAACGCAGCAGCCGCGGCTGCTGCAGCGAGACGAAGCCGTAGTTCCTGTCCTTTCCTCGCCGCAGGTCGCTTCCAGGTGTGCTTACTGTACGTTCCAAAACGTGCAGTAGGCAGAGGCCGCAGCCGCCCTGCGAAGACGGGACAGAACGCCCCGTCGAACACAAACGTGGCATTACAATGGAGCATTCAACGACCGGGTCTTGGAGCGCTCCTCTTGCTAGTGGAGAACACCCTGGCCCTGTCACCGCTTCCTCCAGTACAGGCGGCACTCCTTCAACAAAGCCGGGGAAAAAAAAAAAAAACGGAAAAAAAAAAAAAAAAAAAGGCAGCAACAAAAGTTAAATCACGTCGCATTCGGCGACTGTAGCAGGGCACCGCTCCGCGCGCCCAGCAGCACGGGGAGCTGAGGGAGCCGTCGGGCGGCCGGGGCTGCCCCAGCAGAACCGCTGCGGCCCCTCTCGGGCGCTGGGAAAGGCCCGGCCGGGCCCAGTCCGGCCTGGTCCGGTCCGGTCCGGCGGGCCGAGGGCAGGCGGGAGCGCCTCGCATTGGCGGCAGGCAGCGGAGGGGCAATTCCCACGCCCGTCCACGAGGGCAGCGGCGATACCCGCTGTACCCTCCTTTTGAAGGCGACGCTGCCCCTCATTAGCGCCCGTCCCCGGCGGTGCCCGCGGGCGGGGCGCAGGGCGGAGCCCCCTGCCGCCCCCCGCTCCCGCCGCGCCACCACCCCGCCCGGAGGAGGAGGAGGAGGCGGCGGGAGCGGCGGCGGCGGCGACAGCCGACACCGGCCCCACGTTACTTTGATTGACGGCTGAACAAATGTTTCCCCTGTTCGAACGCCGGCGCCGCGGAACGCCGGCGATCTGCGGGCCCCGCCTCGGGCGGTGGGAGAGCGGAGGCGGAGAGGCGGCGGGGAGCCTCCTGATTGGCTGCGGGCCCGCGGCGCGTCGGAACCCCACGTGGGGGAGAGTCCGGGGCCGCCCCTCTGCCCGGGCCCGCGCGCCCATTTGTCAGCGGCGAAGTGATGGGCATTAGTGCCGAGCGGCGATTAACGGCAGCCCGCCGCCCATTGGCCGCTTCCGCCGCCCTTCATGGGCGGGCCGCGGGGGGAGCGGCTGAGAGCGTCGCGGTGCTTGATGGGAGAAGTAGTCCCTGGAGCGGCTGCATGCGGGCAGTCTTGGCGCCGGGAGGACTACGACTCCCAGGGTGCCCCGCGGCGGCGGCCTTCCGGCTGCTGTGAATATGTATCAGAATGTTAATGACGAGCCGCTGCTAAATTTGGTCAAAGGAGTCACTTCGGCAGAGCGTGCTGTGGGAGCGGCGCGGAGCGGCGATCGGGCTGGACCGGGCTGGGCAGGACACGGCTGGGCTGGGCCGGACCACGCTGCGCTGACGAGCCGAGTACGGGGCTCCGCTCTGCGCGTCCCCGCCGCCACCACCGCCACTTCCCGGAGTTTCGAAAGGCGCGGAGGGAAAAAGAGAGGAAAAAAAAAAAAGACATAAATAAAGCTGCCCAGACCGTACCGTATTTTTAAATCTTTCTCGCTCTTTAATTTTTTTTTTCAATTAAAAAAATAACCAAACAAAAGGTGGTCGAGCAGCACTAGCGGGGGAGATGCGGTGCGGGCGGTAGGAGCGAAGACCGGACCGCCGCACAAAAGGGCACCGCACCGCACGTACCCCCGCCGCGGCAGCGGAGCAGCCGCCCGACCGCCGCAGCCACCGTCCCCGCCGGGGCTCCGCGCCCCGCTTCGCCCGGCGCCGGGAGAGCCGCCGGCAGCAGCAGTAAAAGTTTTCAGGAAGGGAGGAAAACTGCCGGTGGGGGGAATCTCCGGTGGAGCGCGCGCCGGCGCCGGCGGAGGGGCTTTCCCCGCCCTCCTCCACCTCGCCCTCCGCCGCACGGGGCTCGTAGCCCGCCGGAGCCCGTGGAGCGGCGGCGGAGCTCGGGAGAACCGGCCGGCGTCGCCCGCTGACCGCCCCCGGGGGATGTGGCAGCGGCCCCCGAGCGTCGCGGACGCCGCCGCCGTCGCGCCTCGCTGCTGCCGGCGGTGCCCCGCCAGCCCCGGGGCGGCGGGGCCGGGGCGTCCCTGCCCGCCGTCTCCGCCGCCGCGCCTGCAGCCCTGATCCCCGCCGCTCCGGCCGCCAGCGCCCCCCGAAGCGGCGTGGATGATCCGCGACCTGAGCAAGATGTACCCGCAGACCCGGCACCCGGTGAGTGGCGGCGGCGGCCCCGCGGGCAGCGCTCAGGCGCGGGCACCGCGGAGTTGTAGCCATTTTCTTATTGTTGTCCGCCGCGCCGCCGTCGCCTCCCGGGGTCGGGGTTGGCTTGTTTGAGTTGCCCTCGCCCGGTGCGCGGCGGTCCCGGCGCCAGCCCTGCGTCCCGCGGCTGCCGGCGGTGCGGAGGGTCCGAGCGGCCGACACCTCTTCCAGCAGCGGTCCCGCACCGCCGGCGGACACGTCGGGGCAGCATCTCGGGCCATTTGGGGCATCGCGCCTCCGCCCGCGGACGAGCGGGGACCGGGGGGGCTGTGCCGCGGCGGAGCCCCGGTGCGAGGGCCGCGGTGGGGGACGGCGGCGGGCAGGAGGTGGTGACCGGATGAGAGGGGGCAATTAAAAGACCTTATGTTCCTTGCTTGCAGGCTCCTCACCAGCCAGCTCAGCCCTTTAAATTCACCATTTCAGAATCCTGCGATCGGATTAAGGAGGAGTTTCAGTTTTTGCAGGCTCAGTACCACAGGTAAGACTGCCTACTTTGCCCGAGCCCCGCGCAGTCTTTCCTCTCGCCGTTTTCCGCGCCGCACCCGGAGGGACGGCGGGGCGGGGGCCCGGGACCCCTGGCGGAACCGGGAGCCGGGCGGACCCACCCCAGCCAGGCGCTCCGGGCCGGCTCCTCCATATCCCGCTCCGCTCCCGACCCTGGGGCCGGGGGGCTCCGGTGGGCCCCGAGCCGAGCGGATTTTCTTGTTTTCCCCGCGCTCCGTTTTTGTTCATGTTCTTTTATTTTATTTTATTTTGTTTCTTTTGGTCTTTTTGTTTACTTTTGGGTGCGGAGTGGGGGAGGGCGGGTGTTGATAGAAAAATATGTGTCTGTTTGGGCTCGTGCGCTGCTTTTCTTCGAAACGCCGCTCAGGACAGGCATCTTGTCTTGGCTCGGCCCCCTCGCGCCTTTCATTGACATGTCAAGTGCTGATAACCTGGAAGTGAGGCGGCGAGCTGTTTCATTATCCTTAGGTGGAACAGCGCTGTGTCCTCAAAGTGACAAGTGACTTCTGGCAGGATTGTTTAGCGGGCTTCAGAAAACCAAATAAACACTCGAAGCGTTAGTATTTACCACGGTATTCATTAAATTACACGCAGTATTGTGCTTGCAGTTCTGTCATGAGTAATAGCAAAGAGCAAAAATTCAAATGCACAAGTTTTTCTTCTTGAAGCGGTAATGTGCATGTGATTCTTCTGTGGGTCGAGTAAAAGAAAGAGGTGTTTCTAAAACACCTAAATAAAAACTCTGAAACCCAAATTGCATTTTTGTTAGTAGCTTCTCAAGCTTAACTGCTAAAAGATACGAACCCCTGCGTGCTTCTTCTGTGAACCAGTGTCAGTGTTTAATTTTTTTGTCAGAAAAATAATTTTCTGTGGATACCACATGTGTGTCTGCAGTTCTTTTAGGAGATAAGGATGCTGCATAGTATCCTTTGAAAATGGAAAAGTGCAAACCTCCATCCTAAACTCCCATGCAAGAACTGGAATACGCATTTATGTTTGGGTAGTGGAGAAAAGGGGAGCAGCCGGTGCTCAAGAGAATGTCACTTTAGTGTTATGAAGTACCCATGCTTTTTCCTTTTTGTGTCTTGAACAGTTTAAAGCTAGAATGTGAAAAACTGGCCAGTGAGAAGACAGAGATGCAGCGACATTATGTCATGGTAAGCAAGCTGCATAACAAATTCAAAATGTCTATTAGCCTGGTATACTGAGACTGACATACATTCGGATTGCTGGAGGCAAACAGGAAGATTGTAGTAGTGCTGCTGTTGTTGAGGTTGCATCAGTGCTTCCATTATAAATCAGTAGTTTCTGGGGTCTTTTAACCTCTTTGCAGTGGTCAGTATCTGTGTGAAACTGGCTTTTTAATCCTTTAAGCAATTGAGCATGTTTCTTCCAAATGCTAGTAAATCACTTGTCAGCCCTTTCAAGCTGTGTGCAAGTTCCATAGTGCGCCTGGGGATGATGTTTTCACTTTTGCTGACTTTTCCCAGTGGTCATGGTTCTGTAAAATGGTTCTGGAAAGTATTTTTTTCTGTGATGGCAGTAAGACAAAATTGTACGTAAGCGTGTGCAAATCCAAAGTCTGCTTTCTAGAAGAACTGTTGCTCTTCGGCAGCTGAATCATTGTTTCATTAAATTGAGAATGTCAGTGATCTCAGCTGTGAAAGGGATTTCCTCAGTTGTTGTGGTCTGCCTGGTTAAATTATGTGCATAGAAAGATGTTTCTAAACAGGTAATTGTATGATGGATCATGATAACTCTAGAGGAACTCTTGATATCTCTCCTCTTGTACGTCTCTGAGGGATTAGCCATTTTCCATATGCACAAGACAAGTAATACTCTTGTATACACAGAAAGAGTAAATAACCTTGAAAAAATCTTAAGGGAGAGCACAAGCAAATTGTAAGGCTCGCAGTTGTCATTTTAATGTCTGATATGCCTAAGTCTTGGAGATTGTTTGGTATTAACGTTGCACACTGAAAAGAGTTCCCTGCAGTACTGGGGCACAGCAGGACGTACTTAGATTGGTGTGTCTGCTCTAGCCCTGAATTTCCATGCTCTCTCCTTTTTTTTTTTTCAATACCTGCCATTTAATTACAGGAATTTTTTGTGTTCTTTTTTTAAATTTAAAATATCGAATTGGTCTGTTAGACATTGCTGATTTATATGTTTATATGCTTGAAGCACTTTGGGTGTTTTTTTAGCATGTTTTATGTATGCTAGTGAATAGAATCTTCATAATTTTCTGCTTTTAATCCTTGACTCTGCTTGCGATTTTTTTTCATTATTTTGTTGTCTGTTTTTGCCTTATTTTACAGCTTTTCTTTGTAAATGTGACATGAAACAATGTAGATAAAGCAAAAAACAAAGTTTATTTGGAAAAACACTCTTTGCAATTCCAGGAACTCTTCAAGGCAAATTAATGTGTGTAGGTTTGTAGGTCTTTGTACAGATGATGTTTCAGTCAAAGTGAATTCCAAAATAGTTTTCACAATTGCAAAGTCTAATAGAGTAATTTTCTTTTTTCTTAGTATTACGAGATGTCCTATGGGCTGAATATAGAGATGCATAAACAGGTAGGTAAAGAATTACTTTTGTTGTAAGAATGCTCTGTAAAATTTCTCCTATCAATCTTAAAACACACATATTCTGTGTGACTTGCTTTAATTGCATGCAGGAGTGCATCAGAAATTTTTTTTTCTTCACCTGACCCTGAATCTTCTGTCTTATGTTTGGTATGCAGACTCTTTGTGGGTTTTGGTCTTGTCTGCCAGTTGTGCATTATTTGCTTGACTTTCCATATGCAATTTTTGCTCATGCAGGCGTTCCTATACTTCACAGGGAGAGTGTCTGTGAGTATGGATGGGTTTGTGGGCTATATCTTCTTTACTGTCTGGTCTCAAACCCTCGGGGTTTATTTTTTGGGATATGTGTATTAGGAAGGGGAGCATGTGTGGAAAAAAATGGATTTTTTGGTTAACCTAGGGTGATTTAAGCTGGAGCTACAAATGCTGTTGATGTTACAGCCATGTTGATATTTCCCTCTGACTGCTTACTTGGACTTCTGTCCAGAACTAGTGTGCTAGCATCTCAAACTCAAAGGAGTAAATGATCTTTCTGTAATGGTGTAAGTATAGAATCATAAAATGCTTTGGGCTGGAGGGGACCTTAAATATCATCTGGTTCCACCCAACCCTGCCATGGGCAGGGCACCTTCCACTAGATCAGGCTACTCAAAGCCCTGTCCAGCCTGGCCTTGAACATGTCCAGGGATGGGACATTGTCAGCCTCCTCATTCCAGTGCCTCCCCATCTTCACAGTAAATTTATCATAATAGCTAAACTAAATAGTTTAGATATATTTATCTATCTATTTATCACATAAATTTATCATAATATCTAAACCCCATGTCTTCAGTTTAAGGCCATTTTTCTTTGTCCTATCACTACGTGCTCTTGTCAAAGGCCCTTTAGAGCTCTCTTGTAGGCCCCCTCTAGATACTGGAGAACTGCAATCGGTTCTGTGCCTTGAACTCTAGCACTTAGGCCAAGATTAGCAAGAGATTATTCAGCTAGAGCATGCTAATGTAAATTAGAGTTTCTTATTTGATAATGTGTGTTTTTTAACCTTCTCCAGAGGAGAATGAATTGAACATCTGACCTCTTTTCCAGTGAGGGAACTTTTTATGTAGTGGAGTTTAATACTGACAACTCATTTTAGCAAATGGTTGAGCAATTCGCCAGTGTTGCTGGGGAGCATAAACTGCAGAAATAAAGAAATGATTGGATGGGAAAAGAAAAATCACCTGAAAATTGGTTTGTATGTGCTTCTGTTCAAAGTTAGGGATTTGGAATTTCTCTGGGTTTGGAAATAGGATTTCTTTATCTTTAAATTTGGAAATAGGATTTCTTGATCTTTATTAACAGACTTTGAACTCAAAAGCTTTTTCATGTTATTTATTATATTTTGTATTCCATTAGCACATCAATGCCACAGAACTGATTTGGGCCATTTTCGCTAGATGGCATACATATGAACACACTGGGATTTCCCTCCTCAAAGCATTTACAGCTACATTTTGCGATCTACAGCTCCAAACTTATGGAACCTTGTACATACACGTTATTTTACAGACATACGTAGGTCTTTTGAA